>NC_068575.1:45641979-46283207 GCF_025698545.1 Gossypium raimondii
GGTTAAGTTTATTACTCTTAATGAGTTCATATCCCAGAGTTTGGGTGATCCTATTGAAATGAGTTTGATGAATTCATCGAACTTAAATTTGAGAGGATGAGCTTAATGAAAGCTCTTAATGATTTCATAGCCCTAATATGGGTGGTCTATATTGAGATAGACCTGATGAAATCACATACGTAAGTGTCAAGGACTAGCTGTAACACCCTTAACCATAACCCATATCTATCGCCGAAACAGGGTTACGAAACATTACCGAAATGTACAGATCAAATACAGACATTTTATATCGTTTAACATTCATGTCAAAAATTATTTATAAAGTCCCTTATATGAGCCATCGAGGTCCAAAACATACATTAGAAACAAGTCGGGGCTAAACCGGGTACTCAAAAAATTTTTCGCAAAATTTCAAAAATTTTCCTAGGTGTAGAGTACACACGCCTGTGTGGGCATTCGAAATAAGGGACATGGCCGTGTCCCAACCCGTGTCCACACCCATGTAACTCTTTGACTTGGGTCACACGGCCAAGTGACACACCTGTGTGCTAGGCCGTGTGTAGGTGCAGGGGTCACACGGCCAACCCACACGCCCGTGTGCCAGGCCGTGTGAAAAATCCTGAGCATTCTGTTTTGAATTTTAAAGATGTAGGGGACACACGGCCAAAACACGCGCCCATATGGTAGGCCATGTGTTACACACGGCCAAAACACACACCCGTGTGGTAGGCCATGTGTTACACATGGCTGAGACACACACTCATGTCCCTACCCGTGTGGATGAAATAAGGTCATTTCCCATATTTCTCACTCAAATTTGCGTTTCACCTACACAAGTACTTAAATATATTCTCAAGCCAATACAAGCCATTTAAAACCAATCAAAATCAAGTCTTTTACATGATATAATACTTCATATAACCAAGTGTACAAACTTACCAAAACAACCATACATACATATAGGCATATTCTACCAAATTTATACTATCTCAAACCAATCCTCAACATGCCTATATGATCTCCATCATTTATCCATTTCAAACACACATCTACATATTAAGGTCACTTTTTACATATCAAAACATACCAATTACAAACAATACCAATGACTAATTTCAACCAAACACATACATGTCATTCTTGACCACTTTTAGCCTATACATGCCATTATAACCTAAAATTTAATTTACTATTTATACTGAAACGAGCTGATGGATAGTGTGAGGTATCTCCGTCAAGCTTCCAACCCAACGAGCTTTCGAAGTACTATAAAATAGAGGAAATATAACAGAGTAAGCATTTAATGCTTAGTAAGTTCGTATAACGAGAAATTAACTTACCATACATTTACATTTAAGGTAAGCATACAAAATTTATCCAAAGAAATTTGACAATTTGCCTAAACACATATAATCTCAAGAAACATGTTAGTCATGTATTTCATATGAATATCAAAAAACATGTATAAGCTCATGAATAATCAAATTTTCATATACATATGCTTTCCACATCATGTGTTCATATAACAAGCACAAATCATATCCATGTATTTCAAGTATATACTCGTAATAATTCGTTTTGAATTCATATTATCTTATGTCAGAAATTTTCCCGTTGAATTTATTAGAAATATCAATGGATACAGAGGTAGTACACTTGAAGTGTGCAAACTGTAATCTGTCAATTCATATTCGGGAGTGCTCTTTAGAGCAAATAATCGAGAAGCCCTCTCTCGAGCCATATGACAGAAAGCTCATATGATCCATGTAACGAGAAGCTTATCCGGGCTGTATAATAAGAAGCTCATGCGAGCCAATAATGGGTAGCTACGAAAAGCCATTAACCAGGAAACTCATAAATAGCCTTTAATCAAGAAGCTTCGAAGAGCCATATATCGGGAAGCTCATAAGAGCTGCGGTGTGTCCACAACACATGCAGGATCACAACTAATTGAGATGCTTTGAAGAGCTATTAACGGGAAGCTCGCAAGAACCATATAACGGAAAACTTGAGAGGGCTAATAACGGGACGCTCTTTCGAGCTGTGGTGTATCCGCAACATATGCAGGACCACAACTAATACCGGAATCATGTATCCAATCGAATTTCATATATTCAAATGAGACTTAATATTTATCGGGCTTTGTCATATATGTAATCTATTTCATGTACATGGAAATTACACAATTCATATATATACAACATTCAATTCAAACATATAAATGTACACAATTTAGTTACACGAACTTACCTTGACAAGTGTTCGTGAATTGTAATCTACTAATCCGATACTTTTTCTTTTTCTCGATCCATTTCCGTATTTGGTCTATCCAGATCTATACAAGTAAATTTAACATCAATTTAATAAAATTCATATTCAATTCAATCCAATTTACATCTTAGGTAAAATTACCATTTTTCCTTACACTTTTAATTAATTTCGATTGTGTCCCTAAGCTCGAAAATAAAATTCATGTAATTTAATCCTTATTCCAAGCCTAGTAGGTTTTACATGTAACATTTGCAGCCCATGTAATTCATAAAATTTATAATTTTTCCATGAATTTTACATCTTTACAATTTAGTCCCTAAATCATAATTTCATCAAAATTACCTTTATAAAAGTTGTTTATCTATCAACAACCTTTCATTTTCTACCATAAAACTTCATAGTTCATGCATATTCATCCATGGAAAAACCCTAGTACTTTGATAACTTTACAAATTAATCCTCGAGCTAACTAAATTAAGCTATTATGATATCAAAACATAAAAATTATTAAAAATGGGATAAGAATTCATACCTAATTGAGCCGAACCACTTGCTTGAACTCAACACCCAAAAACTAAGGTTTCTATGTATTTTAATTGGGAAAGATGATATAAAATGATGATATTAGATGTTTATTTTATTTATCATCTTTTATTTATTTACTTTCAATTAGTCCTTTTCTTTTCTTAAATTACCATGGATGAATCATCATACTTATCTACTAACTCCTCTTAATGGTCTATTTAACATATAAGGACCTCCAATTTTGAATTCCATAGCTATTTGATCTCTTTAGCTACTAGAATTCAACTTTTACATTTTATGCAATTTGGTTCTTTCCATCTAATTCAACATGTAATCGGTAAAATTTTCTTAACGAAATTTTTATACGATATTCCTATTATACGATAGACCATAAAATAATTTTAAAATAATTTTTCTTACGGACTCAGATTTGTGGTCCCAAAACCACTATTTTGATTTCACTGAAAATGGGCTGTTACACTAGCCACCTTCTATGAAAACCATTTTGGGTAATTTTTCTAAAGTACTTACCAGCATCCCGAGGTACATTGGCTAAAACTTATTGATTTATCACGAAACTCTAATTGGACTTGAGATTAGTTGTGTGTCATGAGTTAACTCCTATCTTAACAAGTTCAAGATTCGTTCACTTGTTAAAGAGAAGAATCACTTATTTCACTATGTACTAGCTCAAATCCACAATATACTAGTGCTTAAGCAACTAATTTCTTTAACACCCCTAACCCGTATCTGTCGCTGGAATAGGGTTATGGAGCATTACTATAAAACCATAACTTAAAGACATATATTTCCAATCATTTCATTAAACATATAAAATCCCATTCATACACATGTGTATCATCCCTTAATTGAGCCTTCGAGGCCTAAGAAACACTTTAGAAACAATTCGGGACTAAATTAAAAACATTTAGAACTTTATAGAAAAATATAGAAAATATCATACTGCAAGGGTCACACGGCCATGTGGCCAGGCTGTGTAACTGCCTGACTTGTTACCATTTGAACTTACAGGGGACACATGACCATGTTGCATGGCCGTGTGTCACATACGACTGAGACACATGCCCGTATCTTAAGCCGTGTGGACAAGAAATTGGTCAAATTCAAGTCATTTCTTTCACCCAATTTAAGTACACACCTACAAGCCATTTTCACATACAATCAAGCATTAAAACATACCGAAAACATGCATAATAAGACCAATTCAAATGACCAAATTTCATTCAACCAATATGTCATATAATGCACCTCAAGAGTAAGCATTCAACTTAACCAAACATATGCATAATTGGTCACCTTGATACCATTTTAAAACATACCATAATTGACTTATACCATGTCAATATAACTTACCATTTGAACAATTATTCTCATTCATCTCAAACACACATATACCTAAACTTATACATATTTGATCATAACTTATCCATATATATTTAGCTTAATTCCATACCAAGTTATACCATAATCGACCACATTGAACTACAACAACATATACCCAATTGGTCATTTTTCATACAAACACAATTAACTAAATTTCATATTCAAGCATACCTTAATTAACCATATTGCAAACATGCCAAACTTACCTCTTTGGTCATAAAATCATGCATCAACTTAACCATATTAACACCAACCATTAATATACCATAAGTACATTAACCATAATGATACTTATACATACCAAAACAACCACTAGATTATTTATACATAAATCCATTCATACATGTCATTATAACCTTGATTAAGACATCAGAATCTACCAATATGATCAATGGATAGTGTGATAGATCTCCGATGAGCTTCCAACCCGATCGAGCTTCCGAGAATCTGTAAAGTAAGAGAAAGACAACTACGTAAGCAATGAATGGTTAGTAAACTTGTAGAACATGAAACATAACTTATCACTTCAATACTATAATACATAGATTAAACATGATTCAACACTAATACTTTAAACTTAGTATAAACCTATTTAACACCATTCAACTCACAATTGAGTATATTCAATAACATCGCATATACTTTTCATATATAACGTATTGGAATTTATAAGTTGTAAAACATAATCATCAACCTTTTCATAATATTATGAATCGTTCTATTTACTTACTTCCCCTTCCATACCAAATGTATAGCATAAGCTTAAACAACATTGTCATTTTACGAGTTAGTGTATTTATCTATGATATAGGTAATTCTTTCATAGCATAAGTAGACTTCTCACATATAAGTACATTATTTATCACATCAAACCTTTTATAATCTCATATTACATCCCAATTATGAGCTTACCGTTTCATTCCCTTTTCTTACCCGTTTCAATTACACAGTACAAAGTATAAGCATAAACATCAATCATAATCACAAGCTTTGCACAAGCCTAAGCACATCAACAATACATGATAGTCCATTTAAATGTAATTCACTTGAATTAACATAAGATGAACTAATGGTACATGAACATACTTCTTTTAAATGTATTATTTCCATGAACATAGCATACTTTCATATAAACTTTCCATTTCAATCCATTTCATAATTTCATGACATAGTTCATTCGAATACATACCTTTCCTTTCTTTTTATAACTTCTTAACATAGTTCATTTGAACACATACCTTTCCTTTTTCATGCCCGTTGAATCAAATGAAATAACATCAAATATTAGGCAAATACTTAAGTAACCATTTAATTCTCTAAACATACTACAACATCACGATTTAATGTATTTATAAACATAATAAGAATATATAACTACACCAAGGCATTAATAATCAATATTAGACTATACTAGTCAAACATTCAACTCGTATTCATACTTTCAATACATACCTCACTTAAAACGTGTTACTTGAATATCAAATTATCGGAGTGTGCCATGTTGTCTTTCAACCATGGACTTATTTATTCTCGTCTTGATGCCATAGTGTCTTTCAACCATGGTCTTATTCATTTTTTCGTCGAGTTGCCATAGTGTCTTTCAACCATGGTCTTATTCATTTTTTTCGTCGAGTTGCCATAGTGTCTTTCAGCTATGGTCTTACTCGATATAATTGTGATGCCATAATGTCTTTCAGTCATGGT
The DNA here is from genome assembly GCF_025698545.1 of Gossypium raimondii. Taxonomy (NCBI): domain Eukaryota; kingdom Viridiplantae; phylum Streptophyta; class Magnoliopsida; order Malvales; family Malvaceae; genus Gossypium; species Gossypium raimondii. The sequence continues at coordinate 45,647,884 of NC_068575.1, forward strand.
CTTACTCGATAGAATAGTGATGCCATAACGTCTTTCAGTCATGGTCTTACTCGTTTCTGGCATGGTGTCATAGTGTCTTTCAACTATAGTCTTAATTATTTTCCTTCAAACCAACAAACTCAATTCATTTATAAACAATTATATATTAAACAATAAAAACCATAATTAACTGATTTAATCAAGTGATGGGCATCAAAACCACCAAATATAAATTCCTATGATAAAATAATAGTAAATTGAAATATAGAGTAGTAGGGTCGAATCCACAGGGACTGGTTGTCTAATTTTGCATTTTCTCGTGACTAGAATCGTTGTCGCTGTAACAGACGTGCCCACGACCAGTGTGTTGCAATGCTAAAAAATAAAAATAGGGGTTTTAAATTGATTAAGATAATAAAATAAGGAAATACGAAAATAAAATAAAATAAAAACATATTCAAAAATGCAAAAATAAATTTAATAAAAAAATAAATGGATAAATAAAATATTTTTTAAGGTTAGTCTTAGCCTCAGTGTACTCCAATCTTGAATCGATCATTGAAATAGATTTTCCCTTCCAAGCGATAAGCTAGTTATAGCAATTGAGGATCCCTCAGACCTCCAACTCTTCCTCTCGTAGTCGATCTCAGTATCACCTGCAAATCGACTCTTGACAAATTTCCAACCACATGGCATGTACTCGTAATTTAAGATTTCGACAGCCTTGCGATCTGAAAAGCTCAACTGGAATTAACGGCTTCAATTGTGTGGGTTGTTTAACTCCGATCACTATCTCCCTTAACAGAATCCAACTAGCTTTTTCCAATTGAACACGCCAATTTGTTCGCGGGAGTTTGAATACAGCATCGTTGACTCAACTTCCCAACTGTACGCCAAACGATTCCAACCTAACGTATGCTTTTTGAATTGAAATCGAATCAACTTTAAGGGACGAATTTGTAATATCCCATATACCAGAGAGATAGCGAATACCGAATTGCAAAGTATTTAGTGTGGGTTCATATCTCATGATTTCTTCGTCGAAGTGATAACTGGGTTAAGGCTAAAAAGGGTTTAGTTAATCATGAAAAAAATCATGCTTTGAAAGTGGTTTTATGGAATTATGAAAGGTGGAAAGGGAAAGGGCCTTAGAAGGCAATTAAACCAAAAAGCTAAAAGTTAAAGAAAAAAATTGAAAGAACAGAATATGGATGACGCAGGAAGGGAGAAAAAAAGAAAAATAAATAAAGAACTTATTAAATGCCAAAGGCAAAGTGTGTTCAATTGGTTGTAGCCACTAGGTATTTATACACACTTTTAATGCTAAAATTTAGCTAGATTTTTCCTAATATTATCATTAAATAAATTTAAATATTATCACTAATTATTATCACTAAATAATTCAAAATTTAAAAATTAAATTTAAACTAGAATTTAAACTAATTATAGAGTTGTAACAATATAAAAAATAAATGTGGCATCGAAACCACCAAATATAAATTCCTACAACAAAATAACAGTACATTGAAATATATAGTAGTAAGGTCGAATCCACAGGGACTGGTTGTCTAATTTCGCCTTTTCTTGTGACCAGAATCATTGTTGCGGTAATAGACGTGCCCACGACCTGTAACACCCCTAATTCGTATCCGTCACCGGATTGGGGTTACGAGGTATCACCTGACATAATAATTTACCATCAACTTATATAATTAAGTAAAAAATAAATAAACTTGTTTTTAACATTTTATAACTAAGGTCAAACATAACATATACAATTTGCAGATATCTATATATATACCATTAATCAATTCGCAAATCCATATATCAAAATCATTACAAATTAATTAATGCATATACGAACATTATAAAACTCTCTAACCATAGTATAATTGCATCTTCATGACATTCACCAAAAAAACATATATATATATATATATATATATATATATATATATATATATCATTAAGAATTTCAAGCTTTTGCCGATTATACCGTTATACCAATTAAGACATTATGAATGGTTCTTAATACAAAATAAATTCCAACCCAAATCGCAAAGTCACATACATCTTCAAATCAATCATCTTCAAAGCTCCATAATAATTACTATATTCCCAATCACCGAATCATCTTAATTAAAACTAAACATAAATTAATCAAACATATACAACTTGAATAACAATTTTAAGACCAAACAACCTAAGTTTGACAGCATATAAAATACTTATATATTTTATACATATACAAGGCACCACTTAGCATATAAATTATTGCCTAAAACATACAACTTCATAAATTTTATTACATCTAAAATCATATATTATACCATTTAAAATGAATCAAGTACCAAGCAGTATAAGTATAATTACAAACATCATATTATTCAAATTGTTAACAAAAGCATAAAGATTATATATAACTAGTATGAATATGCCATTATTAACAACTTGAACGCAAAACATGAAAATGGATTTATTTTCTATCTATCACAACCAAACCTGTTTAATACCAAAACCAATTCACATTATACATGTATATCATACTTATTATTACCTAACCTCACATACAATATAATTTGCATTCGACCATTATATCAAGATACACACATTCGGCCATTAATTTATTCCATAACTAAAATAACTCATCACCCCATGCATACAATGATACTTATACTAAACAATTAATCAAATACAATATATACATATATCCAAGTTATAATAATCACCCTACTTAACATTACTTATCTTTATACATTTACCAAATATACTTACACCAATTACCTTAATGCCGAAAACTCATAAATAAAACCTTACCAACTGCATATATGTACTTTACCTTATAAGTACTATCCATTTAAAATTTGAATGATGATCAAAACATCCTCAAACCATAATTCAACCAAAACTTAATATAGATAAAATACTTAAGCCATTTTCGCATGGCTTTAATACACACACTATCAAATTAAGCTAAACTCCAAAACTAGTCTCTACATGCCATACGATCGAATTCGAAATTTAACAAAATACCAAAAGATGTCGATAGTGTGATAGACTATGCTGACGATCCCCGAGCTCGTAACGCGACTTCAAAATCTATAAAGCAAAGGTAAATAAGAGCACAAACACAGTAAGCTATTTAAGCTTAGTAAGTCATAAGCAAAAATATAATTACCAACAATTACATATTAACATTTTATTATCAAAGCCGAATATGTATAATATCAAATTCAAATTATCATTCACTACCAATTTACATTTGAACCTCATATACATATACCTTATGGCCGAACATAATCAATCATTTACATATATATATAAATAGATTCACTTTCATTATTACTAATACATCAATAGGCTAAATCATGTATATGTTCAAGTAGATTAGCACATAGTTCATAGTTAAAATAAAAACTTTTCTCAATTCAAATAACCAACTTACCTTATTTCCATATAAACAAATAACTAACACATACCTGAACCTGTAATTTAATTTCACATTCAACCTTTACTTCACATTTCCCGTTGAACCATTCAGAATAAAAATAAGAAACGCGGATAGTCGAAAACTCGTCCAATGCCAACGTCCCAGACGTGGTCTTACATGTAATCACATATCGATGCCACTGTCCCAGACAGGGTCTTACACGTAAACATAAATCGATGCCAACGTCCCAGACGTGGTCTTACACGATAACACATATCGGAAATCCTATGTCATGACATATGTATCTCATCTATTCCTAGGGTTCGTACGGGATTTTTGGACAATGTATCTCAATCGAATCGAACTCGATTTATAGGTCCAATGCTCAATATACATTCGGCCATACACAAATATATTCACAAAAATTCCATTCATAATGTAATATATATTATCAAATTTAACGACATTTATATGCTTATAGACTTACCTTGGATATCGACGAACGAAATTGACTACTCGACCACTTTTGTCTCACTACACCAAAACAGGCTTTTAGCGGCATTTTCAGCGGCGTTTGGATAAAAAACGCCGCTAAAGATCGACCATTAGCGGCGCATTACGGAAAACGCCGCTGAAAATAAGCATTAACGGCGTTTTTGAGAAAGCGCCGCAAAAAACCTAAGTGAAACGACGTCGTTTCCCGAGCTTTCGGGGATTTAGCGGCGTTTCTAAGAAAGCGCCGCTAATGCTCAGGGCTTTAGCGGCGTTTTTGGGAAAGCGCCGCAAAAAAACCTAAGTCCAACGACGCCGTTTTCTGAGCTTTCGAGGATTTAGCGGCGTTTTTAAGAAAGCGCCGCTAATGCTCAGGGCTTTAGCGGCGTTTTTGAGAAAGCGCCGCAAAAAAACCTAAGTCCAATGACGTCGTTTTCTGAGCTTTCAGGGATTTAGCAGCGTTTTTGGAAAAGTGCCGCTAAAATAATTTATCTTAATTGGTTTATTCATATTAAATAAAATTCAATTTATTTCTAATTGAATATTTAAAATCTTCAGAAAAAAATAATGACATGTAGAAATAATTTGAAATAAAACACATGGAAAAATTAAAATATTATTATTTAAAATAATTGTAAAAGAGATAATAATAAATTTGTTTAGGGTTTTTGGTTTAGGGTATATGATTTATTTAATATTTAAGGCCGGTTTAGGAGTTCATATTTTAAGGTTTAGGGAGTATGGGTTTAGGGATTATGGATTAGGGGTTGGGATTTAAGGTTTAAGGGTTAGAAGGTTAAGGGTTTAGGGATTAAAAGTTAGGGATTCAAGGGTCGAGTTAGGGTTTTGGCTTTAGATTAATTATTTTTTAATTTATATTTTAAATATGTTCTTATATAATTGTAAAAGAGATAATAATAAATTTTTTAGGGTTTTTAGTTTAGGGTATATGATTAATTTAAGATTTAAAGTCGGTTTAGGAGTTCATATTTTAAGGTTTAAGGAGTATGGATTTAGGGATTAAGAATTAAGGATTATGGTTTAAGGGTTGGGATTTAATTAGGTTTAAGGGTTAGGGGTTTAGGGGTTAGATGTTAGGGGTTAAGAGTTAGGAATTTAAGGTTTAGGGATTCAGGGACTAATTTGTAAAGTATAATTTGTTAGTTACGAGTATAGGGACTAAAGTGTAATTATTTCAAAATTAGCATGAAATTTTTGAATTTAAGAATATTTGAATGTTATGGAAGGATGAAATTGAATTTGAATTGAAAAACGAAGCTTAGATTTGAAAATATGACTATTTAGGTTTTAGGGACTAAATTGAATAAAATGGAAAATTTTAGGGAACTTCTCAAAAGTTGAATGAGCTGACTTATACCTATAACAGGATGATATAAGACAATTCTATAAATAAGGAAAATAATGATTTGAATGTTTCAAAATTCAATTTTAAACCAAAAAAATCAAAATTTAGGGGCAAAAAAGGATCTTTTTCAACGAAAAGTGCGGCAAACCGCCTTTGGCCTTTTTCAGCTCGTAGATCTCAAAAAGTTATTCGAAATAAAAAAAATCGTCTCAATCGGACAACCGAGCGAAAAGTTATGGACTTTCAAAGTTATAAAAAATAAAATAAAAAATTTTTAGCATAGCAAAACGGCGTCATTTTGTTCAAAATGAAATAATATTTTGCGGCGTTTTTATGAAAAACGCCGCAAATAATAAAAACCAAAATAGAAAAACGACGTCATTTTGTTCAAAATAAAAAAAATTTTGCGGCGTTTTTATGAAAAACGCCGCAAAAGATAAGCAATAGCAGCGTTTTTATAAAAACGCCGCAAAAAATAAATCAATTTATAGAAAATAAAATAAAAAATTTTTAGCATAGCAAAACGGTGTCATTTTGTTCAAAATGAAATAGCGGAGTTTTTTATAAAAACGCCGCAAAAAATAAATCAATTTGTAAAAAAAAAAATTTAGAATAGCAAAACAACGTCATTTTGTTCAAAATGAAAAAAATTTGCGGCGTTTTTATAAAAAACGCCACAAAAACAATTTCACTTTAAAAAAATGGCACCGTTTGGATAGAGATTTATTAGTGACGTTTTTATAAAAAACGCCGCAAAAGGTAGACATTACCGGCGTTTTGATGAAAAACGCCACAAACATTTATTACATTTAAAAAATCACGCCATTTACCCCAAAATTTCCCCCTCAAATCCTTAATCTTGCCATTTAAAAAATCGCACCATTTCCTCTCTCTAGTTTTTGCGCTTCCTTTCACCCTCAGAGGATGACACTGTCCATGTGCTTCTCTACCACCACGGCTGCTGAAATTTATATTTGCCATCTTGAAAACAACTCCAACGAAAATTTCAACAGTCTTTTTATATTTGTATTTTTTTTTCAAACGCCATTTTTCAAATCTTTTCCTTTGAATTTCTGATCCCTTCAGAGTGCTGAAAAATATTCAGGTACTTCGGTATTTTTCACTTTCACATTTTATTTTCTCCAATATTTGAATTTAGTTCCAATTTCGCATTCCATCAGGTGCTGGAAAAGATTACCCTTGTTTATCTTAAAATACAGGGTAGGGTTTGTTTTCTCTTTTTGATTTTTTCCTCTTCCATAGTTGCTTACTCCAAATGGATGTTTCGCCGATAGCCAATAGTAGCAAATATGCTTTATTTAAGGTCAGTTTTTTCCCCTATTATTTTTTTATTTCGATTTTATCTCTGGGTTTTCTGCTACGTAGCTTGTTTTGTGCTTCAATTACATTTTTTTGACTAAGTTGCATTCGTTAATATTATGCATCGTATACGTTGATTGCTAATTTTCTGTTGTTGTCATTTAATTACTACTTTATACTTTGCTCTGCTTCAGTTTTAATATTGGGTCTTCGAGATTTTCTTTTAGTGTTTTTTCAATAGTTTGTTGATAAATTAGTCCTTTTTTTATCTTGTTGCATATAGGGATCTTTGGAGAAGGCATAGGAGGAAGGTTTTGGTTACAGCAGGTGTTTTAGGAAGTGGGTATTTGTTGTATAAACTATATGATGCTCACAAACGTAGGCTTATTGATTTGGAAAGGCAATCGGCAAACGAACGGAAAACGATGAATTCATTAAAGCTCAAGAAGACCGATCAAAACTGTTATGATCTTTTATGGAAAAATTCTCTGCTTTTGTTCTTATAGTTTCGGTTTTCATTACGTTGATAGAATGCAACTCCATTTTGAGAACATTCAAAGAATTGCTGATACAACAACATTACCTCATGCAATGCCCCATTTAAGTTGCCGGATAGCTGAAGATTTGAACCTTTCACATCTTATGGAGAGACTAGTGAAAGGGAAGGATCAGTCCAACAGTTTGTCTTCTTTAGAGAAACTTGAATTATGGGACAGTCTCAAAATTTTGAGTATGAAAGTTGTTGCCTTTTGTTTTCTCTGGATTTATAAATTGCAAGTTCTTATAGCATGCTGCTGAATCTAATCATTCATAATTGATACTTTTTTTTTCAGGTTTTACAAGAATGGTGGTGTCAATATGGGCAGTAACCATTCTTAGCTTATATATTAGAGTTCAAGTCAACATTCTAGGAAGATATTTGTATATTGATATTGCACGTGGTCTTGGAAGCTCTTATTTACTTGTAAGTGCTCTACATTTTTATCTGTAATGCCTGATAAATATGTCCGATTCATCTGTTGTTAATTAGAATTGATTGTGGAACCATGTCAACTTAGATTTTACCTCTCTATATGGTGAAATTTCTGAAGAGTATTATTTTAGTACCCATTTCCCTCTTCTAGTGACAGTTGGCATATCCACCAGATTCCATTTTAGTTGCCTCTATTGTCAATAACAGAGGACCTTTGTAATGATTTTTCTTTTTCATTCAGCTGGTTTATTGAGGTAGAATAATACATGAATTTGGCTTATAGGATGAAGGTGTTAGTTGATGCAAAATAATTGTGGGATATGCAAATCATGTAGTCAAATGTTGCCTGTATTTAGAAAGAAAAAAGGGGAGGTTCAGGGCTTTGGAAGAACAAAAGTAAATTTAGGTGCCTTTTTAACCTAACTGATACCACCATATTATTGGGAAACATTGCAAGCTACCTAAATGAAGGGGTTAGTTGATTCTTGGCTAACCCTTCTTGAATATTTGTTTTGATTTAGTCAATAGTGAAGGCATATCAAACATTATTAAGATGGTTCACATGGAATCAATGACCTTGAAAACTTTTATGTTACAATTTGTTTTCTTGTAAGGTGCATTAATTTTTAAGCAGCTAGCTTAAATAGTTAAATGATTTATAAAGGCATGTCCAGAATTTTTTATAGCCACCTGAATGTGTTGGTTGGTATGTTTTTGAACTGTTACGTGCATGTCAATACAATTAGCGGTGGTGCCATTTTTTTTCTTACTTGAGTAGCTCCTACACAAAACTGATGCTATGTTGTGTCATTACTAAAATTAGATTAGAATATATGTGGCAAAATGATTTGATAAATGAGTTAGCCTTAAACTGGAAGAAGATAAAATAAAAGGAAAGGGGAACATGGAAATCGTCATGATTTGTTTTTGGCTATTTTAGCATGTAATAGACAGAGCTATATTTTTAGAATTTCTTTCTGGCCAAACTATTGCTCTCTTTCTGTAAGTGAAAAATTGGAAAATGTTATATAATTTAAAGATTAGTTATCCATGTGAGTCTGTATAAAAAAATCATATATGTAAGTCAAATTTTAAGAGATTATGAAATCAGTAAAATATTTGGTGAAGAAAGGAAAATCGTAACAAATGTAACAAAATCATAGTTGATCCCAAGCTGTTAAACTTTTATAAGTAGGCATCAACTCTTCACTGAGTTTCTCTTGAGTTGCATACTTAAACTCTCCCTTACAGAAGTTTTGGATAACTCTTACTTTCTCCAAAAGGGTTTCCATTGAAAGAGTGGTGGGGTCCTATAAATGGAGGAGTTATCGGTTGGCCACCCTGTTGGGTAGCACAGACAAGGACCATCAATACACTCATTTTTGGGTCACCTTTTCTTTTCTAGTGAGGTACACTAGTTTTATTATTATTATTATGATTCTGTTGTTAATAATTAGTTAAGAAATGAAGTTGAATTTAAGTTATTGTTAGTTCTATGTCGATGATAAATAATTTGTTTGTGGGATGATAAATGTGCGTTTCTTATTTAGATTCAGAGACTATTTTAAATAAAAACAGTTCTATGGTGATGATAAATAATTTGTTTGTGGGATGAACTTGCCTAATGTCTTATACGTTTAAATTAGTTATATAGTAAATTAGTATATGGAATCATCACTTGCTTTTTCAGGTAAAGGTAGATGCAAAGGCTCTACCTTAAATTGAATAATGCATTTGATTTAGATGTTTATTGTTATTATTTTCTTTATTTTTATTATCGCTCGCAGTCCATGTGTCTTAGAAAAAGTAGATTGTCCTTAATAGAAAGCTCATCTGTGAAGTTGGTTTGCGTGACCTACCTTACTTTTAACAGATTGCAAAAAAAATGCAATGAAAGATGGAAAACCAATTATAATCGAGGTGTCATATTGCCTTAACCAATTACTTGGTTTGCGAAGTTGGATTGGGGGCATAATTAAACTTTATGGTTGAGGCTGACATGATTCTCTCTTTGTAACAGGTCAATGAGTTCAAGTCTATAGAAAAGTTCAAAATTTTCAATACAAACAATTTGTAAGTCATATTGCCTTAAAATGTTAGGATTGTCTGTTTGGCTTAGTACCATGTCGTCTCTGGTGGATTTCTAATTTTTAAACTATAAAATTGGCTGCAGGAGGTCAATGGAATCAAGGTTCTTCAACTGGAAATTGCAACTGGTGCAGCAATTAGGGTATAAAACTGTACCAATTATGGTTATGATGTATTAAAATGTAAAAAGATCAGTCTAACCATGTGTTTTCCTTACGTGATTAAGTTCTTTGATCATGCTATTGGTATCAACGTACCTTGATCACAATTCTTTATACGTTTTGTTCATGAATTTCCATTTTAATATGTCTTCAAATTAAATTATACATTTCTAAACTGGATTTGTGGCGTTTTTATAATATTTTATTTTTTTTTATTTTTTATGACTTTTAACGGCGCTTTTACCAAAAACGCCGCTAAAGGTCATGTTCTTTGACGGTGTTTGTAGAGAAAGCATCGCTAAAGAACATGATCTTTAGTGGCGTTTGTGGCTAAAGCGCCGCTAAAGATCATGTTCTTTAGCGGCGTTTGTGGGTAAAGCGTCGCTAAAGATCATGTTCTTTAGCGGCGTTTGTGGGTAAAGCGCCGCTAAAGATCATGTTCTTTAGCGGCGTTTCTATCATAAACGTTGCAAAAGTTAGCGGCGTTGTCAATAGCTGCATTTTTTGCGGCGCTAGTGAAAGCGCCGCAAATACTTTTAGCGGCACTAAAAAGCGCCGCTAAAGGCCTAAAAAAACGCCACTAAAAGCCTGTCTTGGTGTAGTGTCTTTTCCCGATCCAAATCCGATTTCTTTAATTCTTGATCTAAACATATTTATATTAAGTTTATTTAAAAACTATTCTATTCAATTTAGCATAAATACACATAAATGGGAAAATTACAATTTTGCCTCTAATATTTCACACTTTTTTACAATTTAATCCTTTTTGCTCAAAACACAAAATACACAAAAATTTAACTACACTCCTAATGGCCGAATATTATTAGTGCACATACAAGTCCATATTTTCATTCATTTAGCATTTTAGTACCTTAAAAATTTATTTTCACAATTTAATCCTAATTACTCAATATCACCAAAAATTCAAAACAACTCATATTAATCTAACAAATATATTTCATTTTTCACCTACTAGCATCATAAAACTCAAGCATTCATCCATGGCACATTTCAAAATTATCCACAATTCATAAAATTAAGACATGGGTTTTGAAGAACACGAAGTAACGATCTCAAAAACATAAAAATGATCAAAAACCAAACAAAACATACCTTGAATTTGAGCTTCCAAGTGACCGAATGTTCCTAGGTTTTTTTTCTATTTCTTTTCTTTGAATTATGGCAATAACAAGGATAAATATGGCTTTCTTTTAGTTAAATTTTTTAACATATAAGAATTTATTAATCTTTTACTAAAATAACCTTAATAAATAAACAAACAAAACATTTAAATTAAGGTCACTTTTGACCACTACAGTCCACTAACCTTTAAAATGGGCTAATTGCCCTTTAAGAATCTCATATTTAAAAACCACTATCAAATAAACACTTTACACTTTAATAAGCAAATTTTACATTTTTTGCAATTAGATACTTTTGTCAAATTAAACACATAAACAACAAAATTAATTCACGAAACTTTCACACATGTAAATTCACACTTAATAAACTCAGAATAAAAAATATTAAAATATTTTTCAGACTCAGATGTGTGGTCCCGAAACCACTGTTCTAATTAGGGTTAAAATCGGGCTGTTACACGACCAGTGCGTTGCAATGCTTAAAAATAAAAATGAGGGGTTTAAATTGATTAAGATGATAAAATAATAAAATACGAAAAATAAAATAAAAACATATTCGAAAATGCAAAAAAATTTAAGAAAATAAATTAAATGGATAAATAAAATATTTTTTAAGCTTAGCCTTAGCCTCGGTGTACTCCAATCTTGAATCGATCATTAAAATAGATTTTCCCTTCCAAGCGATAAGCTGGTTATAGCAATCGATGATCCCTCACACTGCCAACTCTTCCTGTCGTAGTCGATCCCGATATCACCTGCAAATCGACCCTTGTCAAATTTCCAACCACGTGGCACGTACCCATAATTTAATATTTCGACAGCCTTACGATCTAAAAAGCCCAACTCAAATTAATGGCCTCAACCGTGTGGGTCGTTTAAATCCGATTACTATTTTCCTTGACGGAATCCAACTAGCTTTTTCCAACTGAACTCGCCAATTTGTTCGCGGGATTTGGAATATAACACCGCCAACTCAACTTCCCAACTGTACTCCAAACGATTCCAACCCAATGCATGCTTTTTGAATTGAAATCGAATCAACTTTAAGGGACGAATTTGTACTATCTCATATACCGGAGAGATAGCGAATATCAAATTGCAAAGTATTTAATGCGAGTTCATATCTCACGATTTCTTTGTCGAAGTGATAATCGGGATAAGACTAAAAAAGTTTTAGTTAATCATGTAAAAAATCATGCTTTGAAAGTGGTTTTATGGAATTATGAAAGGTGGAAAGGGAAAGGGCCTTGGAAGGCAATTAAACCAAAAAGCTAAAAGTTAAAGAAAAAAATTTGAAAGAACAAAATATGGGTGACGCAAGAAGGGAGAAAAGAGAAAAAAATAATAAAGAATTTATTTTACGCCAAAGGCAAAGTGTGTTCAATCGGTTGTAGCCACTAGGTATTTATACACACTTTTAGTGCTAAAATTTAGATAGATTTTTCCTAAATATTATCACTAAATAAATCTAAATATTATCTCTAAATAATTTAAAATTTAAAAATCAAATTTAAACTACAATTTAAACTAATTGTAAAGTTGTAACAATATAAAAAATCATTCAATCTTTATCCAGCCACTTAAAAAAAATCTTCAACCCTTCAATCTTTATCCAATCATATTTGAATCTTCAGTCTTTCAATCAAGCCCTCCTCTTTGCTTTATGTTCCAATTTAGCCCTTTTTTGTAAGAGTTTGAATTCCGCACACCAACTTCATTCCTGATAAGAAAAATCCAAATTTAATAGTATTTTATTTGATAATTAAACCAAAATAAATATATTAAAAATACGAATTTATCTTGGTATCATCAAGTTACGAGCTTATCTGGCTAAATTGCAGAAATATCAAAGTATAGGGACATTTTGGTAATTTTTCATTCTCCTCGATTTTCCACTCAATCTTGATCTAAATTAATAGTTTTAATCAATTTATAAATTATTAATTTATATAGTAAAAAAATTATTTTATGCAATTTAGTCTTTTTTATATTTTTACAAAATTACCCCCAACATCTTATTTTTATTCAATTTAGCCCCTAAGCCTAAAACATGCAAATTAACCACTTTTATTGCAAATTCATACTAGCCGAATATTCATAGCCTCCATTTCAGCCCATTTTTCACAAATTTTACATCAAGTCCTTGAGCTATTACTATTTTAACATTTAGTCCCTAATCGACAAATTCATTAAAAATCACTTAATAAAATACCTATAAATAACAACTAACACCTAAAATTCATCATTTAACATCTAAAATCACAAGGTTCATCAATGGAAAAAGTCAAAATCTTTAACAGTTTCAAAAACGAAGATACGGGCTACCTAGACCTAGCTGCAACGATATCAAAAACATAAAAATTATTAGAAAGGGGATCAAATCACATACCATGCATCAAAATTTAAGCTTGGTCGAATGCTTTTTCCTCCCCACACCACAGCTATTCAGTTGAATTAAATAATGAAGAAGATAATGATTTAGATTTTGTTTATTTTAGTTTTAATTATTAAATTACTAATATACCCTTTTAAAATCATGAAATTTGCCATGAAAGCTATCCATGAATATCCAATCACATTAAATATGGTATAATTACCATTCAAGTCCATTAATTTACCTTTTCAAAGCTAACTGACCCATTTAATTAATAGAATTCAACTTTTGCAACTTTTACAATTTAGTCCTTTTCAATTAATTAACAATCTAAACATTAAAATTTCTTAACGGAATTTTAATACAACCTTAAAACATTCCGTAAATATTTATAAAAATATTCATGGCTCATTTTATAGAAACAAGGTCTCGATACCTTATTTTCTAAAACCACTTGACTTTAAGGTTTTACCACTTGAACCTAATTGTTCATTCAAATAGCATAAATTGTCAATATGAAAATTTATTTTAATACCAATTTAGACTTTTAAATATCATTTTAATATTTACGAACTTATTCGTTAGATTTGTGGCCTCGAAACCATAATTTCTGACACCACTAAAAAACGAGCTGTTACAACTTCACTTTATTTTTTCTCGTGTTTTCAAAAATCTCAAAATCACTTTGTATTAGTGTGGGATTTTTAATAATGCAAAGAAAATCATTATTGTTGAGGATTTAGTGGTGGTTATTGAGGATTTAGTGGAGATATTGTTATGGGTTATTTTACCAAATTGTTCATGTCTTTTTACCGTTTTGTCCTTCTGTTACTAGTATAAATAGAGCGCTAATTTCCCATTTTCACATTTAACAGAAACAAAACCCTTTCTGAAAATATTTATAACATCTCAATTTTTTAGTGGTGTCGGAAACAGTGGTTCGAGGCCACCAAATTCGATAAGTAAGTTCATAAATATTATTATTTAATATTTACGAGTCAAATATAATTTGAAAAAGGTTTTTGAATTGGTAATTTGTGTTTTATAATGATTTATTAGGTCAAGTGGTTTTCGAAAGTGAGGTATCGGGACCTCGTTTCTATAAACCGAGCAGTAAATATTTGTAGAAATATTTACGGAGTGTCATTAAGATGATATTAAAGTTTTGTTAAAAAACTTAATAAATATAATAATTAGGTGATTAAATATAATAATTGAAAAGGTGTAAAACTTGTTAAATATAATAATTAGGTGATTAAATGGCTTAATTAATAAATAAGGACCTAAGTAATAATTGTACCTAAATTTAATGGATAAGGAGACATAAGAGAAAAAATAATAAAATAAAGCCATTCAATGACAAAATTGTAATTTTGGTGAAATTATCGTATGTTATATACAATGATGCGTCTTTAAGTGGTTTGGGTTGTGTATTGATACAGTTAGGAAAAGTGGTGAATTATGCTTCTCGACAGTTAATATCGCATGAGAAGAATTATCCTACACATGATCTTCAGTTGGCTACAATAGTATTTGCTTTGAAAATTTGGAGACACTATTTATACGGTGAGAAATGTTATGTGTACACAGACCATAAAAGTTTAAAATACTTGGTGACCTAGAAAAAGTTGAATTTGAGACAGAGATAGTGATTAGAACGACTGAAAGATTATGATTTAGTTATTGACTACCACCCGGGAAAAGCTAATGTGGTGGCAGATGCACTTAGTCGAAAGTCATCTTTGTTTGCACTTCGAGC
Source organism: Gossypium raimondii (assembly GCF_025698545.1). Classification (NCBI taxonomy): domain Eukaryota; kingdom Viridiplantae; phylum Streptophyta; class Magnoliopsida; order Malvales; family Malvaceae; genus Gossypium; species Gossypium raimondii. Next base: position 45,662,968 of record NC_068575.1, read on the forward strand.
GATGAATGCTCATTTTTCTATTAATGAGGATGGTTTTGTATTAGCAAAGTTGTAAGCAAAACCTATGTTCCTTCAACGGATTCGTGAATTACAAAATGAAGATCCGAAAATGGTGTTGAAATGATAGATGGTACAGGACAATTCGAGTTCAGAGTATAGAATTGATGATAATGGTATGTTGCGATATCGCAATAGAATTTGTGTTTCGAATAATTCAGACTTGAAAAATGACATTCTCTTTGAAGCTCATAGTAGCATGTATTACATTCATCCGGGAAGCACGAAGATGTATTGTGATTTGAAATGGATGTATTGGTGGCTGGGTATGAAATAGGAAATTTGTGAGTTCGTAGCTAAGTGTTTGATTTGTCAGCAAGTGAAAGCAGAACATCAGGTACCAACAGGTTTGTTACAATTTGTCATGATTCCTGAGTGGGAATGAGAGCATGTCACGATGGATTTTGTATCTAGATTACCTGTGACTCCGAAAAAGAAAGATTCGATCTGGGTGATTGTTGATAGATTGACTAAATCGACACATTTTATTCCGGTTAGAATCGACTTTCCACTTGGGAAATTAGTGAAATTGTATATATTAGAGATTGTGAGGTTACATGGGGTTCTCATATCTGTTATTTCAAATTAGGATCCGAGGTTTACATCGAGATTTTGGAGAAAATTTTAAGAAACTCTATGTACAAAATTAAATTTCAACACAGCATTTCATCCTCAGACTGATGGGCAATCAGAGCAAACAATTCAGATTTTAGAAGACATGTCGAGATGTTGTATACTTGAGTTTGGAGGTAACTAGAAAAGGTATTTACCGTTGGCTGAATTTGCATATAATAATAGTTATCAATCCAGTCTCAAAATTACACCATTTGAAGCTCAATATGGAAGAAAATGTAAGACTCTATTGTATTGGTCTGAATTGAGTGAATCCAAGTTAATGGGAGTCTACTTAATCTGAGAAACTGAAGATAAAGTTCGAGTTATCCGAGATAGTTTGAAGGCAGCTTCTGATCGTCAGAAGTCATATGCAAATTTGAAAAGAAGAGAGATGGAATTTGATGTGGGTAATCGAGTGTTCTTAAAAGTTTCACCGTGGAAGAAAGTATTGCAGTTTGGTGGAAAAGGGAAACTGATCCCAATATTTATCGGACCGTATGGGATTGTTGAAAAAATTGACCCTCTGGCTTATCGGTTAGCTTTTCCTCTGAAACTTGAGAAAGTACATAATGTGTTTCATGTATCAATGCTGAGATGGTACAGATCAAATCCTTCACACGTAATTCCTCACAGTGAAATTGAGCTTCAACCGGATGACGTACTCTAAAGAACCGATAAAGATTTTGGCTCGAAAGGTTATGTATTTATGGAATAAACGGGTTCCACTAGTAAAAGTATTATGGCACCGTCATGGTTTGGAGGAGGCTACTTGGGAAATAGAAGACTCAATGAGATCGCAGTATCTGAATTTATTTTTAGATAACAAATTTCGAGGACGAAATTTTATTAATTTATCCCAATTTTTAGTGGTGTCAAAAATAGTGATTCGAGATCACTAAATCCAACGAGTAAGTTCAAAAATTTTATTAATTATCATTTATGAGTCAAGTATAATTTTAGAAGACTTTTAAATTAGTAATTTTTTTATTTAGAAGAGTTTATTAGATTAATTAGTTTCAAAAATGAGGTATCGAGACCTCGATTTCATAAATCGAAATGTAAATATTTTTATAAATATTTACGAAGTGTTATTAAGTTAGTATTAAAGTTTCATTAGAAAATTTTAACGTTTTGATTAATTAAGTTATTATTAAAGTTTAGTTAGAAAATTTTAACGTTTTGATAGTTAAGTAATTAAAAAGGACTAAATTAAAAAAGATGCAAAACTTGCTAAAGTGATAAAATAGCCTAAATGTTAAATAAGGAAGCACTAGAAGGGTAAATAAGCCTAAAATAAGAGGCTAGACGGCATGAGTGTAAAAAAATTGTGAAATTAGTGTGAACAAGGGGTAAAATTGGAAATGAAATAAAACTTAATAGTTAAAAATAAGATTTAATTGAATATCTAGACATTTCTTAATAATTCTCAGCCAAAAACACCATTGAAGAACCCTTAAGAAGCTGGTTTTTCATATTTTGCTACAAATTTTCAAGAAGTTCAGAGGATCGGATCAACACATCGAGTCATACTATCCAGTTTGCTCCGGTAGATTTTGTTATACATTTTATGGTTTATATGGCATGTATAGGGCTGGACTGGAAAAGAGCTAAATTTGAAGTATGGTTATGAATGGCTTCTATATATATGTTTGTATGCATGTATTTAGTAGTAGGTTTTGGTAAATCAAAGAATGAAGTTATTTTGGTAAGCTTAGGAAATTGAGTTTTGTGATGATATATTATGTTTAAAACGTGATTTTTGGCTTGTGTTGATTGTTTGATTGGGGCTATTTGATGTATTGAAATGTTGTGTATAGGTTGATATAAAAAAGGGTGAGAAAAGTGACCTTAAAATGACTTATTTTTGTCCACACGGCAATGACACGGGCGTGTGTGTCAGCCGTGTGTAACAGACGGCCTGGCACATGGGCGTGTGGCTTGACCGTGTGATCCCTGCACCTTGCACACGGCCTAGCACACGGGCATGTGGTTGGCCATATAACTCAAGTCAGAGAGTTACACGAGTAAAGACACGGGTTGGGACAAGGCCGTGTGCATTATATCGAATGCCCACACGGCCTAAGACACGGGCGTGTCTCCTGGTAGTGTGAGCCACACGGGCAGTCACACGGGCGTGTGTCCCCTGCTTCTAAGAAATTTTTTTTGAGGTTTTGGGAAAAGTTTCCTGAGTACCCGATTTAGTCCTGATTCACTTCTCAGGTGTATATTGGGCCTTGAGGGTCCATCTAAGAGGCAATATGAGTGTTTTATAACTGATTCTTGATATGTATAATAAAAGTTGTGAAATGTTCGTATTTAATCCGTGAGGTCTGGTAATGCTCTGTAACCCTGTTCCGACAACGTATAAAGGTTAAGGGTGTTACAGTGGTATTGGAGGGAGACATCGGCATATTACCCAAGTAAACCGATGTTCAGCATTTGTTGCAAACTCTCGTGTTTTACTTTTTGTTTGAAGTGATTTGGGTGGATCAGCTGTCACGAGCTTCTGTTCAACTCTCACAAGCTTCTATTCAGCTCTTACTAGCTTCTGCTTAGCTCTTACGAGTTTTTGTTCAGCTCTTATGAGCTTTTGTTGGTGTGTTCGAGAGGACAAGCTCTTATGAGCTTCTATTGACCATGTACTCTTATCCGTAAGTCGTTCTTCAATTTGGGAAAGTCTTGGTAAAGTGATTTATTTAATGAATTTGAAAGTTATCCAACGATATTCTAAATGGTTCAACAGGCAATGTTCTGTTACGAGATTATATGAGTTTGATACAAACTAATACTGGTATATACATGAAATACATGGAAATGATGGTACATGATATATTGATATATAATGATATATTGAAATGGATGATTTATGTATACTAAGAAACGTTAAGAGAATGATTTGCAGCATGACATGAACATATATGGATATCTTTGATATGTTGATACATGGAAATTATCGATGTTGAATTTATATGAAATATATTCAAGTATGCTAACAAGTGTTGTTCTTTGATGCTTAGGCAAATGCCAAGCTATTGGTTGAATGGTAATATGTTTAATTATAAGTTGTATTGAAATGGTAAGTGTTCAAATGAAAATATGCTTGAGATCATGAAAAAGTGGTAAGGTTTAAAGTTATTTAAAATCCTACTATGCTAGGGATGATATGTATAAATTTCATATTTGAAATGAATTGATATGATTAAAGTTCATACGAGCTTACTAAGCATTCATTGCTTACGTGGGTTTTTTTTTTGCTTTCTGATTAGCGGAAGCTCAATTGGGTTAGCAGCTTGTTAGAGTTATATCACACCATCCATCAGTTCTAACACTACTTTCGGATGTTTTACTTTTGGTTATAATGGCATGTATAGGTATACTGGGTTGTTCATATTTGTCTTAAATGGTTGATGCATGGTTTGGTTTATGGTTGTATGGTGAAAGGTAAAATGTTAGCTAAATGTGTATTTTATACATGTGCTTTGGGATATGATGAATTGATCATGAATCGGTACCTTGATGTGTATGGTATATATAACTAAATATGTTAGTATTTGAAATACATTTTGGCACCAAATGGTATGTTTTGGTAGGTAAGTGACTTGGTTTAAAATAATGCAAATTAGCTTGGTAAACTTTGGGTACAAATATGCATATAAGTTAATTATACATATGAATATATTGAATACATGAATACACATGTTATAAGCTGTCATCTGAGGTATCTAAAGGCATATTGGTTGTATGTGAATGTATTATAGGTTTAAAACTTGATTTTGGCTTGCTTTGGATGCCTAATTATGGCTTGTTGATGTGCATAATGTTGATTGTAGGTTGACATAAAATTGGGTGAGAAATATGGCTTGTAAAATGACCTATTTTTGTCCACACGGGTAGAGAAACGAGCGTGTGTCTCAACCGTGTGTGATACAAGACCACGTATCTTTTAAAAAGTACAAGTCAGTATATTCACACGGCCTAGGACACAGACCTGTGGCTTGGCACACAGGCATGGACACGGGCTGGGACACAGTCGTATATTTCTATTTCGAATGTCCACATGGCCTAAACCACTGGTGTGTCTCATGGTCGTGTGAGTCATATGGCCTTGCCACACGGCCGTTTGACCCCTGCAATGTTGAAAATTTTAAATGTTTTCGAAATCTTTTTTGTGTTTTCGATTTAGTCTCGATTTGTTTCTAATACGTAATTTGGGCCTCACGGGCTCATTTAAGGGACAATATGTATGATTTATATTATTTTTTTGACATGAATGATATGTGATATGAAATGTTTTCATTTTCTGTCTGTTTAATTTGTAAACTCTAGTAATGTAACAGCCCGTTTCCAGTGAAATCAAAATAGTGGTTTTGAGACCATAAATCCGAAGTGAAAATATTTATTTTATTATTATTTTAATGGCTACAACATGTTATTAGAGTCATATGAAAATTCCGTTAAGAAATTTTATCGTTTGCATGCTCAATTCGATAAAAAAGACTAAATCGCGTAAAGTGAACAACTTGAGTTCTATTAGTGAAAGGCATCAAATGATAATGTGATTAAATGGTTGAGGGTTTTTTGTTGCAATTAGACCATATAAATTGCTAGTGGACTTTTATGGCCATTAAAATGAAATTGTAAAGGTTATATGTTAAGGTTAAATTAGTAAATAACCAAATAACTTAAAATTAAAAAAAGTAAAATTAAAGTATCATCTTTCCAAAAGCTGAACACTACCGAAATTTGAAGGTTAGGAAGCCATATTAGGGCTTGAAGCATTCGACCAACATTTCTAGTGCATGTAAGTGTATTTTTACTCGGTTTTTAATGATTTCTATGTTTTTGAAGTTGTTGTAGCTTAATCTAGCTAGCGTATGGACTAATTTGCAATACTGTTAAAAGCCTAGAGTTTTACCATGAATGTGTGTTGGTTGTTATTCATGCTTGATGGATGAAAATGAAAGTTTAGTGATAGTTGAACAAGTTTTGTAAAGTGATTTTTGTTGAAAATGTCAAATAGGATTTATTTGTGAAATGTGAATATTATGTGGTAAATCTGTAAAATAATGAAATGTATGGGCTGCTATGGGTCTATATAGAATTTGGCTAGCATGGGTGTGAATTAAATTGCATGGATTTGCATTTTTATAAGCTAGGGACTAAATTGAAAGGAAGTCAAGTGTTTAAGGGCAAAATGGTAATTTTGCCATAACATGAAATTGGATTGAATTGAATAGAATAAACATTAAAGTGGTTAAATTTGATTATATAGATCAAGAAAAGCCATGTTCAGAATTAGATCAGGGAAAAACAAAGTAGTGGATTGATCGATCGATTTTCTCTGTATTAATTCGAGGTAAGTTCGTATATTAATAAGCTTTTTAAATTATATATATGTTTACATGCTTAATTGATATATTGGTTGATACGATACTACGAAATTCTCGAAAAGTGTATGGATCCCGGTTGAACCTTAGGAATAGATAGGATACAAATAACTTGTCATTAGGGGTTACCGTGTTTTGGGTACTGGTCCCATACGTTCTACAGGTGGCTGGGTTTTTCAGCATGTGTTGCGGCTACTCAACAGCTTGTGTGAGCAGCACTATGTAGCTATGTCTTGACTGTCAACTTGTGTGAGCAGACCCAGTGATAGCTCGAGAGTGAGCATCTATATGAGATATGAGATAGAGATGGTTTCGACCATGTATTGGCATTTAGTGTGCGAGATACCCAAGTATCCAATATTATTCCAAACGGTTCAACGGGCACAGTGATGTTACGAGAGTGTATGAGTTTGATATGAACTAGTACATGTATGTACGTGAATCATGTGGAAATTGAATCTATGAGATTTGTGATTCCATAATTAATTTTTTTGGTGATTATATGTTAGGCTAATGAGAGCAAATTGAGTTGCATTATTATTTAAATTACTTGTTTAATTATGGTTGATTGGTAAGTTATATTTGCAGTTATACAAACTTACTAAGCTTAATTGCTTACTCTGTTTACTTTTCCGTGTTTTATAGTGTTTCAGAAGCTCGCTCGGATTGAAAGTTGTCAGAGATCTCATCATAGTATCTATCAGCTATTTTTGGTACTTATGAATAATGTATTTTGGTTATATGGCATGTATAGGTCATTTGGCTAATGAAAGCTTATATGTTTTGTTATGTAATTAGCCATTTAATGCGGCTTGATTTGGTATATGTTGGTATGTATATATATGTGTGGCTAGCCTCATCTTGTAAGATTTATGATTGCCATGGGAATGCTTATATTGTGCATTGGTAGATTGGTATTTAATGGGTGAACTTGATAAATGGTATGCATGTTATGTTTAGGCAAGATAGTGCATATATGCAATTGACCACTTAGGTAGTTTTTGGAGGTGATTTTGGCATTTTTTCAAATAATCATTTGAGATGCTTAAGAGCTTATGATTGTTGGTAATGAAATTGCATGATTTAGACTTGGTTGTGATTGGTTTGAATGCCTATTGATGATATGGTCATATGCTATTTGGTATGTGTAGGTTGTTGTAAATTTTTTGGGTGAGGAATGTGGCTTGGAACATAGCCTATTTTGTACACACGGCCGTGTGTCTCAGCCATGTGTGACACACGGCTAGGTGACATAGTCGTGTGTCCCCTGTAACATCTAAAGAAAGCAATTAGGTAACCTCACAAAGCCTAGCACATGGGCGTGGTGTTGGCTGTGTGGTACAAGTCAGTATACCTTATAGTTTTCACACGGCTTAGCACAAGGGCGTGTGGTTGGCCGTGTGACCCAAGTTAGTGAGTTACACGGGGTCAAACATGAGTTGAGACACGACCATGTGATCCCATTTCGAATGTCCACACGGCCTGTGACACGAGCATGTGTCTTACACGGCCTGGCCACACGGGCGTGTGTCCCGTGCACATTGAAAATTTTCAATGTTTTCCTAAAATTTCCTTGAGTTCTCAATTTAGTCCCGAATTGTTTTTAATGCTTGTTTTGGGCCTCGAGGGCTCGTGTTCGGGACTATATGACTGAATTTGATTGACTTTTGTTTGGTTATGAGAAATGAACATGAAATGTATGATTGTTTAAGCGATAAGTCCGGTAATGCTCCATAACCCTATTCTGGCGACGAATACGAGTTAGGGTTATTATAGGTAATGCTCTGTAACCCTGTTTTGGCGACGAATTTGGGTTAGGGGTGTTACATTTATTGGTATCAGAGCTACGGTTTAGTTGGTTCTCAGGCTGAGCGTATCATATGTGAAGTCTAAAAATACATGTCATTATATAACCTGTGATAGTGTGATATCTCCTGATGTTGATGTGATTTGTTTCATTTTTAAATTGAGATATTTTCCAGCCAAGCTAATTCTGATAATGTTGAATGCAATACTCTAGTATCGGAGTAAAAAAATGTTGTTTATGATGAGATAGAACTCATAAAGGTATGAATAAATGTTTATAATGATTTTGTTGATGATAAATGTTATGTTATATGTGTATATATGAGGGTCAAATTTTGAGGCTTTACGACCTTCACCTCCTCACCTGTACGTCTTATACAATGGAATGCACAAGATTTATATTGATTAAGTTCACAAGTGTGAAACTGAAGTGTTCAGTGACTGAATGATTAATAATGAGGCCAGAGTCGAGGATGGGTTAGCAAGTAAAGAGAGTTTTAGAAGAGATATCAGATTATTTTGAAGATTATTCGGGATACACAATGTCGCTATTAAGGGAGAAGTTATTCATGACTAATCGACTTATTCAGATATGGTATTTAAAGAACGGGTTAATCAAAATTTCTTCTAAATTGATTTCTTAGGTGATTGAGATCATGTGGGATCATTGATGACTATAGTAGTCAGTGGGATAGTGTTGAAATTGCAAAGATATCTGACTGCCACTGTTAGAGTTGAGTATTTTACATTGATCACCTCTGGGTATTCTATATGTTCTTTTATTCTCAAAGATATATGTAATTGTTCATTTTCAGATTTGATTCTTATCATATAGAAAGGTTGGCTAATCATAATATTAGACAGAATTATTGTTAATCGTGTTGATTCATGATCGGCATTGATTTATCTTTCTTTGGCTTTCTAATCCATAATGTTCGATAGAAGACTTGATGATAAGACTCATATGATGTTATTTTCTACTTCTACTAGTTGATGTTCTGAATTACATATATGGAATTTACATTATCTTTATCACAACTATTTCCAGTGCGTATGAGCGATATTTTTCTTCTAGATTTTCTCTACGATATCATCGATCTCTTTATCATTCAATGTGGTTTTTATTTTTGGAAATTCAGTATAGCTTCACATCTTGGATTTCATTATCTCGGTTTTCTTATCATTCTTATGGTCTAATCTTATCTATCAAACATGGTTCATCTATAAAGGGCATTCATTAGCTGGAGGCAATTACATCTATTATAATTATAACTTATGGTTTGATCATGGTAGCATGGTGATGCAGATCTCAGAGTATAGAGGTTGTATTACTATACTGGATATTATTAGGACTACATTCGGTTTTCCTCTTTCAATTTAAAATGCACTATTGTTGTTAAGCTTTTATGAAAAGAATAAGTAACGGAAAAAGTGTAGACGGTGGAAGATCGAGCTCAAAATTATATATTGGTTTTTTTTCCTCAGGTAATCTTGATTTATGTCAACAAGTTAAAACAGGATGTTATGTTTCGTTTTAATTAATGCAGTTCTTAAAAGCTCTTTGATAAGTATTCTGAGGGAATTAAGATAGACAAACAGTTTGAATGAAGAATTCATATTCTAGAAGGCATGATACAGAAATATATCTATCAGATCAGTTCTAATCGAGAAAAATTATTATGGGTTAAAGCCATCCCGATTGTTGAAGTTATCACACTTGTGTAAAATGATATTTCTAGACCCTTTCCAAAAAAAAGGGGAACAAATATCAGTTGAAAGTTACAGATGCAAACATGTTAGAAGCACTAGTCAAAGTTTGCTAATCTGATTTTCTCAATTATATTTTGATAGACGATTATAGTGAAATTCTCGATAATTGTGTTACTGATGATAAAATTATGACGGGTGAACAACATAACTGTTCTGTGAGAAATTTCGAGCATGTCATTAAAATGGTATTAAAGTTTCGTTGAAAAATTTTAATGTTTTGTTAGTCAATTAATGAAAAAGACTAAATTGAAAAGGTTTAAAACTTGTTAAATATAATAATTATGTGTTTAAAGAGCTTAATTAATAAATAAAGAAGGACCTAAGTAATAATTGTACCTAAATTTAATGGATGAGGCGACATAAAAGGAAAAAATAATAAAATAAAGCCATTCAATGACAAAATTGTAATTTTGGTGAAATTAAAATAAAACAAATTAGATTTGGATAGTTTTCTAGACATTTCTTCTTCAATTTTTGGTTCAAAACAGACATAGAAAAGAACTTAAGCTGGTTCTTCAATTTTTACTTCATGTGAGTTCAATTCTTACTGTTTCTTGTAATTTTTTTTTAAAGATTGTTACAATTAGGTCCAACTAAATCATACCTTTTTTTATTTTATTAAAGATTTTGAATGTTGCAATTGATGAATCTATATGATTTTAGTTATTAAATGATGAATTTGAGATGTTGGTTGATATTTAAAAGTATTTTCTTAAGTAATTTTGATGAATTTTTCAATTAAGGTCTAATTTGTTAAATTAAGAAAATTACAAGGATTTAATGTGAAATTGTTGCATAATGGGATGTTTTGAATATCATGAACATTCTACTAGCTTGGGTTTGTATTAAAAATAGTTAATTTGCATGTTTTGTGCTCGGGGACTAAATTGAATAAAATTAAAACTTTAAGTGCTATTTTGTAAAAATGTCAAAATGACCAAATTGCATGAAATGAATTATTTTGTTTTCTAAATTAATATATGGAATGAAATTATTAATTTAGATCAAGGTCGAATGGAAAATCAAGGAAAATAGAAAACTACCAAAATGCCCCTGAATCTTGGTATTTCTGTAATTTAACCAAGTAAGTTCGTATGAATTGTATTCTGTATAATTTTGATTAAAGTGAATGTTAATTGGTGATTGGTATTATATATATTATCGAATTTAACCAGGTAAGTTCGTATGAATTATTGTTGGAAAAATATTATCGAATTTAATACTCAGTTTGGATTGAACGCGAGATTTGAGTACATTCGTAAATTGGTGTATGATGGTATTGGAGGGAGACATCGGTATATTACCCAAGTAAATTGGGGTTCAACATTTGTTGCGAACTCTCGTGTTTTACTTTCTGTTTGGAATGATTTGAGTGCATCAGCTCTCACGAGCTTCTGTTCAGCCCTCACGAGCTTCTGTTGGCCTGTTCGGGAGGACCAACTGTTATGAGCTTTGTTGACGATGTACTTCAATTTGGGAAAGTCTTGGTAAAGTGATTTATTTAATGAATTTAAAAGTTATCTAACGATATTCTAAATGGTTCAGCGAGTAATGTTCTGTTATGAGACGATATGACTTTGATACAAACTAATACAAGTATATACATGAAATACATGGAAATGATGGTACATGATATATTGATATATAATGATATACTGAAATGGATGATTTATGTATACGAAGAAACGTTAAGAGAATGATATGCATCATGACATGAACATATATGAATATCTTTGATATGTTGATACATGGAAATTATGTAAGTTGAGACAAGTAATAAACTTAAGCGTGACATGTTGAGATAATAAGATTATCGATGTTGATTTATATGAAATATGTTCAAGTATGCTAACAAGTGTTGTTCTTTGATGCTTAGGCAAATGTCAAGTTGTTGGTTGAATGGTAATATGTTTAATTATAAGTTGTATTGAAATGGTAAGTGTTCAAATGAAAATATGCTTGAGATCATAAAAGAGTGGTAAGGTTTAAAGTTATTTAAAATCCTATTATGCTAGGAATGATATGTATAAATTTCATATTTGAAATGAATTGATATGATTAAAATTCATACAAGCTTAATAAGCATTTGGGTTGGAAGCTTGTCGGAGTTATATCATACTATCCATCAGTTCTATCGGTACTTTCGGATGTTTTAATTTTGGTTATAATGGCATGTATAGGTATACTAGCTAATCTTGGCCTATATGTATTTTGTTTAGATTCGCCACTTATTTGGCTTATGTTTTAGCACATTTTGGGTTGTTCATATTTGCCTTAAATAGTTGATGCGTGGTTTGGTTTATGGTTGTGTGGTGAAAGCTAAAATGTTATCTAAAAATGTATTTTATACATGTGTTTTGGGATGTGATGAATTGATCATGAATCGGTACCTTGATATGTAAGGTATATATATCTAAATATGTTAGTATTTGAAATACATTTTGGCACCAAATGGCATGTTTTGGTAGGTAAGTGACTTGGTTTAAAATAATGCAATTTAGTTTGGTAAACTTTTGGTACAAATATGCATATAAGTTAATTATACATATAAATATATTGAATACATTAATACACATGGTAAAAGCTGTCATCTGAGGTATCTAAAGGCATATTGGTTGTATGTGAATGTATTATATGTTTAAAACTTGATTTTGGCTTGCTTTGGATGCCTAATTATGGCTTGTTGATGTGCATAATGTTGATTGTAGGTTGACACAAAATTGGGTGAGAAATATGGCTTGTAAAATGGCTTATTTTCGTCCACACGGGCAGAGATACAAGCTTCTGTCTCAACCGTGTGTAACACATGGCCAGGTGACACGGTCGTGTGTCCCCTGTATCTTTTAAAGAGTGCAAGTCAGTATATTCACAAGGCCTAGCACAAGGGCATTTGGCTTGGCTGTAACACCCTTAACCCTTATTCGTCACTAGAATAGGGTTACGCAGCATTACCGAACTTCACGAATTAAATACGGACATTTCACAATTTTGTTACACATATTAAGAATCAATCATATAACACTCATATTGCCCCTTAGATGGGCCCTCGAGGCCCAATATACATCTTAGAAGTGATTTGGGACTAAATCGGATACTCTGGGAATTTTTCCCAAAGTCTTAAAAAACATTTTAGAAGCAGGGGACACATGTAACAACCCGATAGTCACGGGTGTTGGAAAATGAATTTTCGAGGCTCCGTTTTCATAAACTGGACTCATAAATATTTATTAGAAATATTAACGAAGTTAGTTGTGTTGTTAATTAGGTTTTGGTTAGGTGAATTTGCATGAATTAAAAGTAATTAGGTAAAAGGACTAAATTGTACATAGGGTAAAATTTGAATTATAGATTAAAGAAAAATTAATGGGACTAAAGAAGCAATTATGCCATTGGCATTAAATGAGGCGGCATAAGTAAGATATTTGTGAATTTATTATATATATATTATAAAATAAATTCCTTAAGTATTAAGTATATATATATTATATAATAAAAATTAATGTATAATAAAAGAAAATAAAAGAAATAGAAATAGAAAAAGAACCAAAGTGAAACGAAACAGAAAGAAAAAGGAAAGAAATAAGGAGAAAGGAGAAAGCTAGGGTTTCAATTGTTCAAAGCTCAATTGGTTAGTCAATTTAATACATTTTCTTGTAATTTTATGTTTTTGGAATCCGATATTAAATACTACTCGACCCATGTCAAAATTTTAGAAATTATTGAGTTTTTAAGTGTTGTTTATGTTGAATAATTTTAGTATTAGGGATTAAATTGATAGATTTTAAGTTAGAAATGAAAATGACTTGTAGAATAAATTGTAAATTTTGAGTAATAGGGACTAAATTGTGAAAATTTAAAATTTATGGATTTAAGTGAAATTAAGGATTTAAATTTAGTTTAAAGTGAAATTTGTATGAAAATATAATATTAATTGTAAATAAATAAAGTTAGTCTCGATTTAGGGACTAAATTGGAATTTAAGTAACTATTGAGTAAAAATTTAAAATATTAAATATGAGATTGAATTCTGTTGTATTGATGAATTTTAATTGTTTTAATTCTGTAGCTAACGTCGTATCGGAACCCTCGACTAAAAAGGGAAAAGATAAAGTCGACAAGGAATAGCTCGGAATTTCAAGTTTGTATTTCTATAATCTGAATCTAGTTATTAATTGTTGAAATTTTTATTTAATGTATCTGGTAAGTGTTGAGATGAGTAGTTGATAATTTGATAATTGATTGAATGAATTGAATTAGTAGATATATATATTGAATGGATTGATTTTTAAATTGAAATGAATATATGTGTAATTATGTGATTATATGAAAAATTAGTATTGGATATTGATTATATCTGAAATGTGAAATTAAACCCTATTACTTCGAATATAGATGGCATGTCATAGGATTGGAAGAGTTCAGGGATTTCTTCGACTTCGAGTCGATGAGACACTGGGTGTCAATTTATTACTTCGAATATATTCGATGAGGCATTGGGTGCCAATTTACTTCGGTTTAGCCGATGAGACACTGGGTGTCATTATTACTTCGAATTATCTGATGAGGCACTGGGTGCCAAACTGGTGTATTTGGTTGGATCTGCGTATCCGTCCAAGTCCAAGTCGTGTTAATAGGGGTAATTAATTGAAATTGCATTATGATTGATGTTAGATGATATTGAATATAAAATGAAAATGGGACAATGAATTGAAATATGGATTGAGTCACATGAATTGTGTATTCATGAATTGGATATCGAACGAACAAAATTATTGTTTAAATGATATGTGTATTATATTGTGAAAAGTTATTTATATAGCAAATATGAGAATTGAGATATTGTGAAACAAATGAAATGTGATATGGTTATTGAAATATTTAGAATGTATATTTGTGATCTCATATTTTTTTTATATTCGGATTATAGAAATACCACTGAGTTTATACTCAGCTTACGGTTTTGTTTTCCGTGCGCAGGTTAGGTACTTAATTTTGATGGCCGATTCAACATCCAACTACAGTCCCGAACTTAAACATGGTGATGTTTACTCTTTTGTGTCGGCATGTACCTAGGGTGTCTAATTAATAGTTATTTTATGGATTGATTTTAAATAAGATTATAAGTTAATATTGGTTGGTTATATACATATAAATATGTGTTTATATTTGAGTTCATATTATGGTATGTTTAAGTTAATGTTTAAATGAACATAAAATAGGAAAAATAGATTGAAATTGGCATGTTTGCAAATTGGAATTATGATTGTTGATCGGTAATACTCCGTAACCCTATTCTGGCGACGGATGTGGGTTAGGGGTGTTACAACACACGCCTGTATGGCCGGCCGTGTGGGCATTCGATATGAGGCAAACGGCTGTGTCCCAGCCCGTGTCCTTACCTTTGTAACTCTCTGAATTGGGTCACATGGCCAACCACATGCCCGTGTGCTAGGTCGTGTACAAGGTTTAGGGTTCACACGGCCAAGCCACACCCCCGTATGCTAGGTCGCGTGTAAAAATCTTGGCATTCTGTTTTGAAATTTTAAGGTGCAGGGGATACACGGGCAGGCCACACGCCCATGTGTCAAGTCGTGTGTCACACACGGCTGAGACACATGCCTGTGTCTCTGCCGTGTGGACAAAAATTGGCTATTTTAAAGCCACTTTTCTCACCCTTTTTTATATCAACCTATACACAACATTTCAATACATCAAATATCCCCAATCAAACAATCAACACAAGCCAAAAATCATGTTTTAAACATAAAATATCATCACAAAACTCAATTGCCGAAACTTACCAAAATAACTCCATTCATTGATTTACCAAAATCTACAACTAAACACATGCATACTAACATATATATCATTCACAACCATACTTCAAATTTAGCTCTTTTCCAATCCAGCCCTATACATGCCATATAAACCATAAAATGTATAAAAAAAACTCTACCAGAGTGAACTAGATAGTGTGACTCAATGTGTTGATCTGAACCTTCGAACTTCTTGAAAATCTACAAAGCACATTAAACGACACAGTAAGCTTAATGAAGCTTAGTAAGTTCGTTGGCTTTAAATATAAATCTTATCGAACATACTATAATAATTCATTTAGGTAAATCATTTCACAAACATTTCTTGTCAATCACAACTTCGATTGATGAATTCACTTATTTGAGCTCAATATCAATAATAACTTAAATTCTTCCACATTAATTCCATATGGCACTTACCAATCCTTGTCAAATCAGAGAACGTTTTACGGATTTGAGTACATCGTAAACAAAAGCCCGAAGGGTGCACTGAAGTACATAAGTGCTAAACGAAAACCCGTAAGGGTTGAACGGAAGCTCATAGGAGCTGAACGGAAACCCATAAGGGTTAAACTAAAGCTCAAAAGAGGTGATCTGAAACCCAGAAGGGTTAAACTGAAACTCATATGAGTTAACTGAGGCTCATGAGAGCTAAACAAAAAGTAAACACGAGAATTCGTAACAAATGCTGAACCTCGATTTACTTGGGTAATTTACTGTCAATTCCTCTTTTGAACTGAACGACTGTACTTAAATTTCCAATTTTACCCCTTGTTCACACTAATTTTATGATTTTTCTACACTCATGCCATCCAACATCTTATTTTAGGATTATTTACCCTTTAAGTCCTTCCTCATTTAACATTTAGGCTATTTTATCACTCTAGCAAGTTTATCACTTTTTTTCAATTTAGTCCTTTTTAATTAATTAACTGTCAAAATGTTAAAATTTTCTAACGAACTTTAATACTAACTTAATGACACTCCGTAAATATTTACATCTCGGTTTATAAAATCGAGGTCTCAATACCTCGTTTTTGGAACCACTTAACCTCATAAATTCTTTTAAAACACAAATCACTAATTCAAAAATCTTTCTAAAATCACACTTAACTCATAAATAATAAAGAATAAAATTTTTGAACTCACTCGTCGGATTTAGTGATCTCGAACCACTGCTTCCGACACCACTAAAAATTGGGCTGTTACATTAGCCGTGTGGCACAAGTCAGTGAGTTACACGGGCATGGACACGGGCTAGGACACGGCTGTGTGTTCCTATTTCGAATGTCCACACGGCTTAAGACACGGGTGGGTCTCATGGTCATGTGAGTCACATGGCCTAGCCACACGACCGTGTGACCCCTGAAGTGTTAAAAATTTTAAATGTTTCCAAAAAGTTTTTTGAGTTTTTGATTTAGTCCCGATTTGTTTCTAATGTGTAATTTGGGCCTCGAGGGCTTGTTTAAGGACAATATGTATGATTTTGATTGGTTTTTGACATGAATGCTATGTGATATGAAATGTTTGCATTTTCTGTCTGTTTGATTTGTAAACTTCGGTAATGCTTCGTAACCTTGTTCCGGCGACGGATTTGGGTTTGGAGTGTTACAACAATTTTCTCCTCTACTTTCTGTTAGCGGTTTCTTACTTTTAAAGAAAATTCTTTTTAGGAACTTGAGTTTTAAACGGGACCGACTGTAACCCCTCCAAACTTTCTTAGGAATTGTTCCTACTGTGATTTCCCGAGAAGAGTAACATCAATTAACTTTCATCTTCCATATTCGGGTGCACGGATATCAAAGAACTATGTTAACCTTGAAGGACGACGTCTACTAAACGATTACACCGATCAGGACAAATTCGTTTTTAAGGCAGTGAATTTACTACGACACAGCAATTTTTTATTTCATATTTAATTATTTATTTTTTAAATCAATATTAACAGATTTGTTTTTTCACTAACCTTAGTTGTTTTACTAGAGATCTATCATTTTGAATAAACTAATCCAAACATTGTTGACGTATCAAAAAGATTCTAATTGTTGAGCCTAAGTAAGAGCAAGACCTTAAGTTTGGATCTTAAATTATCTTATCACGAATCTTCTGTTTCAAACATGAGTGCATGTTGAGATTCTTCTACCACTGCCCCAGATACGCATCCAAATGAATTTTACATTTTCCATCCCATAACGTGGTTTTTGTGGATTCTATTATAGATTCCTTTTCATACACCAAACGTACGTCTCAATTCCACATTCATCTCCCTTTTATATTATTTCCAGCAAATCTCGTTTTGACTAAAGAAAAGAATAAGGAATCTGAATCAACAAAAGTTGGCTGCGTGTATGGAATCTTCAACACTCAACAGCCTTCTTAGTTAAACCTACCCATTAGTGGGTGGGTGGTTTCCTCTCTAATGTCATTCTCCACTCACAAATTGCTGCTCTCTTTCTGGTCACAATCAAGTAACACCGCCAATTACCACCCGTGATTTTTGATGCTTTGCAATCTTTCGACGATCATAAAATTTGGTCTCTCGAAATGCTAATCAATGTTGAATATAATATAGTAAATGTATTAAAGCTTTCATTTTCATGCATTAGAAAAAGACAGTTTTTGTTAGGTTTTGAATATTGAGTGTGGTTTGGTTTTACACCAGTTTCGAGAATAAGGTTGCTTTGCTTTTATTGATTTTGACTGAAAATAATAAATGGTTGAGAGGGTGTGATTTCCACATCATTATACCATCATCTGCTTATCTCTTGTTTGCGGAGGAAATTTGTGTTAATCTTCCACGCAGCTTTCGATTGTAGACTGGAATAAGTTTTGAAGATAATATTTTATTAACTAGATTTTGAGCCTACCGACCACTCTAGAATACTGTTTTTTTTTCTCTGTTCTTCTAATTAAAAAATAAAATTTAATTTGATAATAGTAACTTGAATTATTAAATTAATAAAAATTCAAACACTCCTTCTTACATTATAATGCTTTTACCACTAAATTAAGAAATTGTTGATAAAAATTAAATACTTTTAAAAAAAGTAACACTCGATTATTAAATCAAATATTTTAATATTTTAATAAATATTGCTTATCCTAAACATTGGGACTTAAGATTAAGTTTATTGTGGTGATCAAGTCTTGATTGACATGGATATTATTGTCAATGTAGAAAGATGTGATAAACACTATGTCAAAAAAATCAAATATAAAAAAAATAAATTTAATGCGCAGGAAGAGTTTTGATCGAAAATAAAGAAAAAAATTCAATTTCTAATGCAAATAATAATTGACATGGGACAAATGCCCAAACGTTACAATGATTGTTATTTTTTTTTTTCATAATTCTACATTGTTGGCAAAAATTGCCCATCCCAAACCATCTATGAATCAAAACCTCATTTATGGCGTTCCTATTTCTATCTTCATGCTACCTGCTGCTGAAGCTGCCATCTCTGGCTTCGCAAATTGCAGGCTCTTTAATCTTCTCTTCAACTCCTTCCTGCACAAAAATTACATCACCAGCCGATCAGCAACTATACGTGTCGATAGGACAAGGAAAACCATGTCTGAAATACAGAGTACCAAAAAAAACAAAAGCTTAATAATTTACCCCATGAGAGTTCTATCAAGGCTTGAAGTTGATAAGAGTCCTCTATTTTCTTCGGCTCTCCTTAAAAGGTATGGCATTACCATATCAACTGGTCCATAGGGTAAGTATTTGCTAACTTGAAACCCTGCGTTTCTCAATCCAAACGACAGCGCTTCCGACATTCCATATAACTGTGCAAATTCAAGCTTTTGATTCCCCTTCTCAATTCCTAAATTTCGTGCTTTCGATGCTGCCAATTTCCCTGTTTCAATCAGCGTTGTCAGTTTTGGTATTCGAGTTAGAGTCCAACTCTGTTTTTAAGTTTTCCACACCGTACCTGACTCAAGATTATGAGTTGCGAGAACGATTCCGCCATACCCATCAGCAATCTTCTCAATCATAAACGAAGCACAATCATTGAAACAAGCATGGGTGTCTTGAATGGTGTTGTGAACCGGCGAATCGAACCCTAAGGAAGAAGCCAACTTGGTTTCGCTCGACATGTAAGCGCCTCTCACCAGCTTAAACCCCATAGGAATCCCCAGCTTCTCCGCCGTCCTCGCCGTGTTAAACAGCCGCTCCCTCGCGTCTTTCAAGTAAGCTTGCATCGTGCCGTAGACAATGGGGTTATCATCTTTGTTATACATGATGGCCGAGGAGTACGTGAAGTAATCGATGGCGGGTTGAATCGACGTGTCCTCGGCATCAATGGTTAAAGGAACGTTGTACTGCGCGCATTTTTGGCAAAGTTTTAACAGTCTTTGGTGTGCCAATTCAAGATCCGATTCTTCTTGTGCGGTTAATGGTTGGGGTCTTTGGAGTGTATGGTACAACGGACTTGAGTCGGTGAAAATTGGCAATGTGTTGAGTTTCCATGGAAGGTTCAATGATGAGTCTTTGTATTGCCACCTTAATAAATCACTCATCCTCTTTAGTAGACTAATGGGACATATTGCTGTTATCTTCGCTATCACAAAGCTTACCTATATAAACCAAGACAATTAAAATATTAAACTAATGTAAAGACCATTCAAACTCAATAAAAATGGCGGCTGTTGAAATTTGTGAATAATATTTCTCCAACACAGGTTTTTTTTTTTTCTTTTGTAAAACTGGAATCAAGCTGGAAAGTTCATGGATGACAAGGACGTTGCCTAATAAAATGTTTGGTCAAATGTTAAATGTTGACCTACCACAACTTGGATTCTTACAGATTCAGTGGCAGGCACTTCCCCCCTTTCCTTAATTGTTGGAATCTCCCTTATTAAATAACAAAAATTGTACCTATCTTCAGACAAGTTGTTCATTGTTTTTCTCACTTTTGCTGCTATCAAACCTATTAATGAGGTAGCAGCTGTCAAATCTCCCACCGTTCACTTTTTCTCCTTTTCTTATTGCACTTTTCTCGATCACACTCCAAACTGTATTTACTTATCTTCCTATAAAATCGAGTATTTTTAAACCTTTTTTTATATATAAATAAAATTAAAATTATATTAAAAAATAGTACAATGAATACCCAAATATTTTAACTCTAAAAAGGCTAAAGATATGATTTTGCATGGTGAAGGACACGGCGGAGCCAGCTACCTGGACCCCATAGTATATATGTTGAAATTTTATATTAACGACCTTCCTCTAATCTTTAATGCATTTTTAATATAGTTAAGCTCACGTGAGGATACAACTATAAACCTAACTCGCTAGATTTTTTTCTTCTTTTCTTTTTATGGATTTAACTAAAAATTATTAAATATATTTTTAAAACCATTAATTTAGACCAAATCTCAAGTCTGTTACTTGAAACCTTTTTTTCCCTTGAAAATACACACTGAAATGGTTTTACTTTTAAAAGGAGGGGGCGGAATGAAGCTATATATCTTAATTTGGAATTTTTGAGGTTTACGTGTTGGGAGAGAAATCTCCATTTGAATAGCTCAAAACTTGGTTATAAACTTGACCGTTGATTTCAAGTTTCTGTATTTTTTTTTTCTGGGGAAAAGAAATAATGAATTCATCGTCTTAAACTGGGGAAAATAAATGGGTAATGGAAGATCACTTACAGATGAAGGTGGAAGTGACTTGGCGAACTCAACACTCTGTAAAAAGCCCTCCAAATTCCGGTCACATCCGGCGTTATCGCTGGTGTGTTCGACGGCGTAAACAAGCATCCCTCGCAGACCAGCCTCCTGGATTTTCCTCACGCACTCGCCGGCCTCCGTCGTTGTTTCACCGGCGCAGAAATGTTCGAAGAAGGTGTGTTTGACGGTTTTCAATACGATGTCACGTAGCAGAGGCGTTTCCATAAGCCTGGAATTCATAACCCACATCCCGAAATCGACGAACGTCTCATTGGAAGCCAACCCGAGATTGACCGACGAACGTAAAAGCTTCAACGTCGGAACCGAAGCGAAAAGCTTCTGGTGATCATCAAGGTCAAGGGTTGTGGTTGGTTGATGAAGAGTTGTTGCAATTGGGTGCTGTTTCTCGACGGTGGAAAGCTCAGGTTTTTCGTCGAAATTGAGGGGTGAGGCGGCCGCAGCAGAGGCGGAGTTGAGAGGCTTGATGAAGGAGCGGAGGTTGTTGAGGAGCTTCGGTGATGATGAGAGAACTCTTGTTGCCATAGAAGGGAGAGACACGACAATGAGAGATTTTGGCTTTTGTCTAACGAGAAAAAGAAGGATTATTATTACGGGAGAAAATGTCTCTACTAAGTTTAGAATATATAGGCAAAAATACACGTGAATCTGAATATTTTTACACGTTTGGTAATTTCCAAAGCTGTAAATATCAATATGGAAGTTATAGATTTAGGCTTAAGTCATTACAAGGATAAGATTACAGTCAATAAAAATTTCGTAATTCATGATTCACTGATGTGTTTAATAGTCAAATAATATTAAACCGAAATAAATAAATAAATTTTATTTTAAATTTTATTAAAAATTATTTTTTTTATTGGAGTAGCCAAAGTGATAAGTTTGTTTATTGTTGGGGACAACTTGACATGTTGACATCTATGTAATTAAGCTGCCCAAAAACGTTTGAATATTTTGATTGGATAACAACATTGACTTTGTCAACTATTCCAGTCGTTAGAATAGTTAGGAAGGTAATAACGTAATCTGTATTATCATTATATATAAAATTTATACTGAATATTTCTAACGTGGTAATGAAAAGTGAAAAAGATTATGTTTTTTTTTTGGTATAATAATGATAGTTAAGATGGTACGTATGTTTTATATTTTGCAGCAAAGTCATTTAAAACGTAAATATATGTATATATTTGGTAAGTACTTTATGGAATGGAAAAGATCATTTATTCGATGCTACTAACATATACATTATACTAGTATTAAAATATAAAAATATCATAGAAATTAAAATAAATTTATATTTTTTCCCAAAATTTACGGTACACACATATGAAAAATAACATATAATATTAACAAGAAAATGTTATTGTATCAAAATGATATTACAAAAATAAGAATAAGGAAAGATAACTTAAAAATGGGCATATTAGGAATCAAAATTCATAAATATATATATATATATATATGTGAATAAGGTATTGCATGTGAAAGCATAGTCAGCATCTATTAGGATATGACTCACAATACTCTCATTCTTAACTTTACAGCCTGCGATGTCCTTTAACGTCTAATATTTGACGGACCACATTTTTTTTAATATTCTTTAATATTATCATCTTTGGGTTTCAATTACCTGTCGCTACACTCTGACCCTTTTACCCTCTTACTCCCATGATTCATTCAGAGAATCTTGTAAAAACAAAGTTATTTGTATTATTTTTGTATGATTTGTACCGGTAAAATTGAGTTTTAGAGTTTTTTTTAGCATTTAAATTCGAGTTTTATTATGTGCGTAATTATAATGTGTGATTTTTTAGATTTAACATTTATAGGCTTTACCCAGATATATTTCATATTTTAATTTTATTATAATTTGCGTTGAATTTATTCTAGTTATAGTTGTTTGAATATTGTACTGTATTTATAAAAGTTCTTTTAAAAAATAAAAATTGAGTGATAGTTTAATATTTAGTAATGTTTGAAAAATTATCTAGTAATTGAATTTAGATATAATTATTTTAACTATACAAGAATGATATATTTGGGTAATTATTGTAATTACACAGTCCAATTTTTAGGAGATGAGAATTGAAGTAATAACACATGTAATTACACCTAAATCCAATTTTATTTATGCAAGTTATAAATTTATATTATAAGGTTTGGATGGTTATGGCAAAAAAATTATATTATAAATCCTAAAATTATATTATAAAAATAATTTGTATATTTTTAAAGTTATAACTAAAAAATTTCTAAAGTTATTGTCAAAAGTTTATTATAAAATAATTTACATGTTATAAAAGTTTTGTAATATAATTATTTATAAAATTTATGGCATTAGGCTATTTTACCCAAATGACCTAAAATGAACAATAAATGCCTAATGATTGTATCAGGGGTTAAAAAATTATTTTTTGGGGTGCTGGACACTAGATGGCCGACATCCATGTATTTTTTTCTCAAACCATAGCATATTGGTATATTTTTATACCAGTATTTGAAAAAAAAATTAGGTTGGGGAACTTAAGTGACCAGCACCACTTTTTTACATAAAAAAAATATTTTTGGGGTGCTGGCACACTGATGGTCGGCACCCACTTTATCAGATAAAAAAATTGGGTTGGGGGAGTAGATGGCCAACATCAGCTTTTTCGAGAATCGAAAGTTTTTTTTTTTGAGTGTTGGGACACTAATGGCTGGCATCCTTATACCATATTTGAAAAAAAAAATTTGGGTGCTGAGAAACTGATAGTTGGCACCCCGAGTACTAGATTTTTAAAAATAATTGGGGTGCTGAGACACTGATGGCCGACCAGATTTAATTTTTTTTTTTAAATCATTAGGCAATGATTGTGTCCAATTTTTTAGTGGTGTCAGCCATTAAATATCCTCAACCCCATTTTAGGTCATTTGAGTGATTGTTTTTGAACTTGAGTCACTTTTGTAATTATTTATTTTTTTGGGTCATTTAGGTAAAATAGCTACTAAATATGGACATATCTTATTTATGTGCTCATGTTATATATTATAAAATAATATATTATTTATTTATAAAAATTGTTATAGATTTTTATCATAATTTATTTATAAAAATAACTTTTAAAAGTAATGACAAAAAGTTATTTTATTTATAAGTGTTATTAAAGTTTTGGAAAATTTATAAAAGTTAAATATTATAAATATTATATTATTTTGATTTAATTTATGTATTATAAAAATGATATAAGCTAGAATTCTTCTCCAAATTAATTTTATATAAGTTTTATAATTAAAGCTACAAACTACTTGAATTATGAACCTAAATATTATAAGGTCAATGCTAATTATGAAAATAGAAAATGTTTTCTTATATAATATTGTGGGGGTATGATACCATTTGAGAGAATGATGTCGGTCACAAGTATCATAGATAACTCGCAAAGTCTTTAATTTGACACATTTAATACCTCAAAATATGGTTGATAAGCTATTTCTTATTCTCAAAAAAATATTTCCATATTAACAACATCACCTTAGTATAACATAAAATAAAAAGAGGATCGTATTAGCATGTTGCATATTTTATAACTCCAATCATAAATGGAATTGAGATGATCTATATACTTCGAATAGTACATGGAAGAAGGAGATCTTGATAATTTTAATGTTGCAAGTTTAAATTCAGATGATGATGAACTCACCAAGGACTAATAGATAATGATAAGAAGCACATGTTAAATATTAAAGATGAAATAACCCAACAAATATGCATTAAAACAAGTAAATAAAATTGCATATGACGTTTATTTTTCTTGCTATTTTTATTAGAAACCGTATTATCCTCTCTTTTTAGACTAACATAATAGATATGATTATTTAATTTTATTTTTTACTTGTTTATAAATTATTTTATCATCTTGATAATTATTATAATAATTAATATTTTTTAAATTATAAATTATGTAACTTTGTAATTTCAATTTATACGACCAAATATGATATAGAGAATTACAATGCAATTACACTCTATCAACCAAATACGTCTAAGGAATTACAATCATTCAATTACTTTGTGTTGTCCAACTAGACTCTTAATGTTCAAGTTTGACATATCAATACTTTTAATTTTACAATATATTACTTTAATTTTTCTATATTATAATATTATATCACATTAAAATTTAATGAATTGTTTTATAATGTAAATATTAAAATATATTTTAAAATTTCTACATATATAAGAAATTAGTAAAGATTAAATTAGGGGTGAGAAAAATTTGATTCGACTCGAAAAAATTAAAAAAAAATTTGAATTTCAAATTATTCGAATCAACTCGAAATTTTTTCAAGTTAAACTTTCGAATTTGAATAACTCGAATAATTCGAATAAATCAAATATCAAACATTTACTTTCTTTTCCCCCTCCTCAAACCCTTTTACTTTTCCCAAAAAAAAATTACTTCCTCCAAACCCCCAAAACTTTTTTCCTTTTATTTTTCCTCCAAAACTTTTACTTCCCCTAAAAAAATTTATTCCCCTCAAATCCCCAAATTTTTTCCTTTTACTTTCCCCAAAAACTTTTTATTTTCTGCAAACCTCAATTTTTTTTTAAATTTATGTCTACTATTTATATTATTGAATTAAATTTCACATTTTGTATTATATATTATTAAATTATTTAATCATGCGAATCTTTATCAAATTTTGTTAAAATTGAATTATTGATGATGCTATAAAATATTCATATTAAAATTTTATATTGGTATTAATTTCACATTTTATCTTTAATATATATTTTTTAAAATCACATTTTTACATTTAGTATATATTTTAATTCCAAAATACATGGTGACAAGAATCAGAAAATAATTGAAGCAACTGAGCAAGCAAATAAGTTAACTCGTATATAAAATATTAATAAATAAATTACGAGGGGATAAAAGTTAATAACAAATTTGATTACGGTGAGTGGCAGTGGCTACAATGACTCAAAATTTTTTTTTTTAATTTAACTCGAACAAATATATTTGATTCGGATTCCATCTCACTTGACCCAGTTAGAGAAAATTTGAAATTGAGTTAAGATGATAAAATATGATTCATAAACTTGAAATTTTTTCATTTGATTCGATTGAATACTTATCCCTTGATTAAATAAAAATAACATTTTTTAAAAAAATAGAAAAGAAAAAGTATGGATGAGTTGAATAAATTATAAATCTCAATTTATATGAATAAATTGAAACCTACCATAAGTACCTTTAAACCCAATAAATGGTGGCATTATTTTTCCTAAAATATCTTACTATTATTAATGATATATTTATGATTATTTGTAGTACACTTGCGCGTTCGAGTCGGGTATCTAAGTGCGCGTTCCAGTTGTTCTTTTTCCCCAAACGCGTTCCAGGTTCACTTGCCAAAATATCAATATGATCAGCTATAAACATTAAATGCCTTTCTTTCGGTTAAACTACAATCAAAGTCTCTCTAAAATAAAGTTTATCCCTTTAATTGTTTTTCTCAATTTAGTTACTCTAATTAAGATAATTGTTCTAATTAGTCACTGCCATTAAAGATTCCGTTAATCCACTAACGAATTGCTGATGTAACAAATTAGTCAATTGAATGATGACACATGAAATTTTTTACTTTTGATTAAAGCTTAGGGACTTCTCTGTAATTATCCCAAAACCTTTTTTTGTCTATCTTTCTCTCTGTAAATCAAACATAGCCTTTAATGGCATTCCTTGATACGAACGCTAGCATCAAGGCCTAAAGGTCCCCCAACTCTTCAAATCACAGCGTTAACCGGTGATGAAGATCTAGTAGAGCTTGAAGCTAGCATGAAGTCCCTTATCGAGGATGCTAACTCACTAGGTGTAGAAAAGGAGTTCCACATTATATCAGACCCAATTACTCTATAGAACAGAACTAGGTATAGCATGAAGATGTAGCTGCGTTGCACTCAACTTTCATTTCTTCAAGTTGTTAATTAATATTTTTCTAACCATGTGTTGTATTTTATTATCCCCAAGCACGAGTAAGTCGAACAAAGTGCGTTGAGTTCATGCCTTTCAACTTATCATTTTTCCTACACACAATTAACTCATACAATACACAAGAATGTAAACTAATACCATAGATATAACTGCATTACAACCATCATCTAGTCTCAATCACATATTAACAATTTTAGTACTACACATAACATTGAATATCTAAAAATGAACACAAAGATATATAAATATATATTCCAAAGTTGTGGATTACACTTGTTGATCTGGTTTGGCCCTAAATCTCGTCTAAAAAGTGAGAGGGTTTGAGTAAAAATATAGATTCAAAAAATAGATTTAGACCAAAAAAATAAGACCCATTTTCTAAATGGATAGAGTCTTGGGTAAACTTTTTTTTATTAAGTCCGGCACAACTCAAATTTGAAAAAAAAAATGCTGTAAATTTTTTTACTGTTTTATCACTATTTTTTCTAAATGGGTTTCATTGATATCATTTCTTCTAACATTCGATCCATTGTCGGCAATAGTGGTGGAACAGGAGTCAAAAAGGGTGTTTTCAAATAATTACAAAGAAGTGTCTAAGTTTTAGTCAAAAGTGAAAAAAAGTGTCAGATGTCGTCATTCAATTGGTTAATGTATCATGTTAGTAATCCGTTAGTAGATTAACAAAATTTAGAAAAAAAAAATCTAGAATGATCAAATTAGAACAAAAACTATTTTAAAATGATGGTAAGTATAATTTACTTTTTTATATATATTTTAAAATTTAAACCTTCTAGAAACATTAGAGAAGTATTTGAATCCTAATACTTTGGAGTTTTGAATGCAAAAGGAATCAACTAAATATTTTATTCTATCCTCTGCTTGTGATGGAAAAGTTGTTTGACTTTTTCTATTATTTACAAAGAATATAGTTTGAATTGGAATTTGAAGTTGAAGTTGAAGTTGAAGTTGAAGTTGAATTTGAATTGTTTGATTTAGATAAAAAAAGTAATAATCTTTAGATATTAATAAAATAATGTTACATCATCAGGTTGTATTTTTTTAAACAAACAGATTATTCAATTAAAAAAAGTAATAATTGTTTGTTTATTTTTCAAAAATTAATTATATTAGTAATTTAATTAAATTAGAGAGGTTATTAGAATTATATTAGTAATTTAATTCAAAAGTTATAAATTGTTTTGTATAAATTTTGACATGTTGATGCATGTGAATCACTTTTTATATCGTAACGTGTTTTGCATAATTTATTATCGTGATTTAATTTTGAAATAATTTATTTGTTCATGTTAGATTCTAATATGTAATATATTTTTGCATAATATTTTCATGATAATTAAATTTAGTAAAAATATAGGTGTTGGTGTCGTATTAGAGGTGCTCATGGGCCGGGCCCAAAAAAATTTTTTGGCCAGCGTCCTAGGCCAGGGCCTGACCCGGCCCAAAATATGGGCCTAAAATTTTGTCCAGGCCCGACCTGGAAAAATTCCTAAGCACGAGCCCGACCCGGCCCATTTTTTAAATAAACACCAAAAATTTATTTAAAAAAAGCATTTTAAAAATATTTTAAAATAAAAAATAAAAAATAAATATTTATTATATTCGGGCCGGGCCAAAAAAGTGGTGCTCAAGGCTCGGCTCGTTTTCTAAGCAAGCCTCATTTTTTTGCCCAAACCCATATTTCGGGCGGGACGTCGGGCGGGACGTCGGGCTGGGCCGGGCCGCTCGGCCCATGAGCACCTCTATGTTGTATGGTGTTCTCATTTTTTTTTTATAATTTTATATATTTTTGCATGTTAATAATTAATTTTATATAGAACTTGACAAGTATACACATTTATTTCATGTTTATATTTTCATGCTTATCTTAAAGATATGCTTGAGGTGCTCACTCGCTTTATTTGGGGTTCAAAATATAACTTAATAATAAAAGGAAAAGAAAAGAAAATAGAAATAATCATAGAAATAAAAATCATTATTTACTTTGAAAAAATTAATAATAAATTATTATTTAATCATAATACAAGAAACATGTATGATTGTGAAGTAATTTAATCATCAAAATATAATAGCGTTGCTTATTTTAATTTTGTCAATAATTCTGTAATTAGTTAGATGGTTACTCAGTCAGTTTATTCTCCTTTTTTCTAGGCTTGATATATCGCTCATGCATGATTTTCAGCAGCTTACACAGGCTGCAACACTTGTATAAATTGTAACCTTTTCACAGCAATACAATCAATTAAGAATTTCACAAATAATTCATTTCTCTAGATGGTATCAGATGTTTTTTTGTTTTTTTTTTCTTTTTCTTCTTCTTCCTCTTTGAAGCTATGAGCCTCAACGATCCGACTAACATTTCCAGCCCATATTTTCTTCATCCCAATGAGAATCCTGCCCTCGTTCTTGTTTCTCCCGTGCTCACGAGTCTCAACTATCACTCTTAGGCTCGTGCCATGCGTATGGCGCTTCTTTCTAAGAACAAGCTTAAGTTCATTGATGGTACGATTCAAGCTCCTACTGCTACTGGCCCCTTTTTTCCTGCTTGGGAACGTTGCAATACCATGGTAATTTCTTGGCTGCATCATTCCATTCCCCTGCCATTGTTACGAGCATTTTGTGGATTGATTTTGCTTATGAGATTTGGTGAGATCTTCGTGAAAGATTCTCTCAAGGCGATGTGTTTCGCATTGCAGATTTGCAGGAAGAAATCTTCGCTTTAAAACAGGGTGATCGTACTGTCACCGATTACTTCACTGATTTAAAGATTCTTTGAGATGTATTGCTTCAATTTCGGCCTGTTCCTTCCTGCTCTTGCCATCATCCTTGTTCTTGCGGGGCTCTCACTATCCTTCATCGTTATCACGAAAATGACTGCGTGATTCTGTTCTTGACGGGTCTTAATGACTGTTTTGCTGGTGTTCGCTCTCAAATTATGTTGATCCATCCCTTGCCTTCTTTGAATAAGGCTTTCTCTATGGTGATGCAACAAGAGAGGCAGCTAACGCCAGTTTCTTCTCAGGTTTTTACCAGCAACATTGTTCGCCAGCCCTCCTCCGCTCGCAAGCCACAAAATAAATCCTCTGTTGATAGCCGCCAGTGCACTTATTGTGGTGGCTCTAGCCACACGATTGACACCTGTTACAAGAAGCATGGTTATCCTCCCGGCTATAAGAGCAAGCGGCCAACCTCACGTGTTAACCTTGCAGTTGATGAGAAGGTTACATAGGCTTCTGAATCTTCCTCGAGCATTTCCACTGACTCTAATGTTGCTTTGACTTCTGTGCAAATTCAGCAGCTTCTGGCTTTGCTCCCATCTTCATCCCAGTCTTCCCATATTACCAATCAGGTTCTCGTTGAAACTCCTGAATCGACTGAAAGTATTTTTTTCATTTTTTTCTTCTTCCTGAATTATCGATATTGGAGCCACAGACCACATTTTTCATAACTTGTCTCTCTTTGCCTCTTATACCAAAATTAGACTGATCTCTATTACTTTACTGAATGGTACACATGCTGTTGTTAATTTCTCTGGCACTGTTATATTTTCAACTGATTTTCATCTCACACATATTTTATATGTGCCACAATTTTCTTTTAATCTCTTGTCCGTTACCCAAGCTACCTCCCGGTTGCCATGTTCTTTTCGCTTTTCTAATCATTTATGTTGTATACAGGCCCTTCCCTCTATGAAGATGATTGGTACAGCTAAGGTGTTCAATGGCCTCTATGTCCTTGAGTTGCTTATCCTTCCCACTCCATCTTCTTCCACCAAAGTGTTTGCAGTCACGTCTGTCTCTCCTGTGTCCCTCTGGCATCATCGCCTTGGGCATTTGTCTGACTCCAGATTAAAATCGTTATATTCGAATCTTTCCTCTTCTCCCTTTGGTGCTAATTTGCCTTGTAAGACTTGTCACTTAGCTAAACAAAATAAGCTTGTTTTCCTCTTAGTTAATCTGTTTCTAAAGCTCTTTTTTATTTGATTCATGTTGATATTTGGGGACCAAATGGTATTGTTTCAATTACCGGCCATCGTTATTTCTTAACTATTGTCGATGATTTTAGCCGTTTTACATGGATCATTCTTTTGAAATCGAAATCCGAAGCACGCTCTCACCTGTTATCTTTTTGTTCTCTTGTTGAAACCCAATTTTCCCTCAAAATTAAGGTCATTCGAACCGATAATGTTCCTGAATTTATAATTCCTTCGTTCTATACTTCCAACGGAATTCTGCCTCAGACTTCTTGTGTCGAAACCCCTCAACAAAATGGTCTCGTCGAACGTAAACACCAGCATATTCTTAATGTTTCTCGTGCTTTGTTATTTCATGCTCATTTTCTAAAATTTTTTTAGAGTTTCACTGTTTTACACTCGGTCTTCCTTATCAATGGTACTCCAACACTGCTTCTATCAAATTCCACTCCTTTTGAAAAATTACATAGCACAAAACCAGAGTATGATTCGTTAAAAGTCTTTGGTCGCCTTTCTTTTGCTTTGACCTTACAAGCTCATCGCACAAAGTTTGCTCCCTGTGCTCGTGAATGTATTTCTCTTGGTTTTAAACCTAACGTCAAAGGGTATGTCTTGTTTGATCTTCACACTCAAGCCATTTTTGTATCTCGACATGTCGTTTTTCATGAGAATTCTTTTCCTTATTCTCATATTTCTTCTTCTGCACATGACTCATCTCCTGTCATGATTCGTGAAAACCCCATTCAATATGATGCTTCCGCTTTGGGTCCTACACTTCCTCTTTTTCCTCTGCCCGATCCTCCTCTTGCTCGACCTCCGAGAGTTAGGAAACCTCCTTCGCGTCTTGGTGACTATCACTGTTTCTGCACCAAAGCTGCTACCAATCATCTTTCGCCTCCACATCCAGGTAAATCCATGCTTCCTTTGTCAAATTTATCATCCTCTCGTTCACATTTTACTTTATCTCTTCTCACTTCTCAAGAGCCTAAGACTTTTCACCAAGCCAATAAACACCTTCACTGGAGGGAAGCCATGCAAGTTGAGATTTCTGCACTCAGGCAAAATAGCACTTGGACTCTTGTGGATTTGCCTAATAGGAAGCCTGTCATTGGTTGCAAATGGTTGTATCGAATTAAATATAAAGCTGATGGCACTGTTGAATGTTACAAGGCACGCTTAGTTGCCAAAGGATACACTCAAATTGAAGGCGTGGATTATTTTGATACCTTCTCGCCTGTTGCTAAAGTGACAACGGTACGTTATTGATTGCCTTGGCTTCTTCTCACCAATGGCATTTGCATCAGTTGGATGTTAATAATGCGTTTTTACATGGTGACTTGCATAAAGAAGTTTATATGCGTGTGCCTCCGGGTTTTGAAGATGGTGCAAACGGTAAAGTTTGCAAGTTACTCAAATCTATCTATGGCTTGAAACAAGTCAGCAATGGTTTTCAAAGCTCACTTCTGCACTTCTATCGCTTGGTTATATGCAATCTTCATGTGATTTTTCCTTGTTTGTGCGTGCTTCTACTAGTTCTTTTACAGTGTTGCTTATCTATGTTGACGATATTATCCTTGCCGGCAATGATCTATCTGAATTTGCTCGTGTCAAGTAATTTTTGGATCATGCTTTTTGAATCAAGGATCTCGGTGTTTTGAGATATTTTTTAGGGTTGGAGGTTGCGCGAAATTCTACTGGTATCCACCTTTGTAAGCGGAAGTATGTTTTGGATATTCTTTCCGATGTTGGTTTTTTCGATTGCAAACCTGTCCAAACGCCACTGGTCACCAAAGTTTCTCGTGATGCTTCTCCTGCTTTCTTATCTATTTGACATCGACTCAGCTAGACATTTCTTTTGTTGTACAACAACTGAGTCAATTTCTTGCCTGTCCGACAATTTTGCATTTGCAGGCTGCTCATCACGTGCTTCGCTATATCAAGGGCACTCCCGACCTTGGTCTTTTCTTTCCTTCTGCTACTCCTCCCGTGTTAAAAGCTTTCAGTGATTCTGATTGGACTGGCTGTCGGGATACTCGACGATCCGTTATGGGGTTTTGTGTTTTTCTTGGTGATTCCCTTATCAGTTGGAAAGCCAAAAAGTAATGCACGGTCTCGCGTTCTTCTTCTGAAGTTGAATATCGTGCCCTTGCCTCAACTTCTTGCGAGATTCAATGGCTCTATTTCCTACTACGTGACTTGCATGTACCATCCTCGGGTCCAACTGCTCTCTTCTGTGACAATAAATCTGCTCTTCAGATTGCAGCCAATCCGATTTTCCATGAAAGCACCAAGCACATTGAAATTGATTGCCATCTTGTTTGTGAGAAGGTCAAATTAGGTGTTGTCAAGCTTCTCCCTTGCACCTCCAAAGAACAGCTGGCTGATATTTTTACCAAGGCCTTAGCTGCTGTTCCATTTCAGCTTAATCGTTCCAAGCTTGGAATGGCTTCGCTACATTCTCCAGGTTGAGGGGGCAAATAGCGTTGCTTATTTTAATTTTGTCAATAATTCTATAATTAGTTAGATGGTTACTCAGTCAGCTTATTCTCCTTTTGTCTAGGCTTGATATCTTGCTTCTGCAATGATTTTCAGACTTACACAGGCAGCAACACTTGTATAAATTGTAACATTTTCACAAAGAATACAATCAATCAAGAATTTCACAAATAATTCATTTCTCTACAAAATAACTTTAAATTTTAAATAATTTAATATTTTATTAATTGAAAGTTCCAAAATTATGTTAAATTATTAAATTTTATATTATCTTAATGATCCAAAAATTTACATATTAAAATAAAAATAAATTAAAATACTAAAATTATATAGCATAGAACAATTTTTTCTATATGTGTTGTAAAAATATGCAGAGTGTAAAACAAACTTATTAAAAATTCATTACATATATATTTATACCAATAAAAATTATATATCAACAAAATTGTTTTCTTTTCTTTAAATTTAAGATTCCATATTTAAAATTTTAAAATTTTACTCTATTTAATGATAATTAAAATTATATAAATGAGATTTAAAAAAACAATTAAAATTGATATCCATTTAAAATAAAATCATAATAAAAATTAGTTTAAATAAATAAATTAAGATCAATATATTTTGAAAACTTAAAATTATAAAATGAAGCACATATTTCATTTAAATTTATTAATAAATAAAAGTACGAAAAATAAAGTAAATTATATCATCCTAAAATATTATCTCAATAGAATTTAAAATTATTTATTAACTTAATTTGATAAAAATTTAAAATGAAAAAAATTGTTTTGCACATTTATAGAGTGATTTATATGAAAATGTGAACAAAATGAAAACAATGTGTAATGAAAAAGAATAAATAACAAATAATAAATATATAAAAATTGTGAGGCAATTTACCAAAAAAAGCTAAATTTTTTTTTAAATTTATCGAAATGGGCCCGATATTTTATTATTTACCGGAATGGGCCCCTTTCCCCTAAATCGCGTCTACGTCAGCGTGATGTCAGGAGATGTGTCAGCAAAGCGTGGCCACGTCAGCGTGCTTTGTTGACGTGGCAACAAAGCGCGGCCTTGAGAGCGCGATTTGTTGCCACGTCAGCAAAGCGCTCTGACATGGCTGCGCTTTGCTAACGTGGCGTGTCCCTTGGGACGTGATTTAGACCGCGCGTGAATAGTGCAACAGTCAAAAAAAAAACCTATAAATACCCCCACGCTTTTTTTTTCATAAACAAATCCTCTCTCAAATTTCCTCTCAATTTCCTTCCAAATTTCTCTCAAATTCATATTTAATCTCAATTAGCTCTCAATTTCCTTTTAAATTTCTCTTAAATCCCTATTTTTAAATAATTTTGATTTTTTTAAACCGAAAAAATTACTCTTCAATTCCTAATTTTTAAACCGAAAAAATTTGTACGATTTCAGTAATGGACGGAGGATTGACTCGTCTTGATAAGCACCACATATCTGTGGAGCAAATGAAGATGGTAAGTGTTAAATTTAATTTTTAAATGTTTTTTAAGATTTTTTTATTTATGCATTTTTAGATAATTATTAATTTATTATTTGTTATAAAAGTCTGTAGATCGGGTATTGGAATGCAATATCCGGAATATGCAAGCTCCTCCATCACCGTTGGTAGAGAACTACCTGCGAGAAGTGAGTTTTTGGCACGTGGCGACGGTAAGCCGTAGATGCAAGGTGGACCCGAAATTAATCAGTGCGTTGATCGAGAGGTGGAGACCCGAGACGCACACATTCCATCTTCCATGTGGAGAGTGCACTGTCACTTTGGAAGACATCAACCTGCAATTGGGATTGCCAGTGGACGGGTACCCAGTCACGAGGTCTGCCTAATTTAGCAATTGGCCAGCAGTGTGCTACGAGCTTCTGGGCGCTATTCCGAAGAAAATGGATGGAGGTAAGATCGAGATGGGTTGGTTGCGAGACACATTCCCGGATCCAGATGAAGATTCAACCGAAATAGAAAAATCCGATATGCTCGGGCATACATTTTTCAGTTAATTGAAGGTTATCTAATGCCGAACTTGTCACAAAGCCGCGTATATCTAAGATGGCTGCTGAAACTTGTTGATTTTAGAGCAGCCGGTGAATTGAGTTGGGGGTCTGCCATCTTAGCCACATTATATCGGGAGATGAGCGGGGCGACTAAAAATCGGAGGTTGCCTGTCACTACTGCAGTCATGGGCACGGTTTCGCTTTCCATTTCTACGTCCTCGAGTGGACCACCCATATACATTCCCATTCATAACGAGGTAAATTTTATATTAGATTTTACAATTATTATGTAGATATTTAAAAATAAAAGTATGCTAAAAGTTTATTTAATTAGGTGGAACCATCCTACAAGTCATGCTCGATTACCTACCGAACTTGAAGATATACGGCTTCTATTAGACCAACAGTCGGAAGCACATATAAGTATCAAATAAAATTGATATTTTCATCATTCGCTAGTCGATTGGTAATTAGTAATTAGTATTTAGTATTATATATATAATTAATATTTTTATAATGTTCATATAGTTTCAATGGACACCATACGAGGATCCGACAATTCGGGCAGTAATTTCGGATGAGTTCTTACAAAATCGAAACGCCAGAGGAGAGGCAGCGGCAAATACGTGTCCATCATCAGCGGCCATGCAATCATCAGGCCCAGCAAAAGCACCAACACAGTCACCCGACCTAGCAGTTCAACTGATGATACCCACGCAACTGCCTTTTCAGATGATGCCAGGTGTGTTTCCTAGCCCTTTTATGTATCCTAACCCTTATATGTATCATTTTCCGAGTCCTATGGCAGGTTGGAGCCAATGGCCGAGTTCAGCTCCATTTCCTGTTACGCCGAGTGGACCGTCAATGTATAGGCCAGCGGCACACGAGGGATCGCAAGAGCGGCAGTCAGGGAGCTCTTCTTTTTACCAATCCCCACCAACGTATGGGTTTCAAACACCGTCGCCGTTGGTGATGCAAACACCTCCACATTCACTATTCTTTCAAGGCGGATCATCGTCCCAACTCCGACAACCAGATGCCCTACCGGAAGAACAAGAATCCCCGTCGGAGGAACCACAACTGCCGCCGAAAGCTGGACAAAGGAGGAATCCAGCGCGTAACCGTCGACGACCGCCATGTGGCACTGAATCCGGCGGGCACGGATATTGATTTTTGTATTTAAATTTATTTGTACAAATATTTTAAATATTTTGATATTATTTGATGTAATAAAATAGAAATTTTTTTGAGTTATTACTTAAAAACCCTAAACTAATTTATTACAAATTTATAAATTTATAATTTATAATTAAATGCATAATTTAATTGACAAGCCATAAACCCTTAAACTAAAAACCCTAACCCTAATCCTAACCCTTAACTTAAAAACCCTAAAAATAAAAACCATAAACCTTTAACTTAAAAAACCCCAAATCTTAAACTTAAAAACCCTAAACCCTAAACTTAAAAACCATAAACCTAAAAACCCTAAACTGTTAACTTAAAAAACACAAACCCTAAACCTAAAACCCTAAACCCTAAACTTAAAAACCCTAAACCTAAAAACCCTAAACCCTAAACTTAAAAACCTTAAACCCTAAAACCTTAACTTTAAAACCCTAACCCTTAAGTTAAATATAATTTGATAATTCTACTAACCATTAATACAATTATCAGTTAATATTTTTACATTCACATAATGTTAGATTTGAAAAAATGTTTTGACTGGTACTAACAATTAATAATTTGATATAATTTGATAATTTTACTAACAATTAATACAATTATCAATAAATAATTGAAAAATATAATTTATTTACAATTACATTCAACTATTCCGATTAGGGCATGATCGACTTGTATGGCCTGGATTCCTATACCATCCGCACAACTTCTGTTGACTGATTGTTTCCCGGATATCCATATTGTTACGTATTCTAGTCGAGTAAGGTTGACCCTTTGGTTTACGACGCAATTCTTTATCCGGTAATAGCTTAAAAGGAGCAAGAGATACGGGCGGCCACTTACATTCATTTGGGACCGGTGCGAAAACGTGTCTCCAGACGCTGTAAATGTTTTCTAATTTGTACACTTCGTCCACATAGCTCATCGGATCTAGATGGAGATTCTGACAAGCTGCAATAACATGAGCGCATGGATAATGAAGTGTATCAAACATCCTACAGTCACAAGTCCTATTTCGCAAGTGTACACGATATTACCCGCCAACAACACCTTGGTGCAGTCTGTCAAACTCTGTCACGCGAAACCATAAATTGTCTCGATCGTGACACACTGTGTGCATGGTGTTTGCCCTCACCTTGGCCTTGTTAATTTCTTGAACTACCTTATTGTACTATGCATGGCCTCCCTGCATCTGGCCTGCATAACTTGTTGCTTGCTTTGAAAATAGTGCAGCCAAACGAAAATATGTCTCTCGCACAACCGATGTTATCGGTAGATGGCGCGTTCCTTTAATAACAGAATTTATGCATTCAGCCAGGTTCGACGTCATATGGCCATATCATTGGCCGCCGTCGTATGGCCTACTATTCGAAACGTATGTTACAAAGGTAGTCCGCCCATTCTCCTTTAATTGAACGTAAAATTGCCAACATCTCGTGAAAACGTTCTTTATTTATTTCATACCCTGCCAATATAAATTCATAACGAATGTTACATACCACTTCTACCAATAAAACTAATTCAAATTGTCAAACGAAATAACACAGATATAGACTAAATACCCATGTTGGTCACTTGTCATCGTTCGCTCTTAGATGTATATTGCCTGTAGTAGTTCGAAGGGCACACATGCCTCCTTAACCTAAAGAGAAAGAAATCTCAGTCATCAGACGACTCACCCGGTGTTATTGCAAATGCAATTAGAAGAATTCTCCCACCGCCATCCTGTGTCACTGCAAGCAATAGCCGATGAGTATACCTACCGAACATAAAGGTATCGTCAATTTGTACCAATGGATTGCAGTATGGAAATGCGTCTCGGCATTGCTTAAAGGTCCAAAACAGGAGTTTGAACACTTGCCATCCACGTAACAAGCGGCCGTTGTAGTACGCATGTTTCGTTTCAAGGTCTGTGATGGTACTTGGGACGTATCTCTCTAGCACCTGACATCACTGCCATATTTCATTATATGATGCGTCCCACCCACTATGCATTTTCTCCAACGCCTTTTGCTTAGCTATCCAAGCCTTGCGGTAAGAGGGTGTGTACCCCATTTGGGTACGAATATTGGCAATTAACACCGACACTGAAGTCTTGGGATCTGCTTTTACCGTGGGCAGTATCAAGCTAGCTAACATAACTGAATCCATCTTG
The DNA here is from genome assembly GCF_025698545.1 of Gossypium raimondii. Classification (NCBI taxonomy): domain Eukaryota; kingdom Viridiplantae; phylum Streptophyta; class Magnoliopsida; order Malvales; family Malvaceae; genus Gossypium; species Gossypium raimondii. Next base: position 45,701,946 of record NC_068575.1, read on the forward strand.
GGATGATCTTGTGAAACACCTATAAACGGAGTACATAAAACAATGCAACCTTACATAATAAAAGTATTATTCAGAAACCGTCAATACTGTACCTGCAGCACATGTATGTGGACCTTTGTACTTTTTAATCCCCCATAACCTTGTCCTTTTCCTTAACAAGGCATAGATTTTTCATGAACATGTGTCGTCTTACACCGCACACTTCGCCTCAAACTTATCAGATTTGGATTTAACGACGTGGTATTTAACACCGTTTTTGATGCTATGTTGTTTCAAAGCACAAATAAAACTATCCTTGTTGGTAAACTAATTACCAACTTCAAATTCACCCGAATCTACCCCCGAACTTGTACGATCACGCAACCAGTGTGGTAGATCTGAAAACTCTAACGCATCATCTGCAGACAGATTGACATTATGCATGTGGGCTGGAGGGGAGCATGCTCTGAATCGTGGATTTTCTTCTTCATCTGTACTCCTTTTAGCATCTTCAGGTATAAGCCAACTTCTGCACCATCGGGCCTAGGCTCTCGAGGTGGATCCACATCGGAGTCATCTTCTAACCCACAATCATCTTCAGTATACGAGGTCCCATCACCGGTTGATGTGGTAGGGAGTACATCATCCATTCTTCTAGGCATTTCATAACGTCCCCAATTGGATGTAAATTGCCACCCACTAGAACTTGATGCCGTTCCCAAGCACATATTTCCAGCATCAAACATCGAGCCACAGACGTACATGTCTCATCCACCGATAGAGTGTCTTGCAGGGGATGTGCATTCGACACCGCTACCAAATATGGGTTGTTCCATATTTTGTAACCCGCTAACCGAGTGTCGGCCAGGGGTCGTGTATACATCTCGAACACCGGTCGCAAGTACATCATTTGGCTTTGTAAATTGTACATATAACTCAATATAAGGTGCTCCACTAGCAAGATGAGTCTGCACCATTGCCTCCAAGCTATGAGCACCTCTTATGTCGAACGAGTCATATGTCACCGGATCAACAGAAGAACAAAATCGATACGTGATAGACATAACTTTCATTGGCGTCATTCCGAAAATTTTACGCCTAATTCTTTTACGAAGTTCTGTCAAATCTATGTTCTGGTTAAAAACCAGTCGCACCGTATTCTCCAACAAAAAAACAACACCATTCTCGGTGTGGCAAACCTCACCATCGTAGTAAATAACAGCACTAATATGCTGTCGAAACCTATTTTTGAAAAACGAGGACTGCCTTTGAAAATATAATGGGAGTAGCCCCCGATCTTTTATTGAGATGCGATCGGATCACCTTGAAAATGATTTTAGGTCTGCGAATTTTGAGAAAACATGTTCGGAAGTCGGTTACGCACGAGGAAGGGTTAGCACCCTCGTGTCGCCCAAAATTGGTACCTAATTGATTGTTTAATGTCTTACTATCGAAAACTTGAAAAGATTTTAAAGTACGATCCTTTGAAAAGAAGATTTGAATGAAATGAATTGGATGATGAGAGTCATTTATTTCGAAGACATAGATTGTCACACCTAGTAAGTTAGAGTGTAACATTTTAAATTCGCGAAATTAAGTTTATCTCTTAACTTTGAAAACTTATGCATTTTGAGAAGGATATTTGATTATTTGGGTCAAATGAGAGAATCGAAACCTAGTAAGTTAGGGTTCGATTTCATAAAATCCCTAAATATCGAATATTGCCTTTATTTTCATTTTGTTGGAAAAATCCTCGCCTCGAGAAAACAACATGTCATATCCAATGCGTTAGGACATAACGTATCGAATTCCCGAGAATGAGCTTTTTATTTATATTTTATTTAAAAGGGATATTCTCGATTATTTAGATTCGACGAGGAAAATTGGAACCCAATACGTTAGGGCTCAATTCTTTCGAAGATTCTAAATTTCGAGTGTCGCGTTATTTTGAAAGTTTTTGAATAAAATGATTTCGAAGCTTAAACCATATTGAACGTAACTTTTTAAGCGGATAAAGCGCGATGGAATTTCAATGTACAATGTGAGATAATAATTCGTAAACCGAAATATACCCTAACAAACACAAATAATCAATCAATAGAAATAATTAATACAATGCACATAAGAGTAATAATCTCACATCATATATTATGCTAACATTCAAAGGCTAATAAATTAAAGGTCAATCAAGCACCAAACAAATTAACACATATGAAATTGTACAAGTTTTTTTAAATAACTTAAGAAATATGAAAGAAGGAAATTATAATTAATAAATTTAAAATATGATATATATATATATATATATATATATATTTGAAATAAAATAAAAATATGGTTAAAATAATTACTACATAAAATAATAGTATCAAAATTTAAAAAAATATCATATAAAAGAAAATCAAATACATAAAATAATATACATATATTAATTTAAATAAGTAATACATGGGATGAAAAACTTAATCTAAATAATATATATATATATATATATATATATAAAGAGAGTTGAAATAGACAAAGTGTATATAAGAAAATAAATGGTTTAAACAAAATAATATGTATATAAGAAAAATATGAAAACAATATTTAATATTTGGAATTCGATAAAAATTATAGAAAAATAGATTAATAAAGCTTAAATAATTTGATTGGATAAGTAGGGATTAAATTGAATTTAAAACAAAATCAGAAGAAAAAAACGGAAATAAGCGCGAATAACATGGGGGACTATTTGGGAAATATTCCCCATCCTCCCAAAACGCACCGTCTTAGCAGGACCCGATTAAAAACCGAATGAAATTTAAGGTATTAATCAAATAAGAAAAAATGAATTAAAATAATTAAAAAAAGTAGAGGGACCAAATGTGTAAATAAACCATTGAGATGAAACGCGCGGATCCTTCCCTCGGGTCGGGTCACCGCGCGGGTCTCAGCCTTGAACGACGCCGTTTTGAGGTCACCTTAATCAGCCTCAAACGACACCATTTTTCAACGCATATAAATGCTTCTTTAAAACCTAATTAGCAACTTTTTCATTTTTAAAACAAAAGTTCAAAAGAAAAAACCCTAGGCCCTTTTCCTTCTGCCGCAAAACTAGTCTAACCCCTCTCAATCTTCGATTTTGACGAAGCGAGCGAGGTCCGGCATCCAGGTAAGCTTTCTAACCCGTTTTGCTATAGCTATGTTTTAATAAAAAGGCTAAAAAAGAAAAAAAATAAAGAAAAGCAAAGGATTTATTCACCTTTCGAATATTTTCATTTTTTTGTATTCAATATTTGTGTGTTGATTGTGTGTAACCTTTTACAGCTTTTGTAATGGCTTTATATAGCCAAAAACTAAAATACAAAAAATCCCTCTTTTTCTATTTTGTTTTTTTCTGTTACAATTTTTAATTCGCTCCATTTGCTGAGCTGTTACTTCTCCATTTGCTGCTTGGCTTCGTTTCTTCTGATTGCTGCAGGTACAAAGCCAGCTTGGAGATGTACGGGGGCGCGTGAAGGCGTTGCGCACGTGTGAGAAGAGGTCGGGTTTCTGCTACGACGGCTGAGGCTTGTTTCAGAAACTGTTTAGGGTTTTAGGTTTTTTTCTTTGCTTTTGGGCTTGGGTTTGTAACGGGTTTGGGTTTAGTTAGTTGGGCTAGGCGGTTTAATGTGTTTTGGGTTTGGGTAAATTAATCGGGCCTACTATTGTAATAAACTGGACATTTATTTGGTTTATTTTATTTATTTATTTGGGTTTTAATATTTGGGCTCGGGCCGGGCAAAATTTGGGAATTACAAATACGTTCACTCATATTTGATACTCTAACCTTCTTAGCTTCTCTAAATTGTTTCTGCTGTGACTTATGCATTCTGAGAACATTTTTTGCCTCATTTATAGCCTCAGCCCAAACATGCTACTGTAGCAAAAGCGCATCCACGTGGGCGTGATTTCACAAATTCTTCTCATAAAGCATCCTGGTAGAAGCGATTTTATACTATTTGCTCAGAAATGTCAACTCGAAATTATTTCTTCCAGGTCCAACTGTAGCAAAAGTGCGTCCACGAGGGCGCGATTTCAGAAATTCTTCTCAAATAGCATCCTGCTTGAAGCGTTTTTTTATACTATTTGCTTAGAAAGGTCAACTCGAAATAATTTTTTCAGGACCTACTATAGCAAAAAAGAGTCTACGTGGGCGCGATTTCACAAATTCTTCTCATTAAGCATCCTGGTAGAAGCGATTTTATACTATTTGCTCAAAACGTCAACTCGAAATTATTTCTTCCAAGACCAACTGTAGCAAAAGCGCGTCCAGGAGGGCGCGATTTCACAAATTCTTCGCATATAGAATCCTGCTTGAAGCGTTTTTTTATACTATTTGCTCAAAAACGTCAACACGAAATTATTTTTCCGGACCTCAGAGCAAAAGCGGCGTGCGTGGTGCCGATCGCAAAAATCCTTCTGATAAACCATCCTGCTTTGATTTTATCTTAAAAACCCATAAACATGAAACGTAATCCAATTTTGAATAAATTTTAATTAATTTAATTATGAAACCCTAAACCCTAAAATTTAATAAATTTTTATTACAAAACGTAATTTAATTTTAATTAATTAATTAATATCTCTCAAAACCCTAAAAATCAAAACCCTAAAATCCTAACGAGGAAACACGGAAATCGCGTCCCCAAGGGCGTATGGCGTGCGACAAATCGCGTCCACGTCAGCGCGCTTTGATGACGTGGACACAAATCGCGCTTTCAAGAACGCGCTTTGTTGCCACGTCAGCATAGCGCGTTGATGTGGACGCGATTTGCTGACATATTCCTTGACTTCGCTCTTATGTGGACGCGATTTAGGGGAAAATGACCCATTCCGATAAATAATAAAATACAGGGCCTATTTCGATAAATTTAAAAAAAAAATTGGCTTTTTTTAGTATTTTGCCCAAAATTGTGCCCTTTAATAAAATATACTATCAACTTAACGAATAAATTTAAAAAATTGAGAGTGTGCCACTTGGCATAAATATAAGGTATGTATATTGTTATATTATATATACTAGTTTTCCATTCCAAATGCGAGGTATAGGTTGTTCATGTATTTTATAAACATTGTTATTAATTAAATAAAGACATATTAATTAAAATTATAGATGAAATAATATTTATTTATTAATAAAAATATATTAAATTGTTTTGTATCTTATAGAGTTATGTAAATAATATGATAAATATATTAATAATAAAAAGTAAATATTATTATGGTATATATATTATTACTAATTTTGTCATCTTAAATCTTTTTAACTAATAAGATTTATGAAAATTATAAATAAAAATATAGATTTATTGAAAAATTTCTTAAATATTTTTTCATTTATAATAATATTCATAAATAAAAGTTCCAATTCTATTGAAACTCATTAACTAATAAGATTTAAATGAATTTATTTTTGTTTTACAGTTATAAGTAGATTCTACTCATTAAGTAATTTATCTTTAAAGTTGTTATATTTATAATCATCAACCCGAAACTCAGATAAAATTCGGGTCGTCTACCCACGAACCGGTTGAGCCCTACCAGTTGGGTGCATGCAGGTTTTGTAGTGAGGGTTCACCAGGAGGGCTCGCAAGGGAAGTCCGCTATCCCAGTTTGCATATACCAAGGAGTTCACATGTGAGGGCTACGAAGTCCAACAGGTAGACCAGAGTAGTACATGTGTTTAGCATGCATGGAGCCTACCAAGAACATCATTTCCATAAACAATAATCATGTGTATAAATATTCGATTGTCTCCTTCAACAAGACATGACGAAAAAACACTCAACAAAAGTTATAATTCTTTACTAATTTAAGTTAAATATTATTGGACAATTTTAAATATAAGTATTTCTATATTCTAAGAAGTACTAGGTTTTATTCACTTTTATTTATGATTTAATATTAGAGATATTGATATTTATCATTGAAAATTTTAATACCACAATCAATTTTCTTAAAAAATCATTAAAATATTTTACATAATAATTTTCTGCACTAGATGAGCGATCAAGCTTGACAATACCCATGTTGATGAGTCTTTCAACTTGCTTTTTAAAGGTAGTGCAATTCTCTATTGAGTGCCCCGTAATACCCGCATGGTAGTCACATTGTACGTTCGCATCATACCATTTGAGATACGGAGGTTGTAGAGGTTTCACATGAAAAAGGGAGACAACGTGTGCATCAAACAAATTTTGATACAGCTCTTTAAATGACATCGAAATTGGTGTGAACTGGAGCTTCTCAGTACTTGGTTTCACTCCAGATTCTTGTCTCAATGAACCTTGTTGACTAGCAACCCCTTTACCTGGATGACTTACTAACCTTGAGTAACCTATGTTGTTCACTTCATTTTCTCTTTTTCTTGGGATTGACCTCTTATTACTCTTTTCACCTCAATTTTTCCGGTCCTTATAGCATTCTCAATCATTTCACCATTCATCACTATGTCAGAAAAGCTTTTTGTTGCACTTCCTAACATATGCGTGATGAACGGGGCCTTCAGTGTATTGATGAAGAGCATTGTCGTCTCTTTCTTCAAGAGGGGTGGCTGAACCTAGACTGCAACCTCCCTCCACCTCTGTGCATACTGCCTAAAACTTTCATTCGATTTCTTTTCCAAATTTTGTAAAGTGATTCTATCGGGAACCATATTTGTCACATGACTGTATTGTTTCATGAATGCCTGTGCTAAGTTCCTCCATGAACCAATCTCGGTACGGCTCAACTGATTGTACCATTTCGACACTGCTCCAATGAGGCTATCCTGAAAACAATGTATTAATAGTTGATCATTGTTAATATACAGTCATTCTCCTGAGAACATGGTGATATGGGCTTACGGGCAAGCTGGTCTCACTATATTTCTCAAATTCAAGCATCTTAAACTTATCAGGGAGTACTAAGTCTGGAACCAAGCTCAGATCTTTTGCATCGATTCCATGGTGACTATCGACGCTTTCCAAGGCTTTGAATTTTTCCTCCAACCATTTACACCTATCTTCCCACTGTTTTGGCAATTCCGCATTTGCCTTTCCTTCCTCATTGCTTCATCAAAATCCGGACGGCAAGATTTAATATTATCACCGAGGTTAGGACCTGATTCGGACAGAAAGTTCATCGGTATTGAAACATCAGTTTGAAACCGCTGAGGCCCAATTGAAACAGAGGATCTGCGCGGAGGTACCTCGGTCTGAATCTGCACATACAGAGGCGTAAAGCCTAAAGGATAGATAGGTCTATCCTTGTCTTCTCTTTCATCATTTACCATAGGGCCTTTCCCCTTATTTAGATCTTTAGTTAGTAGATGGGTTAATTCAGCCATCGCATCTTTTTGAGCCTTGATCAATTTTTCCATCATGTCTTCTTGAATTTTATCTAGCCCTCTTGCATTTGTACTTGTAACTGTTCTTGCATATCCTTTTACATTTGCTCCAATTTCTCTAATCTTTGATCCATTTCCTTAGTTTTGCGACGAGTACCGTAAGGATGTTTCGTTAGTTGGTTTTCCAAATTAGCTGAAACAAATTTACTCAATTAGACTCTTTCAATGGACTTTAATGCATGTAATGCAAATGCATGAAATGAATGCCTAAAGAGACGTTGATTCTGATTCAATTACATTTAGAAAACTTTACTAGAAGGCAAATTCCTTTACATAAAGCAGATGCATGTACAGCTTTGCCCTTATATTCCAAGAGACAACATCGATCTTTTCTTCATCCGCATGTTTGAGATAATCTCGCCAATTTCCAATAGATGCCACTGCTAGCTCTTTTTCTTGATCTTGGTCGCGATCCATCATTTGTTCATCTTCATAAGGCTCGTCAGGGAGTTGGAACGTCGAAGGCTCTTAAACAATCGCATTGAATCTTCAGGCCACGAAGCAAGGTCATGAACTCTTCCATCGCTCTTCTTGTGTTTCTCAGAATATATTCAGGCAACCGTATTGTTTTCCACTTTAGCAAGGAACCCGTATTCCATGACAAGCTTTCTAAGTTAGTAATCAAACTTGAATCAATATCTCCTTCCTAATATGCAAATGCAATGCGATTACAATCAAAACACAACAAGAGGGGTTAGTACAAAACAGAAGTAAACAAGGAAAACAAAAGTACCTAGTCAGGTAACCGCTAGGGATTTGGAGGGGCTTTACCTAGGATACGTTCCTAAGGTCTTCTACATGCGGTTTGGCTCTAAAGTTAAGGTACCCGAACCAGCAGATTCCTCGATCTTCACCCATTATAGGCTCATACAGGTCGAGTTCGGTTTAGGGGAATACATTTCCCTATGGCTGCACGGAGATGAAAATCTCACGAAGACATAGGTACGGATGTATCCTGAAAGTGATTCAATATCCTGCACGGAGGTGAAAACCTCACGAAGGAGTAGCTTCTCACTCCCACTTAAAAGGACAAGAATAAACAGTCTTATGCAATATGATGCCAAGGTATAAAGACACAATTTACAATAATCATACAAACAAATGCAAATAGAAGATCGCAATTTTTGTTTTTAAAACCCAATTTTAATTTTCGACAATAAGACAAAAAAAACAATTAATTTTACGGCTTGACTCTTTAAGTGTCCCTAGTGGAGTCGCCAAGCTGTCGAAACCACCTTTTTGAATTTTGAAAAATAGGGATCGACTTTGAAAATAAAATGGGAGTCGTCACCGATCTTTTATTAAGGTGTGATCGGTTCACATTTAAAAATAAATTTTAGCTCTGCGAGATTTGAGAAAATAGGTCTGGGAGTCGGTTATGCACGATGAAGGGTTAGCACCCTCGTGACGCCCAAAATTGGTACCGAATTGATTGCTTAATGTCTTAATGTCGAAATTTTGAAAAGATTTTAAAATACGATCCTTTTATCTTGAATAAAACGAATTGGATGATAAGGCTCACTTATTTCAAAGAAATAAATTGTCACACTCAATAAGTTAGAGTACAACAGTTTAAATCCTCAAAATTAAGTTTATCTCTTGACTTTTAAAACATGTGCATTTTAAGAAGGGTATTTGGTTATTTGGGTCAAATGAAAAATCAAAACCCAGTAAGTTAGGGTTCAATTTCCCAAAATTCTGTCAAATCTATGTTTTGGTTAAAAACCAGTCGCACCGTATTCTCCCACAAAAAAACAACACCATTCTCGGTGTGGCAAACCTCACCATCATAGTAAATAACAGCACTAATACGTTCACACATATTTGAAACTCTAACCTTCTTAGCCCCTCTAAATTATTTCTGCTATGACTTATGCATTCTGAGAACATTTTTTGCCTCATTTATAGGCTCAGCCCAAATATGCCATTGTAGCAAAAGCGCGTCCACGTGGGCGCGATTTCACAAATTCTTCTCATAAAGCATCCTGGTAGAAGCGATTTTATACTATTTGCTCAGAAACGTCAACTCGAAATTATTTCTTCCAGGACCAACCGTAGCAAAAGCGCATCACGAGGGCGCGATTTCAGAAATTCTTCTCAAATAGCATCCTGCTTGAAGCATTTTTTTATACTATTTGCTCAAAAACGTCAACTCGAAATAATTTTTTCAAGACCTACTATAGCAAAAGAGCGTCCACGTGGGCGCGATTTCACAAATTCTTCTCATTAAGCATCCTGGTAGAAGCGATTTTATACTATTTGCTCAGAAACGTCAACTCGAAATTATTTCTTCCAAGACCAACAGTAGCAAAAGCGCGTCCAGGAGGGCGCGATTTCACAAATTCTTCGCATATAGCATCCTGCTTGAAGCGTTTTTTATACTATTTGCTCAAAAACGTCAACTCGAAATTATTTTTCCAGGACCTACTGTAGCAAAAGCGCGTACACGTGGGCGTGACTGCAAAAATCCTTCTGATAAATCATCCTGCTTTGATTTTATCTTAAAAACCCATAAACACGAAACGTAATCCAATTTTGAATAAATTTTAATTAATTTAATTATGAAACCCTAAACTCTAAAATTTAATAAATTTTAATTACAAAACGTAATTTAATTTTAATTAATTAATTAATTTCTCTCCAAAACCCTAAAAATCTAAAAAACCCTAAAAATCCTAACGAGGGAAACACGGCGAAATCGTGTCCCCAAGGGCGCGCGACGTGGCAGCAAATCGCGTCCACGTCAGCGCGCTTTGATGACGTGGACACAAATCGCGCTTTCAAGGACGCGATTTGTTGCCACGTCAAGATAGCGCATCGGCGTGGACACGATTTCTTGACATATTCCCGATTTCACTCTTACGTGACGCGATTTAGGGAAAAGGGCCCATTCGGTAAATAATAAAATATCGGGCCTATTTCGATAAATTTTAAAAAATTAGCTTTTTTAGTATTTTGCCCAAAATTGTGCCCTTTAATAAAATATTCTATCAACTTAACGAATAAATTTAAAAGTTGAGAGTGTGCCACTTGGCATAAATATAAGGTATGTATATTGTTATATTATATATACTAGTTTTCCATTCCGTGCGATGTATAGGTTGTTCATGTATTTTATAAACATTGTTATTAATTAAATAAAGACATATTAATTAAAATTATAGATGAAATAATATTTATTTATTAATAAAAATATATTAAATTGTTTTGTATCTTATAGAGTTATGTAAATAATATGATAAATATATTAATAATAAAAAGTAAATATTATTATGGTATATATATTATTACTAATTTTGTCATCTTAAATCTTTTTTAACTAATAAGATTTATGAAAATTATAAATAAAAATATAGATTTATTGAAAAAATTTCTTAAATATCTTTTTCATTTATAATAATATTCATAAATAAAAGTTCCAATTCTATTGAAACTCATTAACTAATAAGATTTAAATGAATTTATTTTTGTTTTACACAGTTATAAGTAGATTCTACTCATTAAGTAATTTATCTTTAAAGTTGTTATATTTATAATCATCAACCCGAAACTCAGATAAAATTCGGGTCGTCTACCCACGAACCGGTTGAGCCCTACTAGTTGGGTGCATGCAGGTTTTGTAGTGAGGGTTCACCAGGAGGTCTCGCAAGGGAAGTCCGCTATCCCAGTTTGCATATACCAAGGAGTTCACATGTGAGGGCTATGAAGTCCAACAGGTAGACCAGAGTAGTACATGTGTTTAGCATGCATGGAGCCTACCAAGAACATCATTTCCATAAACAATAATCATGTGTATAAATATTCGATTGTCTCCTTCAACAAGACATGACGAAAAAACACTCAACAAAAGTTATAATTCTTTACTAATTTAAGTTAAATATTATTGGACAATTTTAAATATAAGTATTTCTATATTCTAAGAAGTACTAGGTTTTATTCACTTTTATTTATGATTTAATATTAGAGATATTGATATTTATCATTGAAAATTTTAATACCACAATCAATTTTCTTAAAAATATTAAAATATTTTACATAATAATTTTACAATGAATTAAAATAAAGATTTTAAATGTTAATTAAATATTATTGGATAACAACGTGAAATTATGATTTAATAATAAATCTCATGTCAATATCTTTTATAAATATTATAACAACTTTTGATTTTAATAAATTAAATTGAGAAGAAAAATTGAAAATCCTTCACTTACGCAATCATAGTCTTTCTTAAATTAATAAAAATAGTTTTGTGATTTTTTATTATATAATCTTTTAAATGATATATAAAAAAAATTAAAGATATCTTTTTATATACTACATATAAGTTTTATAGTTTATATTCGGGGTTCGTGACTGTCCTTCCAACGATATCGTATTGAAAGTTCAAATTTAAGTCCTCCTCTTAGGAATACAATATGCTTTACCGTTACACCCAACCATTTGTTGGTATATGGATTAAGATATTGAAACATATATGTAATACACGTGAGGTAATAAGTATATAGTAATTGAAAGTATCCAAATGTTAAAATAAGTGTAGAAGAATTTGTAGAGATAGCACACTATAAAACCGCAACTAAGTTCGAATAGAGCAGTGAATTAGTGGTGTAAGGCCTGCAGAAAGTAACAATATTTTCACACTTGTCTACCAATGGAACCCTTACATTTTCCTATAAATACCCATCTCTGTATTCAGGTTTTCATTACCAAAGCTAATCAAGCATCTATCATCTAACATTTACCTCTCTACTTGTGTGTGTTTTTTCTCCCATCCATAACCAAAATGAACCAATCCCAGGATTTGAGCCACCAAGCTGGCCAGAAAATGGGCCAAGCTCAGGAGAAGACCAGTCAGATGGCTGACAAGGCTAGGGAAACTGCACAATCTGCTATGGATTCAATGCAACAGGTTCTACATTTCTCTCTCTTTTTGTCCTTTTAGATGCAGGCAACATAGACAAGTTTAATGGGAGGTTTGTTTTGCAGGCTGGGCAGCAGATGCAGGCCAAAGCACAAGGCGCAACAGATGCCATAAAGGATACAATGGGGATGAACAAATGAAACTTCTGCTGCTTGATCCCAGACCGCACCTCTCCGGCACCTACAATATTCATCTTTTGAGCTTTAGTTTTATTTTTTGGCAACATTTTCTTAAATTTGCTCATATGTTCTTGAGCTACAATTTTCAGTTTCAATAATTTCTACAAGTTTTATTTTTAGCCATTTGTACAATAAAATTTGGGATGTAATAATGGTGCCAATTACTTAAGGTGTGTACTGTGAAGAGATAATGGGAAAGTTTCATTTATCTTATTCATGTTTCAAGAAGAATTAATAATACAAATGTTCATTTGTTTCTCTTAATTTCTTATTAGACAAATTCAAAGATATGGAAGGCACAAATTATTTGTATAATTATCCACAAATATGACCGAATCTAAAAGAATAGCTCATCTCTGTTGAATCATTGCTGGATGAGATTAGAGTTGAACCCAGATTATGATACTTAAAGGGACAATCTAAATCAATCGAACATTTAGAGTGTTTGAGTTTGGTTATGATATTAAGTGGGCATTTGATAGCCGGAGGTCATAAACAAACCGGGCTGGTATCATTGAAGGAATAGTGGGCCTTTCATAATGGTCCGCTTTTCTTTAAAAGAGGTGACAGTGTTGGTTAATGGTTGTTTCATGAGTTGTAGTTTATCTGATTTATTCGATGAGCTAGTTTAAATTAAATGTTAAGCTTGATAATAAGAGGAGGGCGAGTTGGCGTTTTAAGAAAAATGGTAATTAAAGGAAACTCAAGAATCTATCTTGGTTTAACTTCAATTACTTATCTCTGTTACCTTAGTTTGCCACAATTAAAGATTTCTCAAATTCACTATATTTGAACCTTTCAAGCACAAGGTTTAACCTTTACAAAACACTGTTTTTTTCACTAGACAAGATAGAGCCACTTCCCTTAAAAGTTTTCTACCCAAAAACCTTAAGCAAACCCTTACAAAGATGAAAAATAAGAATAGAGATAAAAGACTCCTCTTAAAAGAAGATATTGCAATGATAGATCCCACTCAATAACAAGACAACACTTGAAGAGAATAAAAAAAATGTTACTCAAAGTGTGTGTATGAATAACAATGAGAATATTAATGAAAAGATTGAAATTTTGTGCTATTGACTTCACAAACTTGTTTCTTATCTTCAATGTAGAGCTATTGACTTGTATTTATATATCCTAGCAATCTTAAAGTCGTTTGGAATCATTGGGAGCAGATTAGAGCCGTTGTTGTAATTAATTCAAGCATTAAATGCAGATTGCTTCATGTCGAAACCACCTTTTTTAAATTTTAAAAAATGGGGATCGACTTTGAAAATAAAATGGGAGTCGCCACCGATCTTTTATTAAGATGTGATCGGTTCACCATTAAAAATAAATTTTAGGTTTGCGAGATTTGAGAAAATAGGTCCGGGAGTCGGTTACGCACGATGAAGGGTTAGCACCCTCGTGACGCCCAAAATTGGTACTGAATTGATTGCTTAATGTCTTAATGCCAAAATTTTGAAAAGATTTTAAAATACGATCCTTTTATCTTGAATAAAATGAATTGGATGATAAGGCTCACTTATTTCAAAGAAATTAATTGTCACACTCAATAAGTTAGAGTACAACAATTTAAATCCTCAAAATTAAGTTTATCTCTTGACTTTTAAAACCTATGCATTTTAAGAAGGGTATATGGTTATTTGGGTCAAATGAAAAATCAAAACCCAGTAAGTTAGGGTTCAATTTCTCAAAATTCCTAAATACCACATATTGCCTTTATTTTTAGAAGAATCCTCGTCTCGAGAAAATAACATGTCATATCCAATGCATTAAGACATAACGTATCGAATTCTCGAGAATGAGCTTTTATTTATGTGTTTTGATTAAAGAAAATTTGATTATTTAGATTCAACGAGAAAATTTAAAACCCAATACATTAGGGCTCAATTCTCTCGAGGATTCCAAATTTCGAGTATCGCGTTATTTTGAAGGCTTTTTGAATAAAAATGCTCTCGATATTTAAACCATATTGAACGTAACTTTTTAAGCAAATAAAGCACGATGGAATTTCAATGTACAATGCGAAGTAATAACTCGTAAGCCCAAAATATATACCAATGAACACGAATAATCAATCAATACAAATAATTAATACAATGCATATAAGAGTAATAATCTCACATCATATTTTATGCTAACATTCAAAGGCTAATGAATCAAAGGTCAATCAAAGCACCAAACAAATTAACACATATGAAATTGTACAAGCTTTTTAAAATAACTTAGGAAATATGAAAGAAGGAAATCATAATTAATGAATTATTTGTACATAAAAAAATCTAAAATGAATAATACATATATAAAGTTTAAAATAAACCAAGCATATAGTAAAATAGGGTTTAAAAATATGTATAGAAAACAATTTAAATAAGTGATAAAAACAAATAAATAGTACGTGAAAACGAGTTTTAAATAGCTAATATAAATCAATTTAAAGCAAATAGTATAGGATAATTTTAAAATTAATATATAAAGCAACTAAAACAAAATAATATATAAAAAATAAATCATTTACGGAACAAGTTGAAATAACATATAATGAATTATATATAATATATAAAAGAGGAATTTTAAAATAAATCAACTTAAAGATAGTCGGATTTTGAAATAATATATATAAAAATCATGTAAACTAAATAACACATATGTATATATATATATATATATATATATATATATATTTATATTTTAGAATAAGTGCTATATACAATAGTTTAAAATATGTAAGTAAAGTTATGTAAAAATAGAAAATAAAACGATTTAAAAATATATATATATATATTAAAATAATCAAAATAAAGGCTAAGAATTAAATTGAAACTACAGCTAAACATGGGGTGCAAATAATAAATAATGGAAGGATTAATTTTTTATTCGATTAAAGAAACGAGGGACCGACACAGCAAATAAACACACAGATTCAGGTATTCAAAACCAAATAGTGAAAACGACACCGTTTTACTGCGGACTCAAATGAAACCAAAGTCAAATACACAGTACAAATTAAAAAAGAAACAGAACCGAATCGTAACAACACCCAAATACAGAGGGACTTATAGCACAAATAGACCATTGAGCCAAAAAGGCGCGGATCCTTCCCTCGGGTCGGGTCACCGCGTGGATCAGGTGTTAATACAGTACCGTTTTAAACCATTGAAACAAGGTCTAAACGACACCATTTCAATTATCAGCAATAAAAAAAACTAAACCTAAGAAACCCTAAACCATCCTTCCTGCGCCGCATCAGAAATCAAAAGCCCCCATCCATTTGCACCGTTTCAAACATGAAACCCTCCATCCAAACTCTGATTTGGACGGAGTAGATGAGGGCTCTGTCGGCGCGCTTGTAAAGGTAAGATCCCCCTCTTTTCTTTTTTTGTTTCGTGTGTATATGAAAATGAAGAACAAATCGGAGGAAAAAAGAAAATAATCAAGGGAAAAACTAAAACAAACTTTCAGATTTACCTAAAAATTTTGATTTCTTTTTTTTTTTTTTGTATTTCAATCTCTGTCTTTTTTGTATTTGAATATGCGTGTTAAAAAAAGGGAAAAAAAACCCCATTTTACAGATTCAAAACGGCTTTATATATCCGGATCCAGAAAAAAATAAATCCAAATACATCCATTTTTTCTCTCTGCCCTTTCTGCTATTTTTACTCCTTTTTGCCTACTATTTTTTGTCTGCCTTTCCTTGTTTGCTTGCGCTCTTTGTGTGTTGTTGGTTTTCTGTAGGTGTACGGAGGTCGTATGGTGACGTGGAGGGCAGTGCACGTGCCAGGGAAGGTCCTAGTGGCTGCGGTCCTGGTGGCTCGCGTGCGGGGAAATGGCGCTGGGAGCTTCTAGGGTTCTTTTCTGAAAATGTTTTAGGTTTGGCTAATTGGGCTTTTAATTTTTTTGGGTTGTTTTGATTTGGGTTTGTTGTAAATGACTAGTAATTTTGGACTGTTTTATTTATTTGTTAGTTTAATTTTGTCTGGGCCCGGGCAAATATTGGGCCTTACAGCTGCCCCTCTTTGCTCGTTGTCGTGTAGCGGGAAAAGAGCGAAGATTCCAGAAATGGCCAATTTTGCCCGGTCGAGCTTGGACCTTGGTGCTCTTTTTCTTTAAGTAGCTTCACTCCATCCTACTGCATCTTTAGAGGTATAGGAATTGGTGCCTCGATCCACTCCACCGCAACACCGGGGAGATAGGATTTGTAACTCGTAACTTTAAAAGAACAAAATTTGCTATCTCTAGTCGGCAAGACTTGATGCGATCTGCTCTACTGCAACTTCAGAGAGATAGGATCTATTACTTTAATCCGCTCCACTACAACCTCAGGGAGATAGGATTATCGACTTCAATCTGCTCCACTGCAACCTCGGGGAGATAAGATTTGCTTCCTCAGTCTGCCCCACTATGACTTCAGAAGGATAAGACTTGTTTTCTCAGTCTGCTCCACTGCAACCTCAAGGAGATAAGACCTGATGCGATCCACTCTACTGCAACTTCAGAGAGATAAGATCTATTACTTTAATCCGCTCCACTACAACTTCAGGGAGATAGGATTATCGGCTTCAATCTGCTCCACTGTAACTTCAGAGAGATACGATTTGTCATCTTCGATCTGCCCCACTACAACTTCAGGGGGATAAGACCTGCTTACTCAGTCTACTTCGTTGCAACTTCAGGGAGATAAAACCTGATGCGATCCACTCTACTGCAACTTCAAAGAGATAAGATCTATTACTTTAATCCGCTCCACTACAACTTCAGGGAGATAGGATTATCGGCTTCAATCTGCTTCCTTACACTTGAAGATAAGATTCGCCATCTTCGATCTGCTCCGCTACTGCTTAGAGAGACAAGATCTGTAATTTCCAACCTACTCCACTACTGACCAGGGACATTGGACTTGTGGCTTGAATCTGTTTCCTTACACTTGAAGATAAGATTCGCCGTCTTTGATCTGCTCCGCTACTGCTTAAGGAGACAAGATTTGTAATTTCCAACCTATTCTACTGCTAGCTAGGGACATAGGACTTGTAGCTTAAATTTACTTCCTTACACATAAAGATAAGATTCGCCGTCTTCGATCTGCTCCGCTACTGCTTAGGGAGACAAGATCTGTAATTTCCAACATATTCCACTGCTGACCAGAGACATATAACTTGTGGCTTGAATTTGCTTCCTTACACTTGAAGATAAGATTCGCCGTCTTTGATCTGCTCCGCTACTGCTTAGGGAGACAAGATTTGTAATTTCCAACCTATTCCACTACTGGCCAGGGATATAGGACTTGTGGCTTAAATCTGCTTCCTTACACTTGAAGATAAGACTCGTCGTCTTCGATCTGCTCCGCTACTGCTTAGGGAGACAAGATCTGTAATTTCCAACCTACTCCACTGCTGACCAGGGAGATAGGATTTGCAATTTTCAACCTATTCCACTGCTGGTCAGGGAGCTAGGTTTGTGATTTCACCGATCTGTTTTCTAGGGAACATGACCTGTATAATTCATTTATGAACTTAATTATGCCTAATGATTAGGATGAAATGATCAAAATGAATCAAATGCTCCGAACTAGGCATGTGTGAATGGTGTTTGCATAAATGTAAAATTTTATTTTTCCGAGAATTATCCCGCTTAGGTTGTTATTACTCGAAGCTTATTAAGGCTTTAACACTAACGTGCTACAACGCCTTCTCGCTTGACCGGCTTTCCTGAAGAAACATTTAGCTAGGTTGCCCCTCACTGTAAACCTTAAAGTTTAATCCATTGGGGCCCAAAATTTGTACCATCATTCTCTCATTGTAATCCAAGTGTAGAAATATGTGGCTTTTCCTCAATCCTTCTATCACAATTCAAGGATACATTGTCTAAATCGTTCTAGATCCTTACACCATTCCCAAGGTGTCGTACCAAAGACTTATGCGCAGATGAAGGCTCTCTTCTCCGAGGTAACCTCCTCCTCTTGCCTGGATGATCATTGCTTGCTCGTTTATGGCATCTTGTCAATCAATGCATTTGACAACAAAATCTAAAGAGAGAATCTAAATTTAGACTCTTCCTTCTCAAATTTCCAACCTTTAAATTTGGTGTGTTCTAAACAATAGTTCTGTTTCAGGCTCATATACTATTTAGAAACTTTTCAGAGTAATGTGCAAAACTTCCTTTGTGAAATTTTTATTAGTCCATTGATCATTACTCCAATGCAACATGCTTGCAAAAGGATCATGACAATGAATAAGAATAAAGTTGGTTCTAAGCATAGCTCAAAATGAATAAATAAAGAAATTGATTGGGAATGTATATCTTGGAAAGGAAAAAAAGTATTCCAAGAACAACAAATTTAATATAAATAATATGAGAATTGGGTGCCCCAGATATCGCAGCTTGAACTTCTCTCTACAAACTTTCTGAAGACCATTTTGAGTTTGACATGTGTTTAGGAGATCTACAGTGCTTTGTTGATGCCCCAAGATGTCGCCTATCCTTTCCTATTGATTCAGGCATAACAAGATTACCACATGCCTGAAGATTTGAGTTGCTCTGATCGCTTCATGCCCCATTCTGATTCATATATAAGCCGCCCTTTTCGGGTTTTCAACTCAAATCCCCTTTGGCCTAAGGTGCCCTTTGCGGGTTTTCCCCTTAGCCTCTCCATTTTTACATTTTCATTATTTTTTATTTTTCATTTTCATTTTTTATTTTTTTTACTTAAAGTCCCCCTTTACAGGTTTTCACATTGGTCCTTTCTTCTTCTTTAAACGAAGTATTTCTTGACTAGATCTGAGTTTATAGGACTAGCAATCTCACTTAGGAAAAGGTCTTCTTTACAACATAGGGACATTCTTGGTTTGGCATTCATTTCCCTCTAGAATCTTTTTGTTGAGGAAGGATCCTTTCCAACATCCAGCCCACTCGTGGAATTTTCTGAGACGACCTTGTTCATTATGGACTCGTATCATTTGTTTCTGGTACATCCGACCGTGATGAATAGCTTTTAACCCTTTTTCTAGGTCCAACTGATCACATCGCGATTGAATCCCTCCAACTAATACCCGGAGCGAAGGGATTTCAATAGGTAAAACTACATCAATCCTGTAAACTAAAGAGAGAGGTGTTGTCCCAGTACAGATGTTCGACAAGCAATGAGGGCAAATGGAAATTCCCATGCCAGTCCTTGCAAATCTCAGTCATTTTTCTTCAATTTTCTTGATGTTCATCTCTAGGAAATTCAGTGACGAATCGTGGTGTCTGCTTCTGAATTGATTTCATACCTCAACTATCGTGTTATTGTTCAAGTTCAATGCATTTTCCAATACCATCTTCTCTGGAATTCTATATAAGCATATGATGACATTGGCGTATGAAGCGGCCTCTAATGATCCCAAAAATAAGCAATGCCCATTAGAAGTCTTCGATAATGGTGATGTCCATGCCCCATTTTGCTCAAAATTTGAGTCGCCCTTTTCGGGTTTTCAACTCAAAACCACCTTTGGTCACAAAGCGCCTTTTGCGAGTTTTCGCATTGGCCTCTCCTTCTTTTTCCTTTTTTCCTTCTCTCTTTTTTTCATTTTTATTTTGACTTTGATTTTGATTTTTCTTTTTCTTCTTTTTGTTTTTTTATCTTGATTTTGCTCTTTTTTTTTGCTTGAATCTGAACCCATAGGATTAGGCAAGTCCTTGTTATCCCTCTTTCGACCAGAATCAATGTTTTTAGATAAAGTCCCCCACTTAAGATCTTTAACTTTCATCTTGTATGCGAAAAATCTTCTTTGTTATCAGATTTCTTTCACAGAGCCTTTCGGGGCGCAACTACGACAAAAAACTTTGGATCTTCCTCTTTAATTAAAGTAAAATCTAACAACATCTTGAAGGGATGGAAACTCGACTTCAAATGGGCAAAGCTATGCTGAGTCAACAAGAGAGGCATTTCCCCGGCAAAGAATTGTATAGTTCATACTGCAAATTTCTGACATCGCACTGTTGTGCAGATTTTTTTATCAGCATTTAACCCGGGCATATCCTGGTAGAACCATACAAAGACATCTTTGAACTCTA
Source organism: Gossypium raimondii (assembly GCF_025698545.1). Classification (NCBI taxonomy): domain Eukaryota; kingdom Viridiplantae; phylum Streptophyta; class Magnoliopsida; order Malvales; family Malvaceae; genus Gossypium; species Gossypium raimondii. The sequence goes on from NC_068575.1 coordinate 45,722,491, forward strand.
GAATAACTTAATGAGGTCTCACTTTATCTTTGCGGTCATGTCAATTCCAATCTTCACCCAGCTTACAATTTCTAATGGTTCCTCGTGAGGTAGGATCTGTCTATCATCTTGTTCTACCATCGTCAACAAGTACGGAGATAAGCTACGATCTATTTTATTTCCAAAGTCATGAGATCCCTCTAAACACATGCCTGCTCAAAAAGTGAATCTGGGTCCGTAGCAGAGTCATTCACGTAATTGATATCTGGGGACCCATAATAAGTACCGAAGAATATACAAAAGAATGCATAAATTCATGAATAATTATTTGTACCATATGGTTATGAATGAATAACAATTTAGAAGAAAATCCAAAAGAATGAAAGAATCTAAAATTGTTTGTAAAGAATGAAAATATTGGCTCAGTAATAATTGCAAAGATGTATTTCATTAAAATAACAACATTCAGACATGAGCCTATTTCACAAAGGAATTTCTATCATTTCTAGGCTAAAAATAATAAAAATATTCTGAACATTACTCTAGATAATCTTTAAAAACTACAGGGATTTCTTTCGCAGTCTAATTGCTTAGAACACTCTCAGGGTTATAAGGGCAGATATCTAACAATGTCCCTTTCATTTGTGTCTTCATATATGTCATTCATGTGAATATTTCCCAACACATTTTCATACATTGTATTCACTCAATTATCAATCATGGTTGGGTAGCGGGCTTTCTGCACTAGATGAGCGATCAAGCTTGACAATACCCATGTTGATGAGTCTTTCAACTTACTTTTTAAAGGTAGTGCAATTCTCTATTGAGTGCCCCGTAATACCCGCATGGTAGTCACATTGTACGTTCGCATCATACCATTTGAGATATGGAGGTTGTAGAGGTTTCACATGAAAAAGGGAGACAACGTGTGCATCAAACAAATTTTGATACAGCTCTTTAAATGACATCGGAATTGGTGTGAACTGGAGCTTCTCAGTACTTGGTTTCACTCCAGATTCTTGTCTCAATGAACCTTGTTGACTAGCGACCCCTTTACCTGGATGACTTACTAACCTTGAGTAACCTATGTTGTTCATTTCATTTTCTCTTTTTCTTGGGATTGACCTTTTATTACTCTTTTCACCTCAATTTTTCCGGTCCTTATAGCATTCTCAATCATTTCACCATTCATCACTATGTCAGAAAAGCTTTTTGTTGCACTTCCTAACATATACGTGATGAACGGGGCCTTCAGTGTATTGATGAAGAGCATTGTCGTCTCTTTCTTCAAGAGGGGTGGCTGAACCTAGACTGCAACCTCCCTCCACCTCTGTGCATACTGCCTAAAACTTTCATTCGATTTCTTTTCCAAATTTTGTAAAGTGATTCTATCGGGAACCATATTTGTCACATGACTGTATTATTTCATGAATGCCTGTGCTAAGTTCCTCCATGAACCAATCTCGGTACGGCTCAACTGATTGTACCATTTCGACACTGCTCCAATGAGGCTATCCTGAAAACAATGTATTAATAGTTGATCATTGTTAATATACACAGTCATTCTCCTACAGAACATGGTGATATGGGCTTCTGGGCAACTGGTCTCACTATATTTCTCAAATTCAGGCATCTTAAACTTATCAGGGAGTACTAAGTCTGGAACCAAGCTCAGATCTTTTGCATCGATTCCATGGTGACTATCGACGCTTTCCAAGGCTTTGAATTTTTCCTCCAACCATTTACACCTATCTTCCCACTGTTTTGGCAATTCCGCATTTGCCTTTCCTTCCTCAGCTGCTTCATCAAAATCCGGGACGGCAAGATTAACCGTATTATCACCAGGGTTAGGACCTGATTCGGACAGAAAGTTCATCGGTATTGAAACATCAGTTTGAAACCGCTGAGGCCCAATTGAAACAGAGGATCTGCGCGGAGGTACCTCGGTCTGAATCTGCACATACAGAGGCGTAAAGCCTAAAGGATAGATAGGTCTATCCTTGTCTTCTCTTTCATCATTTACCATAGGGCCTTTCCCCTTATTTAGATCTTTAGTTAGTAGATGGGTTAATTCAGCCATCGCATCTTTTTGAGCCTTGATCAATTTTTCCATCATGTCTTCTTGAATTTTATCTAGCCCTCTTGCATTTGTACTTGTAACTGTTCTTGCATATCCTTTTACATTTGCTCCAATTTCTCTAATCTTTGATCCATTTCCTTAGTTTTGCGACGAGTACCGTAAGGATGTTTCGTTAGTTGGTTTTCCAAATTAGCTGAAACAAATTTACTCAATTAGACTCTTTCAATGGACTTTAATGCATGTAATGCAAATGCATGAAATGAATGCCTAAAGAGACGTTGATTCTGATTCAATTACATTTAGAAAACTTTACTAGAAGGCAAATTCCTTTACATAAAGCAGATGCATGTACAGCTTTGCCCTTATATTCCAAGAGACAACATCGATCTTTTTCTTCATCCGCATGTTTGAGATAATCTCGCCAATTTCCAATAGATGCCACTGCTAGCTCTTTTTCTTGATCTTGGTCGCGATCCATCATTTGTTCATCTTCATAAGGCTCGTCAGGGAGTTGGAACGTCGAAGGCTCTTAAACAATCGCATTGAATCTTCAGGCCACGAAGCAAGGTCATGAACTCTTCCATCGCTCTTCTTGTGTTTCTCAGAATATATTCAGGCAACCGTATTGTTTTCCACTTTAGCAAGGAACCCGTATTCCATGACAAGCTTTCTAAGTTAGTAATCAAACTTGAATCAATATCTCCTTCCTAATATGCAAATGCAATGCGATTACAATCAAAACACAACAAGAGGGGTTAGTACAAAACAGAAGTAAACAAGGAAAACAAAAGTACCTAGTCAGGTAACCGCTAGGGATTTGGAGGGGCTTTACCTAGGATACGTTCCTAAGGTCTTCTACATGCGGTTTGGCTCTAAAGTTAAGGTACCCGAACCAGCAGATTCCTCGATCTTCACCCATTATAGGCTCATACAGGTCGAGTTCGGTTTAGGGGAATACATTTCCCTATGGCTGCACGGAGATGAAAATCTCACGAAGACATAGGTACGGATGTATCCTGAAAGTGATTCAATATCCTGCGGAGGTGAAAACCTCACGAAGGAGTAGCTTCTCACTCCCACTTAAAAGGACAAGAATAAGCAGGTCTTATGCAATATGATGCCAAGGTATAAAGACACAATTTACAATAATCATACAAACAAATGCAAATAGAAGATCGCAATTTTGTTTTAAAACCCAATTTTAATTTTCGACAATAAGACAAAAAAACAATTAATTTTACTGACTTGACTCTTTAAGTGTCCCTAGTGGAGTCGCCAAGTCATCGAAACCACCTTTTGAATTTTGAAAAATAGGATCGACTTTGAAAATAAAATGGGAGTAAATCACCGATCTTTTATTAAGGTGTGATCGGTTCACATTTAAAAATAAATTTTAGCTCTGCGAGATTTGAGAAAATAGGTCTGGGAGTCGGTTATGCACGATGAAGGGTTAGCACCCTCGTGACGCCCAAAATTGGTACCGAATTGATTGCTTAATGTCTTAATGTCGAAATTTTGAAAAGATTTTAAAATACGATCCTTTTATCTTGAATAAAACGAATTGGATGATAAGGCTCACTTATTTCAAAGAAATAAATTGTCACACTCAATAAGTTAGAGTACAACAGTTTAAATCCTCAAAATTAAGTTTATCTCTTGACTTTTAAAACATGTGCATTTTAAGAAGGGTATTTGGTTATTTGGGTCAAATGAAAAATCAAAACCCAGTAAGTTAGGGTTCAATTTCCCAAAATTCTATCAAATCTATGTTTTGGTTAAAACCAATGACCGTATTCTCCCACAAAAAACAACACCATTCTCGTGTGGCAAACCTCACCATCATAGTAAATAACAGCACTAATACGTTCACACATATTTGAAACTCTAACCTTCTTAGCCCCTCTAAATTATTTCTGCTATGACTTATGCATTCGAGAACATTTTTGCCTCATTTATAGGCTCATTAAATATGCCATTGTAGCAAAAGCGGCGTCCACGTGGTGCGATTTCACAAATTCTTCTCATAAAGCATCCCGGTAGAAGCGATTTTATACTATTTGCTCAGAAACGTCAACTCGAAATTATTTCTTCCGGGACCAACAGTAGCAAAAGCGCATCACGGTAGCGATTTCAGAAATTCTTCTCAAATAGCATCCTGCTTGAAGCATTTTTTTATACTATTTGCTCAAAACGTCAACTCGAAATAATTTTTCAAGACCTACTATAGCAAAAAGCGTCCACGTGGTAGCGATTTCACAAATTCTTCTCATTAAGCATCCCGGTAGAAGCGATTTTATACTATTTGCTCGAAACGTCAACTCAAATTATTTCTTCCAAGACCAACAAGATAGCAAAAGCGCGTCCGGGAGGGCGCGATTTCACAAATTCTTCGCATATAGCATCACGCTTGAGCGTTTTTATACTATTTGCTCAAAACGTCAACTCGAAATTATTTTTCCAGGACCTACTGTAGCAAAAGCGCGTACACGTGGGCGTGACTGCAAAAATCCTTCTGATAAATCATCCTGCTTTGATTTTATCTTAAAAACCCATAAACACGAAACGTAATCCAATTTTGAATAAATTTTAATTAATTTAATTATGAAACCCTAAACTCTAAAATTTAATAAATTTTAATTACAAAACGTAATTTAATTTTAATTAATTAATTAATTTCTCTCCAAAACCCTAAAAATCTAAAAAACCCTAAAAATCCTAACGAGGAAACACGGTAAATCGTGTCCCCAAGTATGTGACGTGGCGACAAATCGCGTCACGTCGGTAGCGCTTTGATGACGTGGACACAAATCGCGCTTTCAAGGACGCGATTTGTTGCCACGTCAGCATAGCGCACTGACGTGGACACGATTTGCTGACATATTCCCTGATTTCACTCTTACGTAGACGCGATTTAGGGGAAAAGGGCCCATTCTGGTAAATAATAAAATATCGGGCCTATTTCGATAAATTTTAAAAAAATTAGCTTTTTTTAGTATTTTGCCCAAAATTGTGCCCTTTAATAAAATATTCTATCAACTTAACGAATAAATTTAAAAAGTTGAGAGTGTGCCACTTGGCATAAATATAAGGTATGTATATTGTTATATTATATATACTAGTTTTCCATTCCGTGCGATGTATAGGTTGTTCATGTATTTTATAAACATTGTTATTAATTAAATAAAGACATATTAATTAAAATTATAGATGAAATAATATTTATTTATTAATAAAAATATATTAAATTGTTTTGTATCTTATAGAGTTATGTAAATAATATGATAAATATATTAATAATAAAAAGTAAATATTATTATGGTATATATATTATTACTAATTTTGTCATCTTAAATCTTTTTAACTAATAAGATTTATGAAAATTATAAATAAAAATATAGATTTATTGAAAAATTTCTTAAATATCTTTTTCATTTATAATAATATTCATAAATAAAAGTTCCAATTCTATTGAAACTCATTAACTAATAAGATTTAAATGAATTTATTTTTGTTTTACACAGTTATAAGTAGATTCTACTCATTAAGTAATTTATCTTTAAAGTTGTTATATTTATAATCATCAACCCGAAACTCAGATAAAATTCGGGTCGTCTACCCACGAACCGGTTGAGCCCTACTAGTTGGGTGCATGCGAGTTTTGTAGTGAGGGTTCACCAGGAGGTCTCGCAAGGGAAGTCCGCTATCCCAGTTTGCATATACCAAGGAGTTCACATGTGAGGGCTATGAAGTCCAACAGGTAGACCAGAGTAGTACATGTGTTTAGCATGCATGGAGCCTACCAAGAACATCATTTCCATAAACAATAATCATGTGTATAAATATTCGATTGTCTCCTTCAACAAGACATGACGAAAAAACACTCAACAAAAGTTATAATTCTTTACTAATTTAAGTTAAATATTATTGGACAATTTTAAATATAAGTATTTCTATATTCTAAGAAGTACTAGGTTTTATTCACTTTTATTTATGATTTAATATTAGAGATATTGATATTTATCATTGAAAATTTTAATACCACAATCAATTTTCTTAAAAATCATTAAAATATTTTACATAATAATTTTACAATGAATTAAAATAAAGATTTTAAATGTTAATTAAATATTATTGGATAACAACGTGAAATTATGATTTAATAATAAATCTCATGTCAATATCTTTTTATAAATATTATAACAACTTTTGATTTTAATAAATTAAATTGAGAAGAAAATTGAAAATCCTTCACTTACGCAATCATAGTCTTTCTTAAATTAATAAAATAGTTTTGTGATTTTTATTATATAATCTTTTAAATGATATATAAAAAAAATTAAAGATATCTTTTTATATACTACATATAAGTTTTATAGTTTATATTCGGGGTTCGTGACTGTCCTTCCAACGATATCGTATTGAAAGTTCAAATTTAAGTCCTCCTCTTAGGAATACAATATGCTTTACCGTTACACCCAACCATTTGTTGGTATATGGATTAAGATATTGAAACATATATGTAATACACGTGAGGTAATAAGTATATAGTAATTGAAAGTATCCAAATGTTAAAATAAGTGTAGAAGAATTTGTAGAGATAGCACACTATAAAACCGCAACTAAGTTCGAATAGAGCAGTGAATTAGTGGTGTAAGGCCTGCAGAAAGTAACAATATTTTCACACTTGTCTACCAATGGAACCCTTACATTTTCCTATAAATACCCATCTCTGTATTCAGGTTTTCATTACCAAAGCTAATCAAGCATCTATCATCTAACATTTACCTCTCTACTTGTGTGTGTTTTTTCTCCCATCCATAACCAAAATGAACCAATCCCAGGATTTGAGCCACCAAGCTGGCCAGAAAATGGGCCAAGCTCAGGAGAAGACCAGTCAGATGGCTGACAAGGCTAGGGAAACTGCACAATCTGCTATGGATTCAATGCAACAGGTTCTACATTTCTCTCTTTTGTCCTTTTAGATGCAGGCAACATAGACAAGTTTAATGGGAGGTTTGTTTTGCAGGCTGGGCAGCAGATGCAGGCCAAAGCACAAGGCGCAACAGATGCCATAAAGGATACAATGGGGATGAACAAATGAAACTTCTGCTGCTTGATCCCAGACCGCACCTCTCCGGCACCTACAATATTCATCTTTTGAGCTTTAGTTTTATTTTTTGGCAACACTTTCTTAAATTTGCTCATATGTTCTTGAGCTACAATTTTCAGTTTCAATAATTTCTACAAGTTTTATTTTTAGCCATTTGTACAATAAAATTTGGGATGTAATAATGGTGCCAATTACTTAAAGTGTGTACTGTGAAGAGATAATGGGAAAGTTTCATTTATCTTATTCATGTTTCAAGAAGAATTAATAATACAAATGTTCATTTGTTTCTCTTAATTTCTTATTAGACAAATTCAAAGATATGGAAGGCACAAATTATTTGTATAATTATCCACAAATATGACCGAATCTAAAAGAATAGCTCATCTCTGTTGAATCATTGCTGGATGAGATTAGAGTTGAACCCAGATTATGATACTTAAAGGGAAAATCTAAATCAATCGAACATTTAGAGTGTTTGAGTTTGGTTATGATATTAAGTGGGCATTTGATAGCCGGAGGTCATAAACAAACCGGGCTGGTATCATTGAAGGAATAGTGGGCCTTTCATAATGGTCTGCTTTCTTTTCTTTAAAAGAGGTGACAGTGTTGGTTAATGGTTGTTTCAGTAGTTGTAGTTTATACAGATTTATTCTGATGAGCTAGTTTAAATTAAATGTTAAGCTTGATAATAAGAGGAGGGCGAGTTGGCGTTTTAAGAAAAAATGGTAATTAAAGGAAACTCAAGAATCTATACTGGTTTAACTTCAATTACTTATCTCTGTTACCTTAGTTTGCCACAATTAAAGATTTCTCAAATTCACTATATTTGAACCTTTCAAGCACAAGGTTTAACCTTTACAAAACACTGTTTTTTTCACTAGACAAGATAGAGCCACTTCCCTTAAAAGTTTTCTACCCAAAAACCTTAAGCAAACCCTTACAAAGATGAAAAATAAGAATAGAGATAAAAAGACTCCTCTTAAAAGAAGATATTGCAATGATAGATCCCACTCAATAACAAGACAACACTTGAAGAGAATAAAAAAAATGTTACTTAAAGTGTGTGTATGAATAACAATGAGAATATTAATGAAAAGATTGAAATTTTGTGCTATTGACTTTACAAACTTGTTTCTTATCTTCAATGTAGAGCTATTGACTTGTGTTTATATATCCTAACAATCTTAAAGTCGTATGGAATCATTGGAAGCAGATTAGAGCCGTTGTTGTAATTAATTCAAGCATTAAATGCAGATTGCTACAAGTGGACTTGTGCTGGTAGAAGTCCTGAAAATGATGACTATTGGAGCCATGAGTATCGGTAGAAGTTTGAGGATTTCAAAGGTTCAGACTTGTATCAATAGTTGCACCAATAGAAGGTGTAGGGGAGGCTCACTGACTTGGTTGTATTGGTAGAAGCCTCCCTAAGTATCGGTAGGACTCAATCCAAATATTGATACAACTAGACTTGTATGGGTAGAAGAGACCGAAGTAGCGGTAAAAGTCTGGAAGAAAATCTTGGGTGCTCTCTGACTTGGTTCTACCGATACTTCTATGCACTTGTATTGCTATCGGTAAAAATCTTCCAAAGTTGTAAAATTTATTTTGAATCAAGGTTTTTCAAAGGCATGTTGTGATTTTAAATTTCTAAGCACTTTGAAAATAATGTTAAGTGCTTTAAATCAATTTATTACAAATTTGACAAAGCAAAATTTATAATTTAATTTTGTTATATAATAACATATGAAAAATTAGGGATAACACAAAGTTAAATATTGAGATTACCCCACATACTCGAATCTTGACACTTTCAGTATAAATACTGATTCGAAATATGAAAATATGAATCTACAATGTCATTCAACTTGATTTTCTTAATAATTCCAACAAATCAACCATCACAAGCAGCTAACAATCAACTCAACTAAAATAAATTTAGAAGTGAATCCACACATTTGCATAATAAATGACCTCAAATTTATTTACGTAATTAACTAGGTAATGAATATCGTATTGGTCTTCAAACTATTTTTATTTTAGTCTTATAGCAATTCGTTGTATTTTGACATACCATTTCGAATTTATTAATGTTGTTCAACTTTTTTTTCTTATTTAAATGCAACATCATAAAATTATATAAGAATTCTAATTTCACTGCTAAATATAACATCCAACAAAACAATAATTTTGGGAATATATATATATATATATATATATATATATATATTTAGAGTGTTTTATGGCACAAGTTACTACACTACACTACGTTTTAAATCAAATCCATCTCAAAATGCAATCTTAAAATATTCAAAATATAAAAGTGAGTTTTAAATTACAAATAGATAAATACACCAAACATATCATGATATATGTTGTATATGCGGAAAACCATTGTTGAGCATATTTACCAAAGGATTGAACTTACTACAGCAATTGAAAATTTATAATCACCATAATAATCGCACCATATTTTTAATTATTTAATTTGACCATAAAAAATTATTCAAGTTTAACTTTTGGAGACAATCACGAACTCTAAACATAGACATGGAAAGTAAAACAAACATTTATAATATAAAAATTTGCAGTAAAAAATGGAAGAACTGAAAAACCGCAACTAACATTGAATTGAATGGCGAATGAATTATAGGATCTCATGTACTCCCCGGTCTAACATTCCCAGTTGAACAAATTTGTTCCACAATCGACCCTCACTCAAATACTATAAATACCCATCCCAGTATTGAGGTTTTCATCATCAAAAGCTAAGCATCATCATCTACCAAAGATTTTACTTCTCTATTTCTGTATTTCTTTTGGTGTTATAAAGGAAAAATGAACCAATCCCATAGCAATAGCTTCCAAGCTGGCCAGGCTCAGGGCCAAGCTCAGGTGTGTCAACCAACCTGCATTAATTTTCATTGCATTGCAACTTGCATGCATGGATTATATATAAAAAAAGCATATTTTAGTTTGTTCTAATTGTTTTCCATTTCCTTTAATTTTGTCAGGAGAAGACCAGTCAGATGGTAGACAAGGCTAGGGAAACTGCACAATCTGCTATGGATTCAATGCAACAGGTTATACATTTCTCTTCTTTTTTCTTTCTTTTTTTTTTCTTTTAGATGTTTGGAACATCATAGATGAGCTAAACGGTGATTTATTTGCATTGCAGGCTGGGCAGCAGATGCAGGCTAAAGCACAAGGCGCAGCAGATGCCATGAAGGATACAATGGGGATGAACAAATGAAACTACTCCTGCTTGATCCCAAATTACCACACCTCTCGGGCACCTATCTATCTATATATGTATGTATGCATTTTTAGCTTTTGATTTTTGTTTTGGCAAAATTTTCTTCATTTTGCTCATATAATCTGTGAGCCAAGAAGAAAGATTTACCCTAGAATTTTCAGTTTTAATGAATTTTGGGTTGTAATAAGGGTGCCTGTTGCTTAGAAGTGTGGAAAAGTTTCCGTTTCCTCAGCTATTTTCCTCTAGAAATATAATAAAATACAAATTAACTGCTAGGAAAACTCTTTTGTTCATTTGTTTCCCTAACAAAATTTACCTCATCAATAACTTTTTTTTAATGATTTTGTTAATAAAATAAATTTAATTTTAATTGTAAATTTATTTAATTTTGTGTTCAATTTATCAAATATAGTCTGATAAAAATGATTCTATTTCGATTTTAGGGTTAATTTAATAAAAATAATTGTTAATATTATTAACTAATTATAGATTTTCGTCAAATCAATTAAAACACTAAAAAGTTGAAAGTTGACACCGTTATCTTCAAATTTCAAAATATATAACAAACCAAAAACAACACATGCACCATATTAGAAAAAAAATCTCAAACTTGGATACCAATTAATGAATTAAGTCATTATTTAAACCCTAATTAAATTGTATGATCGATCACTTCTCACTTCAATTCTGTAATAAGAATTGTTTGAATGAATTGGTGAAAACAACAAATAAGAAATGGTAAATGCATTTCCTCAAGAAGACAATAAATGACTTGAAATTTAATTTAATTTCTTTGGGGTATTATTTTATTGCATGGAATTACTTAAAATGAGAATTAAATTAATTATTTATCATATTTATATTTTAATTGAGCAATTAAATTAATTTATGCATAGATTTTATATGATAATGTCATAATGGTTTTGACAAAATTAAAATGGGGTTGTGTAAATTATTTTATTCCCCAAACTAACCAACATCAAATATGGATAGCTCTTCCCAGAGCATGAGCCAGCAGGTTGGTCAGGCCCAGGCCCAGGCTCAGATATTTCATTTCTCTTTTCTTCCATAGTTCAGTGCTTTACTCCATTGATATAAATGAAATATGAATGAAAAGTCTTTGTGACTATTAAAAAAGATTGCCGACATAGAAATTGAAGATTATCCATCTCATATTTTGGAACAAATCAGAATAACATAAGAGACTTGGAACTCATCAAGACTTTTATTAGATTCATTACATTTGGATGAAATTGAAGAAAAGAATCTCCACAACATCCAAGAAAGCTAAAAGTCAAAAAAGTCAGTCAAAAGTGAAAAGCATCATAAAACTTATGATGTGATAATACTTATAAACAAATAAACAAACAAGTTTAGTAACGTAAAAATCATCATTAAATTCATGATGTGACAAGACCAAAGAAGAAGTCCAGATGCAACCAACAAAGATTGCAACGTGGATCTATCATCAAAACAATGATGATGTAAACAGTAATGGAAGCAACCATGACTGAAACAGCCATTAACTCAAGCATGCAACGTGGAAGCAACCATTATCATGCAATTAAATAGTACAATTCCTTTATGTTATATTTCAAGAAAAGGCTAGCGGAATGATGGACAGGTCTGTCCAATCTGCCAGGGAATCAATGCAACAGGTAATCAACTCCAAATCATGGATTCAACTACCCATAACTGTACTAATTCATTGGTCAAGCGATAATAAATATGAAGTCTGTGGGCAGCAGATGATGGACAAGGCACAGGAAGCTAAAGTGGCATCAACAGATGAAGACTTCCTATATTTTCCTTTAGATCCTTATTTCTTATTTTAGTTATTAATTGTTTTGGACTATTTACTAAAATGCCGACAAAAGAAGAGATCATAAACAGCTCTCTTACAATGCAATTTGTCAAGAGTTAGCTCTTCCACTTTAATCTAATTCCTATAATTTTGTACCCTTGTATACACATGCATACTCAAAATTCTAAAATGTAATGTCACATTTCGCCCTTTATTGGTTCATATGTTTTTATGAACATATGTAAATGTCATTACTGTAGCAATCTCTTGTAGCACCGACAAGAGAAAGTGAAGGGGAAAGGGGATGGGACAACAACACTGTTGTTGATTTGATTTCTTCAGATTCTGTTCGGCATGATGCTTTCGTGTTTCAGGCTCCAGCGCAACTTTTCATCTTGTTTCGTCTTTCAACTTGGAAACAGGGTAATGCTATTACCTATTTATAGTGTGTTTTTCTTCACTTTTGCAACAAAATTAGGTCTTTTTAATTTGCAAGATTTCTCTCAACATTAACAGTGGCAGAATTTTGTAGTTATGTTAGTGGTTGGATTTTCATTTTGGCTAATGGAACCAACAAAATTCCACAATGAAATTGTGTGATGTTTTGGCTTTTTAAAAATGAACCAAATTTATTATAGGTAATTTATGGTACCAACTAAATTTTACAGATTTACATCAATTCAGTTCATTGATTTTTTTTACTAATTTAAAGTTTTTCATTAAAATAACTCTTTTATACTATATAATTTAAAACAAATTAAAATTGAATAAAAAATAAATTTCAGGAATTCAGTAGTAACCAAACTAAAACTCAACCCAACACTATTTTTCAACCTAGAGAGATGATCTTCCGAAGTACCTGTTTTTTTTTTTTTCTGAATAGAAGGTTTGGGGACCAGACAGCAAGAAATTTTTGTTTCTACCTATGCATATGCTTTGAACTTGACTTGGGTTTCACATTATTGTTGTTAAATGGCTGAAAAAAAATGCAGTCTTTTTGAAAGAAAAAAATACATTTCATATTTTGTAAAATTGCATGCCCAACAAAAGCCCTCATTCCATTACTTTTTTTTTTTCCAACCAAAGTGAACATATATAATTTCCTTTGTCCTAAAAACAAAAAGAGAGAGTTTATTTTGGATCTCTGAGTATAAAATCGGTTATAAATACTTGGAAAAATAGAAAAAAGAAAAACCGAAAGGACATGTTGCAAAGAGCTTAGTTCTGGGGGTGACCAATCAGATAAAACTGAAGAGGACTTGTGAAGCGAGCAAAACGCAGTGAGTGTGACCCAACATCACACATATATACATACATATATATAAATAAGAATGTCATTTTTCTGGGGAAGGAAATGGTGAGGACCAAAAGACAAGTAAGGTTCTTACAGACATTACGACAAAGGTTGCCATCATGTTGAGATGATTAGTACCTATTTTCTTTATTCTACAATCACTGCCACCATCAACTAGCTATTAGCTAATAGGGGACCATCCCCTCACCCATTTTCATTAGGTCTCAGTGTTCCCATTTCAGATTACCCAAAACTACTTGTTTAGATAACCTAATCTGTTATTTACTAAAGACAATTTTATTATAATATGGTCATAATGATTCAATCTTCGGATTTGAAGATGATTGTTGGAAATAGGTGAATTACATTAAATGTCAATTTCTTTTAGGATAATACAAGGGATATCGAATCAACCCCAAATGAATTTTCATGTTTAAATTTTATAAAAACTTAAGCCACTATTAGTTCAATATCACATGGAAGTATTGTATTAAACAGCAATGTTACATCCTCTTGTATCTCCTATCAACTATTTAATGTCATTTTAGTATTTTTTTATGTTATTAACACATCGTTTTGATAATTTTTTTCACCTAAACCCTGGACCCAAGCCCTTAAACCTTGACCCTGAACCTTGAACCTTAAACCCTAGACCTTGGACCCTTGATATCCACAAAACCAACTAAAATTTTGGCTGAGGCAAGTGCAACTATCGACTAATAGTATAGCTACGGTGAGCAAGGATATCATTCCCACGAAGACTAAAAGTACTAGTAATTACTGTCTTTCTATTATTTAACCGATAAATTCAAGTGATTGATTAAAAACTAAAATCAACTAAATTAATTACTAACGAACGCGACAAAGAACTAATCAAGAAAATAAACGATTAACAACCAAAAAGCGAAACAATACCTAGGAAAGAATCCACCTAGATTTCATCTGTCATTATCAATCTAAATTACGCAATTTCTTCATTTAATATCTTAATCCGTAGGAATCCCTAAATTATGCTAATATCTTTTTGGGAAGTAAGAGCAACTGACTCTAGGTTGGTAACTGAAATTTCTTTCTAATTAAAACCCCTATTATCACATTAACTCGATCTATGGATTCTCTATTAGATTTGACTCTAATCTCTTAGATTTATGTCGTCCTATTTCTAGGATTGCATGCAACTCCACTCAATTATGAAAAATCTACTCTTAAATAGGGTCTATTCCTCCTCTAATTTAAACACATCAAACATGGATCAATAATCTAGAAATATCAAACCAAGAATTAAGCACACATAATTGAGAATAAGATCTAAGTATTTATTGCGTAAAATAAAAATCAAAGGACAGAAACAGTCATAGGGTTCATCTCCCTAGGTATTTAGAAAGTTAGTTCATGCTTGAAAATAAAAACATCCCAGACACAATATAACCGAAAGAAATAAAAAAACCTCATGATAATCTCCTGAGAAATCAACCAGGTGTCTTCAATCTTGACAGAAATCTGCTTCAGAATCAGCTTCAATGGCATTTTTCGGGTTGTTTTCTTGAATATTCTATGGCGGCTCCCTCATATCTTCTTATTTTTATCATATATACCTCTTAGAATGCCCGAAAAACCTAAAAATCGCATTTTCCCGCTATTCAGAGTGCAAATTCGTGAAATCGACACGATCTGCCACATGATTGTGTGGCAGCCCGTGTGGAAGGGTCAACCCATGTAGCTCCTATAGCTTGCTCTGATTTTTCGGTTTTCTCTTATTTTGCTCCCAAATGCTCTCCTAAGTATAAAAACATGAATTTAAAAGATTAATAGGAGTATAAAATTCACCATTAACATCAAATAATCACCCAAAAACACATTAAGAATGGGGCTAAAACATGTTACTTTTAGCACCTATCAACCCTAGACCTTGGACCTTGAACCCAAGACACTGAACTAGGTCCAAGGTCTAGGATCTAAGGTTCAAGGTTTAAGGGTTAGGGTTCAAGTTCCAGGGTTTAAGCTAAGAAAATTACCAAAATGATGTGCCAAATGACATAAATAAAAATTCTGAAATGACATTAAATAATTGGTAAGAGATACATGATAATGTGATGTCTCTGTTTCATACAATCATTTCCTCCATATCACATTACCAGAATTAGAGATCTCATTACTTTAGTAAAGGATAAACTACAAAAATGTTATTAAATTATTGCTTTCGTTCTATTTTAGTCAATGAACTATTAATTTTTTTTTAATTTCATCACCAAACTTTTCAAAATTAAATATTTTAGTCACTCTCTCGTTAGTTGCTATTACATGAGTGACGAAAAGTTGATGGTGGACTTTCTTTTATTGGTCTAATAATAAATTTAGCAATCCAATGTTTACGCATTCTATCGGTTTGATCTTAAATATAAAATAATTAATAAATTTAGTCCTTAATGTTTACAAAATTTATCGTTTAGTTCTAATTCGATAAATTTTTAAATGACAACTTTTTAATTATTATAAATTTTTAAATAACATTTATTATTATTAGGATTTATATTTGATAATTTGATGATTTATAAGTATATATCATTGATTAATTGGATGATGGCAAACTATAAATTTAAAAGAAAAATTAGATGCTTTAAATTTTTATGATGGGTCATTATTTGATTAAATAAATAAAAAATAAAAAGGAAAAGATGTCATCATTATTGGTTTGTTTAGCCAACTTAGGCGTGAAAACAAAATCCTCCACTGGAAAGATAAGAATTTAATGAAATGGCTAATCTTTATCGATTAATATAATAAATTTTATAAATTAAGGGTTAAATTTATTGAATATTTAATATTTAAGATCAAATTAGTAGAATGTGTAAGTATTAGAAAATTAATTTGTTATTAGAGTAATAAAAAAATTCATATTAACTTTTCGTCACTCCTCTAATAGCAGTGAGAGTGATCAAAATAAAATGAAAGCAATAGTTTAATGACCAATTTGTACTTTACGGGTATGTTAAGTACTATAGAGAATAGAAATGAACCAAATCTAACTTCTCATAAATTCAGACTGATTCCGACATTTTTAAATAATTAATTTTTAATGAAAATTTTGCTACGCTTTTACTAGAAACAATTTGAGATGAAGATTTGAAAAAAATGTACTCAATTTAAAGTTATGCCAAAATCATCCTTTATTTTGAAAAGAAATCCTCCATTCACATCTCATGTTTGATTTTAATTTATTTTTTTGCTTTTTTGGAATTTCTTTTGAATTAATCAATATAGTCTTTAATATTTATTATAATATTGAATTTGACATTTTATTTTATTTTTACTTTTTAAAAGATATCATATTTATAAATAAAATTTTTAATTTTATTAAAATATTTGATTAAAAATTTACTTGATAAAAAATTCATCATACTTATAAACAAAAAAATTGTTTCTATTAAAAAACTTTAATTAAATGAATTTATATAATAATAAATAAATTTAGATTTTATATTGTATTTAAATTATTATGTCTCCATTAATAAAATAGGAAAACTTTTATATTACTTTATTTTTAAATAGCAAATTCTAATTATTTATTTAATCTAGTATATTATTTATAGTAATTAATGAATTTATATAATAATAAATAAACAGATGCTTTAATGATGAATAGAAATTTTTATTAGCATTATATTTTAATTATCAATATAGTTTATATACTTAAATTATATTTATTACGTATTATTTTAAATAAGATTTCTTTGCATTAGTTACATTAAGAAAAAAAACTACATTGTAAATGGTAAAATTGTTTGAATTATGATTTTTTACACTAATTACAATAATTTAAAATTTTAAATGCGTAAAATCGCATGTAACGTGTATAATATTAGGAACAAATCTATAATATATGTAAAAGTAAGAATTTAGAAAAACTTTTAAACCGACAAGAATATTCTTTATTGTTAATTATATTACTAAATTGAAATTAGAATAATAAAAATAAAATTAATACTAAGTAAATATTAATTAATATAATAGTATATTGTTATGAAATTAATTAACTTGATCATATTTTCTAAAATTTCTACTTAAAAATTACATACTATATTATTAATTAATAAAATTATAAATCTATAAAATCATTTAATATAATTGGATAAATTAAAATAATAAAAATCAAACTATAATTTTATAATAAAAAAGTTAAATTGGAAAAAAAGTCAAGAGCTCTCAGAAACAATGACTGTTGTGGCCGGGGTGAAGAAGGGTGGTGACTTTTTCGGAATGGGGAGGGACGAGATCTCTCTTTTGGAGGAGGACTTGGTGAAATTGTCAATTAAAAGTTTGTTGGTTGTTCCAACTGATAGTCTAAGGTTATTATGTTCTGCTTGGACGAGTCGCTCTTACAATTCAGATAGTTTTAAAGCACAAATGAAAAGTATTTGGAAGACGACAAAAAAGTTTGATATTCAAGTGGTAGGGAAAAAATTGTTCTTCACTACTTTCGATGATGAGAACAATTTGGAACTTATTATGAAGGGAAGGCCGTAGCTTTTTAGTAAACAAATTGTTATTTTCGTTCGATTGACTGCTCCCATTGAGCAATCCCAGATTTGGGTTATTATGTCCCCTATATGGCTTAAAAATTGGTCCATGTCCACCGGATTGTGATAAAAAAGATCTTCTGCATGCAATTGTTATGTCCCCTATTCAAAGGTGATTTCTATCGGGTTAGGGTTCAAAATGATGTGTAGAAACCCTTGAGAAGATGAGTTTTGTGGCGGTGGATTCTGAGAAGAAGGTATGGGTACCTTTCAAATATGAAAATCTCCATATCTTTTGTTTTGGGTGTGGACGCATGGGACACGGGGTTAAGGAGTGCGAGGTTTTGTCCAGCGTTGAGAAAGAGACCGGATAGGGATTTCTCATATTTTGTGGCACTAAAGGCAGAATCGAATTGGGTAGGGAAGGAAAGTCTACTCTTTGGCTTTTCACAAAAAAAATCTATGAAGCAATATCAGTACACAGGTGGGGTGGAAATGGGTATCGACGGTGAGGTGAATGATGGCAGCAGAGACGTGGTGCTGCAACATTCAAGAGATGGTAGAGTGTCGAATGGAAGGGTGGGGTCCAACAAATCCTTGTTGGAGTTGGATCCTTTTAGTTTGCAACAAAATTCTAGGGATTTTGGATCATCTTTTTCTCCACCTATTCAGGGGTTAGTTGGGGAAAGGGTAATTCTGGTAATTATAGATTGAATGAAGATTTGGGCTTTGATAGTGGGGTTTCTAATTGTGGGCCTGAGAGTTTAATGAGGGTATTAATTGAAAAGCCAAAAATACCCAATTGGAAAATATTGGCAAGGAATGTAATGCTTGATAAGAAGGATACTGGTAGTATAGGGGGTAAACATGAATGTGGAGTAGGGAGCAAAGAGAATTATGATTTTTGCATTCTTGATAAGACTAATTATAAGAGAGCAAGGAATGTGGATAGCACATTCGATTATGTTCAAATCAATGCTGGGATATTAGGAAATTTGGAATGTTACTCCACTCATTTAATTCCAAGACCAAATTATAGAGTTGGTATAAGGGTTGATGGCAAGGAGAAGTTGCGAGAAAAGGGGGATAAATGGATGAAGGATGGGAGGTGGATTTTTTTGTGATTAGAAATGGGAGGGATTCATATAATATTCAAATTTTATCGGCGACTGCCAATGGGCAAGCCTGTCTGGGGCAAGAAAACTCGTAAGTTAGAGCGTCTATTATTTGGGGAGTCTACGGGCCGTTATAAGACTTTGGTATGTGCTAAAGGTTTATAATCATCAGCTAGTCTTTTTCATTGAGACTAAAATTAGTGTTATTCAAATGGAAAATGTTAGGAGAAGTTTTGGGTTCTTGGAGGGTATCGATGTGTTAACTATGGGTTCTAAAGGTGGACTACGCATGTCATGGAGGGGAAAAGTTTTGATTAGTCTTATCACCTACTCGGGTAATCACATTGACGTTAAGGTGGAGAAGATTGATGAGGGATTAAGGTGGAGACTGATAGGGTTTTATGGTTCACCATATAGTAGAAATAGAGGAGAATTGTGAAATTTTTTACGTCAATTAGGGTAGGATCGGACTTTCTTTGGCTTTTTTTGACGATTTCAACGAGATCATGCATACTTTTAAGAAGGTTGGAGGTGCTCCGAGGGATGAACAGAGGATGGAAACTTTTAGGGTAGTTTTAGAGGATCGTCAATTAATGGATGTTGGTTATTATGGGGTTTGGTATATTTGGGTCAGGAGGAATTTATCGAAGACTAATATAAGAGAACGTTTGGATAGAGACGTGACTAATAGTAAATGGATGAAGAGGTTCCCCAATGCGACCATACATCATCTTACTCACTCTTTCTCTGATCATTGTCCCATTCTTGTTGGTTTAAAGTAGGATGTAATTAGACAGTTTGAAAAAAGGTTTCGATTTGAGGCTTAGTGGGTTTTGGATGAGTATTTTGATGATGAGGTGAATTGGTTATGGTCGTTTATGGATGGAGAATTTTTGTGTAGATTTGACCGCCTGAAGATCGGTTTGATGAAATGGGTAGATGGGACTCGTCATAAAAGGAACGGGCTCAAAAAGAATTTGACAGAAAAATTAAAAGAATTGATGCAAGCTAAAGTTGATGATGAATGTCTTGCACAAATGATTGACACTAAGATTTAGCTTAATTTAGAGGTTGACAAGGATGAATTGTGTTGGGAACAATGGGTTTGGGCTAACTGGCTTCAAGTGATGACAAGAATACTAAGTTTTTCCATAATGTTGCTACTAGACGGCATCGGAGAAATTTTATTATATACTTAGAATGTGTCTAGCAGGGAGATTTCTGAAGAGGGGGAAATGGAAGCAATTGCTCGAAGGTATATTCAAAATCTTTTAGCGTCGAGAGGTGTTAGGGATTCATCTCACATCCTTTCGGGGATAAAGATGTGTATTACAAATGAGATGAATGAAAGATTATTGGCAAGGTACACGGAAGAAGAGGTTGTTTCGGCCTTAAAGGGTATGGGGCCAACGAACGCCTTTGGTGAGGATGGATTCTCGATTTTGTTCTATCAAAAGTGTTGGCTCATCATGGGTGGTGACATTTCTGCTTTTTTCTTGGAATTCTTAATTGAAGGTATGGATATTATGCCTCTAAATGTTACTAATATTGTGTTGGTCCCTAAATGTACTCATCCAAAAAGCTTGGCCAACTTTAGACCTATTAGTTTGTGTAATGTGCTTTATAAACTAATCACTAGGATGATTGTGAATCGATTTAAAGATGTGTTAGAGTTATGTATTGATAGTGTTCAAAGCACTTTTGTCCTAGGAAGGATGATTTCAGATAATGTACTCCTTGCCAATAAGTTTTTGCACACTTTTTGTTATAAAAAGATTAGGGAAAAGAGGGGTTCATGGCCCTAAAGCTGGATATAAGTAAGGCTTATGATAGAGTCAAGTGGCAATTTCTTAGGGAGATGATGACTCGAATGGGATTCAATGGTAGATAGATTGAGACCATTATGCGGTGCATTTCTTCAGTGTCATATTTGGTTATAATCAACGGTAAATTAAGGGAAAGGTTTAGTCTTAGTAGGGGGCGAGTCGAAGGGGTTCGCAAATATCGTATTTACTTTTTGCGGACGATTGTATTCTTTTTGGCGAGGCTTTTGGTAAGGGTGCGTACACTTTAAAAGGTATCCTTAAGAAATATGAAAGAGTTTCTGGTCAATATATGAATTTTGATAAGTCGACAACTTTTTATAGCACCAATACTCTCGATGGTAATAAAAAGACGGTGGCTGAGATTTTTGGGATGAGGTCCTCAACTGATCCCGAAAGGTACCTTGGATTGTCCAGTATAGTTGGGAGGTGTAAAAAAAGTACTTTCCAAATTCTTAAAGACTGCTTTAAGCAGTGGATTGATGGATGGAGTGTTAGATTTCTATCTCATGGTGGAAAAGAAGTGTTTATTAAATCTATTTTACAAGTTATACCTACTTACTCTATGGCGTGCTTTCTTCTTCCTAAATCTTTTTGTGATGAGTTGGAAAGTGTTATGGGGAGATTTTGGTGGCAAAAAGGGGGATGGGAAAAAAGGGATCCATTGGTGTGGCTGGAAAGAACTTGTGTGATCCAAAAGAATTTGAGGGGATGGGATTTCAAAGTCTAGCAAGTTTTAATACTATTTATTGGCAAAGCAGGGTTAGCAATTCTTAATTATTCTGATTCTTTGTTAGCTCGTGTCTTGAAAGCAAAATATTTCTCAAATTCAGACTTTCTTAATGTAGGGTTAGGTAATTTACCTTTTTATACCTGAAAGAGTGTTTGAGCTGCTAAAGGGCTTTTGCAATCTGGTTTATGTTGGAGAGTGGGCTCAGGAGAGTGGATATCTATTCGGGAAGATGCTTGGTTGTCGGGTTCGGTCTATCACGGAATAAATGAGCCTGTTAGTAATGACAGTCTGATTTGGGTTGCGGACTTAATTGATAGTCAGAATAGAGAATGGAAAGTTGAGTTGATTAAAGTTACCTTTTCTGAGGCAGTTTCGGCAAAGATTCTCCAAATCCCTTTAGCCCAAGAAGTTCACGATAACGTGTTGCTTTGGCGAGATGAATCACCCGGGGAATTTACTTTCAGGAGTGCTTACAGACTTTTACATGAAGAGAGGGTTCTACCTAGTATAAACACTTTGCAAAATAGTATTACAAGTTTCTACAAAAAATTATGGAGACTACATCTCCCCTCAAAAATAAAGATACTGATGTGGGGAACAACATGGTATCATTTTCCTACTTTAGCTAACTTATTTCAGAGAAGGTTGGTGTCGGATGCTTTATGTCCTAGATGCGGAGGAGCAGTGGAAAATCTAACCCATGTCTTTAGAAAGTGTCCTACAATAATAGAGGCCTGGAAAGAATTAAATTTTGACTGGGTTTTATCTCACTCAGAATCGGAGTATTAGGATTGGATTACCTGGATTTTTCAGAGTAGTACGAATAAGCAAGCACGATTGGTTTGTTATTTTATCTGGGCTATATGGTTCTGCAGGAATTAATGGCTACATGATAGGAAACAAAACACTGGTAAAGGTATCGCTGAATAGATATGTCAGTACCTTAAAGAATTAGAGTGGGTAAGTGCACGGAAACCTACTGTTGTTATGGGCATCGATGAATGGTGTCCTCCGGTTGTCCCATTATGTTAAATTCAACTTTGATGCAGCCTTTAATCAATCTTTAAACATTTTGAGTTCGGGGATAGTAGTGAGAAATCATCGAGGTGAGATTCTATAATCCAATTTAAAATAATAGTTTTGTAAATCAAAATATACTTAATCGCATACACTTTTTACTAGAAACAATTTGTGCTGAAAATTTGGAAAAAAAAATGTGCTCAATTTAAAGTTATGCCAAAATCATCCTTTATTTTTAAAAGAAATCCTCCTTTCACATCTCATGTTTAATTTTAAAATTTTGCTCGTTTTTGGAATATTTTTTGAATTGATAAATATTGTCTTGAATATTTATTATGATACTGAATTTGACATTTTATTTTATTATTTTTATAAGGTTTATCATATTTATAATAAAAAATTTAATTTTATTAAAATATTTGATTAAAAATTTACTTTATAAGAAAATTCATCATACTTATAAACAAAAATTTGTTTCTATTAAAACTTTAATTAAATGAATTTATATAATAATAAATAAATTTAGATTTTATATTGTATTTAAATTATTATGTCTCCATTGATAAAATAGGAAAACTTTTATATTACTTTATTTTTAAATAAAAAATTATTTATTTATTTAATTTAATATATTATCTACAAGCTATTACGGTGAATTTATCAACTATTAAACTTTTTATATAGTTAAACAAATGCTTTAATGATGAATATAATTCTTTTATTAGCATTATATTTTAATTATCAATATAGTTTATATACGTTAATTAAATTTATTAGTTATTATTTTAAATAAAATCTCTTTGCATTAGTTACATCAAGAAAAAACTATATGGTAAATGGTAAAATGTTTTAATTGTGATTTTTTACACTAATTACATTAATTTTAAATTTTAAATGCGTAAAATTACAAGTAACGCGTGTAATATTAGGAACAAATCTATAATATATGTAAAAGTAAAAGTTTGGAAAAACTTTTAAACCGATAAGAATATTCTTTATTGTTAATTATATTACTAAATTAACATTAGAATAATAGTTTGTCGGTATTATTATGTGATAATAAAAAGTAATACTAATTAAATATTAATTAATATGATAGTATGTTGACATGAAATTAATTAACTTGATCATATCTTTTAAAATTTCTACTTAAAAATTACATTATATATTATGAATTAATAAAATTATAAATTTAGAAAATCATTTAATATAATTGGATAAATTAAAATGATAAAAATCAAAATATAATTTTATAATTAAGTAAAATTAAAAATGTAAGATTAACATTATATATATAAAAAAGATAATATCAATACATTGGTAATCTAATTTATAATGTATAAATTTATTATCACTTAGAATTTGAATCCATATTAAATTACACTTATTATTTTAGATTTGTTACCCGTATAAATATATATATTAGTAAGGCATTTTCATTCAAAATAACATCTAACTAATTATTGGAAAAAATCATATTTTAACATTATTTAGTAGACTTTCTTTTCATTATCAAAAAATGTATGATTTTCATTATTATTTTATTTGTTAAAAGGAAAAGAAAAGAAGAAAGGTTGAATTGCTGGATGAAATCCAAGTTTGTGGATAAATGTGGACAAAAAATTAAGGGATCAAGTTAAGAAAGATTAATCAAATTTAAGGACTAAATATTAATTTATCCTAGAATCAAATTTCAATATATTTTATAATTTTCAACTTTTAGATTTTTTTATATTTTGAAAAAAATAAGTGATGTCGTGAAGGAAATAATTGAAGTAAATCTAAAGTTGAAGTCAAATCCTATTAGGTATAATGATTTGTATGCTACCATGAATATTAAAAAGGGAAAATAATTATAAATATTAAAATTTGAGGTATATTATGAGTTTAATTAGGAAATTTTAAAAACTGAGTCGATTAATTAAACAAATCTGAATGAGTTTAAAGTAATTTTATTAGCTTAATTTGGAGTCTCAAAGCTGGAATCAATGGAACATTAAGTTGAAGAAACATGGGACCCTCAATGTTCCCGGAAACAAAGCCCATGTTGCTTGCTCTATCACTGTCTTTAATCTTACCAAACACTTCTACTTTCTTGTCTATCTCAAATCTTTGTCATTTTTTTAGGTCCCATCTCACCCTCCATTGCCACCCACCTTCATTATTTCCCTTCTTTTCTTTTTCCTTTCCTTTTATTTTATTCTATATAATTTAGAGAAACAATTTGTTCTTTAAAAAAAAAAAAGTGATCAGCTTTGATTTCTTTCATCTAATGTAGATAACATTCAATATACAATTTATCAACTAATTTTATGCATATTATTTCAAAAACTTTTTTCACTATTTTGTAAATTATAAATTAAAATATTTTCTTTTATATAATGTCTACTTCTACTCACCATTCCCTTTCAACTCTTAAAAATAGAAGAAAAATGCATTTAACCACGCTTAAATCTATGTCCTCTCAATTGATAACGATACTAACTAAGCTAAGGCTCGATCGATATTTCAAAACTTTCTAATTGAATTGAGTTTGTAATCTATGCATATATGTAATAATATTCTATACACTACCAGTAGAGTTTTAGACTCCACAAACATAGTCAATGAGTTGGCAAGTGCTCTATATAGTATATTAAAAATATATATATGAAAAATAAGAAACACGTGTCAAATTTTTAAGGTTGTTTGTGGAATTGAAAAAAAAGTATACTGCCAATATACTAAATATTAACCCTACTTATGTTTAAGCCTTTTAACACTAACTTAACGTGCATTTTATAAAATATTTTTTTATTATTTTATTTTTAAAATATGATAAATAGGGTTTGACATAATTTAATATTATTTTATAAATTTAATTAAATTTATAATATATATTAAATGTGGAGGAGTTGATAATTAAGTTATGATTCAAAACGCTTGTCTCTTTTGTAGCTTGGAGTAATTAAGGTAGTTTTAAAATCAATCACTTCTCATTGTAATTAACTAACAACAATCACAACACTGTTTTACTTTTACCGGTAAATTGTTTGGAAACAGTTGGGAAAGCACATTCAATATTGTTGTTTCCTCACTGTTCTAGTTACGATTAAGTCTTAATTTGATTAACATAGATTTTATTATTAACATAGAAGGGTGTGAATTTAAACACGTTAAAATGAATTAATCTTTTTATTTAAGGATTGGGAGGAGTTATGATTACGTAATAGGTTCCTATACTCTTTATAAATTTAAAATTTAGTCATTGTACTTTTATTTTTAGAATTTAGTCTTTCTACTTTTTAGATTTCAAAATCTAATTTTTTTTGTTAAATTTATTGGTGTGACATTTTGAAATTAAAAAAAACTCATTTAGTATGTAAGGGACTTGATTTTAAAAATAATTTTAACAATTAAACTTAAATTTTGAAATCTGAAAAGTAAAAGGACTAAATTGAAAATTTATGAAGATAGACATTATTCTTGTTTTTGAACTTTAATGGAGGGCTAGTAGCTCTCCACTTATAAAGCCCCTTCAAATGATTTTCATTGTCACTCTGGAAGAGAATTTATTTACCCATTAGTGTATATATTAATTTTAGGGTAAATTAATATTTAGTCCTAAATTTAATAATTTTATTAATTTAGTCCTTAAAGTTTTTATAATCCACTAATTTTCGAACCTGGATTTTATTAAAAAATTTAATTTATATTAACTACCAAATTCAAAGGTTATTATTAAAATTAAAACTGTAAATTAATTAAAAAATGAAGACAATTGATGATCCCTTTGTTAATGTAATAATCAACCATAGGATTCCTTGCTTCAACATGATTGCATTGCTCACTAGTGCATCAGCATGGAGTAGTAGTACTGGCTCATTTCTCAAAAAAAGAATAAAAATTAGTGTGGGCCTTTTACGTTTACTTTTACTTTTACTTTTGCTTTTTTTTATTTATCCTGCTACATTTTTACTTTTGCTTTTCAGTATCCAACCTTTCGGATTCCATTTTCTTTTTAACATTCCAATTTTGGCATTTTGTTTCATAATTTTTTTTTTTGCATTTAAAAAAATTATTGTTTTAATCCTTTATATTTGTGTTCAGATACAAACTGATTAATTATTTACCCGATTTGTGCACGAAGAATGTTTTTGAATTTTAAAACAACTTATATTTAATAGACTACACTCTCTCATTACATAAACAAATAAATAATTTTTTTAAAAGTTAAAATCAGATTTTTATTTAAAATTTAATTTTATTTTTTATTTTTAAAAAATTAGTCTTTTACTTTTCAGATTTCAAAATTCAACTCTAATCGTTACAACTGTTAAAATTATTTTGTTAAATTCAAGTTCATTGCAACATTATTTTTTAGTTAAATTGGTATAAGTAAGTATTTTTTTATTTCAAAACGTCACACCAAATTTAACCAAAAAATCAATATTAACAATCGGACTTGAATTTTAAAATCTAAGAAACAAAGGTACTAAATTTTCGAAAATAAAAGTATATAAACTAGATTTCAAATTTGTGAATAATACAAGAACATGTAGCATATTTTAACCTTTTAACAATTCTCAAAAAATATACAAATAGCTATAGCTGGTTTTATGTGGCATTAAAATAAATTAAAAAACAAAAAATTGTAAAGACATAATGATAAATTTAGTTCTTAATATTTACAACTTTTATCAATTTGGTCTTTATTTATTTTCTTAATTAAATTTGACCTTCAATCTTTTAAAAAGTCGAATTGACCATCAATCTTTCAAAAGAGTTAAATTGTTTTCTTAACGAAAATACGATAAAAACATTAAATTTTTAAACATGACAGTTCATGTGAACTTCATACTATTTGTTTTTGAATTTTATGAACTTTATACATATTTTATAATTTTTAAATGTTTTTATAATTTTTAAATTATTTGTTGACATTACATAAAAAAAAACAAATAGTATCATGTCAGCATGAAGTAAAAGCGGATTGCCATGCAGGTTGCCACACCAATCTCGTAAAAAATTAATGTTCTACTTAATATTTTCGTTAAGAAAAACGTGATTGAACTCTTTTTTGAAAGTTAATATAATTAAATTTAATTAAATATATATATATATATATATATATAAAACAATTAACAAAACGATATAAACGTCATCGTAACTTTTACCTTAAAATTAATATGTACCGATGAATACCAAAAGAGTGGTGTGTGATAAATGTTAAAAGATGGAATCAAGGTGGAAAAATGGGAGTGAAAGTATGGAAAGGAGGAAGAAGAGCAATAAATGAGATTGGGGTTGAATTATGGGGACAAATGGGGACTATGTCTTGGGGCCTTGTCTGAACAAACACACTGTCTAACTCAAGCATCATGTGGTTTTGTACTTGGAATTTTGGTTCCAAGTTAAAAAAAAAAAAAAAAAACACAATACAAGTTAAAAAATGTTTTATTCAAAACTACTATAGTTGAATTTTGAAAGTTGAAACTTGAATCACTAATTATTTGCTACTCATTTTGCCTATACTTTCTTACTGATTTTGTTCATAAATCTCCATGGTCCACCTCTCTTGTTTATATATTGTTTTCCTCTTTTTCTTTCATTTCGATTTTGTACCTTAATCATATTTTAAAATATTGGGTCGTATTCGTTAAATATAATAAATTTCTAAATTAAAATTTCAATTATAAAAATTGTACAATCTCTATACTAAAACAACTCTAGACAATATCCGCATATAGCGAGATTTAAGCTAAAAATAAATTTAGATAGAGACCACACATGCTTTATGTATTACAGAACTTGAGTTTAGACGCTAAAGTTCTTAAAATCTCAACGTTATTAACAAATCAAAATTTCATGGACTAAAATATTGAGTTCCTAGTCGGTGAAATTTTTTTAACTATAATAATAAAATTAAGGGACTGACAAATGTCTCGTATATATGTATTGAAATACCAATTAAGAACATTTGTTAATATCTTGAACCCATTGCTTGTATTATATTATATATTATATATGTAATTATTTACTATACCAATAGATGGGGTTTAGATTTTACTATATCTTCTGGCATACCAAATAATTATAAAATATAATTGCATTTAAATATGAATTATTTCATACACTCATAATAAATACTAATTTTGATTGGGGAAATACTGTGAATGAATATCAACCGTTTAAACATTTAATTAAATTTATAAGTGCACGTGTTCTGGTGAGAATCGAATTTGCATCTCGCTTTTTGAAAATTTTATTTGAAGGTTTTATTGGTGTGAATGCACAGTTGGATAATTAATTAAACTTAAAAACCAACTACTTATTAATCAATTTTTTGGTGGAAAACTTAGGTACAACTTTTGTTAATGTACATATGGGTTTCTTCCATTGTACCCTAAATCCAATATTTTCACCAACTTTTATAACGATTTTAGAAGCTATAGTCATGTCCATATCAACGCCTAACCATTACAAATACCAATATTTGATAAGAATACGATTCAATATAAAACAAAATTTTTATATAGTAAAAATATAATAAAAAATATTATTGTTAATACAGTGTATAATAAGGGAGGAAAATAAAGAGGGGTAAGTAATAATTCTGTAGAGGTCAGTTCACCTATAGAAACAGAGAGTCGAAAAGGAACAAGAGGATAAACTAATTGAGAGAGATGAGGGATTTGCTCAGAGTAACTTTTGGGTTGAAAAACTAATTCTTTCTTCATCGTTGGGAGAGTATTTATAGGAGAAGTCTTCTTGTTCACTAGTGTGACATGATAGGTTGTTATAAGAAAAGTTGTCATCATGCAAAACATGAAGGACATATACCGTGGAATTCATTCTGTTATGTATTCAATTAGTATGAGATTGTTATGCTCAAGTAGACTCCTTATTAGATTGAGGGCGTGTTCACACCTAAAAACAAGTAACTAGGAGCAATTAATCACAACTTACTAATATAGTAAATGAGATGGGTTTAATAACGAATGACAAATATAATTACTATAAAGATAACTTTCATACATAATTAATCTATAGTTTTTATTTTTATTTACGTTAACAGTAAATTTTGACCACTATAATATGTATAACTTACCCATAATAGCAATTCAAAAGCGCAATCTTCTTTTTAAAATCCTAGCCAACCAAAAAAATGCCACGTACCATGAGAAGCATAAAATCCCTTTATATGCAATAAATTTTAATATTAAAAAAAGAAAATAAAATTCCCCAATAGGGACAGGCTTGTTAGTTTATAAATCTTGGGATAGAAGAAGATGGGGGAAGAGACAAAGCAAAGAAGACACATGACGAGGCATAGCCTTCAACCCTACTACTATAATACCCCATTTGCCATCGCCACTTTCTTTTTCCTTTGTGGGGATATTGAGAGGTGAAGGAAAAGGGGCAATTTATGTAATTTGCCCCTTAATCTCTGCCCCCCACCCCCACCTATTTTTGTCATTTATTTCTTATAATGAATGATTTCTTTTAATACTGGTACTGTAGTATAGGTCAAAACGACCCGGATTACAAGTGATTTTGTCAAGATAAATCTAAATGAATGAAACGAATTATTATATCTATTTTTTTATACCATATTTAGAATTATATATAAATATATGTTTTATCGTACTTAAACTTATGTTCTCTTACATTAACAATAATATCTATATCGATCAAACTAATAATAAATCCACAAACTGATGTTAAAATTATTTGTTTGCCTCATCACGTCTTAAAAGAAGAAGTGATTTTGTCTAGTGGTTTTAGACGAAATTTAAATTAAAAACGCACCGTATTGCATGATACAAGTGAATGATTAAATATAAATGCACGCGCGATGAGTGCGTTTGAAATAGAGATGAAGAGAGTGGCATTGGCAGCTTTTGCTTTTAAAAGTTTACTTCTTTTTCGAACAGTGTCGTGAAGGAATGACTGTCTGCTGCCTGCCCGAATGTTAAATTAAATAAAAGCAAAAGGATAGAAAAGATAAAGATAAAAGTGGTGGAATCTTCAATAAAAGCAAATAATAATATATTCTTTTTTATTTTTATAAAAATGCAATATTTTACAATTTACACATCATTTACAGCTCAAAAGTGAAAAATAAAAATGGTTGGGTGACCAAATTCTCTATACTCATCAATCTCGAGCCACCCAACCTTGAGATCCTCACATTCTTAATTCCTTGTAAGAGATTTTAAAGAATAATTAAAAAAAGATTATTTTTGGGACTCTTGCTCAATGGCCAAACTCAGGGAATGTTTGATTCTCCATTCTCCCGAGCTTACCCAACTCATTTTCTTTTCTTTTTTAGGTATTTTTAAAACTTTTATTATTCAATATATATTGTAAATGATAAATAAAAGCAAACTATAATGTTGATATTTAGAGGTGTATATTAATTATTTATGGAAAATAATATGAAATAATTCAAATCAAAGTGCAATCGATTTT
The DNA here is from genome assembly GCF_025698545.1 of Gossypium raimondii. Taxonomy (NCBI): domain Eukaryota; kingdom Viridiplantae; phylum Streptophyta; class Magnoliopsida; order Malvales; family Malvaceae; genus Gossypium; species Gossypium raimondii. Next base: position 45,753,673 of record NC_068575.1, read on the forward strand.
TGTAAATAAACCTTTTAACACAAATGGGCCTTCATTTAAAATAAAATAAAAGAATTTTATCTGAAAACTGGAATAATTCAGGTTTTATTCTCAGTAGTAGAACCTACTTCTTACGTATACACTTTTAATGCTGCTTTTAGCTTGAGAGTTTGCTATCAGCTAAACCGTGAAAAATTAATATATAAAACCTGGGAAATTACCTAATGTGTCCTTGTCTTTGGAATATAAACAATGGATTTGGTTTAGTTTTGTTGTTTTTAGATTGTGGGTATTATATATTCCTTTTTTCTTACAGCTCTCATGTCTGTCCCAGTGACAGGCAAGGCATGCCACTTCACTTTCTCGTACAACCAATAAATCTATGTCTTTTTCTTTTTCTTTTTAACTTCATTTTTTTTTCTTTTGCTTTGGGGTCTGACACAAGATTTTAGTGAATGGATTTCTGGCATGGAAAGCAGGAAATAATGGGGTTTTTCTGTGATCTAACACTTCCAATTCGAACTTAGTTTTTTTTTTCTTCTTCTGATAACACTAGCAGTTGAAACTTGAAACTCAACCTTAAAAAACTGTCTTGTTCCCTTGGTTTCTTGTTTTCTCTCTGGTGAAGTTCAAAATAATAATGGGAATGAGAAGAAGAGAAATGGGTTTTTATTTCTTGGCTTTCTTATGGTTTTGGGTTCCTATAAACGGATTGCTTTCTCCTAAAGGGGTAAACTATGAAGGTAATTAAACTAGGAAAAAATCATTGCAGTTCTCTGTGTTAATCATTTCTGGAGATATTATTCTGATTATCAATGTTTTTGTTTGTTTTTACAGTGCAAGCTTTAATGGCTATAAAGGATGCTTTGCATGATCCTCATGGTGTTCTTGATAATTGGGATGCCGATGCTGTTGATCCATGTAGTTGGGCAATGGTTACTTGTTCACCTGAAAGCCTAGTCATTGGCCTGTAATAAGATTTTCTTTCTCTTACAACCTTAAGATTTACGAGAAAATTTAAGTTGCCATTGTTTGAATGAACGAAACTGGTCTTGTTTCAGGGGAAGTCCAAGCCAGAATCTATCTGGTACTTTATCTCCAAGCATTGGGAACTTGACAAATCTCCGGATTGTGTGAGTAATAAAATCGAACAAATTGAAATGTACGGATTTTGTTCTTGGTTGTATCTAATATGAATGGTGTTATGAACCTTTTTTTCTTGGCAGGCTGTTGCAGAATAATAACATAACTGGACCAATTCCTTCAGAACTGGGGAAGCTCTCAAAGATTCAAACACTTGATCTCTCTGATAATTCCTTTACTGGGGAAATTCCTACATCTTTAGGCAACCTAAGGAGCCTTCAATACATGTATGTTATGATTCTACAAGTACGATTCTTCGTTTTTCTTGAAGTTCGATGTATATTCGGATACGAATATACAGATATGGCTCTCTGAAAGAACTTGAAAGAAAAATTGAACATACTTTGGGTTCAGATTTAACCAAGAGGGTTGCAAATTTTGATTACAGGAGGCTAAACAACAACAGTCTCTCTGGTGCATGCCCATTGGCTTTGGCTAACATGACTCAGCTTGCCTTCCTGTAAGCCTTTTTAAATCCTATTTTTTCCCTCCTTTTAGACACAAATATTCTATGTATCCATTTATATATTAAATCTTGTGTGTTTCAGGGACTTGTCATACAACAATCTGAGTGGACCAGTGCCCAGATTTGCTGCCAAAACCTTCAGGTATGTTCATCCATCTAATCTTCTCTTCACTCTCAAGTCCTATATTACTTGCAATTGGATGTGAATTGAATTTCAGATATGAATACGTGCTCGACACGGGTATAATAGGATTTTCTAAGTTTTTTCATGTATTTGATCATAATTCCATACCCATATGTCGGAGATGCGTATCTGACACCAGTACTTTCAAGAAAGATGAAGAGTTGACACAACATTAACCCGAGTCCCGAACATTATGTTGATAAACATTTCTCCTTTGTTATGTTATTGCAGCATAGTGGGGAATCCTATAATCTGTGCTACTGGAGCTGAACCAGAATGCCATGGGATGACATTGATGCCAATGTCCATGAACTTGAACAACTCACAAGGTTTTGAATTTTATTTTTTTGTAACTTAGGAAGCTGAAATTTCTATTTTTACTACTTAAGTACTCTTATTATTTATCTGACTTCAACATTCTTTTGGTTCTCAAGATGCTCAGCCTTCCAGCCAAACCCGAAGTCATAAAATAGCCATTGCTTTCGGTTCAAGCATCGGATGCGTGTCTCTGATGTTTCTTATACTTGGGATACTATTATGGTGGAGAAGAAGGCGGAACGAACAGATGTTTTTTGATGTTAAAGGTTTGAAATAGTTGAACTTACTGTGTAAGTCTTCATTGATGGCTAACTTAGTACTTATGATCATAGTCTTTCGGTTACGGATTTCAGATCGGCATCACGAAGAAGTGTCCCTCGGAAACTTAAGGAGGTTCCAATTCAGGGAACTTCAGGTTGCAACACATAACTTCAGCAGCAAGAATATACTAGGCAAAGGCGGTTTCGGGAATGTGTACAAGGGAGTTCTGCAAGACGGAACAATAGTAGCCGTTAAGAGGCTTAAAGACGGTAGTGCCGCTGGTGGAGAGATTCAATTCCAGACTGAAGTTGAGATGATCAGCCTTGCAGTGCACCGCAATCTGCTTCGGCTTTACGGATTTTGCATAACTCCTACAGAGAAACTTCTTGTTTATCCGTACATGTCCAACGGTAGTGTCGCATCTCGTCTCAAAGGTAATATAAGAAGGGTTTCCCGGATTTTGTATAAGCCATAACTTGACAATGCTGTATTTCAGTAGTTAAACTGAACATGTGTTGTTTGTGACAGGAAAACCAGTGTTGGATTGGAGCACAAGGAAGAGAATTGCTCTAGGAGCTGGCAGGGGATTGCTATACCTTCATGAGCAATGTGATCCGAAGATAATCCATCGGGATGTCAAAGCAGCGAATATATTGCTGGATGATTATTGCGAGGCAGTGGTTGGAGATTTCGGGCTAGCGAAGCTTTTGGATCACCACGATTCACATGTTACAACTGCAGTGAGAGGCACTGTGGGACATATTGCTCCAGAGTACCTCTCCACAGGCCAGTCTTCGGATAAAACGGATGTGTTCGGATTTGGAATTCTCCTCCTTGAGTTAATCACAGGTCAAAGAGCACTAGAATTTGGCAAGGCTGCTAACCAGAAAGGAGCAATGCTTGATTGGGTTAGTATAATTTCTCTCAACCTTCAATGGACATAATTCGTTATTTTCTATGCTTTTCCATACAATATATGAAAAAAAGTCGAAAAATCTAACCATACTTGTGTCAACCATCATATCCGACATTCACAAATCCGAGTAACATTGTATGACTCGAGCACTAGAATTTGACATGAATACCATTTGCAGGTAAGGAAAATTCATCATGAAAAGAAACTTGAAGTGCTAGTTGACAAGGATCTTAAGAACAACTACGACCGGATCGAGCTCGAAGAGATGGTTCAAGTAGCATTGTTATGCACACAATACCTTCCAGGCCATAGGCCGAAAATGTCGGAAGTGGTCCGAATGCTTGAAGGTGACGGCTTAGCGGAACGATGGGAAGCTTCACAAAGAGCCGAATCAACCAAATGCAAGCCTCCTCATGAATTCTCATCGTCGGACCGATATTCCGATCTCACCGACGACTCATCATTACTCGTTCAAGCCATGGAACTGTCTGGACCAAGGTGAAGCAGAACCAACCCCTTAGAAAACGTAACTATAAATCTTTTCTTCTTTTCTTTCCGGAGATCTCAGTGAGACTTAGAAAATTATAGCTAAAACTCCTATAGTTGCATAATAGTGGGATAGCATAGGATCAAAGGGCTTTGATTTTTTTGGTTTTGTTTTTTTACTGCAAGTGTACAGATTTTATGTCTAAGAAGACATTATTGAAGATCTGAGAGACTGTATTGTGGATTTTTTGTGTAAGATCAAACATTCTTCAATGGGGTCTTTGGCTGTAATTTTAAAAATTATATTGTAGAGGTTCTTATGCTTATGTAACTTTATTCCTCCCTTTAATCTAATTACCTTATTTAGTTATTTTTAGGAAGTAATTTTGAAGTTTGGTATTTTAGCATTTACACCGCTTTATATGTGTGCTACGACCCTTCAAATTTTAGCACTACTACTAAGGGGAATAATAATTTCAGAGTATTTGCAGTTTGTGTTAAAAAATTGCCCTCGGAAATTGAAATGCAAAAAGATATGTGTTTAAAATATTTATCCAAATGTCAGATTCTAACACTTTTACCTTTGATTTTGGATTTTACTGATATACAAATTACTTTAGTCGTAATTATACATTTTTGAGTGGTTAAAATAATTTTTTTATCATTTTTAAATTTATGATTTCATCAATTCATTTTTAAGGAATTAATGTTCAATTTTACCATATATTAATTTATAAATTTATCATTAAATTATAAATTTTCTATTTTTTGGAGGTAGAAAGTTGTTGTCTACACTTAGATTCCTTTATGCTTAAGGTTAGGGGTGAATGTTCGATCAAATCGAATAGAATGAAAAAATTTTGAGTCAATCGAGTTGACGGCTCCTATTTTATTATCTTAACTCGATTTGAAATTTTCTCGAATTGAGTCGAATGAGATGAAATTCAAATCGAATCGTATATAATTTTTGAGTTAAATTACAAAAAATACTTTGGATCCTTGTAACTATTGTCACCCATCGTAATCAAATTTGTTATTAACTTTCATCTCCTCATAATTTATTTATTAATATTTTATATACGGGTTAGCTTCTTTGCTTGCTTAGTTGATTAAATTATCTTGATTTTTGCCACTATATATTTTGAAATTAAAAAATATATTAAGCATAAAAATGTGATTTTTTAATAAAATTATCTTAAAGATAAAATGAGAAATTGATACCAACATAAAATTTTAACACAAATATTTTATGACATCATCAATAATTCAATTTTAACATAAATTTATAAAGATTTAATATGATTAAACAATTCAATAATATAAATAGAACAAAATGTGACATTTAATTTAATAATATAAATAGTAGATATAAATAAAATTATTATTTAAGTTTAGAGATTTTTTTGAATAGTTTTTTATTTTGGGGTAAAGGGTGAAAAGTAAAAGTTTAGGGGAGAAAATAAAAAGTTTTGAGAGTTGGGGAGTAAAATTTTAGGGAGAAATAAATGGGAGAAAATATTCAAAAAAAACAAAAGGGGGGAAATGAGTTTGGGGTAGATGGGGGGTGGGATGGGATGGGAGTAAAAGTTTTGGGAGGAGTAGGAGGGAGTAAAAGTTTTGGATGGAAAGTAAAAAGGTTTAGAGGTTTGGGGTAAAAATGTAAAATATTGTAGTTTGATATTCGATTTATTCAAATTATTCGAGTTGTTTGAATTCAAAAATTGAACTCGATTCGAACTTGAAATTCGAAAAAAAATTTTGAACTGACTCGAATAACTTGAAATTCAATTTTTTTCAATTTTTTCTAGTCGAATCGAGTTTTGCTCACCCTACTTAAGATATTGTTTTACTAGACAGTAAATTGGATTAATAAAATAAAATATAAAGCACTTAAAATTACACTAGAAATTATAGTTGAGTGATAAATTTAAGGTTTTATTATAGATTTAAAATACATATGTGTGCTTAGAAATAATAATAAAATAAAATTTTAGTTGAGTGATAACTTTAAGGTTTTATTAATTTAATTGGCGTGAGTTCAAGTCCCATCAAAAAGATATTTTTATAATTTTCTAACCGAGTTGGTACCCGGTTAACCTGTGACACCAACTCAATTAGAGGTTATAAATTATTGAGAGAAAAGATTTTCTTCCCCATTAACATCACTAAACTATTCAAGTGTTATAAGAGTTAATTGCATTAGACATTCCCAGATTATGATTCTTATTCTCAATTAGTCTCTAGATTTTAAAATATTCTAATTACATTTGTAAACTATTGATGTTATATTAGTCAAGTCATTTCATTATTGAAATCATTAATTAAACCATTAAATGATATTTAAATCTTATATGACAATTTAAAAGAAAATTTTAAAGAAAATAAATTGTTGTTGCGTAACTTTTAAATTAAAGACTAATAAAAAGTAAACCAAAAATAGAGTGCGTAATTGATAGTTTATGTAAAAGCTTCAAAAGCTCGAAATTAATATTTTATAACATTCATTTTATAATATTCATTTTTCTTTAAAAAATTTCATTTTAAATTATGTCACATAAAATCCGACGTTTCATTTAGCGGCTAAATTAAGAACTTTAATAATGGAATGATCTTGTTGATATAACATTGATAGTTTGAGGATGTAATTAGAATATTTTAAAGTTTGATGACCAATTTAAAATAAGTCATAATTTGGAAATGTTTGGTGGGGCTAAAATTGAAGAAAAGGCCGAATTAAAAAAAAAAAGAAAAGGAAATAAGTCGATTTCTGATATATTTAGGAAAATAAGTTAATTTTGGAGAAAGAAGAAAGCTGATGTGGCTGAAAGTGCACCTTGTAAGATATGCTTTCAAGCAACAGTCAAATTTCCACAGTGGTCAAAAAGTCAAACAAGCAATTTATTTCCAATGGCAAGTTATTTGCTATATAGACCCAAGTCATTTTCCCCATTTGCATTCAAATCTCATTCTCTCAATTCATTTTTAATTCTCAATTTTTCATTAAATTTCTTTCAAGTTCTTGTTGTTAATTTTCTATTTCTTAATTTATTTGTTTTAATTGATTTTATAATGACAATTCCTCTTATTCATTTCGATGACAACCACATTTTCGGCGTCCAATTGAAAATGGTAAGAAAATAATTTATTTTTAAAAATTTTAATTAAATTCATTATTAAGTTGTTAACATTATTAAATTTATAATTTTTTTATAATTATATAATTAGGTCGAAGATCAGATTTTGGAGACGAATATACACAATCTATCTGCAAGGGCACTAGGTGTAATTGAACGAGACTTGCAAGAGGCGATATTCTTGCACATGTATCGTAGGCTTGGGGGTGTAAATTGATCCCACACTTATCAGTGCATTGGTGGAAGATGGAGATCCGAGACACACAAATTTCATTCATGTTGTGATTGTACAATCACATTCGAGGACATATCTTTAGAACTCGATTTACCAATGGATAAGCCAATCGTTACAGAATCAGTGGTCATTAGCGGTTGGAGCAACATTTGCGAGTAACAATTAGGCAAGATGTCAAACAAGTTTTTTCATAGCCGGATAAAGATAAAATGGTTGGAACAAAATTTCAATTATCTCGACAACTTTGAGAGTGCCCTTGAAAGACAACAATACGCTCGAGCATTCAACCTGAGGTTAATTGGGAGTGTTCTAATGCCCGATAAGTCTCAAACTCTGGTACATTCAAGATGACTACTACAACTCGTCAAATTGAAAGAAGCGAGCCGACTTAGTTGGGGATTAGCCATGTTGGTCACATTGTACCGAGAGATGTGCCGGGCGACGCAACCACAAAAAATTAAAATTGGTGGTTGCATACTCCTGTACTCATGGTACCAACTACTATTTTTACATCCCTGAGTCGACGTCCCTTATACTTTTCCACTCGTAAAAGGTAAAATTTATTTGATAATATAATTATCATAATACTTTGTCATTATTATATTTTTGTAATAACATGTTATTTGAATAGGTGGAACAATCGCACGAGTCATGTGGAACGAGTAAAAGAGCTCAAAGATATTCGACTATTGTTATATTAACGATCAGAAGCCGGTGTTAGTTTTTGAAAATTTCAATTATATAATATTTATGTAAGGATTTGAAATTTAATATTATATAGATAATAATATTTATAATTTCATACTATAGTTTGAATAGACACTATACGTCGATCTGAAAATTGAAGAATGCATCCTAATCGAATTTTTGACCAATCTCAATATCTGGCACGTCAAGGTACCATTGATAGTTTACGCGACGATGGAGATGCATGAAACTAATCGAGTGATGCGACAATTCAGGTTTAGGCAAACTATTTTTCCGTCACGCCAATATATCGAAGAACTGCATAATGTCAATTTGCAGGGGATAACCGACAAAGATTAGCATAAATTCCACGAGCAATATATCAACATTTGAGAGTATAGGTATGATTTCATACCTATGCATAAATCAATTCTCAAACCGGAATTGGCGACCTATTCGAACTACATGCCATGGTTTAGACATCACGACAAGCCATATCTACTGCTAGAAGAGACAAGGACTAGGCAACGCCATACTAGGAGGCCAAGACGATCCCGCATCAATCCTAAGTCAGGAGTGCATGCCTCAACAGAGTTATCATCAACTCTAACCCAATACGAGGCACTAGTGGCTACACCACCTCCCCTTCAATGTGGTTCATATTATTCTGGTGCTTTTACTAACCCCATTACCTTTACACAAGCATCACACTATGCACCACTGTACCCTACATCAACACTTTTTGTAGGTATTTTTTGCACTACCTCCGTCTCCAGCACCTATAGGGCGCACTTTTAGTGAACATTTCTACCACCTCAGCTGAAAACGCATTCTGTAGGGCATGTTTCCCCCTCTCATTTTCAACCCTGACCCCGAACCGTGAAAATTTTCTATAACCGGGGAATTCCGGGATAATTTTCTGATTCAGCTGGTACATTGTTTGTTTGTTTTTTCAATTCTTTCCTACCAAGTTGCCTATATAAACAGGGATTTTGCTCCCTTACTCCATCATCTCTCTCGACCACCATCCCTCAATCCTAAAAAACTCTCTCCTAATTTTTTTGTTGAGTGTTGAAATTTTTGGACGAAAAGATTTATTTGTGTTTGAGGGAGATAATGTGATAGTTTTAAATTATGTTTGAGTTGACGATGATGCGGTGGCATTTAGAGACCTACACATTTCATCTGTCGTGTCAGGATGGAACCATTACCTTTAAAGCCTGAAGTATAACTCGAGAGCTAGTTGACGGTGGTTATGCAATCACGAGTTCAAGTTTCATGATACCGGAAGAAGATGCTTTATAAACTCGATACATAAGTTCCAGACCATAATCATAGGGAAAAACTAGGGGCTTTCTAGTATAATCAACTTATTCTTTTTCCATCTTCACCAAAGTAGCATTCTTAACCTACATCTTGCCCGAAACCTATGACGAAGTTGGATTGAAGAAGACTCTCAAAGGAGGAGTGGTTGTGACAGTTGAGAAAAGGTGAAGGTCCTTTCAGAGTGACAACAATTGTTGTGCTTAAAAAACTCACTAAAAACTACAACTGATGTCGCCCCGACTTGAGTTTTACCTTCTCTCTATTGCCACAGTCACTCCCCCCTGAGGGTTCTCTTGCATCCAACTCTGTCACTAGTTTCAGACAAGACTGAGGTTAATGATACTTCTTTTGGTCGAGATGGAAAAAAAATTGATTATATTGGAAAGCCCCTTAGTTTTTCCCTGTGATCATGGTCTGAAAATTATGTATCTAGTTTATAAAGCATCCTCTTTTGATATCATAAAACTTGAACCCATGACCACATAACCACTGTCAACTGGGTTATTATGTAATAATAAGTATTATTAGAGAACAATATACTGGACTGACTCGCCATAAGAATGCATATTGGATTATTATGTAATAATAACGACATTCTCATAGTGATAATCATATGTATGATCTTTAGACTTGAGATCATCATTATTCTAACATCGTGAGTCGTATGTTTTGACATAGTCAAAAGTCTTCTATAAATGGTTATACTATAAATATTGATGTTAGGTAAGCCACAATATGTGTAGCGGAATGTGAGTAATCAAGATATGATTTGTCTCTCTTACATTATGAGCAATATCTCAAGCCTCTTGATTGAGCGAGACTATAAATACGTGACCATACTCAAATAAGCTGATATGAGATAACGCACTTATTTATTTATTTATTTTAGTCTACTCAAGAATCAAGAAACAACAAATTGAACTATACAAGTGTGAATGTTTCATGACTTGTGTTCAATCTAGTATTAAGAATAAAATGGATATGCTACATAATAATATTATTACAAAAGGTTATGTCAAACCACAACTTCCTGCAACTTGTGTAACAGTGATGCATTGCTAGATGTCACTTACTGTTTGTAACATTGGAATTGTTTTAATGTTATTGCCAACGTTGGAGGATCCTATAGGCACACTCTTTGGTTGGGACGATTAGAATGTAATTAAAGTTGGGATTCTCTTTAACATGTCATAAAAATTAAATTGATTATAAAAATGTTCTAGTAATTAATTTAATTTGACAATGTTAAATTCAAACATGATATGTGTGCGTACTTGATGTGCATAGATAGATGGTTCAATTAAAATAATATGAAAATATGTTTATTTAATTTTGAAATAAATTGATATCTCCTCATGGAGAGAAGCATATCACCTTTTAGCAAAAATCCTAATATTCCTCTTAATATTTAATTACCACTCAAAAGATTTTTGAATAAAAGCAAGATTGAATCTCAATTTTAGGTTATTTGAAATCTTACTTTGACTGGCAGTAAAGTTTTATTTTCTCTCTGAAAAGGTTTGGAGATTTTTTGGTCGTTCTTTTCCGGGTGGATTACATAGAGGTCAAGACTTGTTTGTTGCAGCTAACGTTTGCGACATTGGTAGTGGGATCAAACCCCATAATAGTGTTGTTTCTCAGATCCCATAAGGTATATGTTCGACCTTTCAAAACCCGATTTCGTATCTTGTACATGCATCTATGAGTTGTGATCAGCGAAATAATTTTCCTATTAAGCCATAGGGCGTACCAGTGTTCCAACACGAAGAACATGTTTTCTTACTTTTTAGGAGTCAAAAGTATTTGATGTTTGTATTTAATTTTTCTTTGTTGCTTATTTACTTATTCATCTTTCTCATTGCTTAAGTTAGATGTATATTCTTTCTTTCTATTTTGGCTCAAGAAAACTATTGAGATTTGTTATTATTATATATTTTTTTACATATTAATTAAATATATATTATGTTTGCTTCATGTTTTTTTTTCTGTTATTTTCATTTTTGCTTAATTTGATTGCTAAATTTTTATTCATGGATTGGTTTTCTCTTACCTTGTGATGATTATTTTGTTGAAATGGGTAATTCTTTAAACTGTTCAAGCTTTGAATCCACTTGGTTGGATATAATAACCCATTCATTCCAACCTTATTCAATGGACTCACCACAAACCATTATTTGGTTTGTTGTAATGATAGATTATAGGAAAGCTAGAATGTGACTTTATTTTAGTACGGACTATAATATTCATTGAAAAACATCCCCACTAAGGCTATTCAACCTTAGTTGTAATATAATTTTAACTTGATATCCCTATTTTTCCCCTCACATTTCTCCCATCATTACTACCCTCACTCTCTTTCTTTTCTCATGTCTGTAGCTACTAAATAGCCAATTTGTCAACTACTCAATCTTCTCTTTTTCTCGCCATTCATCTTTTTAGGTTTCCTCTGGTATTTCATTTATCCTTCTTAATTTATTTGCTCTTAGCTAAAAATTGTCTTTTGCTTTTAAACCCTAACTTTTCCTCTTATCAGTTTTGTCACTTTTAATGATTGATCTCTCAAGTTCAATATCAAAGACTTCATTTACTACATCACAATAAGTTCAATTCTTTTTTTTTTCCTCCTGAATCCTTGTTTGTGTAACTCATTTTGAGATGTTGAATCTATGTTTTAGTTGGAGTGAGAATTGTTTGTTGTTCCTTTGATATTTTTGTTAGTTTGATTCAAAATTTGAGATTTTTATGTAATTTCTAATTTTTAGGATTTATATTTGGTTGATTTATCTGTTTGGATCTTTCTAATTTGACCATATTTCAGTTATTGGTATATCATTTGGTGCAATAACAATGAACTTAGAACAACCATGCATTTGTTATCCTTTTGCTTTCCACTACAAATATACATTAACTATTTTAGTATAAATAGAATATTATATTTAATGTCAATAGACATCTTGAAAATTAAGAAAAATTATCATTACGTGAAATATTTAAATATGAAAGTGGAGAGAATGGCTTTGGTGAAACACACTCAAATTAACCAATACCATTTCAAATAGATTCAACAATTACATAAAAAATTGCATCCGGTGCTAATCGCTTAAAATGATTCTTGAAATGTAAAATTTATACTTAAAACAATAATGTTTCTTATTTATATGCATATTTAATGGGAAAAAGGTCTTTAGCATTGTTCATTTAGAGGTTAGATTTCTAGTGTGAAATAAATATATCTCTTGGTAATGCATTGGCTCTAAGAGTTAGATATTGGAATGACCTTTTAAATGCCATAAATTTATTAATCATGATGTACCAAGTTTTACAAACTCAAAATATCAAGGAATAACATGGAATCAATACCTACTAATTTCAAAACTAAAATATCACATTAAAGCATATAAGTAGAGTTTAGTTTATATTTTAGCATCTATAACTTATTTTTGAAAGCTAGAATCTATAATTAAATAACTCATTCAAGGAAAATTTGATTCCTGTCAAATTACAAACTATTTGAGTTGGGGTTTTAATATGTTTATCTTATATAGTTGATTATTTAAGTTTATTATGAGCAGAGGTTTATGCTTTTAGCAAAAGTCAGATTTTTATTTGTTGTCAAAGTTATGATGAGAAATGGGTGTATCTATTTAGGCATACACAAAATATTATATTAATTAAATAGTTTAATTTTTGTCACACCCTGGTTTGACAAGCTGGATCGATTCAGGAGACTACGCTGGCGAAGGTCGCCTAAGTTACGAGACTTAGATTGGTTAAGATGGGCAACTTCGTGACGGAGTACTTCATAGAACTTCACTAATACTGCAGAGTACCATTTCAAGCGATGGCAAGATTGTGGTTAGGGTGAGGACCTTATTAGGCGAACTTTCCTGCTAATAAACCCGCCACCCGTGTTTTTATGTCACTACTAAAGTGAGTATAATAGCATGTAAGACACCTAACATCCTAGTGGAGGCAACGTGTCAGTAGTTAGAACACTTGGAGAGCCTCGGAGGATGTGATTAATTAGTGAAAGCGTGCGAGAATAAGTATTGATTAGAGATAATCCTAATTGGGATTTGGACGTGAGGTATCTATAAATAAGATAGTGTGATAGTGGAGAGAAGATTTCTGATTCATCTTCTCTCTTAGACTTTGTTATCATCGAAGAAACCTAAAGAGTTCTTCTTTGCTAACAAATGTGTTGACTGTCAAACTTAGAAGAGCTTATATACTAGTTGTATGTTGGTAAATTGTTAACCTTCCTTTAAGCTTTACTAATTAGATAGAAGCTAGTATGAAAGAGGTTTAGTAGGATTTCTTTGAATACTAGGTTAGAAGGAAACTTCTACCCAGAAACCATTTGCATGTCTACTAATTCTTGCTATAGTGTAAAATTTTGGTCATTTTTTATGTTTAAAGAAGTTTTATTGTTTTATCTAAAGAAACGAAAGAATGTCCCAGTATTAAAGGGAAGGAACCAGTAAAGTAGGCAAAGCTTTGAGTAAAGTATTATGGTGAGTTCCTCTATACCTTGTGTCTAGTATTTGCGATAATTCATTTACTTTTAATCATTCTACAACCAGGTAAGTGACTCTGTCATTTGTTTCTGGTATTCATGTCTATGGAAACATATTCAAAGAGTCAATGTATGCAGGGTTATATACGCTTAAACAAATCCAGAAAACTTGGTATATACATGGTATGAGTACTTTTTCCTTAGTGCACAAGCTCCGTATCCATATTGGGGTTAGGATATAACAAAGGGATGTTATGTATAATGATAAAGAAGACACATGATAAATGTTTTGCCTCTAGTATGACACTTTGTTACAAACCGTGATTTGTGAAAACTCGACCTTGCGAAGGAACACATATGTGTTCAAACAAGAAGGGAAGTTAGAAGGATACGAATGTGATGTTTGTTAATTAGTTTTGATGAACGGATATGAAGATACAGGAAAATTAGTTTTTGGGAACCAGGATCAAAAGCTAGCATAAGGAAGGGAGTATGTGGAAAAAGGGGTGTATGAGTGCACGTTGCATGATCATAAACAATAAGCAAGAATAGTCCATGTGAGTGACGCATACATGAATCAGCCAAGTCGTGTCCGTCATGTTAAAAACGATTATTGTTTGCCAGTAGGCTGAGGTTGATCATGGTAGTATCCGTTAGCTGATACTTCAGATCAAAAATAGGGGTATCCGCCATATGTGGTGTACTAGTCTATCAGATGAGTTAAATCTCTTACTATTGATAATATTCGTTGTGGGTTATATCCCCATGAACTCACTACCCCATTATTTCTTCTTATTTCTGGTTCTTAGGTTGAATGTAGGGATCGAAGGGAATCAGTTAGATCAACGACTATTTGTGAGTCTTCTTATTTTCGTGGGTAACATGTATTTTGTTGGGGTGTTAGGATGATCGTTAGATGCCACCACTTTGAAACCATTAACTTGTACTTGATATGTTATTTTGAAATCTACGAATGTTGATCGGTAGCTTCAACGACTTTAATTATTTGTGTTTTATGATTGTTACTTTAGCTGCCGTCAAAGGCATTTTTATTGTATCCTTAAATTTTTAAATGTGGCGAGGTACCATTTTATAATTTTGCTTCCAAATAAATGTGGTCTTAAAATCACGGAATGTCGTGCTAGAAAAAATATCTGCCAAATTAGATCGTTATTTTATAAAGAAGAAATGGTGCGTTTCCAATAGGTTGACCTGTAGCGCTCCATACCCAGATCCGACGATCGAGTCAGGCATGGGGTGTCACAATTTCCTTTGAGAAATATAACATATGTTCAGTTCGTTCGTATTTTGCTTGAAAGCTTTTGGACGACTTGGTCATATATTTTCCCATTGTTAGGGGTGAATATTAAAGAAGTTGGCCTTCAATTAAGTAAGCATTGACTTTGAAATCCTCGTTAAAGAAAAGGTCTAAAAGTTATATGTGGCTTTAGGTGAAACCAAAAGCATAATAGAAGATGCGCGTGACTTTACATTAAGCAAAATTCTCGATCATCCAACGCAAATGCTCATTTCCGTTAGTCTTCTACCTTCTATGCGATCATTGGTGAGATAATGGCATGCATGTATGCTATAAAAGGAGGTAACTTTTTGTATGTAATTATGACATAGAAGCATGTCATACCATGTTGTAATTTTTTGAATTTGCACCTATAAGTTTAGATGATGGCTGGTTTTAATTCAATAATTGTAAATCATTGTATGAAATTAAAATGTTATATTGATTATTAATATCAAGTATCAGGTTTTATTCTATTTTTGATTTCGAATGTGTGTTAAATTGTGAATTGTTGATGCAATAATTTTATGAGGTTGGTAGCGTGGAATCAATTGCAAGTGTTGCTTTGTGATTACTAGTATAATCTCATTTTAAAAATTACGTTAGTCCCATGACTCAAACGTGAATATTTGAATAGTTTAGTGATTTAAGTTGTAATTTTTTTAAATTCAGCAGCAAAGTGTAAATTAATTAACGAGAACTTTTTCTTTTTTATGAAATAAGGGTATTGGGTAATTTGAGGCAGCTAAGCTATAGCCCAAACCCTAGGACGAAGATACAGAGCAAAAAGGTCAGTGATGGCGTGCAATTCGTCAACCTGCAATTCTTCCGGTTGCTATAAAGGGTACGTGGAGGAAGAACAACCTAAACCAAATACAAAAGCAGCGGTAAATGGGGGCAACAGTTGCCAAAACCTCTGCGTGAAGTGCAAGGTCAACGAACCCGTTTGCTGCGGTATCGGTGGGGAAAATTCCAGATTTTGTAAGGATTGCTTTAAAAACAATCTCTATGGAAAGTTCAAGCAAGCTGTTACTTATAACGCCATGATTACTCCTCCTGATAAAGTTCTCGTTGCTTTCTCCGGTGGACCTTCCTCCAGGTTTCTCTCTCACTCTCTCTCTCTCTCTCTCTCTCTTTTTTGAGGAAACTCTCTCTCTCTCTTAATTTGAAGGATTTGGGTAATTTTGCTCAGAATGTTTATTTATGTTTGTGGTTTTAGGGTAGTTTTACAATTTGTGCATGAGATGCAATATAAAGCGCAGAAGAATTATGATGCTAATAAAGACAAGTCTTTACCGGTTTTTGGTGTTGGAGTCGCATTTATTGATGAAAGTTCCACTCATTCATTTACTTCTCAACACATTGAGAAGGCAATTGAGGATATAAGATTAATTGTGTCAAATCTAGCCCCACCGTCGAAAGAGTTGTTTGTTGTTCCAATTGAGAGTATTTTCTCTTCAGATGGCATTGATGGTAAGGAGAGATTGAAGGAGTTATTAGATGCTGTTAGTGATGTTACTGGGAAAGAAGATCTTCTCAGTCATTTACGGATCTTGTTGTTGCAAAAGGTTTAATACTAAATTTTACCTTTAGCTGTGAATGTGTGGAAAAAGACATGGAAAATTGACTATTGTTTTGTTGTAGATTGCTTCTGAAAATGGGTACACTAGAATCGTGCTGGGATCCTGTACCTCAAGGATTGCTTGCCACGTCATTTCTGCCACAGTAAAGGTGTGTGTGTCTTTGTTTGGAAAAAGCTATTTCTATTTTCTATGATGAATGCATCAAACTTATTTTATCAGTATAGTAAAGCTTAAATGGTCTTTAGCTCAAGTTGTGAAGGGGTTATCTGAAGGAGCTTTGAGGTTGATTTGAGGTCCTATGTTACTCGGGCTTAGTTGTGAGCGTTGGATACGGGTATATGATCAAATTCGTCTAAGTTCATGTCCCCATATCCATGTGTTAGACACAAGGATTGAATATGAGGCGGAGCAGTATAGTTGTGGTCAATATCTTAGAAGGGTAACATGCTATCTAGAATTTGGAGTGGCAAATTGCTAGGCAGACTGGTAGATTAGAGGAGTTGCTGTAAATTGGTTCAAAGACTAACATGATAAGTGCGGTTGTAAAAAATTTTGACCACATTCTGGGAATTGAGGCTTTTGTGATTTTCTACCTTAGTCATTGGTTCTCATTGCTATTTTTTTGAAGTTAATGCAAAAAACATACATGAAATAAAGGTGGTTGTGCTCAGTACTGCAAACAAAAATATAAGTTGGAGAGGTGTAAATGATTATTTTTGACTTCTTATTAAACTAATTTTATATTATCTGGTTAGTAACAAAAATATATCACAAGTTCAGCTCTAGTTGGGTGAAATAGGCATGCCAGGGATCACTAGTCCCATGATCCCCCACCCTCCTGCACTGCTCTTTGAGTTCTCATTATGATTCACCACCTATCTAATTTGATCACTTCGCTCTTTTCAGGGTCAGGGTTATTCTTTATCAGCTGACATACAGTATGTTGATTCGAGATGGGAGATTCCTGTTGTGCTTCCACTTCGTGATTGTCCTGCACAAGAGCTCAACACCCTTTGCAGCCTTGATGGGTTTGAACCTTACCTTGTTCTTCATATTTGAATTTATTTTATGCATTAAGAAAACTTTTATATACTTTTAGTTGAATGTTCTGTTTTAATCAGGTTTACCTCCATTTTTCTCCATTATGTGACAATCATATAATTTCATGGAAGTATATCTGTGGTATATCTGACTAATCATCTGATTTATAACTAAATGATTGGTCTAAACTCATTTTGGCAGCAGTTTGAAGATAGTGGAGTTGCTTAATGGTCCATGCTCTGGCATCAATGGCCTGGTATCATCATTTGTTAAAGTGCTGCAGGTAGAACTTGTTGGAGTTTTCACATTTTATTATTCTGTATTGCTATAGTGCCTTTTTGGGGCATATTCTTTGCATAGTCTTTCAGTTATGGTTTATCTGCTCATGGATAGGCAGAGTGCTGTGTCTAATTGAGCAGCTAAATTTCACCTTTGCCCTCCGAACCCCAAAGGAGAGTTTCTTTAACCTCATTAATATACATGCCATCCAGGAGCTTATTTTACATAGAAAAGGAAATTCCATTAGTAGCTGTTGGACGTTTAAAAGTGTGACCATTATCAGTTTGTCTTTCTGTAAGTTCCTTTTAAGTGAACTAGACTCGTAGGTTCCTAATTGAAATGCTGTTTCTTTCAGGAAGAAAATCCTTCTCGAGAGTGCACAATAGTAAGAACAGCTGGGAAGCTCACTCCATTTCACTTCAACAGGGTTCCAGAAATCCATGACTCTAATGTTCCTTCGGCAACTCGTAGACATCAAAAGAGATATACTCTCAAGCCGAATGGATCTCTCTCATCCGACTCATTTTGTCCTATTTGCAACAGTCCACTCAAAAAATCAAACTTTCCATCAAGTTTGAGAAGTCATGGAAGTCAACAAAATCCAGATCTTTTTGCTTCTGCTTGTTCAAGTTGCCAGTTTCAGATACTTCCTAAAGACCCCTCATTGATGGAGGAATTTCTCTCTCTCCTACCGCAACAAATGATTACCAAAGCAAAGCATGGTGATCAAGGGAATTTCAGTTTGCTAAGGTGAGAAATTAAATTTTCATTAATACAAACTTTTTAAAAAAGTTAAGAGTTTATGATTCACGTCAGCTTCAAATTCATGACTTTGCTGCTCTAGGTGCATCTAAAAATAGTTTACATGCTGCATAAATTGTGATCTTACAAAGAAAAAGTATCATATTGCCTCTTCAAATGATTGTAGGGAGCAAATACAAGAATTTTTGTTTTCAGATGGCGAAAATGAAATTTAAATGAAGCCTGCTGTTCGCTGAGTTGTAACCATATTTTTTTCAATGGTTCTGCATAACTGGTTTTTGGGTTACTCCTGCAATATGCATGGGGTCCCAAGGGGATTTAGCGATTGTTGGCAAAAACCATCCTTTTTTCAGTGGTTCTTCAGTACCGGGTTTTGGGTTACTGCTGCAATGTGTATGGATAAGTAGTCCCAAGGGGATTTAGCGATTGTTGGCAAAAACCACCGAGGAAGATTACTAGCTAGTTGCTGCCATAAGGTTATTGGCTAACATGTTTCAAGGACTGCTGGGTCTGCATAATTGTTTGATGAGGTAAGAAGCATAATTGGCATTGTTATTCGTTGTTTCTTGTTGGTAGATGGGGAAGTTATTCGGGCTTTTTCATGTTGCTGATCTAACCATAACCTACATCAAAGTTTGTTTGAATTAATTACAACTAGTTCTTGCAACATGTTACACTTGAGTTTTTAAAATTAGAAGCGTCGGTCTTGGTTTTGCTTTAAGTCTGTAATTTTTTTAATAAAAAAAAATGAGGTGTTTTGAGCATAAGAGAACGTATTACATGGACAACCTTTTTCTTCCAGAAGACAGCAACAAACACGGCTCTGGAATCCCAAAAACAACAGGAAATCGAGTGGTAGACAATTGGCGCTGAATAGCGCATTCCATGACCATCAGTCCAAATAAAGTTAAATTCTGCTATCGGTCCCGATATTTTGTAAAAATTGTGGATTTAATCAATTTACTTTAATTTGATCATTTTAAGTCCTTGTGTTTTCTAAATTTAAAGTTTAGTCTTTCCTAAACAATAATTGTTACTCATTAATTTAAGTTTTGCTATTTTTGAAATATAATGTGTCAAATATATTATTATGTGTATTGTTTTGTCAATTTATTAGTTTATATATTACTCACTAAAAATTTAATTCATTAATGAATTAATGATCATTAGTTGCGTCAAGATTGAAGTATAAAAATTAAGAATGATTGAGCAGGAGAAAATGGACTAAAATTATTCTTGTACAAAAATTAAAATCGATCTGGTAAAAGTAACGCGACTAAATCCATAACTGTTTAAGCCTAATAAAGAACTTAACCTTCTAACAATATAGAGGATTGGACACGTGAAGCCAATCTTCCTCGTGAGCAAATGAAGCGGCGCGAAATGAAAAAAAATATGTGGCGCTTGTGGTTGTGTAAGACGTCGAGCATCAAACAACTCCATTACGGTCAAAAAGGTGTCGGTGGCGGCGATTCAGGTCTGGTCCCCTTTTTTGTTGATGCTTTGTTCCAAGGTGTGGAGCCATCAATACTAAAACCAAATGGAAGTCGAATGAACTGGGAACTAACTCCCAAATCAAATCTTAAACCCTAGAGCAAAATGAAGATGAAGATGAAGGGAGCAAAAACGCTCTCAAGCAAAGGAAAATGGAAAGAAGAAAAATAGCAAAAGACGAAAACAAGGGAATAAACAAACTAATCTCAGTTGAAATGGATAAGGAAAAACAGTTAAGCTGAGCGAAATGAAGGTCAAGGAGAAAAGAGAGTCATTCATGACAATGGGAGAAGGAGAGTAAAAAAGCAAGCCTATTCAATTTTTAAACTTGTTGAATATGGTTGTATGAATCTGTAAAATTAATCAACTAATTACAGTGGGGAAGTTGTTGTTTATATTATGTTTCCTGATCTATGCCCCATTTGCACATTAAAATCGCAGAATTGCTGTAAATAAAAAGGGAAAAAAAGAAGAAGCTAAATCCATTCATTGATATTGCTATCATTCCCCATTAGCCACCAAGAATTGAAGATCAAACCCAACTCCCGAGTAAACCAAAAGGCTTAAGCTTAAGAGTCAAGCACCCCTTAACTTGTTGAATCCTATCCAACCATGAACCATTGAAGCAATAAAAACTAGTAAAGCAGATGGCGAAGGTTCTGCTGAACATCTTTAAGGACTACTTGCAGCATATTATTGAGCTGAAAGCGTGGAACAACACAAATCAAATAATGAGATATTAAATACTTTCAATGTGATCTATTTTCCTTATTAAAGATATTTTTTCTCTAGAAGACTACAAGATAATCTCGACAATTTCAATCCTTATCGAAGGCTATTTTTGAGGAGATAAGAGATTCATATTAATTCTAACAAAGCAAATCACTTTATGCTTATTTAAACAAAGGCTTGTTTTTGTTCTACTGCAATTTCATTTTTGTTAATCAGCTTACAACTAAGCTTTTAAGAGAAAGACTCTGTCTTCGCAACGTGTTTCCTTGGCAAAATCATCGCCCAGATCATACTTCATTCTGGTCCTACCAAATGACTACTTATTCTTCTGCTCTGCCTAGGCATTAGATTTGGAGGTGAACTGTTTATCGTTTCACCCCTCACTGCAATTATATAGCATATGCAGCAAAAAACCAATAACAAAGCAATAATTGTAAACTAATTTGTCCTGTTAATATTAAAAAAAAAGTGTTGAGCTAAACTATTCCATAAATTGAATGAGAAATAGCACCCAAACTATTCAATTTTGTTGCTTTGACATCCCTGCATTGATGTAATGAATTCATCAAAAAGAAAAGGAAATATTCACTGTTGATTGCTAACCTTTTCCTCAGCATGTGATGCCCTTCAAAAGCATTATCTGGCATCTCACCATTTTCATAATCCAAAAAATCTCCAGAAGTACCATCTATTTTGTGTGGCCAGTATTTCCAAGAAATGTCATCTTCCCTTTCATGGGGAAAGCCATCATCCAGGTAGCTAACTTTAGCTTGTCAAGCATAGCTGTCAAATATCTTGTAGATATATACTTTCCTCAGAACAGGTTGCTGTACCAGTGCTATATAATTGAAAGTTTAACTCAATGAAAAGGGATAGAATTCTCTTGTTTTGTTACTACCTTTATCAAATGGCTGGATATTAAGATAAAGAACGGGCTGTTCTATGTTCCTTGAACTCTTCTTCAAGTTAATAGGAGTGCTAATGCTTATAGTTTCCCTGATAGTCCCATAATCTGCAAGGTTTACAACAGCAGATCCTAAAAGTTGACCCTTTGCCACCTTGTCCTTTCGAGGCTCATACAAGTAGAACTCTAAACAATTCTTCTGGCTACCATCACGGTTGGTGCTCTTAGAGATAAAGTTACTTGAAGCCTGAAAGACTAGAAACAAAGGACCCAGAACTCTTATCACTATTTTCCCATTGAAGCAATAAAGATTGAGCCGCTGTCAAAGACTGCAATGGTGTCCAAGGATTAATTTCCTTTACACATACAATGTAATAAACCTGATATGAGTCGCCTTTTCTGTTCTTAGTTCTTAGGCCAAGAACCATTGTTTGGTCTCTGAAGAAATAATGGCCTTCACTCTTAATCAATATGATCAATCAAAATGGCTTCATGTTTTTGAAAACCAGACATTAAATATCTGTATTTAGGGGAAAAGCATAATCAGAAACAGTATACATTGAAAGAGATTGAACAGGAATTACAGTGTTTAAAGCAAATGAAAAATGGAAGAAAAGAAAAAGACTTTGGCAGGAAAACCGACTCGCTAACAACCAAAGCAGAGAAGAGAAGGAACCAAATTGAACACAAAACGTGGGTCCAAATCATTCTTACCAATATACTCTCCATTCATCAAGTTCATGTATTCCAAATGTTTAATTTATTAAAGCAAAAATACAAAAAAAAGAAAATCAAATGTTTAATAATAACATTCTTTAGGCCACCCCGTATGGTCCAAACAAAGCAAACTTTGATCAGTAGAATATTGGTATGTGTTACCAAGTTTTTCCATGTATTTAGAGGGTCATATCCTCATATTGATATACGGATATTGGGTTAAGAATTGCCCTTCATTTCCGGATGCTTTGTGAACAGCGCAGTTCGAGCGAATTCTGTTTCTTTGGAATACTGCTTTTTTTTTTAAATCTTTTTCATTTGCTAACTGTTTATTTCAAAAGTTAATGAAATATGAACTTTATTATCTGTTACCTGATTCAAAATTTGGCTAAAACATCCATGCTACAAGTAGAAAATTATCCTTAAACATTTAAGGGCTGCCTTTCGATGATGAGCTGGAGCTACCTTTATCAAATGGCTGGATATTAAGATAAAGAACGGGCTGTAATAAATAATAACCACCAAACATGCTTGGCCGTAATAAAAGAATACTATAGAAGTTAAAACCCTAATGCTGTATGATTGAAAGTTATAGTTTGAGGAGTGCAAAGCACAGCAAACAGAGATTTTATGTTAGTCATATGCATCTCCTTCATCAAGTCTGTTTGACTTAATCATAATAATGGGAATATATCTTGCAGCAGACTATAATAATGGGAATATATCTTGCAGCAGACTATCATTCTTGTTCTCTGTGTCAGTAAGTACTATTTTGAACTAGTTCTTTTTTACACACCTTTTCTCATATTTAGACAGCATTATAGTGTGGAAGGCTTCTCTGGTGCAACATGTCAATTTTTTTTTTTTTTTGCTTATATGTTTCATCGAAGGGCAGCTTGCCAAAAGAAGTATCACTTGACAAGGATGGGAGTGAATCTGTTTCTGGATCGATAAATGAAGGGAATGATGAGGAAACTGAGATTGCCTCTTTTACTGATGAAGATGATCTTTCCTCACATTCATCTCCGACTGTTTCTTCATCTGTTTTTTATTCTTCTAGGGAGTCACATAGCCAACATGAGAAGGTATTTAAATTCATTATTCTCCTTTCGTTGTTTATTTCCAGTTACGTTGAATTGTCTCTATAATGTCTTTGAACAGAGGTTTGAAATTGGGTTGGATTTAAGATTTCTGAAATTGATTTGGCAGACTTTGGTTCTTGAAGCATTACCATAATTTACATTTTCATGCAACTAAGAAATGCTTTAACAATTCTAGATTCTGCTCTTGGTGGTGTTATTATTTGATGCACATGCATCTTTCTGAAAAGCTAAAAAATTATCAGGATTTTTATGCTTTAGTTTAGTTTTTATTGTATAATTAATATAGGGAAGGGGAAGCAAACTTGGGACCATTTTTGGGGTAAGATATGGCTGGCAATTAGGCCATACCTCAGCTTGAAAATTGCTAGGAGCAATAAGTTGAGCAACATTGCAGTGATAAATTTGTAGGGGAGCAATATGATCCCTTTTTAACCACTACATAAGCCAATGTCTGTTTTGGGCAGTCACTCAGATTGCATTTCCTTAGGTACGATCATGCTTCTATTCTAGGAGGACTGTAATAGTTCTGGTTAATTTGGTGGCTCATAGCTGTCATCCTAGCAAAGCTAGTATTTCTGAATGTTTAATAGCAAGTCACTGTTGACTACAGATTGGATTGGAATCAGCAAATGGTGGTATAAGAAGGCTTGGGCTCAGTCTTCCTTCTGATGGAACATCTGTTGGTGTAAATTTTGTTGCAGAGAGGAAGAGAAGAACAGAGAAGAAAATAAAAAAATTTTGTGAATAATGGAGAAGGCTTTTTTTTTTTTTTACCTTCACACACACATCCTTTTTAATTAAAAAAAAAAAACTTTACAGTTGCCAAACACAAGAGTAGCATAAAACATAAAGTAAAAAAAAAATTATAGCAGAGAAAACTAACAGCAGCCGATTACTAAAGGCCTAAAGCAACTGACAAAATATATATTTGATTTCCAATATCAAACTCAAAATACATCAACATCTGCAAACTCAAGGGTAAGTCCAGTTGTTGAAGCATTCAAGCAAGTAAATGGGAATACATCTCATTTATCTTCAATGTACTTGTCCTCCAATCCTAAGAATCCTGTAAGTCATCCCATGGGTAATGTTTCTTCCTCCTCGGAGGCATGTGTCGCTGTTCCAGTAGATGTGAACTTGAACTCCCATAGCAAAAGAGAGGGAGCTATTAGCTATTAATACTACATTTTACTCGTGCTTTTTCAATACAGTTTAAATAATGCATTTAAGCGCATTCGGATCGACAGCTTTTAAGTTGTAATAGTCGCAACGATGCCAACTAAGTTAAGGACCAATCATCATGATGATTTATACTTTTTTTTTAGTGAATAATGATTTATATGTTTTAATGTTTAAAGAAGTAGACTTTACATTTTTTTGATAAATGTGTTTAGATTTAAAACGTATTATTTTATTTTATTTTTAATATCAATAGAAGATAGTTTTTCAAAAAATCGTACTAATAACCTATTATAAAAGGAAAAATATCAAAAGATAAAATAGAAAATTTTAAGGAAAATATTATATTTTATAGATGCTTAATTAATGCCCATATTACAAGTATTTCATGCACAAAATAAAGACATTCATTTATCAAAGTAATGAACAATGAATTGTTACTTATACTTTATTATGAGAGTTATGAACATCATAACACCTGAAATATAACATCTCTTAATTTTATCTTTCAACATTGAATTTATCATTTTAAATATTTTTATTTATAATATTTGTCATATTTATAAATAAAAATTTTAATTTTACTAAAATATTTAGTTAAATAATTTACTTGATAATAAAATTTATTATAAGTATAATAAGAATTTTGATTCTATTAAGAAAAACTTTAAGTAAATAATTTACATAATAAATAAATAAAATTTAATTTTATATTAAATTACTTTATATTTAAATTATTATGACTGATGGAGTCTTAGCTCGATTGACATCAACATCGTTCTCCATAAATTTGAATTTAACTTCTTCTTTTTTGTTTAACTTCAAAATTAATTATTTATACTTGAATTTCAATTCCAGTTAGAATTAAGGTTTTTTTAGTTGTAATTAGATTTATTTAAAAAAAAAAAAACTTGATTTTACTTTGAGTTGCTCAAGAACTCGAGTAAACTTCATAATAATAGAATAAATTTTTTTTTTTTAAAAGTCAAATCTGATTGAAATGAGAAATAGTTGATTTACGGTCCCTGATCTAGATCTTTTAAACCAAACTCAACAAATCGAAGTTTGAAGCAAAAGCAAAAGCAAAAGCAAAAGAACGTAAAGCAACTTAAATTACAACTCAGTTTGAACAAATCAAAGTTGCATCACAAGCAAAAGCAGTCCATTGGCAACCCACATTTCTATTTCACCCATGATCTTACTTACTGATATCTAAGTGCTACTGATTAAAGACAATAACATTGCTTCAAAAACCAGACACTATGGTTAGAATTGATTTTATCAATTTATTTGCTCAGTACTACCACTTTCTCTAAGGCATGCGGTAATGTATTGGGACTTGGGAGAAGGAAAAGGCAAAAAAAGAAAAATCTAATTAAAAAGAAATATTATAGAATCTATGCTATTCCCCTTTTTATCTGTTTTAGGAGCCAACCAACTTGGCAAACATGGATGCAAAGAACCCAAAAATAAAAGGCAAGGAAAGGCATTGAGATTGGATTATGTAAACCCCCCTTTTGTTCTTTATTGGGGTTAGCTACAAATAAAAGCATGCAAGGATTTGAAGAGAAAATTCTTTTGAAAGATGAAATACCAACAACTTAATATGATGCATTCAAACAAAAGTAAACAATCTTAGCTCTATCCTTTATGATCAAACATTTTTCATGTTCAACAACGAATCTTCATTTCAATGAAGCAAATCTTGCGCTGAATCATCCATTCAAGCCAAATGGTATAGACAGTTATTCACATTCACACAATCAAGTCAAAATTACAGGGAAACGCCAAGAATGTTGCTATGAATATGGGCAATGTAAGAGGAATATATCAAAGGAAAAATGAAAAATGCAACTGTTTCTTATAGATGATGAACCTAAGAATAAACACGCAACGACAACTCTATCTATGCGAGCAATGAAAATAGACAAAAGAAATAAAAGATTGCTGATTGTTTTTCCCAGTCCTTTTACTGAAAGACGGTGGAGCACCTGTAAGAACTGAGGAAGCCTGCTGGGAAGAGATCCATAATATGCATTGCAGGTTTAATGAGTCTCTTTCTCTGAGTTGGAGCGACAGAGATCCTCGATTTGGTTCATCACCTCGGCCATTGAAGGACGCTTGTCAGGGTATTGAGCGGTGCAATTAATGGCAAGCTGTAAGAGCTGGACCATATCATCCTCAACATTCTGGTATCTCAGAAGTTCGACGTCGAACACCTCAGAGGTCCAGTCCTCTCGAACTATGGATTGGACCCATCTTGGGAGGTCTATGCCTTCCTCGTTCAATAAGGCATGTGTTGGTGCCTTTCCAGTAAGCAGTTCCAGAAGCAATATACCAAAGCTGTAGACGTCAGCCTTTTGGGAAACCTTATTTGTATCTGTCACTTCTGGAGCACGATAGCCATCAACACGGTTGGGAGTCGATGTGGGGCCAGCAAGCTGAGCAAGACCAAAATCAGATACTCGAGCTTCGTAGGATGTAGTAAGTAGGACATTTGATGATTTGATGTTTCCATGGGAGATTCCAGGGCCCTTGGAATGGAGGTATTCAATGCCTCTGGCAGCTCCGAGGGCAATGCCGGACCTTGTGTCCCAATTCAATGGAGTCCTTCCAGATCCTCTGTTACCTGAATAGCAATAATGATGATGCAGAATAACAGTTTCAAATAAATTATAAAAGAAAAACTTAAAGAGGTAGAAATTTTGGGGTTTTTTTCCTAGCAGCTAAATGCGTGGCAAATGATGATAAACAGAACGGTACATTTGGGATTCAGAAACTTTTATCAGATTCTCGTTAAAGCCAAATGCCAATTCATTTATATAAGATACAACAAGTAAATTGAGCAACTATGAACTTTATTTTCACAAGCTACTTTGTTTATCAAAAAGATGTAGCTCAAGGAAATTTGAAAAGGGAATGTTGGCCGCCTACATGAATTGATTTTTACAATAAGCATGATTGCTACATAGATGCATAGTAAGATTCTATTTCTGGCAATCAAAACAAAGAACAGCAATGATAACACCATCAACAAAGCAAGAAAGATAGTGCAAAAGAAATACTCACCATGTAAAAGTGAAGACAAGCTGCCCATAGGCATGTAATCATAAACTAGAAGTTTCTCATCTGCACTAAAGTAGTAGGCCCTTAATGGGACCAAGTTCTGGTGATCCATGGAGCCGACTACCTCAATCTTCTCCTTGAATTCCTTTTCCGACACCGTCACATCCTTCAACCTCTTCACTGCAACAACCACTCCCATTTCTAAAGTGGCCTTATACGCGGTCCCGAATGTTCCCTTCCCCAATACCTCAGCAGATGCCCTTAACAAATCCTCCAGATCAAATACCCTCGACGCCTTCCCGAAAAACACCAGATTCTTAATCCCACTACTCTTAGCTTCTTTATTGACTACCCCAGATAACCCACTGCTTCTATTACCACTCTCCCCTGCAGGCTTATCTCTTGGAATTTCAACCACAGCCTGTTTTGGAGGGGCAACATCCCTTTCCTCCATTTTTTTACCACTCTTTCTTCTACATAAGCAGATCAATAGAATCAGAATCAATAAAATACCAAGAACACAACCAATGACAATACCAGCAATTGCTCCACCAGACAATTTACTGCCACTACTTTCAGTCCTATTACAAGGAACCAAAGGCTTCCCACATAAAGAATTCCCTAGAAAAGCACTTTGAGGCTTATTTGATAACCCTTTTGGGATTGAACCATTTAACTGATTAAAAGAAACATTGAATTGCACAAGTGAAGGCACTTTAATATCAGGGATCGACCCAGATAGATGATTGTTCTCCAGATATAACGTACCCAACCTAGTCAAATTGTTAACACTCTCAGGGATCGAACCAGTGAAATTATTGCTTGCGAGATTAAGCCTTATAAGGTTTTGCAAAGAGAACAAGAACAGAGGAATCTCACCAGAATATCGATTCCCTTGTAAGTAAAGGTTTCGAAGAGAAGTAAGCTTGGCAAAATCAGCAGGGATAGACCCAGAAAGAGCATTGAAACGAAGAGAAAGAGTTTGAAGCTGCGTTAAGTTGCCAATACCACTAGGAAGCTGACCTGAAAGTCCCATTCCAGGGAGTCTTAACTCGACGACTCTGTTCTGAGAACAGTTTACACCAGTCCAAGTACATGGACTGCTCGAAAGATTCCATAAAAGCGTGCGTCCACCAACAGCTCTTCGAAGTGCCACCATGGCTGCCCTATCAGCAGCTAGATCTGAACCCACAGTCACCAACCAAGTTGCCCATAACAACAAGGAGAAACTGATTATACAACGAATTGGCTTCATTCTCTTCCTTTTCTTCCTCTAGAACAAAAAAGGGTCAACAAAAACAACAGAATTTTGCTTTGATTCCCAATGCTGCAAAGGGTTTTTCAAAGGTTAAAAGATTGAAATGAAGATGGGATTTTCATGGCTGATAGTTATTTGAAGCTCTGGAGATTGCTGTACATGAATTGTTAAAGCTTTTCAAAAAAAAAAAAAACCCTTCAATTCTTTTCTCTTTTTTTACTGAGAATTGAAACTTTTAAGAAAGTTTATGAAATTCAGATTCAAAAAAAGAGAATTAAAGTTGTTGAAGAGCATTCACAGATAAAAACCCTGTGGAAGAAAAAGAAGGCGCTTGGCTGGCTACCTTCCCTTTTTTTTTTTTTTACTTATTAATTAAAAATATTTGACCTTTTTTTGTAAGGTAATAAATCCAGTGATTTACGTATGATGTAATTTCAGAAAGCGTTATGTCCGCTTCGATAATTTCAATTTTATCAGCTTCGGGTCGGATCCCTTTTCTTGCATTAATGGGTCATATGATTTTATTAGTTATGTTATGGTTGGTTTATTTAGTAGAGCTGCTGCTATTTTTAATAATCTCGCAAAGGGACTTTAAAAAGTTGGATGGAGAATTAAAGGGAAAATAAAAACAATAAATTTTTGTGTTTTGTCGGTTGGAACATCGAATAAAACTTTAGGTAGGGTGAGCTTTCAACTGTTTTATTAGTCATTAATTATTATTTTATTAGAATATTTATATTAATGAATAAAAATTAAATAAAGAAAAAGGAAATAAATCTTGACTGGATCTCTGACTCTAAATCATTACTTTCTAATCCTGACCCAAACCCTTTATCACGTTATGCATTAAACTTTAATAAACAATATAATAATTATTTTTAATATGTACATTTAATTTTGAAATTATACTCTCAAATCTTAGTCAGCCCTTAAAAATTCCAGCAAAGATATTACCAACTGTATTGTTCCAGCTCATACCTTATATCCTTTTTTTATTCGAGTATTTATGTTAAGACATTTGTATAGAATACATATGAGTTTAAGACTATGATTTTAAATATAAAAAAGAAAAACTTATCAAAATGTTTGGTATAGTAGTTATTCACCGCATTTTTTTATTATGAGGTCACAGTTCAATCTCTACCCATGAGAATAGAGCACGTTTCATAATCAAGTGTTTATCTCTTACAAAAACACTTATATATAAAAAAGGCTCTTAAAAAATTAAAATACTAGCCTCAAATATCTACCTGTATTTGATATTGCCTACCCTAATCAAAGTATGATATAAATGCATCACCTCCTTGCATATAAATTGCTACTTTTGACCAACCAAAACCCTTTACTAAAACTTATAACAATACAATATTGAACACATAAATTATTATATTTTTTAGATTTTTTCATGTTCATTTACGGTTCATGTTCAAAATTTATGGTTGTTTCTTCCAATAATGTTGTTTTTAATGTTCGAATTTATTATCCCCACAATAGTGTAATGTGTTTTACTATTAAAATCTTTTTAATACGAATTATTAATATTAAAATTTATAAAAATATGCCGATTGAGTCTTAACTCAATTGGCATGAGCATGGTTATCAATGCAAGATAACATGAGTTCGAATACGCTAAAACGTATTATTCTCCTATTTATGTGATGGGAGGGCAGAACCTATAACAAGGTTATTTAAAAAATATTATAAAAAAATAAAATGGTAGTATATAATTAAAATATAACAAAATGTATAAACATGAGTGTGAAATTACCACAAATGGATAGCAAGACTAGCTTAAAAGAGAGCTAAAACGTGATGGAGTGTATGTAGCAAAAAAAACGTGAAGGTGTGTGCGCCTCTAGAGCCGAATCCCGAAAACGACGTGGTTTGGTTATGTTCAAAATTCAAAAACAGAACACTCTGAAAATTCCCCCTCTCCTTGTTCATGTTGTCTTACACTCCAACCAATTTCCACTAAGCTCTTAAGAAAAATCGCTGACAGTGATCTTTTCAACCATCGTACTAATTAGATTTAAAAACGTTTGGTTACCTCACGTAATAATATAACTGAAATTAAGTGTTGGTTGAATTGAAAATTGGTAGTGTTATTAATTTGGTGAGAGATAAAAAAATTTAGTTAATTTATAAATTAGTACCAATAAGTTTAACTAATTTTTATGATTTTTTTGTTTTTACATTTTAAAATTTTAATAATTTATTTGCTTTAAATCGAATGGACGGATCAAATTGAAAACCTTATTTATTACATAGTATTAAAATAGTTTATTATACTATTAAAAATAGACTTAGCTCACAATTTGATCTAAACATTTTTGTCTCACTTTGACACTTAAATTTTAATTTTCGTCTCAGTTTACTTTAAAAAATAAAAGTTGCCAATTAGAATGTAATACATGCCACATTCTTATTGGATGCCAGCAATTTTTTAGTACTAAAGTCGGACCAAAATGATAATTTAAGTACCAAAGCGAAACAAAAAAAAAATTAAGTAACAAAGTGGGAAAAAAAGTATAACTTAAAGGTCAAATTGTGAATTAAACCTAAAAAATAATTAGTACAAGTTCAAGTGGCAGCTTAAAAGTGGGTGGTTGTGTGCATATGTATGAAGGTGTTCCCACTTTGTTGAGCTCGTTCCCCTCCAGTGGTATGTAGTTGTTCATAAGGTGCAAATGTTGAGAATTCTTTGATAGGTGATTAGGGATTGCAAAAACTAAACCATCCAATGGATTATGAATTGATCTACTTCGAAATAAATGTTTCTTTTTTAAAAGTGGATTTGAGGCAAGGCGGTAGTGAATTTTTTTTTTTTTTGGATAGTGAGTATGGAGCAGTTATAGCAATTGCTTGCCCACCTCGACTTGCACCCCTATATGAAATTACTATTATATCATTGTATATATAATCTATTAAAAAGGTAAAAATGTAATAACGTAATATAGAAAAAAAATTTATATATTTTATGTTTACTCTTTTTTACATAATTATGTTTAAACATTTACTTGAATTTAAAAATATTAAAGATAAGTAGCAAAAGTTAAATTGAAGCAAAGTGGGGTGAGATGAGGATGGATGCATCCAACATCGAGAGAGGTGGTTATAACAGCCCATTTTTTAGTGATGTCGAAAATGGTAGTTTCGAAGCCCCATTTTTTATGTTTGAGTTCATAAATAGTATTATTTAATATTTACAAGAGTGGTATTAAAGTTTGGTCTCTTAATTTTGTCAATTTGGTAGTTAATTAAAGTATAAGAACTAAATTGTAAAAGTTGTAAAAGTTTATCACTATAAATTTTTAAATTGACAAAGGACCAATTGAGCAATTAGACAATTATTATATAGTAAATCGACTGTGGATGGCAATATAATCCACCAACTTTGCTAAATAAGTTTAAGTTTAATTAATTAATGTTCAATTAACTAATTAGGATTAATTAGAAATTAATTAAGTATAAAAGACAAAAATCAAAAGAAAAGAAAGACAATTTTTTTTCATCTTCACGAAGCAAGCAAAAGTATAAAATAGGGTTTGGAAGCTTCAAACTTTCGGAAATAATTAGGTGAGTTTAATTTAGTTTTTTGTTGTAATTTTTATATTTTTAAGATCGTGAGAACTTGATTTAGTTAGTCAATGCACCAATTTGTAAAACTATTAAAGTTTCAAAAATTCTATTGATGATTTTTAAAAGAAATTGGTGTTAAATTGATAGATTTTAAGCTTAGATGTGAAAATGACTAGATTGTAAAGTTTAATTGTTAGTTTTTTAACATAAAGACTAAAGTGAATAGATTTTGAATTTCATGTGAATTTTTTGTAATTATTGATAGTAGAGGGTCCTAAAAGATGTAATTGAGATCTGTTTTGAAATCGAAACTCAAATTTGAAAGTTATTGCAATTTCGGTTTTAGGGACTAAATCGAATAAAATGCAAAACTTTAAGGGCATTCAAAAATTAAATTGAACTGATTCATGCATATAATAGGATATTATAAATTGTTTGGAATTGATAAATTAATCTGAATTATTGTTTAGATTGAGAATTAAACCAAACCGAAAATAATTGAGGAAATGGCAAAATTTTCAATTAGTCCTTACAAATTCAGCTTTTTTTTTACTTGACCAGTTAAGATTATACGGTATGATTGTATTTAAATTGTTATGTATTTGAATTATGAATAAGTGTTTGTTTGGCTGAAATTTGGATTGTTGCGATTTGGTATAATAGGAGAGAACTGGACTAAATTGTGAAGATATGTTTTTATATGTGTTGAAAATGTCGGATGCACTTAGTAAATATATTTTGCACACTGATATAGATTGGTTACTGATAATTATAGAGATCCAACATTTGTTGCAAACTTAAAGATACATGTGACACAAGTTTGCTCGGACGAGTAACTTGATGTCGTTTTAAATGTTTAGTCCGAACAAGTAACCTTACATGTATGTTTTCAGCTTGGCCAAGCAATCGAATTTGCCATTAATGGTTTATCCCAAAGCAGTAATCTGACACAAATATATGTTTAGCTCAGACGAACTTTTAGTGTGTTGAAGATACACGCCTGGACTAGTAACTTGATCTCATTCTAAAGGTTTAGCCTAGACTGGTAACCTAATACGAATATATGTTTAGCTCAAACGAGCAATTGATATATCAAAGATATTTGTGACACAGGTTTAGCCTAGACTGTTAATCTGATGTTGTTTAAAAGGTTTAGCTCAAATAGGTAACTTGACATGTGTATATATACTTAGCTCAAACGAGTAACTAGGTATCAAGATTCCTGTGCATGATATGAGTTTGATGTATAAATTTAAAAATATTGAATTGAACTTGAATATTGATTTGGAGTAATGGCATGAATATATATATGATTTCAATATCCATTGATTGAAAATGTGATTGAAAATGTGATATTCAAAATGACATGAATTCGTTTGATATATGATTGGGATTTCTATATGGTTTGAATTCATGATAAGCTCACATTATTGTCGTTGTAATTTTCTATGTTTAGATAATCTATGTCAAGCTAGTAGCTTATTGTGTTTGAATTGAAATTTTAAGGTAAGTTGTTGTTTAAATACCTATGAACTTACTAAGCATTCGATATACTTAACCTATTGTTTTTCCCTTTACCTATAGATTACCAACTTCTGGAATGTGTATAGTGAACCGACAAAAAGCTCACACAATCCCGTTTTCAAATTGTTAGCTTTTTAATTGTTTTGAGTTCAATTTTGTGACATGTATATAGGTGTTTATAGATGTTAACTTGAGAATGATAGCTATAGTTTGAACCCTAACTAATGTTTGATTTTGGGAAGGCTAATGTTCATATATATATATGTATGTGTGTGTGTGTGTGTGTGTGTTTTGGTGACGTGTTAAGCTATATGTATGGCATATTTGGGGTATGAATTAACATGATTATTTGATGGTATTGGATAGATAAATGCATGATTGAATAGGTTGGAATTGAATAAGTTGTAATGATATGTTTACATGCCAAATTGAAGTATATTGGATTGTTTGGTTTGGAATGGATAATTGGATTGTTTTAGCATGTGTTTGGGATGTTTGGTGCAGGTAAAGTTGTGCATTGTGCACAAAATGAATGAATTAAGGTGTAAGCTTGAAATAGGTATCAAATGACCTAAATTTTATCGAAAACAAAGTACACATCTGGATGAGCAATTTTCTTTGCCACAATGTCAACCGACAGTATGTCACGTCACGATGTCTAGTGGCCTAAGGTCACAAAGTAAAGGAAGTGACATCGGGACGTCACAATGTCGGTTTTGAATTTTCAAAACTTAGCAATTTGGTCCTATTTCATGCTCGGGTCAACAAAAGGACTTTTGTAAGCTCAATTAAGACTTAGATTTAATTGTGGATCATAATATGATTGTGTTTACAGTATGATTGAATGTTTGAATGATTCCTTTACTGTGTACTTGACGATAGTTGCTATGGCAACAAATGTGACATCTTTTAGCTCGGATCCGATGATCAGGTCAGGCAAGGAGTGTTACAATGGTAGTAATTTTCAAGATTATACATTCATAATAGAGCGGGCGGGTAATAGTGCAGAGCTTGTTAGCTGTGGAGTGGTGGTGGATTTAGCAATATTCGCCCCGCCTCACTCCATTGCCATTCCTATAAGTGACTGTATGTGTACATACGATTTGCCTTTTCATACACCCAATAAAAAGCTCCCACTTTTTTAAACTCACGGCCCTTTTAAACACTCAAACTTTCAATAGAGTAGAGAGACAAAACCTTCCAATATAAACTATTGGACATGTCAAAAATACAAATACAAATACAATTATGGATATGACTATGATTAGCAAGAATCTTAAAAATAAAAAAGTAATCATGAAGAAAATAAGGAAATATAATTTAAAAAAAACTATTCAAAAAAAGTATTAATGCATGAATTTTTTTTCTCCAAGTTGTTTGCTTCTTCTTTTTTGTTTTTCTCAACAACAATGCTAACCTCCGGGCTGGCTATTGCCCGCTTTTTTCTTCCTCCCACCAACTTTCTCTTTCTTTCTTCTTCTCATTCATTCCATGTGCCTTCTCTCTTTTCAATGTACAGACCTATTTTATGGTTACCTTTGTTGTTTTCACAAGTTGTGATAGACAAGTAACGGTGCCTATCATTGCTAACACTCCACCGGCCACCAGTGATTTCTCTTGAAAAATTAGTGACTTTTCGTCGACTTCTTTATCTGTTTATGCTTTGATAGTATTTCAAAATTATAAATGATTTCACAAGTCAATTTGGACCCGTGTTGTTTCAAGTTTTATATTTTTTATTTGTTTTCTATTGTTTAATAAGTTTTCACTTTTAGAAGCTTCTGTTTGCTCTTGTAGCACATTTTTTAGTTTTGATTTTGCAAGTGATTTTAGGGATGGTTTTGTCGTTATACTCTCCAGTTTGATGGATGCTCGGTTCTTTTATTGATTTTTGCCTGACATTTTAGACCATTCGAGGTTGATTTTCTTATCATATTAAGTACTTGCAATCACTTTAGATATGTCGTGCTTGAATTATGACTAAAAGCTAATTGTTAATGTGTTATAATGTTCTATTGATGCTGAAAATGAAGTCTTTATTACTTTGATAGAGCTTATTCTTTAATGTTTACTACTACTTTTATTATTTTTCCTCAAATTACATAATTTCCAAGAATTAATTAATTTTCCATTTAGTAATATAATAAAGTTAGGACGAAGTTAGCTATCAAAATGAATGGTAAGGGTCAAAATATATATTAATTTCTATATAAAAATCAAAGTTTTCCCTTTGTCGTTTCCAAAAGTCGGACAACGAACTCAATTAATTCCTTGTACTCAAATATATAAATATATACTGTATACACATACACATACACATACACATATACTATCTTTCCCCAATCCCAATCCCAATCCCAATCCCAATCCGTTTGATAAATAATCGAATCCCTCTAATTCCCAGCTTCTGAACCCAAGCTTGCTGTGCAAATTTCCTAAGGTAATTTTCTGTTTGATGAATTCCCATGTCAATTTATGGCTTCTTGATGCATATTTGAATAATGGGTATTTTACAATTTTCTTTAGTATTTAGGATTTCACCCAATTCTAGTATAGTTTTTGTTAACGTTAAGTGCGAGTTGATTTGTTCTAAAAAGATGCTTCGAAATGGAGAGGGTTTTGAAATCGGGTTGGTGCAAAGCTCTATTTGTGATAGATTTCTGGGATTTCTTTTACGTGTTATAAATGAATCAAGGAATAGTTCCTTGACAATGTTTTCTAGTTCATGTGAAAGTCGATTGGAATTAGGCCATCACTGATCCGATTAGTTTCTGCAGTATTTGATTCTAATACCTATTTGTTTCTGAACTGTTCAAAGTCTCGTTGGGGACAACGATATTGATTTGAATCATCCACCAACATTTTTGAATCCTTCTTATGCCTAAAATGCATGGGGCCAGTTAGGAGGGAGATGATATACTACAACTTCAATCCTATCCTGGTAGGCATGACATACAGTACGATCACCGTTACCTGAATTCTGAATTGGATCGTATCATCCCAAGTGGATTGTTTGTGATCCAATTCATGAAGCCTTATGTTCTAGTTTTTGGCTTCTCATCTCCCAGATAGTATAGGATTCATGAAATGTTTTAGGTTCCAATTAGTCGTATTGTGTTTGTACTAAGTGAATTGTGGAATACTGCCTTTTAAATTACGTTCCAGACAAGTAGTGATTTGCATTCTATTTCCTGTTGCTTGTATTGGATCGATCTGCATTCCAAGTAATACTAGGCATGATACAATGCATTTTTGTATATTACTTGGACTGATAAAACATTAACAAGTTGTTGCCTATATGCATATTACTCGGACTTCTTGAGTTACGGTCGTGGATGTCGAATATGGATATATGACTGAAACGGGTATGTTGAAATTTATATTTTTAATTTTTTTTTCATATATTTGGAGGAACATATCCCTACTCCCATTTTTGAACACCCACCTGACATAAGTGTCAAACACTGATTTTTTTTCAAAAAAAAAAAGTCGGAGCAATATAATCTTATATCATTTATGATTCTAGCTTATATATGCTTTTATCAGTGAAGACCCATAAACTTTTCTCTTGTGGTGTTTCCAGCCTTGAGAAATGCAGGATCATCCAAGGATGCCACCGTCGGAGCAAGGTTTGAATCCGAAGTCACGGAAGAAGAAAAGCTCGACAAACAAATCAGCATTGCTTCCGATAGAACGGAATGATTTCAAAGAATCTGTACCATCAAAAACAGGGAAAAAGACATCCAAAAGGAACTCGAAGAAAGAAATGTCTCCAGTATTTCAACAACCAGAGAGATCGAATTCGGATTCATTACCGGAGTCTTCGACATCGGGAAACGAATACCGGGCACTGAGGAGAAAGTATTTGCTGCTAGAGGAAGAAAGCTTTGCAATGGGTAAAGAAATGAAAGAAGTGGAAGATGAAGTGAAGGCACTTGAAGATGAGAAGCTTGCCCTGCTGGATCAGCTTGTTGTATTAGAGGGTCTGATTGATCCATCAGAGATGCAATCTCAGGGAGTTTAACTGTAATAACGAACTTTTCTGTTCTTTTTTTTTTTTTGGGGGGGGGGGGGTAATTGTTGTTCCAAATTACATGCTTTGTATATTGCTTTGGGATACAATCCTTTAAGATGGAGTGTTGATGTTTGATCTGCTGCCCTGGTCCTACTTTCAAGTGCATTTAATTGATGTAAAAAATAGATGTTAAGAAAACCAATAATATATATACACTAGCTTATATTATAGTATAATTATGAGTGAAAAATTTTATATGACAAATATAATGAAATCAAATGATATTATCTTTTTTATGTTGTAGTCGATTGAGTGTTAACTTGATTAGTATGGGTATTATTACCAATGCAGGAGAATGTGCACAGAAATATATTATCTTTTTATTTATGGGTTGGGGAACGGTTATACATTTTGTCAAAAAAAATAATTAAAGCTTATAATGAAAATATTCAAAATAATAATTATGTTAAAAGGTTAAATATCATCGTAACTAAGTTTCTAAAAGGTTACTTTAAATATTTGAATGAAAACTTTCAAATAATTGTATATTTAATTAGTATCAAGACAAGTTAAAAATTAAAACACCCCATTGAATTTTTTCTCAAAATCAATTTGAATCAAACCATTATCATTCTTAAATAGAATTTTTATATTTTGTTGCGAAAAGATAAAACCAAACCTATCAGTCAAACTATATACACACACATTTGTATGATTCTCTAAAAACCCTTTCAAATACATAAAAAAATGTAAAAAGAATACAACAGAATCATTTAAAAAAAAAATGAACATTAGTTCGTACAAGAAACATGTGTCCATGGAGGGTCGGATCCGGTTCAAAGTGACAACATTTCCTAGAGTCACAACCTTGTCGTTCAGAATGAAGAAATAACCGTCCTTCTCCTCTTGAAGGATAAGGAACTTTTTGTGGACTCCTAAAATAATGTATTTAAGTGGTTGTAGCAGAGTCTTCATGTTCATTCCTGAGGTGTCTGCATAACTGCTTGGATAAACCCTCGAAGTTGCATTCAACAACTGGGCATGAACATGGGTTTTCATGTCTCGACACCCGTACTTAGTGTTTCGGCACGGGACTTTGATAGATTCCAGAACTTTCTCGATGGCCAATTGGAGTGGCACAGGTCGGACATTTATTCCTAATTTTGTTGCAACAGGTTGAGCAATAGTACACTGAATTGCCAATCAAAAAGAAAAGAAAAGAAGTTATGAGAATTCGTTTAAGGATACGACTGCTTGGCCCTCTTCCCCATTTCGGTTTTTGTTTAGGGTTTTAGACAGATAGATGTCTAAAAATTCAATGAGTTTGTATCTTTTTAAAGAAGTAAAGCTATAACGATTTTAAACCTTAACCTTTATTTATATATTTTTAAAAAAACTTAGTTATTAAGATTAAGATACCAACAAAATAATTTAACCAATTTTATATTCTCTAATTCGATTTGAATTTGACTTGAAACAAGTCAATTTTTATTTTATTTTGTTTGTAACTTTTTTATAACAAATCTTATATTTGTAAATCAATCAAACTAATTTAAAAATATGCTACAAAAGATTTTTATAATAGAAAAATAATTATTTAATTTCCAAAATTAGCCATAAATAACTTTGAAATCTGCAATAAAAAGTTTTTCTATATGAAGTACTCTAATTCGATTTTTATTTTTGTTTTGTTTGTAATTTTATAATAAAATATTTTATTTCTAAATTAACCAAAAAAAACTTAAATATATGCTAAATTTTCTTTTAAAAAATTAAGTAGAGAATGAATTTGATTTACTTTGATAGACATTGAGTAGAGACAAGATCAATTTTGTTCACCCAACCCTCTAATTTGATTTTATTTAAAATTTTCATCTTCACCCCAAAATAGCTTTTCTAATCCCACCCTAAATTTTAAATATTCTTTATAACATGTTATCTTTGACAAAATTAGATCAAATAATATATTATAAATCTTATAAAATTAAAAATTACAACCAATATATAAAATATATGTGATAAATTCTTATAAAATTGTAACTAAAATCATTAAAAATAATAATAAAATTAAAAAGGACTACTTTATAAATACGTCCGGACGGGCTGAACATTTTTTTCCTAAAACTCTAAACCCAAAATATAATAAATAAATAAAAACTCACACTCCAACCTAAAACTTGATTTTATAAATAAATAAAAAAGTTCGTATCGGATTGGGTTGAATCGGAACTCATTGGGTGCAAAAGTTCTTTTTATCACCCCTAACATTGGGTTTGGTAACAAGTTTCGAGAAATGAATCATTTGGACTAAACCCAGAACTTGATTATTGCAATGCTAAATAGTAGTAAATAATGTTCACATATTTGAACCCCAGTTTACCAACCAGTCATTCGATAGCAATGCCAAACTGGGTCCATCATGATGTTCCGACTTTTCATTTTCCCTGAGTTAACCTTGTATGGCACCTGTATATGACAAATATGAGGTGTGATTCACCAAACATAAGAAGGAACTTTAAAAAAATTTTGAGTATACCCATATAAGAAAACATACCTGTTTTTGATACTCACCCCCAATTCGAGTAGCATAGTGTAAAACAATTACTAGGTTTAACCACTTAAACAGAGATGACGGAATCCCCATCATTATTGCTTTCACTATCACTACTGCTCTCACTCCCACTCCCGCTCCCGCTTCCACTCCCGCTACCACTACCACTACTCTCGCTCCCGCTGCTACTGCTCGAGCTCGAAGTATGTTCTTCGTTCTCTTCTGCATTGACCTGAGCTCGAAGAGCTTCAGCTGCATTCCCTCCTGCTTTTTCTTCGTCATCACTTAGATCTACATCAGCGATCTCATCATCCATGTCCTTTTGATGTGGTAACTCAAAATTGAAACCAGTTGAAACCTTCTCGGAAGCACCATCTTCTTTAGCTGCCCCCAAACCATCATTATCATCGTCGTCATTGACAATATCCACCTGTTCTTCTGATTCATAATTTTTAGGATCTGGTGATGCAGTTGGTTGATTTGGAATTGACGCGGGGAACTCGGAGTTCTCCTTTCTGGATTCTGCAATATGAGCAATGAAAGTAATTTGCCTGGTTTAAATAATAAATTGACTAAAAACAACAAATTCTTCAAATACAAAGTTGCTAATGTATCTGCGAAAATTTAGGTGCCCAGATGATTTTTTCAATGAGCAAAAATAATTGTCTTTTATTCAATTCTTAGTAAATCTAGCAGAGGGGATTCCAAAAAGGGCTTTCAACAATGTACGGTAAATGCTACCCTCCCTTAGATGTCTCGAGAGTGCGTATTCTTTTGAGAAAGACACAAAAACACGAGAAACTTCCTAACCTAGCCGGGCACCTTATTTCCGATAGAAGGTTTAATACAAATCAGGCTTTCAGTAGGAAGGCTTAATTGACAATGACAGACAGTAAACGCTACCTTTCCTTAGATGTCCTGAAAGTGCATTCTTTGTTCAAAAAAGACTATAAAGTTCATCAAGCTAGAATATATGATAAAAGAAAGAGCAAACTATTCTTTCACTCAAGACCTTAATGCACAAGAAACTTCCTACCCTAGCCGGGTACCTTCTTTCTGATAGAAGAAACTATCTCCTTCAATTAGGCTTTCATTAGGATGGTTTAAGTTTGAACTGACAATTCAAATAGACCAGTAAAATCATGACAATGAAGGCCTATCTTAACTATATTAGCATCTCATAAACAAAAAAGAACCTCACCTCTGCTCGTGAAGTCAGATGTATCGATGCGTTCCACCTGAAGCTGTAAATCACATCGAGAATACAACAAATAGAAAATATAATTGTAGATCTTGCTAAAAACAGCAATGCCTCAAAAGATGCATAAGATTGCAGGGTAAAGTAAACTCACTGGCAACGATGGAACTGGGACTTTGTTCGACGATTCTGGCTTCACTCCTTTAGGAGGTGGAGGTGAATAAGACTCCATAGCAGGGCCGGCTGACATAGCCATGGATGCAGACTCGCCAGGCTGCCGAACATGCCTCAACCGCTTCACAGCTCGGTGTAAACGCTCCAACCGGAATGTCTCACCGTCGAAGAACAAAACCGCATCATTATCCTTGTAATCTTCACTGGCACCCTCAAATGTCACCTTGGGTTTCCCATGCTGATTGTTTTCAAATTCTACTTTAACTCGATTATCCTTTGCCTTGTGGAGTAATCCTGGTTGACTTTTATCAATTGATGCTGGTTTAAATTCATCTGGAACAAAATCAAACAAAAGATGTGATGCCTCAGATTTGAAATATCGGTATGGAATATAACATTCCAAATACATGGAAAATAGAAAAAGTTCACCATATCCATGCCAGATACACCCCCATATTGAATATAGGTATGGGATATAACAGTAGAAAGGCATAGAAACTTGAAAATTTAACGGTATCAGTGAAAGATACATACTCGCATCCGGCACACACCTTAGACCAAGTAACATAGCCTAGAAGTATAATTCCTAGCTAATGGAGAAAGTACTAGTCTCACAAACACCAAACCTGAAATCTCAAAGTTGGAGATTCACTGCTGGAGATGACAATCAACGATATTCCAATTCAATGGACTGAATGACTACTTTTCCTTTTAATTATATATTAAAGGATTGCGAAACACAAAACGAAAATTGAAGCTTAAATCTCAATGATTTGCAATTCTGGATATAGAAGAACATGAATATACAACATTATTCAAATTCCTCTTTTAGAGTGTTAATCAAACACCAAACTAGAAAAAGAAAATAATATCGAATATTCATCAATAGTCTTATCTTTTTCTTCGTTTTCTAGGAAACCAAACAGAACCCTGAGAAAAAAAATTAAGAGCAATAACGAGAACTTACATCGTAAAGTGCAGAATTTGGAGGAAGGTTGTTGTTGATCCTTGAAAGAAGACCCCAAACTTATATTGTACCAATGATTAGGCTTTGGAGCAGTGTTTGGTTCTTCTTTATTGCTGTTATTTGCCATTATTAAAAACCCTAGAGGAATTTTTCGAGAAAGAAACGAAGACACAAAGGAGCGAGAGAATTTGCCAATTGGGTCAAAGAGGGTAATTTGGTCTTTTTGTCTTGCGCGGGCAATGGTTTCGCTTTTTATAAAGTCTCCATAGTTTTCCCCCTCAAAACCCTCTCGCTTTCTGTTTTTCTTTTTCTCTCTAATGGCTGCATTTCATCTCAGGTACGTACTTTTTTTTTCTTCAATTTTTCTGGGTTTTTTTTTTTTTTGGATCTTTGTTCCGTAATCTCATGTGTGATATTTTTGCATTAATTTTCCTCTCTTATTTTTTTTTTTCAAAAAATGAGATCATTTCTTTGAGTTGAGTTTTTTTTTTTTTTTTTGAGCTGTTACATTTTAATTTTCATTGAGCTAAGGTGGATTTGTAAGCAGTTTGAATTTCAAAATTAATTGGTATAGTGAGCATAGTGTCCTGTATATAATATTTATAAGGAGAGATACATGTAAAATTATATTAATTTTATACATCTTTTGAACTTTGTATACTGTTAATATTAGCAATCTAATTGTTGAATTAGACAAAATAAGCTCAATGTGCATGTTAAATTTTGAATTGATCCAATATTTCTGTCATTTTAATAGAGAATATGATCTTTTATTAATATATATTTTTAGATGGTTATATGTTTTCAATGTACTCAAAATATAATATATATATATAAATAGATTATTATATATAATAGTTGAATTGTTAAAATATAATTATAT
Organism: Gossypium raimondii; assembly: GCF_025698545.1. Lineage (NCBI taxonomy): Eukaryota > Viridiplantae > Streptophyta > Magnoliopsida > Malvales > Malvaceae > Gossypium > Gossypium raimondii. Next base: position 45,797,630 of record NC_068575.1, read on the forward strand.
ATGAAATTATGAAAGTGTGTGAAACTAATCTAAGCATTGATAGGCAAATGAATGAATGAGAGATTGAGGAACTGAGAAAGTTTGAGACTGAAAAAGACAATGGAAAGGGAGAGGGGCTTAGGGGTCTAAGTCTAACCAGACCGAGCTTGACCCGAAACTCGAAGCTCGAGGTTCGGCTCAAGTTCAACTTGAGAAAAAATACTGAATTGCTTGGTTAGGTTTGTTTACTTAGTAAAAACGAACTTGAATTTTATGCTCAACTTCAAGCTCAATTTTTTGTGTTTGAGCTCAAGTTTCACGAGCTACTCAGTTAGTATTTTTTTTTTTCCCTTTTAAATGAAGCTTCAAACTATTAGATTCCATTGCTTAATTCTTCAATTTGTTTGTAATTTTGTTGATTGCAGGCATGACACATGCCTGCACTTTTAGAGTTTCCAAGTCTGTAAGTATTTTTTTTTTTTACATTTTCTTTTCTATTTCTTGCACTCCATATTTGTCTGCACAAGGTGAAAGTTCAATTTTTTCAAAAAAAATAAAATAAAATAAACATTGTGAAACTCGATCCTTGAAAAAATTGTTATTTCTTCACTTTTCCGCAAATGGAACAGTAAATAAAGACGACTCTTAAATTGTAATAAAAACTCACTTGTATTTGAGATTTTAATCTTATTACTAGTTGGGTTCCAGGAATTTTGGAGTTTTGGCCGTGAGGAGGTCATTGAATTTGGGATTGAATATTTCGTGCAAGCGTTCAGTTAGGTCAATTAGAATGGAGAATGGTAATAATTGTAACCTGATGGGTGCAAGCAATGAATCTAGAGGTGCCTTGGTAGTTTTTGAAGGATTGGATCGTAGTGGTAAAACTTCACAATGTGGGAAGCTGCTTTCGTATTTAGAGGGTCTGGGGCATTCAGTCGAGTTATGGCGATTCCCCGACAGAACTACAAGCGTTGGGCAGATGATATCGGCATATCTGACTAATAAATCCCAGTTGGATGACCACACGATCCATCTACTTTTCAGTGCAAATCGGTGGGAGAAGAGGTTTGTTTTCACATTTATGCTTTGCATTGATTTCTTCCCTAGAAAACGTTTGCCAGTAGGAAATACTTGTATCACATGCTGTAGTGAATCTTTTGTAGTTCTTGATAGATATGTCGTCCTTACCATGTTCCTCCGACTCATTACATTTCTTGTGGTTCCCATTTCTGACACATTTTTTATAAGTTTATGGTGATATGATCTTGTAAGGAGGTACCTGTGTCAAACATGTACATGTATTCAGTGGTTATACCGAGTCTGAGTAACATAGCTTATGACATTCTCAACAAAGTTCATAATCTATGAAGTTCTTCAGTTTGTGGTTTAATTCTTTTCATTTGAACTTTTGTTAGCCATATTGGTGGGAGGAAAAATCCTTTAAGCTGCACTGACCCATCTCCCTTCTCCTTGTGCTCATATCTTGGTCTTCTTGGATTTGCAATACTGCATTTGTCAACAAGTTTTGCAATCTTTGAGGTTTTAGCTTCTGTTTTAGTTATTTATGTTGGAGCTTGTTTCTTTGCTATCATTGCGAAAGGATGATCCTTTTACCTACCGCTGCTCCGATTTTGCGTTTTTCTTCTTGGATTTGGCATTTGTGTTCTTTTCACAGCCAAGTACACCGCGAAGTATCATCTTGGATCAAAATGGTGTTACTTCTCTATATTGGACCTTCATTTAATGGTAAAGTTGTATGTCATATGCAGTCCCAATATTGAATGACGTGACAGTGCATTTATTGTCAAGGCAATGCGTAAGCGCCTAGGAAAGGCACAAACAAGCAAAAGCATCTTTAAGAAGGGGTACACTTTATGAAGGTATTGTACCCTTTTAGAGACTGGAGGAATATAGAAGATTATGAATCTAGTCAAGATGGAAGTTAAGGAAACTAAAAATGCTAATTTTATACCACCGTTTAGCTTTATACATTAGACTGGAAATGAATTTAACTTTCTGATGTTTATTATCCAAAAAGATATATTGCAAAGGCCATTTGGTATAATGTGGATGTTATATGCTTGTTTTCGTTTGCAAGTCCATTGCATTATTGAGGTGAGTGCTTTATAATTGCCTTGCACCTTGTATGATACAATTGTCTTAGCACCTTTTGTGTTTATCAGCCGTCATGCCTTTGAGTAAATTGATTGTTGCAGGGGCTTACAAGCATCTTTGTTTGCTTGATGTTGCACTTATAAGCTAATGCTACATGGACTTAGGTGTAAGTGCTGGGCATTGGTATGTATCTGACATGGTTATGTTCAATTTTTTCCTAGACTTTCTTGTGTTTGAAGATTCCTCAAAGGATAATATTCCCATAGTCCAATTATGTATTGGACATTTGTGTTAGGCACGGGTATATAGAAACAAATAAAGAGTTGGAGCAACATAGCATAGAATTATACACTTTTTAAGTTAGTGAATGTGAGCAACTTCACCAAAACATGGATTTAGACAATCCATTGACTATGTTCATGTGTTCTTGATTGGTCACACTGCAAGGAGGACAAGTGGGCCAATATTTGCATTAGTTGGCAAAGTAGCACTTCTGGAATAGAGTAGCCTGAATAAACGATCTTATTTGAATATTTATCAGATGAAATTACAAAAACTTTCTAGCCTTTTAAGCAAGTCTGACAATCTAATTCTGATGACATATTTTAGTGATAGATCCAAGGAATATGATGCACGGCATTAGTTCTTCTACCAGCATATTTCTATGTCTGTCTTTAATTCTTGGTATGTGAAAAAAGTAGAAAGAAAAAAAATTTATTTCCATCCATTGCTGATATGGACCTTCGAACAACCACACTACAAAAGCTAGCAGTTGAGGTTGGAGAATCTAGGTCTATGTAAATCCCAAAAGGAAATCTCATACTTTCCTATGTGGGATCTAAGTCCAATTCCTAGCAATAGGCTCATGATAGTCCACCATGTTCTGCAGTTTCGGTTGGCACACGGGTTGGCATTCTGCTAACTTAATTTAGCCCCGGCAGAACACTGCAATATCAATGTCACCATTAGAGCTGCACAACTGCAATTGAGAGACATGATAGCTTTTTTTGGTACCAATTGATGGACCTTTGGAGAACCACGCTCCAAAAATTAGTTGTTGATCCAAGTCTCATAACATAACATGCAATTTGGCACATATCAATTGTTTGACAGAAATGAAAACTGATAGAAAAGAAAATAAAATTTTTAAAAATGCAAATATTGTAAATATTCATATTTAATTTGTATCTATTCCATTCTCTCTCCTCTCATTATTACAAATTGGAATATTTTTTGTTTCTGTGCATTATGATGGAAGATAGTCGTCTTTCGTTTCTAATTTCCTCTCACTTCTTTTTCCTACCAAGCACACTTGAAATTTATTATCTTTCAACTTTTCCAATCTACCATTGCTTTCTTGATACTTTTCCACTTCACCAAGAATACCCTAAATGAATCCAGTATCTGCATGTGCATATGTTCGATAATTATTTGCAGTATAAGATGAAGTCCTAAATCTACTATTTGTTTGCAGATCAATGATGGAAGCGAAACTGAAAGCTGGAACCACCCTTATAGTAGACCGTTACTCTTATTCTGGAGTCGCTTTCTCATCTGCTAAAGGACTTGATTTCGAATGGTGTAAGGTGAAGGCAAACTGCCAAAAGAACTAGCTGCTTCTCACATATTAAGTTATTGCTTACCTTGGTCGTTGACGACAAATAAGGTCTTTTCTTACAGGCACCAGAGAATGGGCTAATAGCTCCAGATCTGGTAGTGTACCTCGATATACCGCCCGAGGTTAGTTATGTTAAAGCTGGTGAAAACTTCAATAAATATTATATGTAAACTGAAAATATTGTTTCATATTTATTAGAAAGCTGCAGAAAGAGGAGGCTACGGAGGTGAGAGATACGAGCAGCTCGAGTTTCAAAAGAAAGTTGCACAACACTATAAGCTTCTTGAAGATTCTTCATGGAAGGTAATACTTTGTTTCATCTCATGCCATATAGCAATAGCAACAAGATGCCATGGTTAGTTGAAGTAATCAAAAGACAGGACTGGACCAACCTATTGAAGAGAGAACTGGTTGGTCTGGCAGTTCAATCATATAGGTTGAACCGAAAAACTAATGAAATGGCTAGAAACCAGAAAAACCAGTTTTGCTTTGATGGTTCTATTGGGGTTTGAACAATGGCTGGCAACAAGATGCTTGTTTTAAAATTTCATGCGATGATTGCAGATGATAGATGCTTCCCAATGCATAGAAGATGTGGAGAAACAAGTGGAGGAGATCGTATTGGAACATGTCGTGACTTGTCAGAAAGGGAAGCCTCTTTCATCCCTCTGGTCTTGCTAGTTTATCTATTATCATTCTCTCTTCCCTTCTTTTCCAACTGAAGAGATGCAAAACTTGCATGTGGCAAGCTTGGCAAAGAACTTAATACTGTATAACCTTAAATTGCTGCTTGTGTCTTAAGTGTTGTAGATTTCAGTTCAGTATCTTACTATGTCTTCAAAAAATATACCTCTCAACTCTTGTTTTAGAGTAGTGTGTTCTTATTTATGCTTTGGTTATTGTTTCGTGTTGTGTGACCAAAACAATTATATTGCTAATTTATGAATGTTGATTTGTTAAATTATGTAGACCATGTACAAATCTTAGTTTTACACATGTTTTAACTTCTAGGGTATGCTTGGTTCAAGCAAATTAATATTCTTGGGGTGATGTCAAACATCACCATTTGATTCTCATAATTAGATTTCAAATTAATTTTATATTCTCAGCCTGTCAAGATTTAGGAATATAGAAAGTAATTTCAATACTAATTCTTTAAATTTCCTTAAATTTTCTTGCATGCATTTTTTTATAATTCTACTTTTTATTTTCAGTCACTTCAATTTATTTTAGTAAACTAAAACGAAAGAATAATTATCTAATATATTTTCAAACGCTCCAAATAATATTTCAAATATAACATTTAGTCTATCATATTGCATTTTGTTTATTAAATCATAATTGGAAAAATACTTTCATAACAATTGTACCATACTTTCTTTTAATTATCATTTTGATTAAATTTGCTTTTAAACCGTAACAAATAATATCTTTCAATAAAAATACTTTTTTCTTCTTTCGTTCCCTTATCATTTTGGTTAAAGGAAAATTTTAATTCTCCAAGTCTAGTTTATTTACCTAAGAAATGAGAGATGATATTATTTTACTAGCTAAATGCGTAAAATAAAATTCTAAAAGTTTCAACTTTGTGTAATAATCAATAAAATAAATAAATTTTATAAAAACAATTTAGTGAAATGCATTAAATAATTTTACATTTTATCAACTAAAATTTAAAATTTTATATTCTTTTCAAATAAATCAAATAGGATAATGTAATATAACATATCAAAAATATGTCAAGTAATTTTAACTTTCGGTAATAGTTAATATATTACATTCCATCAATCCACCATCCCCACCAACCATTCAAATGAATAGGTGATTTAAACTTTGTCAAACCCTAGTATTAATACCCCACCAAACTAACAACCCTTAAACGGATCTCTCTTATAGCTCTCCATATAAGAGATCTAAATAAAAAAAATCTATTTTACTTCAAAATTAATTGAAGTAATTTTATGCAACATGTGCATATAATGTGAGTTTTATCTTCCTTTTTATTTGATCATGCTATTTAATCGTTGTCCTCTGTACCAGTTTTATCTACAGACAAAGCAGTTCAATCCTTTGCTATCCAAATGGGATTTCCTCCCCCTCAAACGCTTGTGGACGTTCAAAATTCAAAATTGAAGATTAAAGATTCGAATCAGACAAGATACAAGGAAAACAAATTAATGAAACACCTAAATTTTGCAATATATATTGGATTGTCTCAAATTTCCTGTTACCACTTTACCGGTCAAGAAACTAAACAAGCAACAGAAGCACATGGAATCAAAACTCAAAAGGCATGATTGGTAATCAATTGCATAACCCTTACACCCCGTATGGAACACAATTGCCTAGGATAATCTCACCACAAGCTACACCAGTATCTTTCATGGAAATAAACATAATCAAGAATCCGATAAATTAAAGCTTCAAATGTCTATCTATCCAGTCCCAATCAGTATGCATGATCCTTAACCATTTTCAACCACGACAATCCAAAAAACCTAAACTTTGACTAAAGACCTAAACTTTGAATTTAGTTCCTTAGAAACGCAACAGTGGCAACGCGTGATCCCACAGATCCACCAAACATGAATGTAGGATAAGTCCGAACATGATTCAGATATCGAAACGGGGGATGATCTCTGTGTGTCTCTTGGTCCTTCGTTGCACTTGGCTCTTGGGATATTGCAATGTTCCTTTGATTGAAATTTTCCACCTCTTGGACCAATTCATCTTTTGTATGGTTGCAAGATGTAATCACCTACAAACATCATTAAAAATAAAATTGCTCAATCTACAAAGAGTAATACATGTTGCTCCAACTCTTCATTTTTCTTTAAGTACTCATATCTAACACATTTTTGGATAAGAGTACGAAATGACCCGACCCTCCAAACTCATAGAAAAACCTAGAAAAAGAATTGAAGATACCCTGATCAGACACTTACTTGCATATGACATATCTAAGGCCTAGTAACATAGGTGGTACTGTAAATTTCATTTAAATTCAATTCTCACACTTAGATACTAGCCTTGTCAAAGCTATACTAAGGATTGAATTTAAGTATATCTGAACTTATCTTCAAGTAGTCAAGAAAGCTGGGGATGAAACCTTGGCTTGAGCAAAACTAGTGAGCGCAATTGGAATTCTGACTTATATTTGTATATGTACACAATTGGAATGTGAGTGGGCATGTGTATATGTGCGTGTATATATATAAAGAGGTAGCACTCAAGCTCGAGCTTTGATTGCAATGGATCTCATTTCACCACAGAAGTTCAAAAGATGAAATAAAATAAAACCATAAACAAGCCTGTAAGGTGCTCACTAATATTCCACCGGGGGCCAACAACTTTGAAACTGAATCCCAATACATAATCCTGAAACGAAAAAGTTCAAGAAAATCTTAAAAGGTGATCAAGTAGAAAGTGATAACTGTAGAAGCTAGAGCTACTTAAAAAAGATGCAAACTAATGCATATCATATACATAAGTGCAAATTGTACGATTCAATTCATGAGATTCTACTTGCATGGACGTGAACTTCCCGATAATCAGTTATTTGTTATATATATTGCTGTACTGAGGAAGCAGCATACGAAGGGAGATATTTTAGTAGAGATGAAATCACTATTACCTTTTGATAGGCCCATCAGGATGCAAGCCAATGGCATCGAGAGTCCCCTTATCCATGACAAGTTGAAACTGTCTATCCAACTTTGTCTCAAGAATATCATCAACCTAAGGACCAAATGAAATAGCAAAGTCAAGGTGCTTTGAGAACAGTTGAGTATTAAGAGAGTTATCAATTATGTAGGAATTCAATTTCAACCCAGAATGTTTTGAATGCTCCACTTTCTTCATAAGAAACCTACATCTCCATCCTAATCTCTCAGACAGGTGCTCAAAGTCTCAATATCCGGTTTTCTTCACAATATGGATCTCAAGTTTGTATTTTGGACTGCATAGTAGGCCCTAACTTCCCCAAGCCATTATATTTTGGTTTATAGCACCCCTCAAGAGGTTGAGAAAGTTTTAAAAGATCAAACAAATATCTAAAAATAAGAATGGTTGATAAGTGCAAGGTAAGCAATTTGCCTATGGGTTCAATGGTTTCTCAGTAAGAGATGCAATAAAAGCAAACTATGTCATCTTAACTAAGACAACTGGATGAGGAAGTTCTAAAGATTAAACAAGAATCAAAAGTAAGAACCAAGACAATGCTGATGTATAAGCAAGTGTAAATAAATACACAAAGAATGGGAATAAAAAAATGCACACATAAAGAAACCATATGGCAATTCATTTCAAATCAGACATAAGCACTTCAATTCATAGAACATGATAATACTAAATTCTTTTAAAGGGTGAACAAAAACAGCCTGTACTTAGATTCAGTTAGATTTCATAGAATTCCATCCATACCAGAAACTTGATGTTTGAAAATCCATCTCGATCAGCTAGGCTTTGAGCAAGGTCAATTGCTCCTTCACTATAATCAGTTCCAGTTAAATCTGTGAACCTGAATTAAAAAGTGCAGCAAATTCACCTGACCATTACCATCAAAGCAATAATAAAAATAAAATTTTGTTTATTCACCTATAAAATTTTCAGAAAGTTTACCAATGCCTAAATGTATTATTTAAATCTATTTAGTTCAACTACAACTATATAGATTAACCAACACTGAAGTGATACACAATGGAATAACAGAAATAGTCAAAGAATATTTATTAACCCATACATGTTCCAAAAAAAATAAAAGAACCATGGCAGATCCAATTTCACATTTAATACCAATGCTGATAACTTTGAAGGACCTGATTGAAACAATACTTTAGTTTGAGGATTCAATGTGAATATTTTGAAGTTTAGGGATCAATTTAGAATTTGGCCCATTGTCTGGGGACACCTGTTGCAATTAAACCTCAAATATATACAAGCAATTATAAATGGGAAAAGTGTTCTCTAGTTATTTAAATGGTACATTTATCAAGTTATACAGGCAGGATGGCAACATTGCCCTATTCAAATATTAGTTACACTACCAGGGTTTCTTTATATATCTATCTTGTTTCACAATCATAATAAAACTTTGTCCATCTTTAGGTAAAATTGAGTCCTTTTCTTCAGGAGATATTCATTCATATCCATTATAACCTATAATATTTTGGCCAATGCCAACCTAAATTGAAGATCATAAGACAAAGAGCACCTCTTATCTGCTCATGTCATGAATCTAGCAAAAATATGTCTTATAAAATACCAGTAAAGCAATAGCAAGAACAATATGCAAGCAAACTGATTATTTCACTTAAAGACCACAAATTATTTTTACTTGAACTGATATTAGTAGCACAAAATACTGGAGCTACAGGCAAAGTCTTGGATTATACCCCTGCTTAGAAAGCTCCTGAAGGAGCAGACCATTTCCCGTGCCAATGTCAAGTACACTCCAGCAAGACAAATACTTTTCATCCTGTTCAACAGACTGTGGCTTGGGCTCTCCACCATGATTCGGGATGTGACCTTGAGAAACATCAGTACACAAGCTTTTGGTCCAAGAAATAACAGTATCCATGACATCAGTTCCAAACCTATGGAAAGAGAGGTAAAACAGTGAAGAGATTAACTACAAGTTTTGAAATGAAATTAGCACAAATAAAATTTTTACAATCCTTTTGCTATAAGAAAATTTATTAAGCTTGGCACAGATACCAACTCAAAGAAGTTATCAAGTCAAAGGGTCATTGGGGCAACCATGAAAATGCATGTCAAATTAAATTCCATTTAATATATTTATACACACAGATTACATGCTTATGTGATAAGTGATAAAAACATTTTGCCTATTAGTACAAATATAATGCCCAGCTTGAAGGCAAATTAACATAGTTAATGTAATGCTAACCAAATTTCACCAGCGTGACCATGTTCACGAAAATTGGCAAGCTCATCAAGATATGCAGCATCCCAGTAACTCTGAAGACCAAGCATTGAAGTCTCTGCATCTGGCTCGTCCTTGTCGGAACTGTACGTAAAATACAAATCATACAGGCAATGATTAATATAAACTATTCAACTTCCTTAGCAATGGGTTAAAATAATATTGTCCTATAATTCCACCTATTAAAACCAAATCCCGAAAATTTAACTAATAAGCCCCCATTTCATTGTCAACTTTCCTACTTGCCATAAAAAGTATAACGTGTTTTTGGATATAAAAGGAAATAATATTCTTGAAAGATTAAAATGAAATTACATAGAGAACAAAATCCATAAGTTCTTTTACGAACAAATATGTCTGAATTGGTATTACATTATACTCATCAGCACATTTCCATCATATATGATTTTTCGTTGTAGTATTTCCTATTGCTTTATAGCTGGGGAAAGAAAAGGCAAAAGAACCAAACTAGAAGAAAAGAACTTGTTTCTCGATTGCATTTATCTATAACGATAAATAATTATATATTGAAATGTAGAACTCTAAACCTTTTGGCTGTATAGAACTAAAATTTCTATAGATTGATCATCTCAATAACTTTTTTTCATTTCTATAGCACTGATCCACGTACAATTTTTTGAAATAATATAAAAATCACACTAATACAAGCATAATTAAGGTCAAATAAACTATGAAATTTTCCCATCCAAAAGTCAAACCAAGAAAGTTACATATTCATTTCATCTTCTTGCAAAGAAATTTTAAATTGTCAATAGATCAAATCTCAAGCTTAAAATTCACTCCTAAAAAAAACATACACGTGCATATATAAATAAATAAATAAAAGTAAGAAAGTAAGCACCGAATTCACTTTCTACAGCTCGAAAGCCCTTGTTTATGGACTCTCAAACTCAAAAACTAGCCAAAGATTAATATTTAAAATAAAACGCAAAACCGGAAGACAAATAGAATAAATAAAAGCGAAACCTGTAATCAGAGGCGGGACGGAAGTTGGCAGCGGAGGAGAGGGCTTCGGCGGCATCAGCGTGGCGCTGCTCATCATCAAGTGTGCTTCCGTAATCGCTCTTTATAGACCATGAATCTGCAGCCACCGACCTGTCATCATCGGAAGCCACTTCTCGACCGGTCTGCAGCTGTTGCTGCGGAAGCTGAAGATGTTGGTTAGCTTCCGGCGACTCTTCCGGCGAAAATCTCATTCCTGCCATTTCAAGCTATTTAACTCCCAAAAAACTGGTTAAATTTGTGAGTGAAGAAAGGAAGATGGAGACTCGATTCGTTTACGACTTCGGTATCTGTTCAACGGAAGTAGAAAAAGTGTAGATATTAGGGAGATTTTTTTCTTCAGGGTTCTTTTTGTAATTTCGTAGTTTTTATTAGTTTTATAAATAATTCTGTACAATTAGAGATATATGTGGAGGCGTGCATCCTCACGTCAGGCCAAAACTTTTGTGCAATGCCTCGATCTAGCTAATCTCTCACTTTAAAAGAAAAGAAAAAAATTAAAATATGTCATTGACACCTTGAATTCTCCTTTTTTTTTTCTTCAAGTTAACACCTTGATTAAAATTAAATGCCGAGTGGTTAAGAATTTTGTGAAGGATAAGTTCAAGGGCTTTTTTTCATCTAAATAATAAAACTAAATTATTTACTTAAATAATATATGTTTAAATTTTTAATTAATTAATTTAATTTACTCATTTAAATCCTGATTTCAATTAAGTTGATTTAATTTTGAAATAATGATTTTGGTCGAAGTCGTAACGACTAAAGTGACAATTGATGGGAAAAATAATAACATTATGATTCACGTTATGTTTCATGTGAAAAAATTATATTAAGGTTTAATTATTATTTTAGTTATTTAAGATTGTTTAATTGATTTTTAATTATTTTATACAGATTTAATTATTTTAAAATATTTAGATAAAATATTAAAATTTTGTAACAATAAAAATATAAATATTAAAATATTAGAAAATTTAAAAATATTCTAGAATATTATAAATATATTATGAAAAATATGAATGTATTGTAGAAAATTTAGAAATTACGGAGAATTATAAAAATATTAAATATAAAAAATACTATGAATTTATTCTAAAAATATTATAAATGAATTATGAAAATATGAAAGTGTTATAAATAAAAAAAATTAAGTAAAGAATATCAAAACAAATATATTCTCGGCAATTTTGGTTTTTCAAGTTGTTAATAATTTATTATATCTTCTTTTAGGTAAAACATCATGTTGTATAAGACTTCTAACTTTCAATGTACACTAGATATGGGTGTTCACAATTCGGTTAAAATCGAATTGATTGATTGAATCGATCTAATTTGGTTAATTGGTTAGTGGTCGAATTTAGTTTGATCGGAGGTCGGTTAATGAATTTTTGAAATTTCGATTATCGGTTAATTTGATTCGAAACCGAATAATTAACTAAATTTACCGATTAACCGAAATATTTGTTGTTTGCAAGACTTATGTAGTGTTTGGTTGTTAACTTTCAAGACTTATATAGTATTTCTAATGTCTTATTTATTGTTTTCACCTCCATTTAAAGTTTCTTGAACTATTAAATAAAAGAAAATGAACATTAGTAATGTATTTTTTATTTTTTATATTTTTATACTTATTTTAACCAAAAGATAAAAACATATAAATTTTGGTTAATCGATGAATTAACCGATATATTTCGACTCGGTTAATGTATTTGAAAAAACTTGATTCGATTAACGATTAAAGATTTTATATTTCAAATAATTCGATTAAGGTATTAACCAAATCAACCTTTTAAACACCCCTAATAGATAGATACATCGAATAAATCAATGCAATGTTATGTATAATGAATTTGCATAATTCATGTAAAATTAATATACATGAATCTCATAAATGTCCAAGTATATGATCATCCATTTCATGCAAATAATGTGTGTATAAGAACATGCAAACAATGTCTAAGTGTATAATATTATACATTTGAATTGGATAACTATTCACTATGAATATGCCTCATTAAAATTTTGCTAAAAAAAATCAGAATGATAAAAAAATTAGTGAAGAAAAAAAAGGATAATATTCATAGAAGGTTTCCCCTTCAAAGTAAATAATTATTCAATGTCTTTAAGATGACGCATTCCTATCCCTACGTTATGTACGTGTTAGAAAATTGAAGTTGGCAATGCTTTTGTAAACAAATTTGTTGGGTTATCACCTGAGCGAATTTCACAAATATCAGTGTCACCTTTTTTTCAAACATTTATAAGTGTAAAAAAACTTTGGATATCAATCCTAGTTCGGTTAGGATAGAAGTGGCTAGTTCCATAGTGGGAGACAAAATGATTAAGGATGAATGGATGTGATGATCGATGAAGATCGTGCCATAGAAATATATATAGGTGTGTGGAGACGAAATTTCTCAATTCTGTTTACAGATTTTTCTCTCCATAACATCATCTTCTTCAATCACTCTAAAGAAGAAGTGGATGTAGCTGAAGGAAGCTCAGCATGCTACAATAGTCGGGTGCATTAAAGTCCGATAGTATAGAAATTAAGGAACTGGTAAGCTTTTTTACCTCTCTGTACTCGTGGATTGAAGGAAGAAGTAGAGTAAGAGCTTTTAAAAGCTTTTGTATAATGATGGATTTTGAGGTTTAAGGGTTAAACACCTTTAGTTTAACCGACAAATGGTTATCATGCTTAGCTATTAGGATAAATGAGGCTCTGGCATTCAGACAAGCTAAGTTGACAAGAATAAGAAAACAATGTTTCTGTACTTTGCCTTTGGATGATAAATGATGTGTGAACTTTTGTCTATTAACTGCTGATTGTTTTATGATAGATATTGATAGATATTTTGGCGTGATATTTGTCTAATGATAAATTGTATGATATGTTTGAGTAATGTATGCATAGTGTGGTGGAAAATGTTGACGAGATAGATGAAGTTAGGACTTAGAAATGAGAATTTTTGTTAGATACAGCCATACAGTGTTGCTAAGTGCAAGTCGTGATGGGCGAAGCTCCGAGCCTTACGATGGGGGACATTTCGGTGTTCGAGTATCTAGGTGAAATGTGAAATAAGTCATTCGGGACAACAAAGTGACGACGATTATTAGGTTCCATAGAGCAACACTGCGATGGCGGTCAACAGGCTCTATGGGGTGACACCGCGTTGGCGATAATGTACTACGAGGTGACACTTCAAAAGAGGTCTAATGTGTAAGATCACAGCTCGACTATGGCAACCAATATGGTCCGCTGGGACAATAAACACGGGGTAGTCCATTGGGACAGTAAACACAAGGTTGTCCACTAGGACAGTAAACACGAGATAGCCCGTCAGGATAATAAACACATAATAGTCTGTCTTGATAGTAAATAAGAGATAGTCTGTTGGGACAGTAAATACGGGGTATTCTATCGAGATAGTAAACATGGAGTAGTCTGCGATACAGTAAATACGGGATAGCCTGTTGATAGGGGTGTGCATAATTCGGGTAAAACCGAAAAATTGTTAACCGATCGAATTGATTAATCGGTCGTTAACCGAATTTTTTCGATCGGGTCGATTAATTTTTTATGATTTTTCGTTAACGGTTAATTCGGTTCAAACCGGTCGGTTAACCAAAAATTTTGTTAACGAAAAAATTAATAAATAAAATTATCCAACCCAACCCAAACTCAATTACCCAACCCAATAAAACTAAAACTAAAGTTTACCCAATTACCCAATCCAATAAAACTAAAACTAAAAGACAACCCAATTTACTAAAGTCTAAAACCCAATTTACTTTAATAATTTATAAATTTTTAAATTTTAAAATAAAAATAAAAAAATTAGGTAATTCGGGTATTTTTGTAATTCGGTTAATTCGGGTAATTCGGTTAATTCTGTAATTCGGGTAATTCGTAATTCGGTAATTCGGGTAATTTTAACCAAAAATAAAAATACATAATTTTCGTTAATTGGTTAATCGACCTTATTAACCAAAAAATTTCGGTTCGGTTAAATTTTTTAAAAAAATCGGTTCGGTTAACGGTTAAAATTTTTGGAAGGTCGGTTAATTCGGTTATAGTAATTTCGGGTCGGTTAACCGGTCGGTTAACCGAATGAACACCCCTACCTGTTGAGACAATAAACACAGGGTAGTTAGCCGGGATAGTAACATGAGGTAATCCACCGGAACAGTAAACTCGGGGAATTTTGCTAAGTTGTAAAATATGAGGGTCATAATTGGAAATTCTGTAGCCTAGGAGGGATGCCAAATGATTTAAGTAGAGCTACGGTGTGATTGGGACGAAAAGTCACAAGAATGAATGAGCTTGGTAGGTTTGAGGGACATTGACCACTGGGATAGTGAGAAAATTTGCCAAAGGCGATGATGAATGGGGCCAGGGAAACATCTTAACCCCAAGTTAGGATGAAAATATGAAAAAGCTCCTTAGATAATGAGATATACATAGTCCACCAAGGAAGCTATAAATCGCACATGGTTTAATAAAACACGGAATAAGCTCTACTGGGATCCATGAGTCATAAGCCGACAAAAAGATATACATAAATTGGTTTTGAATAGACTGAGATCATGTTTGAGTTAAATTTAGTTAAAATTGGTTGGGTGGCTTGTTGTCATGAAATGAAATGATTTTAGCTTGGTTTTAACGGTATAAAATGTTGAGAGTCAATCTAGGTAGCTTTGCATGCCTTGAATTGGAATCAAATGGTATTTTTTGGCCAAAACAAGGTTTACGTTACGACTACAATTGTCCAATTTTGCAATGTAGTGTTGACAGTGAATTATGTCTTGACGTCAGTATGCTCGAAGTCACAAAGTGACTTACTGTGTTGGCAACGTCACGACGTGGAGGATGTAAGGTTGCGACGTCAGCTCTGAATTTTTAAAACTTTACAATTTGATCCTAATTCAAACTTGGGTTAACAAAAGAGCTTTCTTAAGTTTGTGTAGGACTTAAAAATGATTGTGTAATACATTATGTACTTAAATGTTAATTATTTATGTATTTAAATGATGGTATATTCCATGATGTTTTGAATTTATTAAATCAATGATCATAACATCTCGTAGCTCAGGTCCAACAACCGAGTTGAGTATGGAGTGTTACAAATAGTCCATTGAACCTCAAGCTTAGGAACCTTCCCAATATTAGTATCAATAGTAGGAGTTTGCTAACTAGTGAGAATAGATCTCTATGCGTTTTCATTGTCAAACTTAATGTAGGCTTTCATTTTAGCCTTTAAGTAGGGATAATTGTCATTCTCAAGCATAGGGGAATGAGTAATCGACGAACTTTCCATTTTTAGCAAAAAATAGCATAAAAATTCACCACTAGATATGTTAAGTATCTGCTCTGATACAATTGTTGCTACATTAAGTTGCTTATTTGCTTAACACAACAAGTGCAATGGAAATGCTAGATTGTAATGACCATTACGACGAAACCGTGTAAATAAAAAACCAAATAACACTAATAATTTAGTTACGCAATTCGGTTTCTCTACGTTTGCAGAGCCTAGCTTAATGAGAAATTCCACTATCTTTAGTCAATAATACAATAAGTGACTTGCACTCTATCACTCTGCAAATATAAATACCTCATCTTTATACTTAAAGACTAGAACTCTTACCTCCAAATCCTTTGTTTAAGAACTTAGGCAATAAACACTCTCAACAATGTTTACAATACAAACTTTGCACTCTCTTACAAAAATAGTTCCTCAATGAGCAAATTCAAGTGCTCTCAGTAAGCTTTCTTACAAAACGTAGACAAGCCTTACAACATATATTCAATTTGGCTTGCTAACATAAAATCTAAATGAATACAATGTAACTCCTTGAAAATAGCTACTACAATCACAATAATCAAAGTACAATCAATTGAAGATCTTATTTACAAAATAACTACACAATCTTTATCAGTCTTCCATGTTTCAAAAGATAATTTGATTCACTTGAATCCAATCTAATTTTCAAATGCCAAGGATTAGTTTTCCATAGATGGACCATAATATCTTTAATAAAATAACACATAACCCGGTTCAAAGATTTTTTTCGTTAAATTGCCAAATCTAATAAGGCAAACATTTAAGCTACCTTAATGATAGTTTGCAGTTTGCATTACTAATGCCACTCACCAATTATCAGCTCATTTTGCCTCAAAAGATAAAACCTCTTATTTATATACACAAGGCTTTTCGAGAACAACTCGATCACTTCATATCCATTAATAAAAGAAACCAAGTAACTAATAGTTTAGGATAAATTTTTAAAAGTCAAATTTTGTCACCTTGTAAATGATGATGTCTAAATTTATTAATTTTTTAAGAATTTGAACTAAAATAATAAATTTTGTAAACAATGATAGTTAAATTTGTTAAATTATTTATATTTAGATTAAATCGATAGAATAGATAAACAATAAAGAGTTAATATTTTTATTAGATCAATAAAAAGGCTCACATCAACTTTTCATCACTCACCTAACAATAACTTTCTATCACTCTAATAACAATTAACATGAGAATAACTAAAATATTTAATTCCGAAAATCCTAATGACTAAATAAAAAATTTATATTTGAGTAATTAAAATGGAAACAACTAAATAGTTTAATGACTATTTTTCTACTTTACCTTCTATTTTAATTCGAAACCAAGGGGCTAGAATGACGAAATTGTTTACGGACGGGTCTGTCGGGCTGAACAGAATGGACAAGCCTACGGCGTGCAGGCGGGAAAAAACTCACCCATCCGGAACCGCTACACTCTCGAAAACCCCCCAAATCAACCTCTCGTGAAAACTCTCCCTTCTCCTCCGCGCCAAACGCTGCCAATGTCATCTCAAGGGACGGCCACCGCCACCAAAACACTTGCGCTAGACTCCACCCAACTATACCTCACTGCCATAGACTCTTCCGATTCCACCCTTTCTTTTCCCCCTATCCCCTCCTCTTTCCCTCCCTCTAAACTCATACCCAATACCCGATTCCTTGTCGACTCCTTCCGCCACTCCACCACCACCACCTTCTCCGCCGCCTACTTCCTCTCCCACTTCCACTCCGACCACTACTCCGGCCTCTCCCCTTCCTGGTCCAAAGGCATCATCTTTTGTTCCCACCTCACTTCCCTCCTCCTCATCCAAACCCTTAAAATCCCGCCTCATTTCGTCTTCCCTTTACCTCTAAACGACCCCGTTGTGGTAGATGGCTGCGAGGTCATTCTCATTGACGCCAATCATTGCCCCGGTGCTGTCCAGTTCTTATTCAAAGTTCCCACAAAAAATGGGAGCTTTGAAAGGTATGTTCACACGGGTGATTGTCGTTATTGTAATTCGATGAAGTTGAATAGTTATTTGAATGACTTTGTTGGTTGTGATACGATTTTTTTAGATACTACTTATTGTAATCCAAAATTCGTGTTTCCTTCTCAAGAAGAATCGGTTGATTATGTAGTTAGTGTGGTAGATAGGATAGGAAAGGAATTTAAGGAAAAAAAGGTTTTGTTTCTTGTTGCCACTTATGTTGTTGGAAAAGAGAAGATTTTGGTTGAGGTCGCGAGGCGATGTAAGAGGAAAATATTTGTTGATGGGAGGAAAATGGAGATTTTAAATGTTTTGGGGTATGGGGGTGATAAAGTTTTCACCGTAGATGAGAGCGAGAGTAACGTTCATGTTGTTGGTTGGAATGTATTAGGCGAGACTCGGCCGTATTTTCGGCCGAATTTTGTGAGAATGAAAGAGATTATGGAGGAAAAAGGGTATGAGAAGATTGTTGGTTTTGTGCCGACTGGGTGGACTTATGAAATTAAACGGAATAAATTTGCAGTGAGGTCAAAAGGTTCAATCGAGATACATCTAGTCCCTTACAGTGAGCATTCTAATTATGATGAGCTTAGAGAATATGTGAAGTTTTTGAAACCAAAGAGAGTTATTCCTACTGTTGGTATGGACATTGAGAAGCTTGACAGTAAGCATGCTGATAAATTGAGAAGGCACTTTGCTGGTCTGGTTGATGAAATGGCAAATAAAAAGGACTTCCTGATGGGTTTTCATCGTGGCAATTATGGGAGTGTAGAAAAAGTTGAAATGGATGCTAGTCCCAACTTGAATGAGAACAAGGACATGGAGAGAAAGAAAAATATATTGGAAATGAAATCTGTTGAGAGTAAAAATGCAGATATTACTTTGAATGATTCATCTCCTGTGCAGAAACCTGATTCACAAGATTCAGCTATACCGAGTGAGGAGGAAAGAGAGAGAAAGATTGAGGAATTAGGTGACTTTTTGCCCAGATGGGTGACCAGGGACCAGAAATTAAATTTGATCAGCAGCTCAAGATGGAATGTTGTTGAAGCAGTTTCTAATTTTTATGAACATGAAAATGAGTTATACGAGCAAATCTCTGCTTTTAGAACTTCTGATTCTGCCTCTGCTGCTCAGGCAGGTTCATCTAACAACTCTGTCTCACCTTTGAATTCAGGGCCCTTTAGAAGTAGCAGTCATGAAAGTTTAATCAGTCATTTAAGTCAAGCCAGCAAGCCTTCTAGTTTTAAACTTTCAGTTCGGAGTAACATATCTCCTGGTAAAAGGAAGAAAAATACTGAGAACAAGTCAAATAAGAAAGTAAAAAGCAACTCAAAACTGGAATCTAGCGGGTCAAAGCAACCTATGATAACTAGCTTCTTCGGTAAAGTTTTGGTTGATGACTCTAAAGGTGGTGGGACTGGCTTGAAAATTGAGGAATGCCCTAAAGAAGAAATCACTTTGCCTGGTGACTTGACTAAATCATTTACAGAGAAAATAGATCAGTTTATTCAGATAATAAATGGCAATGAATCGTCAAGAAACTATGTGGTCAACTTACTTGAGAAGACCCAAGGAGATATCAACAGGGCACTGGATATATATTATAGTAATCCTGAAGTGAACCATGATGAGAATATGGAAAATATTGTAGTTTCCAGCAAATCAGCTCCGGTCTGGAGCTGTAGTAATGATTGCCCTGTTAGCAAGAATGAACATGTGCTGGAGGAGTCAAGATCTATTCCGGATTCATCTTTGCAAGGACAACCAGTGGAAAATGTTGACGTAACTCTTGTATCATTGCCTCCTGATAAATATAAACCCATTGAGCATGGTTGGTGTCAAGAAGTTTTCATTTGCCATTTTCTTAATACTATATCTTGAAATTCTTCTAATTCTGTAGTATGGTAGCATCTATTTAGAAGTTATTTTATTGTTTTTAAATGCTAGGCATTTTTCTTTGAGTTATATTCCTGTTGCATCTTCGGTGTCTCTTTCTTTTTGTGGCAAGTTCATAGAACTTCTCAGAATCTCAGCTTATTCACAAAATTTTAAAACTCCTACTGAGACGTCTGTGCAGCATGCTGGAGGTCTGACCAGCCTGCTCCATATGTCCATCTTGCACGGACTTTTGACCTTGTTGGCAGTCAAAGGGGCAAGATCAAAGCTACTTCTATGCTTTGCAATATGTTTAGGAGGTTGGTAAGATTGTATCTTATTATTTTGTGTATATCTCTTGGTTGTGAAATCAAAGCTTGCATTGCTTTACTTATAACTGAATGCCAGCCCTTTTTCCTTGACATCTTCTTTCAACCAGTTTGCTGGCCTTGTCCCCCGAGGATGTGCTTCCTGCTGTGTATCTGTGCACCAACAAAATTGCCGCTGATCATGAAAATATTGTTAGTCCACTTCGCCAGTTCTCCTGTCTGTATCTTCCTTTTGTTGTTTCACGCAGTAGTTGATTCTTACTCTCTATTCCTTAAAAGATAATTTCCCCTTTAGATTGTATATTGTAGGTTGCTTAACAAATAAGAAACAGAATATTAATAGAGATTAGCTGAAAAAGAAAAGATGCATTCATGCTGTAGTAATGATGCAGGAATTGAATATTGGCGGTAGTTTGGTTACATCTGCACTGGAAGAAGCTTGTGGGACTAACCGTTCAAAAATAAGGGATATGTACAATGACATGGGTGATCTTGGTAGAAGCAGATAATTCCATTCAAAAATTTCCATTTTCTGTTAGACTTTTTCATCCATAATTTTTGGCATCTTCTTACCACCTTTTTTTGGTCTAAGGTGATGTTGCACAAGCATGCCGACAAACCCAAACTTTACTTGCTCCTCCACGACCACTATTAATTAGGGATGTATATTCTGTGCTTCGGAAGATAAGGTATGATCAGCCCAGTATTGATCCTGCAGCAACACATGATTATAAAATTATTGAAATATTGAATCCGTTACTAGATACTGATCTGTTTCCAGAGATGTAGGGAAGTATGAGTGTCATAATAATTTGCAGTTCTTAGAACTCGAAGTAATTGGTTAATGCCTAGGTTTTGCTGGTAAGAAAATAACTGAGAACTTGTACAATATTTCTTTCTTCATAAGATTAAGAACTGATTTCTCATTTTCTTGATAGATTAGAAGCAGAATGTTATTAACACTTCGTTGATGATAAGACAAAACATTGCGTCACCAGTGATCTCATGTTCTATATTTTGCTATAAAATATCTAATGGTTTGAATAGTTATTCATGGTCACTTGAGTGCCAGATGCATTCGATTGTGCCTATAGATTCTTGCACTAAAACAAGCCTTTGATATAAGTTCTCTTTATTTCTTATTTCTGAATAAGAGAAACTCAGTTCATTTTTTCCATGTATTAGTATCCATTTGGTATGATTTTAAAATTTGAGAAATATGCGTATCATTTTGTTTTGTATTATTTTAATCTTTGTCATGTATATTCTCTTTTTCCCATTTTCCTCATATAGCATTTATCAGTGTACAAACAGGCAGCGGCAGCACCATGCGGAAGAAAAACCTTATCGTGAATCTTATACGTTCATGTAGAGAGAAAGAGATGAAGTTTCTAGTGAGAACTTTGGTAAGATTTGAAAATGATATTTCTTGTATGTATCTTATGTAGGTGATTCTTGATTTTATTTATGTAAGTATCTGGTATGCAACAGTATGAAAAGAGCAGAAGGTTAATATTTTATTTTTGATAGGTGATATCTTTTCTGAAGATGGATAGTGAGTTTCTTTATTATCATATTAGAGTTTAGCACATTTGACAAGATCTTATCATATTAATATTCCCCAAATTGATGCTTCTTTCGTAGTAGATGTGATCAAGGCAAACACTATCTTGTGCTGTTATTTTTTACTGCGCATTGTCTTGATTGCTATCAACCTTCACGTGCTTTATAACAAAATTTTTTAGCAATTTTCGTGGAGGCATGTTAAGATTTTTGAATTTGTGCATTTGTTGTAGACTTCATGAATGTGAATGAAGGATTCCTTGTGGCACGGTTCTTAATTTGGTGTACAAGCATTGACTTGTTCTGCAATGTCTTCTGTTTTGAAATTATGGCACACAGGTCAGGAATTTGCGAATAGGAGCAATGATGAAAACTGTTCTTCCTGCATTGGCTCAAGCAGTTGTCATGAATTCCTCTCGTGATCTTTGTCATGAAGGGACAGCAGATTGTCTAAAAGAAAAGCTCCAGGTTTGATACAAATCATAAGCTATAATTTTTTTTTTCTTTTTTGAAGAGTATGAAATCGTAGATCTGTTTATGAAGACTTGATGTTTACATCATGCCACTATGGGTAAGAAGTATTAAAGCAATGAGTGGATTAACTTTTAACCTTCCCCAAAAAAAAAAAAAAAAAAAAAAGGGGGGGGGTGTTAAGTGGTGAATATGTTGATGTTTGTGTTAGTTTCATCTAATTTCTGTCTAGGTCGTACTACCAAAGGTATCTATTAGATTTATCTACATGCATAATGCTATTTTCAACATTGCTTGTTTTCTGTGCAAGTGATTATTTGTTTCTGTTTGTGATTTGATCTTGTGGTTACTTGTCAGGAACTTTCTACAGCAGTAACCGAAGCATATAATGTACTTCCAAATTTGGTAAGTGGTTATACATTTTATATCAAAGTTCTTCAACTTTATGTTCTTCTTCTATTTCTTTTAAGTTCCTGATTTTCCTTACCCACTTTATGAGATTTTTTTATATAATATGTGTGATAGCTTTTCTTTGATGTAATTATATATGCGTTAGTTTGCTCTTGATATCTTTCTTTCTTATAAATTATAAATTTGAGTCTGTTTCATTTGCTTTGTAACATATTGCACATGCCAGTTTGTTTCCTTTCCTTCTCTCCATTCTTCTGGAAGCAGCATAAGATAAAATATGTTTGTTTTGGTACATTTACGCTGATGATGCTTTGTGGATAGGATTTGCTTGTTCCTTCACTAATGAAGGAAGGTATTGCATTTTCATCATCAACCTTGTCAATGGTTCCGGGAATACCTATTAAACCCATGCTTGCAAAGTATGTATACATGTCACTCTTTTGAATCTTTCTTGTATATCAAATTGTTCTAATGCTGTTGCCTATGGGTGGTATTATTCTCCATGATCGTAGAATTACCAATGGGGTTCCAGAAGTACTGGAGCTTTTTCAAAACAAAGCTTTTACATGTGAATATAAGTAAGCTCTTTTCTCTCCCTCTCCGTGTGGATCATGCACATTTCCTCTAGTTTAAAATTGCATTCTTTGCTATTTTGGGATATTGCAAGAAACAACTGTGAAGCTTTCATGCCTCCCTAGTATAACACCATATTCTTTTGTTTCACTCAATGTGGTTGAGTTTTTTCTTGAATCGCGTTAGTTGGATAACTGATGCAAAGGCAGGTCTTGGAATTTTCTCACTTTCCTTCCGCATCTCTTAGTTTTATTATATGTTGGGTATGATTGAGTGTTTCTCTTTGCATGTAATTTTCAGATATGATGGTCAGCGTGTCCAGGTTCACAAATTGGCTAATGGAGCAGTGCGTGTCTTTTCACGAAATGGGGATGAAACAACATTAAGATTTCCAGATTTAATTAATACAATTAAAGAATCTGCTAAGCCTGCTGCCCAGACTTTCATATTGGATGCTGAGGTGAGATTGTCTAATGGCAACTTGCCTTTTACTTCTTTGAGATTGGCTTCTTTGTTATTGTTGTTGTTGTTGTTGTTGTTGTTGTTGTTGTTTTTGGTTATTCTTGCAACATTAACTGAGCTGTAGAATATCTTAGATGGAACATACCCTTATGTGTTGCCAATTCTGTTTATCGCTGTGGCTTCAGGTAGTTGCAATCGATAGGAAGAATGGTCACAAGCTGATGTCCTTCCAAGAATTATCTTCAAGAGAAAGAGGGAGCAAAGATTCTTTGATCACAGTGGACAAAATAAAGGTTCACTTTATTTTCACTTTGTAATATTACATGATTAGATTTACTATTTTTGTGGAAGTTTGATGATGCAAGCATTAAGCATTGAAGCGAATTGAAAGTAATCTTATGACATGAAGGATCTGCATAGCTGTTTCACTTATTGTTGTTTAAGAAACCTATTTCCCTTGTGCTTTCCTAACTGATGTTAGGGGCCCTTTGAATATAGAGTTTTCACGTTCACTCATCTTCTCTTATAAGTTCAACTTTTATTTCCTGTATCCTAAATTTAAATTTGGAGGTTTCTTTCTAATATCGTTGTAACTTGCAGGTTAATATTTGCGTATTTGTGTTTGACATCATGTTTGCTAATGGAGAGCAGTAAATATCTTGAACCCTCTCTTGGAATTGTTCTGAGTTTCCTTTATTGACATATATCTATATAGATATATAGACTAAAAAATTGAGGACAAGTTATAGCAGGAGTGTTTTCTGATACTATGAATGAACCAAAAAACAGGAGCTTTCCCATGAGCAATAGTATATTCATTCTCAGTTTTATATCTTTCCTCGCTGCCTCTTGCATTCACAACATGCATTTGCAGAAGTGCATGCTAGAAATTCATCTCTGTTACTTGAACTTGGGTGTGGATGTTGGATATGGGTATTTGTCCTACATTGGTATTTTCAATTTTATCCAAGTTTTTTATGTATCTGGAGGATCCTTAAAAGGTCATATTCCTATACCTATGTCTAGATATGCATCAGATAAGGGTGTTGGACATGGGTACTTCAACAACGATGAAGAATTGGAGTAACATAGAAATTCATTAAATGACGGAAATTTGGCTAGTGATTTTTTGCCTTCAAAGTGTGCATTCGTTTGACACATTATATTTCTGTCATCATGATGAATTCACTTGACCACAACCAAGTTTCCTTGTTGATAAAGAACTTTTGAATGAACTTCTAATTACCCCAATAGGTTGCCATGTTTCCGATGTGGTATAGATTTTGTGCTTTCAACTGCTTTTCAATCTACTTCATTTAAATTAAATGACTTGAGTGCCATATCTCTCTCTGCATAATTGAAAATGGACTTTATGCTGCTCTGGCTTATTCCTTCACTAGAGGACCTTGCAAATGCTATTGAGTGTCCCTGTGACATATAGGGATTTATGAGCAATTAGTATAAGAGTTTTATCACTGCTTGTAGATTCCTTTCTGATGTGATAGAGATTGGTTAGTGCAATTGAAATATTATCCCCGCATTTACTTCTGCGTTTAAAGTGAGAAAACTGAAGAGTTAGTTGACAGTATTACCATTAATTTTATTAAAGGGGAAAGATTATGAGCAACTGAAGCATAAGTTCTGGAAACCTATGTTACTACTACTCTTCATTTTTCTTAAGTATCCGTGTTCAACACTCATGCCCAATGTTTATTTGGACTGGGTATTGGGATATAACCCTCTAAGGACCCTCCAAATAAATAGAATAACTTAAATAGATTGAACGTCCCCGTGTGTGATGCATACTCGTATCCAACACTCACATTTTGGTCCGAGTAACATAGCTAGTAACTTAAGTATTCACTCACTTCTGTTACATACAGAAAGTCATACGATTTTATCAACATATACTGTTGTATGTCAATCACCTAAAATCTGGCTATTGTTATAGTTAAGCATTTTTTTTTCTAGAACAAAAGACTAGAGTGTAGATCTTCTTGTAGCTGTAAATCTGTGTCTGAAAATAAATCTTATATTACAAATAGGTGTCCCTCTTATTTTTGCTGCTATTTTCTTATTTTTCATTAAAATTAAAAAAAAAAGATATAATTTCCATTACAGGCTGCTAGGTGTTCCTCTACGCCAAAGAAGGAAATGTATGCCTTTCCCCTCCCACAATTTTTTCTTTTTCAGGTTAATTTATTTCATAGTCCCACTTATCAAACTCTTGTGAGTTGTAAGTTTAATCTTTTCTCTCATGCTAAAAAACTTTAGGTTTGAAGGATTTGTTTCATGACGAGAAGTTGGGTCATTTTGAATATGCAAAAGAAATCACAGTAAGTCCCCTCTGCTTTCCTTGTTTACAGTACAATTTTTTAGTTATTAGCTTGGACGTCAATGTCAGATATTTTCCTGTGTCTGACACAGGTATATTTATTTACTTATTTCAAATTTCTTTTATGTATTTGGAGGATACTTGAAAGGTTATATCTCCACACATATCCAAATATATGTCATACATGGATACTTCAAGAAAAATGAGTCAGAGCAACATAGGACTGATTGGTATTGTTTATGATTTCTTGCTAAATAGGTGGAAGCAGATGATGCTTGTTTGACCAGTGAGGCCACGTTTACTCAGATAAACTCTTTTCTCGAAGATGCATTGCAGTTCTCATGTGAAGGAATTATGGTTAAAGCCTTAGATACTGATGCTGGATACCTTCCGTCAAAACGTAGTGATACATGGTTAAAGGTTTTGTGATTACCGGAACATTTTAATCATTTAACTGCTCAGAAGTAGGAAGAGAGCTAAATATTGAATCCGATTGCTTGGTGTTCTCTCTTAGGTGAAGCGAGACTATGTGGAAGGATTAAGCGATTCCCTTGATTTAGTCCCAATTGGTGCTTGGCATGGCAATGGAAGAAAAGCGGGATGGTAATGAATGACCCTATGTATATGTATATGTATATGTATATGCATATGTAACATGCCCAACAGATATTTGATGTTGTGCACATCTGCGATAAGTGTTGTCAAGGTGTGCACCTAGGCACAGCTATGCCTTGTGCCTTATCACTAGACAACAAAAGCACCTCGTATCCTTTTGGGCGAGGTGCATTTGATCGGATGCATGCCTAAGTTTGTGCCTTAGCACTAGACAACAACAGCACCTCATACCTTTTGGGCGAGTTGCATTTGATCAGACATGCCTATGCCTTGTGCCTAGGCACTAGTCGACAAAAGCCCCTTGGACCCTTTGTTGCATTTGATCGGGCCTATGTCTTTGTCTTGCATCCTTGACAATGCTATTTGGCATGATTGCCTACGTGGCTTTGAGGGGCTTAGTGTTGACTCTTAGAAGTTACTAGGAGAAGAAGAAACTGCAAAAAGAGATATAGTTCCATTGATCAAATACCATCCCCTCCTAAACCCACTAGGATGGAATTGCATATGCAAAACAAATTAGTAAGTAGGTAAATGACTGATAGGCATCAAGAAAATAAATATAAGCTCCTAGAGACGCTTGGAATCATCTGAACATTGACCTAATAACTTACAAAACCCTAGGTGTGCTGAAATGATCCTGGTGACACTGGAAAACGTAAATTTTGATATCACCCGATAAATAGCCTGTGATCTAAGAGACCTGATGTTTTAACAGCTGCGATGTTTAGCAAGCATGTAGAATTGAATTGAAGTGAAAAAGGAGTGATTTGCATTTTATGAAGTATGTTCATACATTATCTACGAAAATGTTATAGATGATTGAAATCAAATCAAGTGATATTTATTTATTACACTGAATTTCGTTGCCACAGGCTCCCAATGTGAATCCTTTCTGTTCTATTTCATGCTTTTATGTATGTTACATGTTCTTGCAGGTACAGCCCCTTCCTCATGGCATGCTACAACCCAGACACTGAAGATTTTCAAAGTGTATGTCGTGTTATGTCTGGATTCTCTGATTCATTTTACAAAGAGGTAAAGTGGGATGTTGATGATGTTTGTAATTTATAAAGTGCACTTTTTCTTCATGTTACCAAGGATATGGCGTTAAATCTTTCAAGCACTGAACTTAAACTTACATGGTTATGTTTTATATGAAAATAATTTTTATTCTGAACTTAAGATCTTTTCGATGTAGGCTTAGTTAAGATTGCGACAATGAGCTCATCTGTTTTGCAACTTATTGGAGTACATTTGATTCAGTTCTCTAACAGTAGAGTAGTGAGAATGGCTCTGAGATTTGATGTAATGGGCATAATACTGTTAAATAGTGTACTTGTTTCTTGTTTAAATCACTGTTTTTGATAGTTCCTTCAAGAAACCAGACATGACTTTTCCTGTTTCTTTCCACGGATCCTACCATTATTAACTTATCTTATGTTACTTAGACTAGGAAGCAAGTGTTGAGTACTAATCTGCATCTGACATGGGTACATTTAAAATTTTTTTATGCAAGTTTTTCCATATATTTGGAGGATCATATTCCTATACCCATGTTGGATATGCGTTGGACAGGTGTACTTAGAGAAAATTGAAGAGTCGGAGCAATATATCTAGTAAAATATTGCCCTGCGTATACAAGTTTCAAGTTTTCATCTTGTTCGTGTTACCCTAAACTTCGTAAGTTATGCTAAAAGAGTTATTTGGTTTTCTTTATTGAACTCAGATGAAAGAGTTTTTTTCGGGGGATAGGATCTTAGCCAAAAAGCCAGCTTACTATCAAACAGCTGAGGTGCCTGATATGTGGTTCTTTCCAGAACTTATTTGGGAAATAAGAGGTGCAGACTTCACTGTATCACCGGTTCATCAGGCTGCGATAGGGTTAGTTCATCCATCGCGTGGCATCTCAATAAGATTTCCTAGGTTCATTCGCCCGGTCACAGATCGAAATCCTGAGGAATGTAGCACGGCAGCAGACGTAGCTGAAATGTTTCATTCGCAGACTCGAAAGATGGATGTGACAGCCCAACAATGACAACTGTTTTCGGGTTTGTGTATATATGTTTTCCTTCCTAGTTCTAGTATTTGCTCGTGTTTATGTAAAAATTATAATCCTTAAGTATAGTTTATAGTGTAAGATTTATACTCAATTAATTAGTATAAAAGAAATATAATTTTCATATTCGTCTTCAAGTTTGATGGTTTATAAGATTATTTATAAGGCCGAGCTTGAGTTTGATTTGACATTAACACTAATTAAATTAAATGATTACACTTGCAAGCTAGTTAAGTCCAGTATATATTAAGGCTTACATTTGACTATTTTAGGCAGTCATATAACTCTATAGACAAGATAAATTATTCTATAAGAAAAACGCTAATAATTATTTTAAACGCCTCTAAATCTTAAAACACATTGTATTAATCTTGTTTGAGAACGTCATTCAAGCATCAAAAGACAAATCAAACATTGTAAACGAGCAAGAAGCAAAAAGAGCATAAATTCAAAGCACACTGCCCCATGATAGATAGAGCTTTATGCATGAGTATCTTGGATTAAGAAGTTAGACACCATATTTAAAGCCATCATATAATCAACCTTACTTTGTTAGTGATATGACTTGTTCTTGCAATGAACTGAAACCCAAAGCCAAACAAAGAAATAGAGCTGAAAAAAACAACATAAAGCTTCCAAAAGCAAAGGAAAAATCTTTTGCTTTATCGAAAGCATTATATTTACATTAAAATGATTCGAGCTTAAAATTTATGTCCATTGTATTCATAATCAGTTCTTGAAAACTTTTTTTCTTCATTATTGAGAATAAAATAAAATAAGTATACAAAAATAAATTCACAAATAAGAAAAATTCCAAAACAATTTCAAAAATTAAAAAATAAGCGCACAAAGTTAAAACCTTATTCTTTTGAAAAAGACTCTCGATAGAAAAGAAAAGAAAAACAATAAACACTTAAATATATTAATAATTATGTTATATAAATTTCAATGTATTTATATATTTAGCATTATATTTTAATTATTATTTTCATAGATGGCATCCTCCATCTTGTTTTTAATCTTTCATACGTTCCAAACTCCCGCCAAATTTGACAACCCGCTATTCACTATACACCTTTGGACAGCTTTCCCACTTGCCCTAAATAAATAAATAAATAATTAATTACTTTTTTTATACAAAAAATAAACTTATTTTATTTTGCCCCCAAATCACCATTTCCATCATTTTCCCTCCTTTAATTTCTTCTTCCAAACTCCATCCATCCATCAATTCCAATTGTATTTTATGTTCATTTCAAGCTCCAAATCCCCAAAATCTCAAAACCCCCCACTGAATTTTTTTTTGTTGAAATTTTCCTAAAACCAGTTCTTCTCGCCGTTGATTCTTTTTTTTTTCTTTTAATATTCTGAACTTTCTGGCTTTTATTTGTTTATTTTACATTAGGTTTTTATTTTAAGTTCGATGAATTTTCGAGAAGCTAGGGTTTGGATTAATCGGCTAGAAAATACTCTAATTTTTTTTTGAATCGAGACAATGAGTGCCGTCAACATTACTAATGTTACCGTTTTGGATAACCCAGCTTCCTTCTTGTCTGCTTTTCAGTTCGAGATTTCCTACGAGTGTTTGACTCCTCTTAAAGATGGTACCTTTCTTTCTCAACACATTTTTTTTTGTGGTTTGAATACTTTTAAGATTTCATTTGTTGTTTTTAAGTTCTCTCTTTTTTAGGTTTAGGGTTTGCTTGAGGTCAAGGCTATGATATTTTGTTTTGTTTTTTTCCCTCTTTGATTAATGAGAAAATGTTAGGACAAGAAGAAACAAGATTTAGTATGCTTGAATAAGGTTATTTAGTTAATTGGTGGTATAATTGTGGGTTTAGGGTTTGGGTCAGGCATTGCAGGTTTTGATTGCATATATTGGTTTTACGAGTTTATATCGTATGTTTAATTTTTTCAAGAATGAAACAAAGAAGTGGGAATTTGTTGTATTTTCTTTTCTGCAGAAAGTTAAGCTTTTTGTTAGATGGAAAATATATTTAGCTTTCCTTGTTTTGAAGAAGAAAAGAAAGAAGAATCTTTGTTTTTCATTGTAAAGCAAATTTCCTTTTAGTCAATGAAGCTTCGTTTTATGTTTGCTTAATTTGATTGTCTAGTTAGTTGGCTTTGGCATTTTTCCCTTTGATTTCAAGTGGAAGGCCATTGAATGGCCCTATAAGAACACCCTAAAGGGAAGAGGTGCAGAATTTTAGCATTCTAGGGATACATTTATGTGTATTTTGATACAATTTATGCTAGAACCTAAGGTATTGGCTAACGGATTTACATGGAAAAGGTTGCTAATAGCCAACTTGCACAAAAGCATTCTAAAGTTTCTAGAACTAAGAAATATGTGGAATGCCAATTCTGTGTAGAAGAGCAGCTTTTCAGCTCGGACACCTTTTTTTGTATGTTTTAGTTGTGAATGTTGCTTGGACTTGGAAATTGAGTTTAAGACATGGATATATTTCTATCATGGTTGGCTTCTATTTTACGTTTGTCTGACATTGAAGACAATAACTCTAAATTTATTTTATCATTCATGAATGGATTATGGATGTGTTTGTATTAATCTAATATAAGACTTTACCACCCATACGTGATTACTGAGTTATACTATGTTTTTCTTGACATCATGTTTTTTTCAAGATTAAAATATATTCATGTTTTATTGGGTTGCAGATTTAGAATGGAAACTTATCTACGTCGGATCTGCAGAAGATGAGACTTACGATCAACTACTGGAGAGTGTACTTGTTGGACCTGTCAATGTTGGAAATTACCGTTTTGTACTACAGGCAATCTCAACCAACTCAGTTTTAGTTGCAGATTTGATGTATTTGTTTTAACTTCTTACCTTTGTCCTTGAATGTGTCACAGGCAGACCCACCAGACCCATCAAGGATCCGTGAAGAAGATATTATAGGTGTCACAGTGCTTCTCCTGACTTGTTCATATCTTGGCCAAGAGTTTATCCGAGTTGGCTACTATGTTAACAATGATTATGATGACGAGCAGCTTAGAGAGGAGCCTCCTCCAAAGGTCTTGATTGAGAAAGTCCAAAGAAATATTCTATCTGATAAGCCCAGGGTGACAAAGTTCCCCATAAATTTCCACCCTGAGAATGGTGGAAACGAAGAACCCCCTCCATCCGATCAACCTGTTGAAAATGTCGGAAATGAGGAAGTTCCTGCTTCACCAAATCAAAAAGAGGAGCAGGATCCTTAAAGTTACTCATTTACAGACATGGCTGTTATTCAAGATAGATAACCTGGTAACTATTTCGTGGATTGAACTTGAAATGTGAACCACAGTTTGACAAGGGACAAAGATGCATAATGAAGTAATGATTCAGAAATGCTGGGTTTGATTTGGTTGTTTTTGTTTGTTAGAATTTACTGTTTCACTATGATGATTTGCTTAGGCACTTGAAAAAGTTACAATTGAATTTCCAAGTTTGTAATATGTTTCTAAAAGGAATTTTAGTTTCATTTTTCTTTAGCTTTACCATTTGCCTTTTCTGCCTTGCCCTTACAGGCATTGCGGTTTTGTTGTTACGGACTGTCGTCATAAGAACTTAAGATTGGGTTTAAAAGTGAGCTTCATGAGATTATATTTTGCTACATATTATTATTTTACTACTCAAACTCGAGTGAATAGCGAAGGAAAAGTACTGCTGTATATGTGGGATTCTATCAACGTTGTTATTGTATTGCACATTGTTTGTAAATGATTGACACCTGCATTGGAATTATGGTCATCTTCTATGGAGTTTTAGGTGAATTTGTTGATCACAGCAAAGCAAGAGGAGCTGAAGTGTGTTATCTGAATGCGAAGCTCTGGTTACTGAGTAATGAGAACCGGTTTGACTTTGACCATGGTCATGCATGTGGGTCACCTGGAGTTTTAGCAGGTAAAGCACAAAACTCAACCTAGTTGAAGAGGCCTTGCTCAATGGATGAATATGATGACGAGGTAGTGAGAGACAATAACCAGGTCCATATCCTGCTCAACATTGGTTACCCCTGCAGAATTTGATGTTAGATTACTTCTGGGTCTGGATTTGCTGGTCAGATATCTATGAGGTTGTGTGGATTCAATTAAAGACTATTTTGAGAATTGATATTTATTTTTTAAATGATTATTCTAATATTCGAATACAAATATTATTGGCACCCAAATATCCAAATAAAGACAATTAAATATTGGTTTTGCTATCAGCTCATTATTGACCGCTGCAAAAGCTTCGTCCGGGGAAAACTTTATGTATATAGCCACCAACACACCGGCAATGGCAGGACCATTGATTTTTTTTTATGGCAGACTTAGGGTAGTGTGCCAATATTTATCTATGAATATTATCTACGTTTTGAATAAATATTTGGGTTACCTCTATTTTATAAGTGATTCAATTTGATTAGTGTCCTTATAATGATTTATCGATTTGATCACTTATCTATTTTCTCATTAATTGAGGTTGATGTGACATGACATGTACGGTCCATGTAATCGCTCTTAGTTGAATGATAATTTTATGTAATTATATAAAATTTTTAAATCCACTTATCTCCTAAATTTTACTGTGTTAAAACTCTAATCTCAAAATTGGTTTTTTTCATAAGTTTATTTATCTGCCTTTAGGGAAAGAGAGTAGGGGAAAAAATTGAAACTTAAACGGCTAGAAATGGAGTTACACAATGCAATCCTAGTGTGCTATTGGAGATTCTAGGTGATTTTAAACAACTAGCATTTTAATAGTATTAAAATCCTTTTAATGTTGCGGAATCAAAGGAAGAAGTGATCACTACAAGCAGATCAATGAAAATTCAGATTATAAATCCATGGTTATTCTTCCCATTCACCTCCAAAATCCATCCCAACAGCTCTTCCAACCATTCCCAATCTTTCATCCCAAGCTTTGATTACAGATGTAGCACTTGATTTCAAACTCGGTTCACTCCTCTTCCCATTCATTGTGATCCAATGATTGTCACAAACAAACCTTGAACACCAATAGACTAATCGACAACAACAAAACTACCAAACTAACCCTCCAAACCCTCGATTTGATTACTTTCGATTCAAACCCTAATCGATTCCTTTGATTTTGAGGTTTTAAACCTAAATTTACTTTTTTGGAGGTTTTTTTCGATTAAAATTGTAGATGCCTTAGGTTTTTATTTTTAGCCTTCAACCATTTTTTACCCTGTCAGTTGAGTGTTTATGTGGAAAAAAATTGGATTAAAAGAATTAGGTAATGTCATATCAGAGTTATTTACTCAAAAAACGGATGAACGGCTAGAATGATAAATTATTGTAACAGTAGTGACTAAATTGAATTTTTTTTCATTTGAGTAAAAAAATAATCTAAAAAGTTGAAATTAGAAATTTTACCCTAAATATTTTGTCAAGTTTAAGCTGCTTTTTTCCAAATAAAAATTAAATAACTTTTTAAAAATTACTCTTAAAAATAATTTTGAAAGAATCCATAAATAGGTTTAGTAGTGCTTGGTCAAACCAAAGAGCAAATTTGCTATATCAGAGCAGACGCCCAAATTTGAAAAGTTAAAGAAGTAACAGATGCGACCTCCCTCATTTAACATCCGATTATACAAATTAGGTTAAAATTTAACATTTGCAATAATTTGATTAATCCCAAATTTGCTGTACTAAATCGATTAGGTCCAAATTTTAACAGCTTCCATCTTTCCTTTAAAATGTCTTCATTTAATTAATCCGAGTAGTAAAATTCTTTGATTCTGGTTTGATTTTTATTTTTTAAACAAAACCCACCAATCTAATCACTTAGATTTGACAGCATTTGCATCATTTATTCATTCAAAAAGCAGATTAAGGATCTCACACAAGCATCAACAGGCAACACAAGGAAAAGAAGCATAAAACCAAAAGTGGAGCCAAACAAGATCAAAAGCCCAAACTCACACCCAAATTTCATTTACTTTTTTATGACAAATATTGATATAAGTACTTTTTAGAGCTCAGAATAGAATCTCTGAGAGTTAGAGTTGAGTGCATAAGAATCTTGGATTGAAAAGCCGAAAACCATACTCAAAAGGACTGATTTGAATAAGCTTTATCCACTAGAAATTCACCCACTGTATTAACCCTGTACAAAAAGCATCAGATCAATTTGGAAGGTGGGTCGAGTCTAAAGCTCATACCCGTCCCATTTAAGATCGACACACAAAGAAAAAGTAGAAAACAAATTCAATAAAAGAGCAAGAAGTGAGTCACAAAATATTAAGAGATACAGCTCCTCCACTCTATCCCTTTGAAAATTAGATACATACAGCTCTCTTGTCTCTACCACCACGCTACCTCTTTAAATCCAACCAAAATCCCATTTTAACACTCTAGCTCTAATGGTCAAACTTTCTTCCTTGACTACATTGTTATTTTCTTTTTTTGGAAGTTACTTCGCTGTAATTTTATAATTTCTTTATAAACCATTCTCACTTCCAAAAGTTTCATCCACAACAAAAGTTCATCAAAAATAAAACAAAATATGGCGGACTGTTTAGACGGCAATGTTTTAGCAGCCAAGTCCTTTGCCCGTTTCGGCGTCACCCACATGTTTGGCGTCGTGGGTATCCCCGTTACTGGCCTCGCCAACCGTGCAGTCCAATTGGGTATTCGTTTTATTGCTTTTCACAACGAACAATCCGCTGGTTATGCGGCTTCTGCTTATGGCTACCTCACGGGCCGACCCGGTCTTCTCTTGACTGTTTCCGGGCCCGGTTGCGTCCACGGTCTGGCTGGTTTGTCCAATGCTATGATCAACACCTGGCCCATGGTCATGATCTCTGGCTCCTCCGATCAGAAGGATTCCGGTCGTGGAGATTTCCAGGAGCTTGATCAGATCGAAGCAGTGAAACCCTTTTCGAAATTCTCTGTTAAAGCCAAAGATATCAAGGAAATTCCCGATTGTGTTGCTAGGGTTTTGGATCATGCAGTTTCGGGTCGACCCGGTGGGTGTTATTTGGATTTACCGACTGATGTATTACATCAGATGATAACTGAATCCGAAGCAGAGAAATTGTTAACCGAGGTCGAGAAAGAAAGGGTTTTTGAAGCAACAAAAGCACCGCCGAGTTCTGAAATCGCAAAGGCGGTTAGTGTGTTGAGGAAGGCGGAAAGGCCATTGATTGTTTTCGGCAAAGGGGCGGCTTATGCCCGAGCTGAAGGGGAACTAAAAAAGTTGGTTGAAAGAACGGGGATTCCCTTTTTGCCAACTCCAATGGGTAAAGGGCTGGTGAACGACGATCATGAGTTGGCCGCTAGTGCTGCAAGGTCACTCGCCATTGGCAAATGTGATGTTGCATTGGTTGTTGGGGCAAGGCTCAATTGGTTATTGCACTTTGGGGAGAGTCCTAAATGGGATAAAGATGTGAAGTTCATTTTAGTGGATGTTTCTGAAGAAGAGATTAAGTTGAGAAAACCCCATTTAGGTTTAGTTGGGGATGCTAAGAAGGTTTTGGAGATGATTAATAAGGAGATTAAAGATGACCCTTTCTGTTTGGGAAAGTCTCATCCTTGGGTGGAGGCTATTTCGAAGAAGGTGAAGGATAATGTGTCGAAAATGGAAGCTCAGTTGGCGAAAGATGTTGTGCCGTTTAACTTTTTGACTCCTATGAGGATTATAAGAGATGCTATTTTGGGGGTTGGGAGTCCAGCTCCGGTGGTGGTTTCAGAAGGGGCGAATACTATGGATGTTGGAAGGTCTGTGCTGGTTCAGACCGAGCCTAGGACTAGGTTGGATGCAGGGACTTGGGGGACAATGGGAGTTGGTTTAGGTTATTGCATTGCCGCTGCTGTGGCTAGTCCAGAACGGCTTGTGGTTGCAGTCGAAGGGGACTCGGGATTCGGGTTCAGTGCTATGGAGGTTGAGGTATAGTTTCTAATATTTACAGTTAAAGCCTCACTTGCATAATTAAATTTGTTATCTTAATTCTGAAGTCTGTTATGTTTAATGGTCTTACTCATGAAGAAATAGAATGTGAATGCTATGTTGATGATTTAGGATGATATGATTTATTTGTAGTTACTTCTATTAGTTTCAACAGGAGGTTTGATATTACACTTCCTGTTGTTTATCAATCTAAATTGGCTTCAACTGAAAACTGGAATATTGAACTAATTTTCTTGTTTCTATTGATGAAACTAAATCTAATGCTGCCTAAGGTAGAGATGATGGTGTTTCTTTGGGGCTATAATATCTTATCTTTGTTTCATTTTGTTGGCAAACGACAATTCCTTGTTGATCAAGTTAGCCGAATTGTGAAAGAAAATTTTGATTAGCATCTTTAATATAATGTTGAACGGAATATGGGAACTTTTCTCAGGATTCCGAAATCATTAGTTGATTGTATCACAGTTTCATGTATATGAGTCCCGTATTTCTCTCTTTGTCTCTCACACATACCCACCCACACCCAGAATCACTTAAGTATGTACTTATGTGTCTTAAGTATGTGTATGCATGCATATATATGTTTATGTACCGGTGAGTATCACGATGGATTAGTAGAAAAGTAGTCTGCTGAAAGCTGGGTGTTCAATAATAACTTAATGAAGAGCATTTCTTTTTTGTATTTTGTTCGATGTGTCATGTTTTCTATGTTCTTATTTTAAATTTTATAGGTGCGTTAAAAATCGTCCAAATTTATAAACGCTCTTTATGTTGTTTGACTTACAAATGCCTTTTGCTTATTGAAGTGCTTTATGTATTTGTTAATCTTTTAAATATGCTGTTCTTGTAATGCAGACATTGGTTCGATACAAGTTGCCTGTTGTTGTGATAGTCTTTAACAACGGTGGTGTTTACGGTGGTGACCGAAGGAGCCCTGAAGAAGTAAGTGGCCCTTTCAAAGATGACCCTGCGCCCACTTCCTTTGTTCCTGGTGCTGCTTACCATACTTTAATCGAAGCTTTCGGGGGAAAGGGTTACCTTGTCGGGACACCTGATGAATTAAAATCTGCCCTTTCTGAATCCTTCTCTGCAAGGAAGCCGGCTGTGATAAATGTGCTAATCGATCCCTTTGCCGGTGCAGAAAGTGGGAGAATGCAGCACAAGAATTGAGGTAGTTTCAGTTTTGTTTCGTTAAATTTCTTTTTCCACCACTTACCGAGCTGGTCTTTCTATGTCAATGAATAATCGGATTTGTGCTCACTTGTGATAGAACAGATGGAGATCATGTGTTTTGACTTTTGTAGTCAAATGCAGTGTGCACTGTGTTGTATATGACATTGATAAAATATTTCTTAGTAGTAAATGTTCTCACAGTTGATATTTATATATATAGACCTGATTTGAACCCAACTTAATGATTATGAGCATCTCTACTTTGACCTTTTGGTTGAAATTCACTCTTCTTTTTTTCATTTTAGACCCTATCCTAACCTATTATGAGCATCTCAACCCATTGTGGATGTCATAGACCTGATATGAACTCGATTTGGTTCGACTATGAACTCTTGGTTGAAATGCTCAATTTTCTTTAATTTTAGGCCTGATCTGAACCCAGTGTTGATGTCATCGTATATATTCCTACTAATAAAACCTCTATTTTTGATCTTTTGGTTGAAATCACAATATTTGAAAATGGAATAGTAAAGGAAATGAATATTTAAATTTTGGTGAATATTGGATGTTTTGTAAATTTGAATATTGGATTTATGATGAATTTGGAGTCAATGCGGAGATAAATTCACTGATGTCATGTCATATTGTAAATATAATAATAAAATAAATTAATTTCATGGAATGGTTAAATATTCAATGTATTGATATTGTATATTTTGATAATTGGGAAACATATTTGAAATAATAATAATTTTACAAAGCAGTAAACTGCTACTTTTTTTTTAATTTAAAAAAATATGCTTTTGTAATGTTATAAACGTTTGTAAGTAAACTTCTTTCTGATCATATAAAAAAGTTGGATGCAAAAAAGAGCATAATAAAAATCATATTTTGTAGTAATGTTGGAGAAAGAAATTGAAGGTATCTTCTTTAATGTTGTCACTGCATCTTTAATTTGTGTAAATCATAGTTCAAATTACCAATATCAACCTTTAATTTAAATTAGATAACCTTTTATGGACTACATGATTCGCCAGAATGAGAATCATTACACTCTTTTTCAAAATTCTGTTTGTTTTGTACACCATCGAAACGCGGGAATTCAATACAAACATCAATCATATTCCAGGGACTTTCATTCTTTATCTTGCCAAATTTTGCAAAAAAATCTCAACAACCAAAAATTAAAAAAAAAAAAGAAAAAGAAAAAGGAAAGGATGGAATTCAGTACTAGAAAATTTTAGTATCTCTTATTTTTTAACAACTTAAACACAAATTTATCTGTGTGTTCCAAAATGATCCCTTTGATACAAGCAATGTGATCCTCTCTTTATGGTGGCAGGCAAGTTCATTCAAGCAGGGGCTAGTCAAATAAGGGGAAAGTAATGTGTTTCGAAATAGGAATAAAAGATGGTCACCACCGCCCATTGGTTTCTTTAAATTGAATACAAATGGTGCTCGAAACTCAAATTCGAGTCTTGCAACAATAGCAAGTGATGAGCATGGTGGATGGAGGTGGGGAATAAGAAAGAAATCGGGAGATGTACTGTGTTATAAGCTGAGCTCTGGGCTATTTATGATAGACTCCGAGTAGCTTAGAAAACCAATTCGGTGAATTTTATTATCAAGGCTGATTGTGATCTAGCTATTAAAGGTATTAATGGAGATTATAAAAGATATTTAAATAGGGATTCGATTATGCAAATTCAAGAACTGTGCAAATGTAAGTGGAGAATGCTGTTTAAACAAATACCTAAAAAGGCAAACTCTGTTGCGGACTTTGATATAATGAAAGGTTTTTCCATTTACGTAAAAATCTTTCATTTTACCTCTCATTTGGTTGATGATAAAATTCGGATGGATAAACGGTTTTTACCTTCCAACTCTGCTCGTACTATTAACTCTTAATTAAATATGTTTTTCTCACGTTACAAAAAAAAAAAGCAACGTCAATACAAATTTATCTCAATTAAATTCTATTTATTTTCTTAAAAAAAAAAGTCAGGCACAAATATCACGTAAATTTCCGATTACTCCTTAATCATGTCCTGAGTCAACTCAGTCAGCAGTCAGCACCGTGTGGGACATACGCATAACTAGACTTCCAATTCCATTTTTTCCTCAATCATTTCTTCTCTGCATTTCTCTCCTAATTCTCTGCAGCTTTTACTTCTTTACTTCGTTTCTAAGCTCCATTGCTTCCCTCAAATCGTTCTTCTTTTATTCTCTCGTAAGTTTCCTTTGAATCTTTTGAATTCTGGGGGTTGTCCATGGCAGATGTTTTTGTTTCTTCCCTTGTGAGTACCATCTTAGGGAACCTCAATTCTCTAGCTCTTCGTGAATTTGAAATCGCAAGTAATTTGGAAACCGACCTTCAAGATCTCGAGAGCACTTTAAGTACGATTCAAGCCGTGCTTCAAGACGCAGAGCAGAAACAATGGAGGAGCGAGGCCGTCAGGAATTGGCTCAGAAAACTCAAGGATATCGCTTACGATGCTGATGATTTACTCGACGAGTTTGCTGCAAAAGCTTTCCTATGGAAAGCTCGAGAAAACATGAGCAGCAAAGTAAGTGATTTCTTTTCCTCTAAAAATTCCACTGTGTTTACTTTCAAGAAGGCTCATGAACTTAAGCAAATTAGGCAGAGGTTAGATGCTGTAGCAGAGGAGAAAAACAAATTCCATTTGACTGAAAAAGTTGGGGATTTAGAAATTGATGATAGGGAATGGCGATTGACTAGCTCGCTGGTCAATGAATCTGAAATATTGGGAAGAAATGAGGATAAAGAGAACGTAATCAACGGGTTGTTTGGTAGTTCGTTGGATAAAAATGATTTGTCCATTTATGCCATTTGTGGTATGGGTGGACTTGGAAAGACTACTCTTGCTCAACTGGTGTTCAATGATGAAAGGGTTGAAAGGGGTTTTGCTTTGAGGATTTGGGTATGTGTATCCGATGCTTTTGAAGTCAGAAGGTTGATAAAAGCAGTTATTGAGTCCATTGATGGTAGTCCTTGTGATATCGTTGAGCTCGACCCTCTGCAACGATACTTGCAAGAAAAGCTGAGGGGGAAGCGATTTCTTCTCGTATTAGATGATGTTTGGAATGAAAACTTTGAAAAATGGGATGGTTTTAGGAATTCATTGAACGTTGGAGCAAAAGGCAGCATGGTCATAGTTACAACCCGGATCGAGAAAGTTGCTCTTATCATGGCTACTCTTCCCATATACCATTTGGACTATTTATCGGATGAGAATTCTTGGTTATTATTCAAGCACCGTTCTGTTCTGATGGAAAGCGAGGAGGGATACAAGAGATTGGAAAGCATTGGAAAGCAAATTGTTCAGAAGTGTGGAGGGGTTCCTTTGGCTGTAAAAGCTCTTGGAAGCATGTTGCGGTTAAAGCGTAGAGAAAGTGACTGGTTATGTGTTAAAGAAAGTGAGATCTGGGAGTTACCGGATGACGGGAGTGGCATTTTACCTGCCTTGAGATTAAGTTATGACAATCTACCATCATATTTAAGGCAGTGCTTTGCGTATTGTTCGATATTCCCAAAAGATTGTGAAATGGATAAATCTCAGTTGATAGAGTTATGGATGGCAAATGGATTTGTTCCTTCTAGAGGACGTAGGGAGTTGCGTGAAATTGGAGATGAGATATTCCTCGAGTTAACTTGGAGGTCCTTCTTTCAAGATGTTACTGAAGATGATGATGGCACTGTGACCTGTAAAATGCATGATCTCGTTCATGACCTTGCAATTTCGATAATGAGGTTCGAATGTTATATGTATGACAAAAACCAGTCGTTTGGGTCTCCAAAACAGATTAGGCACTTACATATTCCCATTCAACCAATGCCTCCTTTCGGTTACGGAAGGATTCTCTTGGACAAACAATATAATCTCCTCAAAAGCTGTTCGTCAGTGCGGTCCCTCATTCTTGGTGGCATTGGCCTGACTAAAGCCGATTGTCCTCTGAAACATGTGAGAGCACTGGACTGCAATATGTATCAAATACCGAAGTCGCTAGGAAAGATGGTACACCTGAGATATTTAAACATACGTTATCAGGGAAGCGCATGCATCGATAGAATTCCGAAATCTTTTTGTAACTTGGTGCACTTGACGTATCTAAACTTGTCTTACACTCGCATCAAAAGATTGCCCCAGTCTGCCAATTGCCTCCTAAACTTGCAGATTATGAAACTCTCCTGCTGTCGCTATCTTTGTGAGCTACCCCAAGGAATGCAACATATGAGAAGCCTAAAGTGTGTTGATATCTCACATTGTGATTCTCTTGAGCAAACTCCACCTGGAATTGGGCACCTGACTCAATTGGTAGAACTGAGTATATTTATAGTAAGGAAGGACCATGGTTGTGGAGTTTGGGAGCTTAAAGAGTTAGACCTTGGAAAGGAGTTGTCTCTAAAGGAACTCGATAATGTGACAGGTTCAACTGAAGCCAAGAGTGCCAACTTGATAAGGAAGCAAAATCTCCGATCATTGAGTTTAATCTGGGGAAAACAAGCAGGGGAATTTCCAGATAATGAAGAAGAGGTTCTTAGCAGTCTCCAACCTCATTATAATCTGGAGTATTTTCGGATAAGCTGTTATCAAGGTTTAAGGCTTCCCAGTTGGTTGATTGATTTACCGAATCTGGTCTCAGTTGAGCTTGACCTGTGTAAAAGATGTTCACATCTTCCACCTCTAGGGGAACTGCCGTTGCTCAAGGTTCTTAAAATAAAGGGAATGGATGCTGTGAAGTGCATTAGCAGTGAATTCTATGGAAATGGGATCAATCCGTTCTCATCATTGGAGGAACTCTATTTTGACTCAATGCCTGTTTTGGAGACGTGGAAAACAGTTGAGGAAAGGGGAAATTTTCCTCGTCTGCAAATCTTGGTTTTCAGGAAATGCCCTGAGTTGATTGAATTGCCAAAGTTTCCAACCCTCAAAAAGCTTCGAATTTGGAAAAGGGGGAGCGGCTTATCTAGTCCTTGTCTTGGTTCACTTGAGATCGATGACCTTTCTGGCTTGACAGTTTTTCCCAGTGGTTTGTTGCAAAATCAAACACACCTTGAGGAGTTGAGGATAGAATCGTTACCTGACCTCAAGTCTCTGTCGAATCATCTGGATAATCTATCTGTGCTGAAACACTTGCAAATCTACGGCTGCCACAAGCTTGAAGACATTCTTGAAGCACTACAAAACCTCAATGCTTTAGAGAGTTTGGGTTTGGGTAGTTGTCACAGTCTTGTTTCGTTTCCTGGTAATGTAAATGGCTTAACTTCACTTCGTGTCCTGAAGATTTTAGGGTGCGATAGATTTACCTCTTTGTCTGATAGGGTCATGCATTTGACACATCTTGAGGAATTGTGCATTTGGGATTGTCCGATGTTGAATTCTTTACCGGCAGAAATCCAGCATCTAAATGCTCTTCAAAAATTGACAATTAGTTGGTGTGACGGATTTACTTCTGTTCCAAACCAGATAGAACATCTCACCTCCCTTTGTGAGTTGAATTTCGAATATTGTATTCATTTGATGTCATTGCCTCAAGGGATAAAGAGCCTCACAACACTCAAGAACCTATACATTCGGGGATGCCCCCATTTGGAAAAGTGGTGCAACGAAGGGGGAGGAGAGGGTTGGCCTTACATAGCACATGTTCCCCATATTCAAATCTTTGCTTATGATAAAGCATTGTACTCTATGGGACGAAGATCCCATGGCAGTCTCTTTACAAGGTAAACTTTACCTTGTAGTTATTTATGTAGTTTTTTACTTTAATTCTATCTTTGCCTTTATATGTGCCTTGATTATCATCCTGAAATGGTTGACCAAGCCGTTCTCTTAATAATGTTTCTTGTTATGCCGTTCTATGTTATTTAGACTCGGGGACAAGTATGGGGCGCAATAAATGGCCAAGATGAGTATTAGGTGCAATATAGCCTTTGCATTTTGACAATTTGTGTATATATCCCTTTTAATAGTTGACCTACATTTACAATCTATGTTACTTGGACTTGATATGAGTCTCGGAAATATGTATGCATCCAACATGGGTATGTTAATTGTTTTTCCATGATTTTGAATCATTTGGAGACTTTGGAATGATTATAGCGTGATAATCATGTCCGAATATGGACTGGATATGGGTGTCGGACATGGGTAGTTTAAGAAAATTATAGAGCAATATAATTTGCAATGAAAAGCCCAGACCATATCGGTTCTGAACTGGTAAAAAAGAGAGGCAAATTCAAGGTTTTAATTCGATGCATTGGGCTTATTTTGCAGGTTTGGTGATTGGACATGTGGCATAGCAAGTAAGTTGTTGAAATGTAAGCTAGAGTCATGAATTCCAAGGTAATGGACGAGTGAAAATGCTGATATCTGGGTTCAACATAATCTGCGCCATCTGTGATTTATGTTATTTGGATTCATTCAATTGTAGGTTTTGAGTAGAGTATGTATGATGTGTTTAGTGTAGGTCTATTCAATATTTTTGAGATTTTTATATACAAAATTCTTAAAAGATCCATGTTTAAATGTTAATAATACTATATGCTCTTTGCTCAAAAAAAAAAAAATTCAGTTTATATCGTAATAATAAAGTCATGAGGATAGGGGAAGCAGTTGCCTTTTGACTCTCCTAACTGGTAAATTTGTTATAAAAAAACCTTTTAAATTTTGTCATATCATAAATTAATATAATAATAATATTATAAATTAATTATTCATTTTTAACCTTTAATGCTGAATTCCTAGCTGTATTGGTATATAGCCCAAATTGCAGCCTGGATATTTTTGAAACATCTAGCCCATGCTTGGTCCACGTGACTTAA
The DNA here is from genome assembly GCF_025698545.1 of Gossypium raimondii. Classification (NCBI taxonomy): domain Eukaryota; kingdom Viridiplantae; phylum Streptophyta; class Magnoliopsida; order Malvales; family Malvaceae; genus Gossypium; species Gossypium raimondii. Next base: position 45,842,269 of record NC_068575.1, read on the forward strand.
TTTATTATTCCAAAAAAAAAAAGTAATTTTAATTTTATATTTACATACTACTTTTAATTTGAATCCAAATTTAACTGAAAAAAAGGTTAGTGTTTCCCTAAAAAAAGAGGATCAATTAACTGGTATGTTTCTGGAAGTGCATGCTATTCCTCTTCTTAGAAAAAATAGGTGTATTCCTCTTCTTAAAAAAAAATATTAGAAATAAAAATATATTATTCCTCCAATTGTAATTCCAGCATAGGATGTATGATGACAACGCCAATAGATGAAGATAATTACGATATTTTTAAAAACATTTTTTTTGAACTACTAAAACATACACATATTTCATTCCTAGAATGAATGTTTATCTTATTATTGTTGTTGATTGTGCTGTAAGTATTGTTTCCAGTAATGGGCAACATCAGTTGCAGACATCCTTCTTAATCTGTTTATGTTCTTCATCAGTGGTGAAGTCAGAAAAGGATCGAAATTAAATTGTAATTTTTGTATTTTTAACTTTTAAAGAATTAAATCAACACTTGTTAGAGTTGTGTGACCCAAATTTTAAGAGATTACTTACAAGTCAAGTTAAACAAAAATATATTTTCTTTCTAGAAGATTTAGTATTTATTAATATAATATATTTATCATTTATTAGTATAGTTTATTTGACTTACTAATTTAGCCTATAAATAGGCTCTTTTACAATCTTAGAAAAATATACCCATTAGATTAGGACTCAAAACACATTCAGAGAATTTTGTGTTTACCTTTTGAGGGTTCTTTGTTTTCGGGTTTTCGGGGTTTAGTTTTTATCTCCATCTTTTGTACTCTTCGTTCTTTTGTCATTATAGTAAAATTATCTTTGCCCGTGGTTTTTTATTCTCTTTGGAGGGGTTTTTCCACGTTAAATTTGTGTGTTCATCTTCTTAATTTCTTCTACTATTTTTACTTGTTTGTTGCTTAATCGGGACGATCCTAACAAAACTTTATTATTTTTAGGGGGGGGCCAAAATGAAATTTTAACTCTACTAATTTAAGATTTTAAAATTTCTAAATGGCCTAAATGAATAATTTTCCATTTTAGGAGGGGTCAGGCCCCTGCTAGCCTCTCCTAGATACGCCACTGTTCTTGGTAGAAAGAGAAAAGATATTTCTAATGATTCGGTTTCTTTATCCCCTCTTAAAAAGTAAATCTATGTTCTAACAAAAAAGGATGGTATGCCGTCTTCTATTCTTGAGAACTGATTTCATCTAATAATTAATAAAGGGGAAAAAAATCATCTTTTAGAGCACATGCTTAAAAATGAAATTTCTATTTATCCAATTCCTTCTGATAGTTATACTTGGTTAGCATAGATTTGAAAGATCATTCAAGTAATAGATTTGAAATATGGGCTACTTCTATTTTGAGTATGAAAAATTCTGAGGTGATTAAGTTCAATTTACATCCTCAACAACTCGAAAGTTAAGAAAATTGGGTGTGAAATATATTTTGAGAAAATCTAAGTATGAAAAATCTTTTCTTCCTACATGAGTATATAGTGTTGTACGAGAGACTTTTAAACTTCTCATTCATAAAAAATCAAGAGTAAAAGTGTGGTGAGCTACTCTTATCAGGTGGAATATACCATTTGGTATGGATTTTTGTCTCTTTGGTGGAAGATGATGTAGCATGGACATCGTTGCATTCTCCATTTTCGGCTAAGCATTTCTAAACTCATGTAAAATTTGCTCAGTTAATTTTTATATTTGAAATGGTCGTTTGTTGAATTGGCTGATTGGAATTGAAATACATGTTGATAATTAAATTGATTGTTTGATTCTACTATGCATCTTGAAATACATGCACCCCATAAAACGGAAAAAGCATTTTAGTTTTCATTTATTTTTGTTTTTTAGTTTTTCAATTTGTATTTTAGTTAACATTTGTTAACTTTGCTGACATGGCATATTTGTGGATTGTTATATGGATTATAAGTCAGCATTTAATTAATTTTAAAATTTTAAAACTATTAAAAACATAATTTTTATATTTTTAAAAATAATTTTAAAATTTAAAATAAAATATAATTTAAAATTTAAAATTTAAAATGTTTATATCAAAGCACATGAATTGCATACGCATGGTTAGTGATTAACTTAGGATTTAGGTAAATTACACCATGAACGTCATAAGTGAATTAATTCACAAACAAATTCAAAATTAATTCATTTTGAATCTAGTCAAATGTATCATTCTACCAATGAATACGTCTATATCTCTACCCGTGGAGTCAATTGCTCTGATAGCCAAGACTAGTCATCTTCCCATTTAATTTTTTAATATTTTTTTTAACTTTCCTTTTTTTTTTCTCTTTACTTTCTATTCTCTTCTGTTTTCCTAAAAATTAAATTGCACAAAATGAAAAAAAAATATAGGGACCAATTGTAGAATTTAACCTAAAATTTTCGTTTGAAATGATGATTTAATGTGCCACGTCAGTTTACCGTTACACCGTTAACGACAATTAATGACTCAATGACTAAAATGTTACAACGCTATAACATAATTGACTAAAACGTAACATTTTAAACATAAATGACTAAAATATAACGTGAGAAAAACAAAAGTGACTATTTGATGATTTACCCTAAAAATATTAGCATTTAAGGGTCTGTTTGATTGACGGAATTGATTTTCCGGAAAATCATTTCCAACTATTCCAGCGTTTGATTGGCGGAAAATATTTTCCATTTGGAAAATGAACTCCAAAACAAGGGAAAATGGGTTACATTTTAGGGAAAATGTCTTACCCTTTCAATTTCCGTAAGACATTTTCCGTGCTCTCCTCTTTATCGCCTCCTTCATTCCTTCCTTCATTTCCGGTGAAAAGCGCTTACATTTATCGATTTTCCAAGAACTTATTTTTTAATTATTCAATACTTGTTTTTTAACACAATTACAAATGATTTATTTGATATTAGTTTTTTCAATTTATAACGATTAATATTGTAGCTTAATAATTGAGTATTATTATAAATAAATCATTGCAATATATGTAAAAATAATTTAAAATATAAAAATTTATTAATATATATTAATATATGTAAAACAACTTTTCCGAAAAATATTTTCAAAAAATCAAGCAAAGAGAAAATATTTTACATGATTCAATCAAACACCGGAAAATATTTTCCAGTAAAACATTTTCCAGAAATCATTTTACGGAAAATATTTTACTCTCAATCAAACAGACCTTAAGTTCAATTATTTTTTAAAACTATTAACTATTTGTATACTTTTGTTTACATTAAAACTAGTGTTTAAAGCATTTAAACATTGAAGATAAAATAAAATAAAACTAATTCGACGGATTGAAAATTAGAGAGTGGATGGATCGGATCTTTAGATTGACAGTTTAGCACTTAATTTCCAGATGATCCGATGATTCAGTAGTATCAGTTGATTTCTATATTTCTATATAATATAAGTAAATTTAAATAAAAATATTAATAATTGGCTATAAGGTTGAGGGATGTTGAATTAGTTTAGGTTGAAACATGTGTGAATAATTCGTAAGTAAATTTATTGGTTGAGGTAATTGCTTACTTTTGTGTAATGATTGGTTGATATATATACATATATGTTTTTGGTACATAAGAGCTGATTATACAATCTAATTACTCCTTTGCCAAGCAATGGCCTCAGACTTGCAGGAGGCTCTACAGTTGTGGAGTTGTCCTTGAAGCTGCTCCTTTGCTAGCTAACGGACTTGAAAAAAAATGAACTGAACTGAATCAAATTTACAAAATCATCTTCTAAGATTCATCCCTATCCGTCCAAGTTCCTTTATCCATATAGCTCATGAGTAGCACTTAAATTCTTGTAAATCTCATAAACCAACCTTTGATCAAATTCATAGCACGAATAACCCAAAGCAACCTTTCGAGCTTTGGGAATCCGTTTCCCTCCGAATTGATTCTCAGTCCCAGCTAACCTTAACATCATATTCATGTAACCGTTTTTGAGCTTCGTCAAAAGCTTCATCGGCCTCCATCGCAGCTTCGGTATCGCTTTGATCTTCCAAAACCTTCGCGACCTCGCTCCGATCCTCGTGAGTTTTACGTTCTTTTTCTTGATCACTTCGCCGCCGTGGAGTCTTTGGTATCGCCGCCTTCTCCAGTATCCCCTCAAGGTACCGGGAATTGATTTCTGAAGAAACTCCATTAAATTGCTTTTTTTAGGAGTAAATGGAAAGATAGATTTTGAGATTGGGCAATCCGTTGGTAATAGTGAATATATATAGAAAATTGATCATGAAATGAAAGTCAAATAGTTGTCAGTCAGCAAAGTCGGTCTTTGACAAATGAAATGAATTTTAGAATATGGATAGCTAATTAAACTCAATTTTGTTTGTGTTAATGGAAAATTATTTATTGTTGAATTTGGATTAAAATAAAAAAAAAACCTAAACTATGTTGGTATGAACTATGAAAGTTCCATCGTCTATGACTACTGATTTCTTGTGAATGTATCATTGGTTTCTGAAGCTAAAATATTAGTAGTTCTACGCAAATATTTTATTCACTTCACCCAAACTACCAAGTACGAAGAAATTTCATGAATTTGAGCCTCATTGATTTTATATTTAATAATTTAAATGTATATTTAAATTTTATTATCAAAATATATAAATAGTAATATATATTTTTAATCTTTTAGTCTTATTCAAATGAACAGTAAACAATAAAACTCAAATTTTGTTCGATGATTGTGATAATTCTAAAATATAGAGTTATTTTCAATACTTTTGTTACTTCGTTCTTCCGTTGAAAACATGATTGCTTATTGTTTTTGTGTTCTCTCTTTAATTACTATGACTTAATCTTGTTGATGCTAGAATGGTTATGCAACTTTAGTTTATATTCAATAAAGTTTTGGTAGAGATGTTCCGTGCATTTGGTAGTTGTACTAAGTCACGTACTATCACAATCATACTTCCTGATGCATACATGATGTTGGTAAGTAATTAAATTAGTAAATCGATCTGAGAAGATGGTTATTAATTGACACAATACCTGATTGGTGCTTGTTTAATCATGTGTTAATTAAATGTAATGGTATCAATGAATATTTATTACCTTGCATAACCCTAGGATTAATGTGATTAAATTTGTTTTTATATAGACATATCACTGTTATCTCACTTAATTCTTAAGAACGATGCTTGAAAATGTAATCTTGAAGTTAGACTCGACATAAACATATGCGAAAAGACTAAGAGGTTAAGCTTAGGACTTCAAAGAATCCAAGCACTAGTAAAATCGGGGTTAGTAAATCACCAATTATGCCACGGTCAACCGATATCAATCTTTATCATTGTTTTAATGAATATGGGTTAAAGGGGATTAACTATTCTAGTCCTTCATGCCATTGTGTTTAGTGCTTGTTATTTGCTTATTATTTTGTGTTGTTACATTGTGCATTCATCTAGGTTAAATTAAGTTTAGTTTATTAGCACATTCCTTAACCATATTTTTAATGTTTGCTAAATTGATAATTAAATTTCACAATTTTTGGTTGCACACAATGTCCCTTTGGAGATGATACTCTACTCACTACTTTATTACTTGTTATGATTGTGTACACTTGCACATTATTCGCATAGATTATTATTAATATGCACACTCCGCGACAAGTTTTTAGCGCCATTGTTGAGGATTGTGTTTTAGTAATTATTTGTGAAATTGAAATTTTGCAATTTGGTTTAAATTCATTTCATTTTTATTTTTAGTAATTTTCATTATTATTCAGGTGATAATGGATCCTCTACAACAAAATCAAAATTGAGGAGCTATTCACATCGCTCGAAATTCAGTCATTGTTGCTGATGACAGAAACCCAAAATTGAGGCACTGTAGTTTGAATTGAAGTCAGTTATGTTCCAAATGTTGCAAATGGTGGGCCAATTTAGTGGAATGTCTTCCAAAGATCCACATTTGCACCTCTAACTATTCATAGAGGTTAACAACTCATTTGAATTGGATGGAGTCACTGCAGACGCTTTGAGATTGAAGTTATTCTCATACTCGTTGAGAGATAGAGCATGAGCATGGTTGATTTCCTTACTGCCCGATTCTGTAACTACATGGCAATGATTGGCTAAACGATTCTTGATAAAATATTTTCCTCCTAGTAAGAATGTTAAGCTTTAAAAAGAAATAATCACATTTCAGTAACTTGACAAAGAATCATTATATGAAACTTGAGAGCGGTTAAAAGAATTATTAAGAAAGTTCCTTCACTATGGTATTCCATACTACATCCAATTGGGGACTTTTTACAATGGTCTTAACGCACATACTAGAATGGTTGTAGATGTGTTTGCAAATGGACCCTTTCTTTAAAAATCTTACAATGAGGCTTATGAAATTCTTGAAAGAGTTTCTAACAATAATTATCAGTGGCCAACCAACCGAATAACCATACGAAGAAGAGTGACAAGAATACATGAAGTGGATGCACTTTCATCATTGGTAGCTCAGGTATCTTCTATGACTTCTATGCTTAAGAACATAACTATTAATGGTTTCAATGCTAACATAACAGGTCAACAGTCAAGCCAGTTTGAGAATATTTCCTATGTTTATTGTAGAGATGAACATATGTTTGAAAACTGCCCATCAAACCCAAAATCCGTCTATTACATGGGTAACCAAAATCAGAATAGCAGTCAAATTTTTACAACCCTTTATAGCAAAATCATTTGAATTTCTCATAAAATAACCAAGAGTCTGATCCTAGCAACCCTTATATGCAATCCCAGCCAAATCATCCGCTAGGGTTTTCTTAGCAAGTTTAGAAACCTCCGTCAGTTGATTCTTTAAGTAATATTGAGAATTTGATGAAAGCGTACACAACAAAGAATGGTGCCTTGATTCAAAGCCAAATGACAACATTAAAGAACTTGGAGAATCAGATAGACAACTAGTTAATGAACTTTAAAGCAAACCCTAAGGTATTTTGTTGAGTGACATTGCAAATTCAAGAAGAGCGGGAAAAGAACATTGCTAAGCTGCCATCTTAATGAGCGGAAGGGCATTGGAACCCGAAGTTGTTGAGGCTAAAAATAAGCCTGCTGCTGCTTAGAATCAAGAGGAAGTTCAACCAAATGTTGAAATTCCCGTAGTGCAGAAGCTTGGCCCTATGACAAGCACAACATAATAGCCCTAAAGGTTCAACACCAACAACAAACACGGAGACACCATCACCTCATAAAAACTGTCCGACTAAGGTTAAAGTTCCACCACCTCCTTATCCATAGAGATTCCAGAAGTAGAAGCAAGAGGCAGAATTTAAGAAATTATTATATATGCTTAAACAACTACATATCAACATCCCTCTTTTGGAAGCTCTAGAGCAAATGTTGAATTATGCTAAATTCATAAAGAACATCCTCTCTAAGAATATAAGGTTGAGGGAATTTGAGACAGTATCTTTGACAAAGGAATGCAGCGCATTCTTACAAGACAAACTGCCACCGAAAATGAAGGATCCGAAAAGTTTTACCATATACCATGCTACATTTGAGATTCTTATTGTGGATTGGATTTATGCGATTTGGGAGTGAGTATAAACTTGATGCCCATGTCTGTGTTTAAGTGATTGGGTATTGGTGAGGTTAGATCGACAACGGTTGTACTGCAATTGGCAGATAGATCGATAACACATCCTGAAGGGAAAATTGAAGATGTTATGGTACGTGCTAAAAAATTTATTTTTCCTATTAATTTTCTTATTTTGGATTTTGAAGCAAATAAATACATCCCTATCATCTTGGGAAAACCTTTCTTGACAACTGGGATATCGTTGATAGATGTCCAAAAAGAGGAACTCACCATGCGAGTTCAAAACGATCAGGTAACCTTTAATGTATTCAAATCCATGAGGTATCCTAATAAAGGTAAGGAACATTTTGCTATGTCCGAGATAGAGTCATTAGTCGTTATAGAATGGGACTTCAATTCGATAGATGATCCATTAAAGCGTATTTTAGCATCAGTAGACGATGAAGCTTCACATGGATATCATGAACTTTCGACAATTAGAAGGGGAATCACTTTATGATGTATGAGAGCGCTTTAAACTCATGCTCCATAAGTGTCCACACCGCGGCCTGCAAGATTGGCTACAACTCTAAGTTTTTTATAATGAGCTATATGGAGACTTGCACTCTAATATTACCAGTGCGTCGGCATGGGCGTTCATGTTAAAGACATATGTCCAAGCTTGCCAACTTATTGAAGATATGTGGTTGATTAAGTGGTTCATATATAAAGTCTAGAAATTGATCGCAAATGCGGTCGATAGCAAGGACAAGTACCAACAAGTCCTCGAAAGGCTCAATCAACTTGAGATGAGTTTGGCAAAGGCGCAAGTTCCAAATCAGCCACTTTTCACTCATTCTAATGTTGAAACTGATGGTGAGGGCACAATATGGGGAAATAACAATGAGAGTAGCCAAATGGAGGTTAATTATGTGGGGAATAGAGGATACAAGCCTTATTCAAACACCTATAACATGGGGTGGCGTGACCATCCCAACCTTAAGTGGGGAGGGAACCAAAGGGGTCCCTCTAATCAAGGATCGTAAAAACTTAATCCTTCAAGACCCAATGCATTATACCAACCTCCATTATCATTTACGGCCACCCAATATTTGGAGAGAAAATCGACCTTTAATAGTGACTCATTGCTATTGATTAGGGTTAGCAAAGTAGAAGAAGGTTTACATGTGGTGCAAGCCGGTGTGCGTCAAATAGATCAAAATTTTCAATTATTGCAAAATAATTTAGCTTTTAGTATACCTAAAAATATCGAACCAAATCCAAGTCGAGAAGGGATAGAACATGGGAAATCTATCACCCTTAGGTCATGGGTTGTGGTAAAAGAGCAATTCCATGAGTGAGAAGCAAGAGAGTTTCAGGAATAGCTTGAGAAAGCATTGCTAAGAGTGAAGTAAAGGGAGAAACGAGGAGAAAAATCGTGAACCACCGCGGAGAACCACCGAAAATCACCTTACATTCTTCTTTCTTTTATTTGTTACTTCATTCTTAAATTGAAAACATGATTGCTTATTGTTTTTTTTATTTTCTGTTTAATTACTATGACTTAATCTTGTTGATGCTATAATGTTTATGCAACTTTAGTATATATTCAATGAAGTTTTGGTAGAGATGTCCTGTGCATTTGGTAGTTTTACTTAGTCAAGTACTATCATGATCATACTTCCTAACACATGCTCGATGTTGGTAAGTAATTGAATTAGTAAATCGATTTGAAAATATAGTTATTAATTGACACAATACTTGATTGGTGCTTGTTTAATCATGTGTAATAGTATCGAAGGATATTTATTACCTTGCATAACCCTAGGATTAATGTGGTTAAACTTGTTTCGGTATAGACATATCACTATTACCTCACTTAATTAGTAGGAATGATGCCTGGAAAGGTAATCTTAAAGTTAGACTCGACATAGACATATGCGAAGAGACTAAGAGGTTAAGCTTAGGACTTCGAGAGAAGTCGAGCACTCATAAAATCGGGGTTAGTAAATCACCAATTATGCCATAGTCAACCCATAACATTCTTTATCATTGTTTTAATAAATATAGGTTAAAGGGGATTAACTATTCTAGTCCTTCATGTCATTGTATTTAACGCTTGCTATTTGCTTATTATTTTGTGTTGTTAAGTTGTGCATTCATCTAGGTTAAATTCTATTTAGTTAATTAGCACATTCCTTAACCATATTTTTATTGTTTGCCAAATTGATAATTAAATTTTACAATTTTTGGTTGCACACACAATCCTTGTGAAGACGGTACTCTACTAACTATTTTATTACTTGTTACGATTGTGTACAGTTGCACATTATTCACATAGATTATTATTAATATACACACTCTACGACAGATTGTCAAGTTAAGTTCAAAATGTTTAAGCTATTTAGCAAATTGCAATTGAGTTTTTTTTCCCTTTTTAATCAGTATTGAAAATTTCTATTCAAACATGAGCAAAAATATAAATAATCAAAACTTGGACTATGATAATCGAGTTTTTTTTATCAAATAATAATAATGAGTTTTAGCTCAGTTAACATCGGTATTGTTGTCAGTGCAGAAGGATGTGAGTTCAAGTGCGCTAAAACGTAATATCCTCCTATTTAATGATGGGGGAAGGACTATAAATAATTCTAAGCATTATATCAAAAAACAAAAAACTTGTATAAAAGAAAGTAAATTAAAAAAAAAATTCAAACTTTAAAAATAAAACTCTATTTAACTCATATCTAGTTTTAAACTTTAAATTTAAGCCAACTCAAACTCATTTAAAACCCAATCTTACCATTCCACTTTGAAAGTTAAAAACTTTTAAATGAAGTTTCAACAGTTTTTGAAGGAACTTAATATGACAGAAGGTCAAATTTTGCTATTAACCCCTATACTATGCTTAAGTTATGAATTTAGTCTCTGTACTCTAATTTAATCGATCAATTTTACCCCTATACTTTTAGAATTTTTTAAACTTCATTCTTGACCCAAACAGAAGTAGTATCCTTTTGAAAATTTGTATTCTTTGTATTTTTAAAATTTTAAAATTTAATTTTGACTCAAATGATAACCAACTCCATTAGCGGGGTGAAGCCGGAAAATATTTTTGGGAGATTGGAATTAAATTGTATATTTATACGATAGTAAAAATACAATTTCACCATTTTAATAGCCTCTATCTTTATAATTTTTAAAGGATTAATTCAAAATTTTATTATTTAGGGGCAAAGTGCAATTTTACCATTACAAATTGAAAATTTTATAATTTATTAAAGGGCCTAAATGAAAAATATTTCATTTTAGGGCTTCGCCACTATCCATTAGTTAAAACGACATGGGTTTTATGAGTATTATATGAAAATAACAAGTTAACATAATATTACATATATAATAATGCATTTGTCACATAAAAATTTTGAAAATAGTAGAACTTTACTTAATAAATTTAACAGTTATAATTTAGGTCAATACTGAAATTTCAAAATTTGAAAAATATAAGGACGAAAAATGATCAAATTACAATATAAATACTAAATCCATAACTTACATGTAATATAAGGGCTAATACCAGAATTTTACCAAAATAGAATGGCGTAAAACATTGGTTGTTGAATTTTATATGGGTCGTGAATCATCTAGAAGTTTTTGACCACAGCATATATTATTGGATTTTGTCAAATAATCTCTTTTGAGAGAAAACGATTTACCTGTTTTTTTCTAAATAGTATAGGATGAACGAAAATTAAGAAAAGAAATGTTAAAAGGGTTATCTTTTATATGCAACGTAATGACCCTCAAATTAATTAAAAAAGAAATATTTACAATATTGTTTCATGATAGTATCAAATAATTTCATATCTTAATCGTTGACTTTTTTCTCGTTCAAAGAATTCGTTATGTTGAATTTAATGGTATGATAATCTCAAAGTTTCAAAACCAATCGGATATATATTTTAATATTTTAATATCTATAAATTATTAGTTCATATACACTTATATAAATTTTCATACCAACAATACAATAATCATATTCGATACAAGTACATTGTGTATGTTAGATTTTTGGAATTTAAATTTTTAAAATGATGCAGTTGTATATATAAATATGATATTAATTATGAAATGAGAGGTATTTGCTTGGCAAACAGAAACTGCGGCTAAGATGGTGTTTATAATTGTGGTATCAATTTCAACCACGAAATCAAAACGTGCACAAAAGAAAAATTAACACTGAGATTGTTTATACAATTCAACCTCAGTCTACGTCTGCGACGCCTAGTGCAACCAATGTTTTAAGTCTTAAGACTAGTCTGACTCTCACCACTTTAGCGACCTCACCGTTGTATAAAGGCTAGATCACTCTCCCACGAAATTTTCCCCTTGAATGTTTAGTTTTGCAAGTCAAGAGACTTTCTTGATTGCTTACAAAAATAATGCACACATACATGTTCTTAACTTGAACAAATTTGAGCAATCCACTATCTTTTTGGGTCTCTCGATTACTTTAACCTAGGCAAGATTTAAGTTTTGTAAACTATTTAAGTTTTGTTTACATAAGAGTTATAGTTTAATAACTTTTCTATAAAGTAAAGCTAAAAAACAACATAGGATAATAATTCCATAAAAGTCTTGATGTAATCCAATGTCTTCAACTATAAAAAGTAGCTTCACTTGTTCCGCGAGTTACCAGACTTAATTTGCAATAACCAATCTTTAAGTCTCCAATTTCTACTCAATTGGTCTTCATGTTTTGGGTTTTAGCTCGTCCAAAGATCTTCAAAACAGATAGCTCAATATTTTTGTTTTAAAATTTGCTAACTCTGAAAATAGGCAAATATGGAAATGAAACAATGCTTGTGGCCACTGTTTCAGCCATAGAAATAGTCACACAAATTTTCTTGCCTTTAAATGTGTTTAATAGTTTTGAAATTCATGAATTTGTAAAAGGTTTTGGTAGAAATCAATTTGATATACTATAAATATTGGTTAATTTAAGTGTTGTTTGATAAACATAAAATTTAAGTGTTTATAGAATTTTACTACTAAATTTAAAAAGTGTTGAATTCATATTAGAAAATTGTGCAGTAAATTATGAAGGGAGGATCCACTTACACTAGTGTAAAACTTAAGTGGTTTTACACCTTTCATAACTTTTATCTGAATAATATTTTGACGATCCAACCATTGAATTTATCATGATATTAGTATTTTAATGCATTCAAAATTTTAAATCAATCGATATCTCTATCATATCAATCTAAAATATTGTCTACATTAAAATATATTTAACGGTTGAAAGTTTTTTACATAAAATAAATAATTAGAAAATTTTAAATTATGTCAAATTTAGCATGCATGATCTACATGAATGAAGTATAAAATGTGATGATTGGTTTGTTAAAATATTAATCGTACAAAAATATAAGGAAGAGTATAAAACCACTTAAATTTACATCGGTGTAAATGGATCGCTCCCCAATTAGTAAAATATAAGTTTGGAATAAAATTATGTTGTTTGATATAGATAAATACTAATTTTAAAAAAATATTTATTAGTTTTAATCTTATTAATATAGTATTTTATATTAGTTTAGATATTTTGGATAAAAAAGGTTAAATATCATAATTTCAACATCTCTTTTTAAAAGTATAGTTTTTAAAAAAAAAATAAGTAACGACCAATCTCATTCGACATTTGTTTTTATTTTTAAATTTTATATTAAATAAAAATACAAATTCTAAAAACAAGCATAAGAAGATTATATAGAAACTCCTTAAACAAAAAAATTATATCTTAAATATCCAAATCTCATTCGAAAAGGAACTCCTTAACTCTGATTAATTTGTTCCCAAATATTACATAAATTTCTATTATATTAACTTTTATAAAATTGAATAAAATCTATATATATTATACTACAAAGTCTTAAGTACATGGAATGTGGACAGTCTCCTTTTCTTTGCCACATGGTCTATCTAATTTATGCATTCATTTTTAACATAAAATTAATTTAAAATAATGATAAAGCAAACACTGATTTTTACTAATTTCAAAATTTAATAGTGAGATAATTTTAAACAATGATAAACCAAACATTGAGTTTTACTAATTTCAAGTTTTAAATAAAAAATAAAATTAGAAGGTAAATTTAAATGTTAAAATGATAAATGGTTAAATTCACTAATGAATTTAAATTTTAAATAGAAAAACAAATGTGAGATAAATTTAAATAAAAATGATAATTTGTTAAACTATATTCAAATAAGGTGATGGAGATTGAGTCACTCTCTTGAGATAATATCATGTGTAAAGAAATTTTGTTGAACGTGTTCCCCAAGATAGAACAAATTCAATCACCCAAAATACACCTTACTAGCCTTGTACCAATCAGAAAGTAACACTTTTTTCACCCAATCAAGGGCTTAAAAAGTTTATTTTTATTTCTCTTGAAAATCGGATATTTATAGGATAATATTTAAGAAACATTTAAAATTTCTAAACTTGAATTAAATGCCATATTAATATTTGATATTAAAACTTTAGCAAACTATAAAGGAAATGTTTGGTTTATAAGATATAAAAGGTTTTGCTTATTATTATTATTATTATTATTATTATTAATCCCAACAGTTAGTTGTTATGGTTTGTGTTAATTTTGCTAATTGCAATGGATTTTGTAAGTAAAATTTACATAAGAAAAGTCGGTTAAGTTTTGTATTTGGAATTTATGGATCTGAATGATATACCAAATTACTTACCATGTTTGAACCTGTTTATGATAACTTGTTCAGCTTCTTCATCGTTGAAATTATGAAGCCAAATTTTTAGGATTTGTAGATAATGGCAATATAAAAAATCGTAAAAAAAGAAAGAAAGAAAAATAATTAAAAACTAAATATCGATAATCACTATAATTATTTGATTTTATAAAATAAAATAAAATCAACTAATTGTTACAAATATAATTAATTGAAAAAATGATAATAAGCTTATAAAAATAATTAAAAATATCACCAAAACATTAATTAAAAATAAAAATGCTTGAAACAATATGAAATAAAAATACATTAATATGTTATAAAAATAATGGAACTTCATACTTAAGGATGTAATCGCAATTATCTAACCATCTAACGAAAGGAGCCAATATGTTAAAAATATTAATTAAAAAAGTTTGAAGCAACATGAAATAAAAAAATACAAATGCGAGTAATAGAAGAATCGACCTCGAGATTTAAGGATGTAATTGCAACTATCTAACGATCTAATAAAATAACTAATATGTAAAAATTAATTAAAAATTTAAAAACTTGAAGCATCATGAAATAAAAAATACAAATGTGAATAGGAAAAGAATCTACATGTATTTGCAACTATCTAACCATCTAACCAAAAACTAATATGTTAAAAAATTAATTAAAAATTTAAAAAGCTTTAAGCAACATTAAATAAAAAATACATGTCACACCCCAAAATATAGGGGGTTGATTGAAATAATTAATCAAAAGTTGACGTAGGTTTGATGGTTAAGTAGTTAGTATGCTTCCTAAAGGTTCTGGGTTTTATCCACTCCTCTCTTATTTATTATATTTTTTTTTCTTTTCAGCAACCTAGGATAAAAATCACATTAGAATATATAAAATTTAGAGTAAAAATTTAACAAGTTATGGGTAGTAGCCTAATGGTCAAGCCTTTACACTTCTCCCTTGCATGCCCAAAGCCATGTTGTCCCCTTCATTTCCTTTTTATTTTCGGCAAAAGGGTTAAATTGCTATCCAGCCCCCTCAAGGTTTGAAAACCCTAAGTATTTAATACTTTTCCTAATTACAATTGAACTATAGTTTTCTTTTCCAAAATAAACTGATTTTTTTCTCTTCTCTCCCTATTTCTTCCCCATTTTCTTTTTCATCTTCTTCTTTGCAAAATATTTTTTTCCCATTGCTAAAATTTATTCTTGATTCTGAATCAAAATCAAATCCCGATTTTAACTCATTTCTCAACCGGATTCATAATCGCTAGTAGAAACAATCTTTGATCGTTGTCAAGAATTGGTAAGTACATCTCAATTCCGATGGTTGATCTCGAATCTTTATAGAATTCCTATCTAACGATACTCTCGCGAACAATTAAAAGATGTTTCTCAATTTACCATCGAATCTTTCGACAATCTTGATTTATCTTGAAATCGATCATTAATTCATGCAATTTTGCCATTGAAAGACCCAATTTAGCTGAATCGAACTAGATTTAAGCGCAAGGAACATTAATCGATATCCTGGTGAAAGGTGTGTGTTCTTTTACAAACGAATTGAGGCAAACCATGCTTCGAAATAGGGCCACACGACTAGCCACATGGGCATATGAGCAACGTGGCCCCTTACACGGCCATGTCCCCTTAAAACCCTAAGATATTCCGATTCTCACATGGCCTAATACCTTCCACACGACTGTGTCTTCCTTGAATTCTATTTGCATGTTCCACACGGCTACAGTTTGTTACATGGCTTGGCACACGGTCGTGTAACCCTTCCACAGAGCTTAATGCATTATACACGGACTAGCCATATGACCATGTGCCCTTGTTTTAAAGTTTTGCCTAGAAATTTTATGTTATGACCAGTTTAGTCCCTATTTCATCCTTGAATTGCTCTTAGAAGTTTTTGTGCACTTAATTGATCCTTGAATTAATGTTTATTCGAAAATCTACAATTTTATATGCCTGAATGATCACTGTTATAATGTGTTTATCAATATTGATTTATTGAATCGTTATGATGCCATGAATAAACATGTGAAATTAACCATGCCTATTGTTAAAGTGTTATTGATAAATTGTGAAGTGTTATTATTGTTATCGCCCCACTGAGTATATGATGAAAATCTCTATTACTAGTGATGAATGGAATAAGTGATAAGCATGCCTACGAATTTTGCATCCACAACTCGAAGTGATATAGTAGATGAGTTCTAGGGAACTCATAAATAATGTGTGTAGTGGAGTTGGGTAGGACCTTTTCTGATAAATTAAAATTGCGTTGTCATTCATTAACATGTGCATATAATAATTGTGATCACTGAGATAGTGTGGTGAAGTGATAATATAGAAAACTGTTAATTTGAAGTGTTTTATGATTGTGATTATTCTTAGATTTGCTAATAATGTGTTTTGTCTACTGTTTTGTTCCGATTTTCTTGTGATTGAACTCACACTGAACGTTATAGCTCACTTTCCCTTTAATCCTTATAGATAACCCACCAAGTTAAGTTGTAGACGCAACATTTAGAGGGCCTTGGCTCAATTTTTAATTATAAAATTATTTTAGACTCATTATTTGATTTATTTTATTATATAAAGATTGTAATATTTCATTTTGAACTATGGCATAAGACTTAGGATTTGAGTTTTATTTTACAGCCTACATGATATTTAATTTTTTTTTAGGATATCGAAATATGAATATTAATTAATTATGCATAAACTTTGTTTTTATTAAAAATACAAGCTATTATTGATTTTCCGTTGATAAACTATAAATAAGATTTTTGAATAATAAATAAATCGATAAATATCTAAATTTTCTTCTAAAAATAATCAAATGTTTTAAAATAGTTGTTTTCAAAAACTCTGATAGCTTACTGGGTCATTTAAGTGGCTAATGTAATATTCCGAATTCGGGTCTAACATCTAGGTCGGGTTAGGGACATACAAATATGAGTAGAAAAGAAATCGAACCTAGGACTCAAGGATAAAATCACTAACATTTAACCATTTGGCCAAAGCTAAAAACGCAATTGGAAGTGTTTTCCTGCCATATCCACTAAAAACGAGTCCAGTTGGACGCAATTTCCCTTTCTTTCTCCAAAATCAGCCTAATACGATAAATTTCACAAAAACCGGACTAATCCGATAGTTATGGTTAAAATTAAGCATTTTTGGGTAATTCACCTAAATAATTATACATTAAAAATGGGATAATCATTTGATACACTACTAATGGAGCTTTTGGACTCCACAAGTAATGTTAGGGTTGACGATGAGACACATCCATGGTAAAGGCTGGCCGGCTAACTGACGGCCCGTCCGAAATATGGGAGGGTTCGGGTAAAAATATAGGCCTGAAATATGGGCTTGGGCAAAAAAACGAGGCCCGTTTAAAAAATGGGCCGGGCTCGGGCTCAACTTTTTGGCCGAGCACTGCATTTGACCTACCGAATATAATAAATATATATTTTTTATTTTTATTTTTTAATTATAAAATACTTTAAAAATATTTTTATTTTTATTTTTAAAATATTTTTTTGTGTTTATTAAAAAATCGGGTCGGGCCGGGCCGGGCTTATTATTTTTTCTCGGGCCTGGCCTGGGCAAAATTTTAGGCCCATATTTCGTGCCGGTCTGGGCCCGGGCCTAAGAGTCGGGCCAAAATTTTTTTCGGGCCCGGCCCGGCCCATGGACAGGTCTAGTTGACAGTATCCAATAGGAATATTGCAAAATATTAAAGAATAAATACTTTAAAAAGGGGACACGTGTCAATCTTTCAAGGTTGCTTGTGGAATAAGAAAAGTATAATGTCAATGTATCAAATATTAATCCCTAAAAAATAATTAAAATTTAATCGAAGTGATAATTATTATACATTTACAAATATTAAAATTTAATTTACAATTATGAGTTAAAAATGTTGTGCTAATTTTAAAATAAAGTTATTACTTTAATAGAACTCTAAACATAAAATATAAAGAAAAAGAGTTGCGATAATTTAAATTTACATTATCGATTAAAATTTTTGGTGTAAAAAAATTGTGGTAATTTTATTGATCTAAAATAGAGTTATTATTTGAATATAATTCTAAGCATATTAATTATCACTTAATTAATATATTAAAGATAATTATGTTAATCAACTATTGTTTTGAATTATGCTACTTTGCATTAATCTATAATCTATATAATAGAATAGAATATATTATTATAATATATATAAAAGCACGAGTTTAGACAAAAGTTTGAATTGGTGAGAATACATTTTTGCTATCATATTATTAAATTGATATTTAAATATAATTACAATTTAATCTAAAATAATTATTTAACATTTACCTTTTTATTGTATCACTAAACTCACATCTAAATATAATTATAAATAAATTTAGAATAATTAGTTAGTATTTAAATAATAAAAAAGTTTAATAAATCTATTTTCCAGGCAATTTAGTAGTTCCACCATTAAATAATGCACTTCTTTAAATTAGGGTTAAATATAAAATTAGTACTTGAACTTATCTATTTCTCTCAGATTGGTATTTATGGTTTTTTTTTGTCAGATTAGTACCCAAACTTTTTTTCTGTCAACTAAATCGGTATCTGAGTCTAACGTCGTTAAGTTTAAGACAAGTGGCGGAATAAGATTGAGTAAATGACGACATGATGATGTCATAATTTAAAAAAAATTAAAAATGTTTTTTCTTTTGACTTTTCTCCCCAATTTTTGTTGTCGTTCTGTTTTTGCCGACAGTTGACCTCCTTTTTGGCTTGAGTTGAGCTAATTTGGGGTTTCCTGTTAGGGTTTTCTTTCAAATTAAGGTTTATGAGATGGTATCTGAGATTGAATCTTTTAAAACCCCTGATTTACTCCATGAAATCGAGCTTAAAAAAGCGAAGCAAATCAAAATCCCAACACAAAATCAAAGCAGAGACAACCCAGATAATAAACATGGAATCCCAATCAAAAAATAAAACCAAAATCAAATTCACCCATTGGGGGGGAAATGGAGTCAAATCCCAGAAAACAAATCCAAACTGAAACTTAGTTTTGCAAACCTAGAAAAATCTTAGATTTGCAAAACATGTTTATCATCTGAGGTTAGATAGTAAAAGCGGCGGTAAAAAAGAAAAGAAACAAGAGGCTAAGCGGTGCACATTGACTAGAGGCGGGGCCATTGACGGTGGTGGCTCGGTTTGACATCAAAGACTAGACGAAACATAGTAGGAAAATTCATAGCCAACTATCTAGGGTTTTTATTGAGGACTTATTTGTTTGAGTTTAGAACTCCGGATCTCCATTCAACAATCCCAATGGTGGTAAGGTGAACCACAACACGATGTACCATATACTGAAGATCGGTGGTGATTTGACGGTGTAAAAGGGAGATCAGAGAAAGAAAGAAATCAAAGCTTTGGCCTATGTTTCATCAAATTTGGGTCGGATTCTTGGAAAACTAACCGGCAATTTAAAGAAAGGTGCGAGGAGGAGTGTTCTAGTAGTGCCCAATCAGAGCTTAGATGGCAACGGCAGTTAGGGTTCATTGAAGGAATAAGAAAAAAAATAAAAGAAATGGATATTGGAAAAAGGAAAAGAAAAACCTGGAAAAAGAAGGAAAAAATGGAAAAAAATGGAAAAAGGTTTTAAAATATTATTTATTGATTTTTAATATATTTTTAAATTATGACATCATGATGATATCATTATGCCACGTGTCACTGATAGCAAGTTAATTTTTGTTTTATTTTATATATATTTATTTTTGGCTAATTTTTGAATAAGATGATACTAAACTTGTCTTTCTTATTAGGGATGAAATTGAAGTGCTGAAATTCAAAATAAAATAAAATGAGCTAAATTGGAGCGAAAAGTAAAGAGGAGGGCCAAATTGAAGAATTGAAGAATTAGTGATTGACTAGTTAAAATTAGATTTTTTTGAAATTGTCAAAATTCTATAAATAGTTTAAATATGATTTTTGGTTGATATCTTTAGGGAAAAAAATCTTGCTAAATTTAGCATGAGAAATGTGTATAAATACTTACTGTTGGTGGAGTGAAAATAGACACTAGAAATTGAATGCAATTTATTTCTTTCTTTTCTTTCTCACATAAAAGCTAGTGTAGGCATTCTGCCATTTTTTTTCCATTTCTTTACTTTGGTTTAATTGCTTCCCAAGTCATTTATCCTTTCTGCCATTCATCCTTACAATTTAATCCCTTCCATAAACCAACAAAGCATGATTAATTTAATGCTTAACTAATTCCCTTTTAGCTTTAGCCCGATTATCATTCCAACAAAATAATCGTGAGATATGAACCCACAGTAAAACCTTTCAACATGATATTCGCTATCTCTCCAGTCTATGGGATAGTCACAATTATCCCTTAAAGTTAATTCAATTTCAATTCAAAAAGCGTGCGTTAGATTGGAGTTGTTTGGCGTACAGTTGGGAAAACGAGACGATCGTCTTTCGAGTTTGAATTCGCATGAACAAATTGGCGTGTTCAGGTGGGTACAGGCCAGTTGGATTCCATCAAGGAAGATAGTGATCGGATTTAAACGACTGACGCAGTTGAGGCCGTTAATTCGAGTTGGGCTTTCTAAATCGCAAGGCTGTCGAAATCTTAAATTACGAGCACGAGTTACGTGGTTAGAAATTTGGCAAGGGTCAGTTTGCAGGTCGTACCGAAACCGACTACACAAGGAAAAGTTGGCGGTTGAGGTGTACTTAATCGCTATAACCAACTTATCGCTTGGAAGGAAAAATCCATTTTTCAAGGATTAGTTCAAGTTCGGAGTGTACCGAGGCTAGGCTAAGCTTTAATATATTTAATTCACTAGTTTATTTTATTTCACTTAATTTATTCGGCAATCATAATTCTATTTTTACTTTATTTTATATTATTATCTTTATCAACTAAACCTCTTTTTGGAACGAGCATGAAGAAATTAACGATACTTCTTTATCTTTTGAGTTGTTCTGCCGGATCGGTCGCTCAAGACCTTTGGTCTCTACCCGGACCCGATGAAAAAAATGGGATCACTTCTTATGGGTTCGTTAAGAATGATTCTGATCTAGTTCATGGCCTATTAGAAGTAGAAGGCGCTCTGGTGGGATCCTCACAGATAGAAAAAGATTGTGGTCAGTTTGATAATGATCGAGTGACATTGCTTCTTCGGTCCGAGCCGAGGAATCCCTTATATATGATGCAAAATGCATTTTGTTCTATCGTTGATTAGAGAAATCTCTCAGCTTTGCAACACACGGGTCGTGTGCACGATTATTACTGCGAAAATAGTTCTGGTCGCAAGAAAAGGCGAAATTAGATAACTAATCCCTATGGATTTGACCCTACTGCTCTATGCTGCTATTTAGTGTTATTTTGTCAGGAATTTATATTTGGTGGCTTGGCACCCATCAAAATTTGGCACCGTTGCTGGGGATTGGAAATATCTTTTTTCCAATTTTCGTTTGTGTTCCACCAAATATAAATTCCTATGATATAATTATTTTATTAATAATGCTATGTAATAGTTATTATCACTTAATTAAATTCTGAATTTATATTAAATTCCACTTATTATTTTAGATTAATTATTTCTTAAGTAGTGTTACATGCCAATTAAAATTAATAGTTTGCACTATAACTATATGCTTTAGCAAGGTATTTTCATTCAAAATAACATGTAAATAATTACAGGAAAAAAATCATATTTTAACATTATTCAATAATTTTGTTTCCATCACCATATGGTTTTCGTTATTATTTGAGATGTTTAGTTATTATTATTTGCTATTCGATTGTTTTACTATTATTTTATTTGAATATTATTTATATAATTATGAATATTGTTTAGCATTATGTTATGTTGAAGGCAATAAAATATTAAAATAAAAATTCTTTATATTTAAAATTTTGACTCATATTCAAATCACAAACTATTTTATTTAATTACTTATTCTCACTTTTTATTTTTATTACTTTTAAAATACTATTTTCTCTTAATTATTTTTAAAATCGGTAGATTTTATTATAAATTAATCAATTCTCACTTAATTAATAAATATATATTTAAAAATAAACACATGCAACACATAATATAATAATTAATTATTTTTAAATGAAAATAAAAAAATAAAAAAATATTTTCACTGCTTATAAACATACCTCAAGAGATCTGTGCTAAAGTATAATTGAGATCGCATTTAATTATGACTTAGCTCAAATTAAATTTTCTTTATTAGAGTTTGATTGTCAATGTTGATGGATTAAGCGTCTCTATCTAATAAAAACAAATTCAGTTCTTGTGCATGACTCTTTTTTTTAAAGACTTCCTTAAAAAGTTAAAAATAAAATGTATCATAAAAAGTTAGATTTGGTTGGGAGAAGTTTGTAAAGTATTGTCTTTAAATATTTGTATTCTATTTTATTATCGGATTTTGTTTCCACAGTTGAGAGTCTGAGTGGGTTCACAAAGTGATTTTACTTGGAACTTGAGGGGACGAGGAGTTCACATCTTACCTATAAATGTCATATAAGGGTATGGTTTTAGATCCCACCAAGGGTAAATGTTGACGCAGTGAGTGAATACACTCTCACTCTTGAACCACCTTTTCAAGCTCTTGATGGAGTCATTTTTTTGGACCCAATACTAAACTAATTAAAAGGTTTGTTTACAATTGATAGACGACACTTCACAAATTTTTTCTCGAATAAGTTCGACATCCCCTCAACAACGTTCAAGATATAAAATAAATCCAAATCATTAATGCCTAATCTAAATATATTATAAAAAAGACAAGTTGAAATAATAGATGTTGATTTTAAATTAGTTAAAAATAAGCATTAAAAATCCAAATATCATACAAATTCTTAAAAAAAAAAATAGAATATCCATAAATGATTATTGATTATCCAACTCCCTCGAACCGATGAGATGGCTTCGCTGTCTTGTCCGGTCCGGTAATGCTTACACCACTTGTCCCCCTCCATGCAATGCAAGCTTTTTATCTTTCTATAATTATAATTTATCTTCTTTTTTGCTTAAAATATACGCTCCAACTTGTCTGCTTTTATTGCTTAACTAGATCTACGCTCGCCGCCCACCACCCAAGACCACCGCCATGGATCCACCACCCTCCTCCGCCCCTAAGCTACGGCTAATGTGTAGCTACGGCGGCCGTATCATCCCACGTCCACAAACCAAATCGTTCTACTATTCTGGCGGTGAAAACCGCTTGATCACCATCCCCACCACCGACAACACCCCCCTTACTCTTTCTTCCCTCGCCACCCACCTCTCCACCTTCCTCCGCCTCGCCACCCCATTTGTTCTCAAATACCAACTTCCAGATCACGACCTTGACTCGCTCATTTCCATCTCAACCGATGATGATCTCCAAATCATGTTGGAAGAGCACAAGAGACTCTCTTCTAGTTCTACTGCCTCACCTTCACGAATCAGACTGTTCCTTTTTCCCGTTAGTAGTGGCGATAAAGCTGAGTTGACTCATCCGAAACGAGAGAGTTGGTTTGTTGATGCTTTGAGGAGTGCAAGAGTGGGGTTTGGAGGTGAAAGTGGAGAACAAGCTGAGTCTATTCTTTTGGAAACTTCTTCTTCCTTTGGTTCTACTTCTTCTTCGCTTTCTTTGTCGAGTTTGCCTCCAATTAAACCCTCACCAGATTCAATACCAAGGTATTGTAAACAAATTTGGGTCTTTCTTTATGTATGGAAAGAGAGGAGTTTTGTAGTGTAAATGTGCATTTTCTTTTTATTGTTTTATAGAGCTTTTGGTGATTTCTATTGTTTGGATTCGTGTTGACTGATAAATAAGGGTTTGAATGACATGCTTAAAGTTCAAATAGAAGGAATTTGAACTTGGGAATCAGATTTCTAACTGGAAAAATCTATGCTTAAATCTTGTTGGGATAGGATGCAACTTTAAGCATAGTTAAGTTTATTTCAATAGAGCTGAAAAATTCCATACTTTTTGCTTCCTTTGATTGTTAAATTTTTGTTTTGTCATTCCAACAGCGATGAATGTGTTGGGAGTGCCGTTTCTAATGTGCAGTCTGGAACTTTTCAAGACCAAGTTGGCCCCATTGCTGCAATGGAGAATAAGCTCTGTTCTAACCCTTTTGAAGCAGACAAGAAAATGGCCGATCCTTCCTCTGGGATTGAGATGCATAAACCAATCCATGCATCGGGGTTTCCGGTAAATCTGATGCATTTACCTCCCCAGCAAACACAAGTAATTCATGAGGATACCCGTTACGTGCAGCCGAACATGCCTGGGATGCAGCCCGTTACATCGTATTACCCAGTCTATTATCCGGTGCCACAGCAGCAGCAGCAGCAGCACCACCATCTCCATTATCAGTCGAATCAGCCTCGTCCAATGTATTATTTCCCTGTCGCACCGGCTCAGCCCTACACTGTACCTGTGCAACATAGTATTGTTCATGCAACGGGTATTGGTGTTGGTCAGCCCCAAGCTCATCCAAATGCTTCATTGGGTCCAACACAAATGGTTTTCAAGGAGGTTGCAGCAGTACCTCAACCTGCAGCTGAGTTAACCTCACAACAATGCCAAAAGATTCCCGCAGGACACCAACTTATTAATGTACCGCATACTGAAACCGAAACCAGGCATGCAGGTGCTCAAGGTCAACACCAACCTCAATCATTTGGTGTTGCTGCTGGTGAAACTGCAAATTACGCTAACAAACTTGATGATGACCCTGCTCGAGTCCAAATATACAAATCTCAACCACCCCCACCCATGTTGCCTTCACAGTATCAAACCATGACCAAAGCCACGACATTGCTTTTGTCCGAAGCTCTGGCAAAGTTGCATACAGACAACGCTGAACAACAGATTACAACATCAGAACCATAATGATTTGATTCTCCATCTGGGGAAACAGTTTTGGTAGTGAAACTTTGCCTGCCATATAAGTAGAAAAATTTGGTGGTCCCCTTAACTTATTTCTTTTGTTCCACGTTTTGTTCATTTGTTTGTTTAATTTGTTTTCTTTGATGTTGTTGAAATTATAGTGTTTCCAAACAAAGTGTTATATGGTTGAATTGTCTCTGCTGATCTTCTTGTTAAAAGTATAACATTTGTTTATGTAATCTTACTAATGGAATGGAGATTTTGTTATAAATGTTCAATATTTGTCTATTTCTTTGATTAAAAAAACTGTAAAGAGAAAGCTGGAAAACTGAACTTTTGCCTATATGTAGTTATTAACTATTCAAATTACAATTATCATTTGCAATGTTGGGCGTGGAGTGTGGGGTTTATTACATATCTTGGTGCAAATGGTTACGACCAGGATCTCAGGTCATTTGCTTGCTAAAACTGCAATTAGTCGCTTACCAACCTCTACGTCTGCCATGATTTTGACTATTCAAATTGTCCTTTGTCTTCATTGCTTATGAATTCATTGATTATATGATAAGAGTATGCTTAATTCTTTCAATTCTTTTAAGGGTCTTTGGAGAACTGTATCGTTATATCGATATATTTTCATATTCAGGTACGTACTGAACAGATGTTAGATGCAAATAGTTCAAGAAAAATAAGTTGGATTAATTATTAATATAGTCCGCAGCTGTTTTCCCATCATTTTGGCCAACAGTCATCCTGACTCTTAGTTTCCGGAGATGGGATCCAAAGCAACCCATTTCCATGCCATCTGCAATTTGCCGCTTTCACCTCTTACAACCTCTTGACCTCTCCACGAGGGCGGTCCTTTCTCAACTTATGTACTCTTAATTTCTTTCTTTTAACTTTTTTCGAACTATTCGTATCGGATACTCATGTTAGATATATGAATAAGAGAATATAATTTTTAATATTTTTTTAAATACATAAAAGAACTTATAAAAATCTTACCATACGTGAGCCTGACACGATCATATGCAACACTCACATCTGAGTTGAGCAATGTAGTTTGATGTGAATAGAGCAACAGAGTTTAGTGGCTAAAACTTAAATCCTTTGAGGCAAAGTAGTATGTTCTCATTCAGACTTCTGAAGTAACCAAAACCGGTTCCACAGGCAGTAGCTTACTTTAAATTTGAGTTTACCTAGTCTGCTCCCTAAACTTGTCAAAAATACATAATTGGTATTTGAACTTTTTTTTACCTAGTTGGTACCTAAACTTGTATTCTATCGTCTTCCTCACTAACACTATTAATTTGTGCTAATGTAGTGTAGTTGGCCAATTCAATGGGGACACGTAACAACTTTTCAATATGACACATAGCAGACATAAATTAAAAAATTAAAAATCTTTTAAAACATTTAAATCAATTTAAAAAAGTATACTTTTTTGGACAAGTTCAACTACTAACTAGTATTTTTGGACAAGTTGAAGGGGTAAACTATATATTAACCCTTAAAAAATTAAGGTGGTTCAAATTCAAGTACCAACTAGGTAAAATTTAGATACCGACTAGATACTTTTAGACAAGTTTAGGAGTAACCTACATATTAGCGAGTTAGATTTTGTTGTATAACTTTTCTTCTAACCTGCTATTCTTGTTTCCTAATAATAGCTGAAACCTATTTTTTTTGCATTTGGGCATGAACTTTGAATACAGCATCGTTCAATTTCTTTTTTCATGTATTTTGAGGTTCTTTTGGAGGATTAAGTTTTAGTACCAATGCATCGGACACACGTATTTGAAGAAAATTTCAGTCAGAATATAGGTCGATAAACATAGGTAGTTATTGTTTCCATTCTCTGCTTTGTAGTTTTTGCATACTTATCCAGCACTCAATTTGGCCATTTCATAGAATTTTCAAACATGAATCATTTATCTTATAAGCCATTGTTCAGGGACTAATGCTGCAAATGAAAAGAAACAATGATTAGCTTTATATCTTTGGGAATTCCCTAATTAATTTGTGGTTCATGATCATAGTGTGTTGTTTGTACGCTTCATGGCTTTGGTACTGCTTGGATGTAGAGTAGAACAGAACACTGTCCGTCAATCCAAGAGAATGTACTTTGCTGTGATGCTGAACTGTTGTAGGGTTGCTGAGTTCAGTTTTCAGATATCTTACTCGAAGCAACGCAGCATTTCATAACTACAAAAAAACTTATTATGTTCATAGTAACAAATAAATATTTATTCTGCTAATGTTCATAGTAAGTGATGAATCCATCCTTCTAAGAGAAATGAAATGAATATTTTACATGTATGGGAATTTGTCCGAAATATGTCAAAAAAAAAAAAAAATACAGTTCAGCTCTCTCTCTGATCCAATTGATGGTATCAACTTATTATGAAGTCAATTTCTCGAGACTATAACTCACAAACCTCATTGAAGGTCTCCTATCTGGACTCTTATGGATGCAGGCCAGTGCAAGCTTGAGTATGGCGGTTATGTTGTCTTCCTCAACCCAACTATGAGCTAAGGAGGGATCAATGATGGACGACAGCGGCTTCCTTTCATCCATCCCGAGTTGAATCCATTGAACCAAATCCATCTCCGAAGAACCTACTTGAATGCTTGGCAACTTTCCAGAGATCATCTCCAGTGATATCACTCCAAATGAGTACACATCCCATTTCTGTGATGGTTTCGTGTCATTCAAGGCTTCCGGTGCTCGGTAATACGATCCGTTCGAAGATGAATTTATTGGTGTTAACTCGAATGGAGAACTTTGTTCTGGTGTCCAAATTGCCATCTGTTGTTCCACCTGAAATTCAGGTGATTCCTCGGTTATGTTGGCGAGGCGACTGAGTCCGAAATCGGAAATACGAGGCTCCATATCCTCTCCAAGAAGAATGTTGCTCGGCTTCAGATTTCCATGAACGTACCTTTTCAGACTGAATTCGTGTAAGAAGGCTAATCCCTTGGCTATTCCTTTCATGATTTTTACTCGAACTGGCCACAAAAGCGGTTTAAAGTTCACAATTCCGGATTTCCCTGCTTAGATTTAAATGTTAGAACGATTATCATGGAGATTCCTAGAACAACATGGAAAATATTTGCAGAATTTTAATAAGTTACCATGAATTGCAGCAGCAAGATCTCCTTTGGTTATGTAATCATATATGAGCAGCTTCTCATCATCCGAACAACAATAAGCTCGAAGATTAACTATGTTCGGATGCCTGATTTTCCCAATCGCTTCAACTTCGGTTTGAAACTCCTTGAGTCTTTGTCCACCTCCGTCTCCAAGTCTTCTCACCGCCACAGCTAGTCCGTTGTCGAGCACCACTTTATATAGAATCCCACTTGAACTCTTCCCCAGGAGAAAAGCAGATGCTTTAAGAAGCTGTTCGAGATCGAAGTCGACCTTGGTGTCTAATGGAACAAAGTTGCACTGCTCCATGTTTTCTGATAGAGTGTCATTGTCTCTTCTTGCAAAGCAGAATATGTCCCTACCAATCATCAGTTTCTCTTCCAAACGATAGCCGGTGACTTTCCGAACTCCGTTGCAGACATAGGCCTTCTTGTACCAATAAGAGAACATGAATCCAATGAAGCAGAGTCCTACCATCACACCTGCAATGGTTTTAATCACCCTACCGCCTTCCCCACGCTTTATCGATCTCTGAAATGGCTTAATTGGAATTGGCTTATTGGATGAATGACACGGAATTTTCAATGGTAATCCACAAAGCGAAGGGTTGCCTATGAAAGCTGTTGGCCCTGCATTTCCTAAAGCACCATTCTGCGGTATCGGACCGGTAAGATTATTGTAACTGAGATCGATATACACTTCCTCAGGGAGGCTTCCTAGGCTAGCTGGAATCTCACCAGTGAAGAAATTGTGAGACAGATCGAGAGTACCGTGCAAATTCGACAAGTTTCCAATGTCACCAGGGATTGAACCGTCGAATCTGTTGTAAGAAAGATTGAGCTTCTGAAGGCTAACCAAACTGTTTCCAAATCCCTCGGGGAATGAGCCGCTGAAATAATTTTGACTGAGAACAAGTGTTGTTAATTTCTTGCATTGAACTATAGACGAAGGTACCGAGCCATTGAATAGATTCCGTGAAACATCAAACGTTCGTAGGTTCTTAAGGTTCCCGACTTGGGACGGAAGTGGTCCGTATAAGGAATTACCTGAAACTACCAAGCTCTTCAGCCTAGTTGCACCAAAGAGCTCGGTAGGTAACGTTCCGCGAAATGAGTTGTTCTCGAGGTTAACATGACGAATCGAGGAGAGGTTTGCGAGTGCAGGAGACAGGTAACCAGATAGTCCGATGTTGGGAACGATAAGAGCATGAACTTTCTGATTTCTACATGAAACTCCATGCCATGAACATGGATTCGGATCAGATGAGTTCCAGTTGATGAGATAGGCACCGGTGTCATTTTCGAGGGATTGTTTGAAGGATAAAAGAGCAAGAGCTTCATCATTTAGAGCAGATAAGCGAGGGTTGCGATTGCATACAAGGAGAATCAACAAAAACAACAATGGATTCATCAGGTATAAAGTTAAAGGTTTTTGAAAGATTTAGAGAAGAAGTGTTAGTTTCATCATATTAAATACATCAAGAGTTGTAATTTGCTCAAGTGTTGACTGGGGAAAACCTAAATCATATACTTAGTTTTTCTGTCACACACGCTTTTATATTTATTCAATTACGGTTCAAAAAACATGTAGTTGCAATCATATGATTCGTACATCTTTTATAAGATATGTTTGACATTAGTAGGGTTATGATTTGATCTTTTACCATGCGTAAACTCGAAAACGATGTAGTATAGCTTTTAATAAATGACTTGGTCAATCTTAGTTTGACATATTTTAATGATTTGATGAAAAGGGAAGAGATTATTGAGGGCAAAGCGTGATTGCAGGCGATGATAATTGCATGAAGATGGCGCTGAATGTGCTTTTGGAACATTGATATTGCAGTTGTCTCCGGTAGGGACGCCTTCATCACTTTTTCAACTTTTGATTTCTCCCATCTTTAGCTGCACTTTGACATTTTAAGCCAAATCCACTTCTCTTAAATTAATATTTTTTATTTAAATTTAATTATAAAAATTTATATATTGATAAAATATATTTTTAAATAATAAAATTGGTTATTTTAATGACAAAATGAGAATCTCAAAACTTTTTGACCTAGGGCTTCATTCAGTTTAATCCATGAATTTTCGATCATATGTTTAATTTGTTTACAATTCAATTTTTATTTAATGTTGAATGATTTTGTTATTTAATTTTCAATTTCTAAAATGAAAATTTATAATTATTTGAATCTATTTAAATTTTATAATGTAAATTAAATGTGTGCTTTTTTTATAATTTAAAGAAAATGCCCTTTTCTGAAAATGAAAATACTATAAATTAACCATAATTAATCGTTAATTCCACCATCAAATTTGAGTAACTTGAGTAAA
Organism: Gossypium raimondii; assembly: GCF_025698545.1. Classification (NCBI taxonomy): domain Eukaryota; kingdom Viridiplantae; phylum Streptophyta; class Magnoliopsida; order Malvales; family Malvaceae; genus Gossypium; species Gossypium raimondii. Next base: position 45,873,000 of record NC_068575.1, read on the forward strand.
ATATGATCGTGACTAGATAATTTTAAACGAAAACATGAATATAATATATAGTATATAAAGACAATTGTTTAGGCTAGATTTGGGGACATTTTGGATTGTCTTATTTGAAAAGACTAACTGAATTTCAAGATTTCATCACTGTTCATAAATTACAGATGGGATTGGCAAAATTACTAAAAATGTCAATTTTAAAAATAAAAAAAAATCATCGTTTTTAATATTATCTAGAGAAATGGAGTGAGGTCAGATACATTTTAGAAAGTATTGTATATCAAACACATTTTCTTTTAATAATTTAGTTTATTTAGTCTAATGTTAACATGCTAATGTCTTTTCTCCAGTACTCCTCCCAAGTTCAAAACGAATATTTTTAATAATTTTATTATAAATTTTGATCATATTTTTGTTTGATCATCCTATGAACAGTCTAAGTTATACTTACCTCTTTTACTTTGTAGTTTAGTTGTTCAAAAAATTACAAAATTTATCTAAAATGGCTTAAATATAACATAACTTAAACAAGGCATTTAAAGATTAATTATGAAAGTGATTTTAAAAGATTATAGGTGGAGTTATATAAAACATGAAATTGAGAATCACCCTTGATGCAAAAATTTTGTAATTCACTATTGATGTTATTAGTAAACAAAATTTCCTTCTCTTCTGTTATACAAATATATATATATATTCTTTATAATAATCACCATTAATCTCTTATAATTTGTAGAAAAATAAAATTTAAATAGGTTACCCAAAGTGGTCATAATAAAACATGAGAAATTTTTAGATTTTTAATTTAAGTCCAAATATTGAACAACAAAAAGATACACATTTTTTGAGTCAAAAAAATATTTTACTCACATTGTAATTTGCATTTGGTTCGCCATTGGCAGCCGTAAGAAAGAAAGCAAAAGCGTGAGATTTCTTTTCTATTTGATTCTGGGTTGAACAAGGCTTATAAAGTATGCCAAAATCCTCCCATTCTTGAAGTTCTTTTTACCATTTAAGCTCATTACAATTTACAAATATAATTATAAAATCATATAAACTTACGGGTATAAAAATATAACATTAGTCAATTTAAAATGTCCGATAACAAATGAAACGTTTTTTTTTCTTAAGAAAGGAAAAAAGAATGACCGGGCAAATAACCCATAAAAGTTCATTTATTTTTAAATTTATCGAAATAGGCCAGGTTTTGAATTAATTATCGAAATAGACCATTTCCCCTAAAAATGCGTCTACGTCAGCGCGTTGTCAGGGGATAAAGCAGGAAAACGCTTCCTTAAGGAAGCATTTTGTCCACGTGGACAAAAATTAAATAAATAAGGGTTTTAAGGTTTAGGTTTCTTAATTAAATTAATTATAAATTTTAAAAATTTAGAAATTATTTATAAATTATTTATTAAGTCTAACTTTATTTAAATATAGTTAAATATTAATACAATTATTATATTTTTTCTCAAATTTTGAATTTAAACTTCTACAGTTTAAAATATATATTAAATATTAAAATATTAAAATTTATGTTAAATTCCATTAAATAAAGTTATTAATACTTATTTATAAATCATTCACTAACAATCAATAAAATATTTACCCATGATCTTAAGACCTTAATTAAGGAATTATTATCCCTAAAATATTCTATTATTAATATGATTGTATTATATTAAATTTCATGTATTTTTTGCATATTATATTATATTAATATTTTTAATTTATTATAAATTTAAAATTACAGCAGAAAATAAATTTAATATATATATAAACTTTTAACTCTTTTTCTATTTTTCATAAAAAACTCTTTTCTATTTTAAAATTTGAAAATACAAAAATTCATTATATTTTATTTTTAATTTATTATTAAAAATTATTTTAATAAATTTAATTTTACTAAAACATTTAATTTTAGTTTATTTTTTGGGCAAATAACCAATAAAAGCCCCTTTATTATTAAAATTACCGAAATGGGCCAGGTTCCGAAATGGGCCAGAGTTTAAAATATATAACGAATAACAACTAGTTTTATTTGATTTTCCTTAAAAACCCTAAATACTAAACCCCAATCTAATTTTTTAAAATTTATAATTAATTTACTCAAGTAACCTTAAACCCTAATTTATTTAATTTTTTCTTAAAACCATAAACACTAAACCCTACTCTAAATTTTTAAAATTTATAATTAATTTACTCAAGTAACCCTAAACCCTAATTTGTTTAATTTTTTCCTTAAAACCATAAACACTAAACCCTAATCTAATTTTTTTAAAATTTATAATTAATTTAATTAAGAAACCCTAAACCCTTATTTATTTAATTTTTTTCCTTAAAACCCTAAAATTTAAAAACTCAAAAACCCCAAAACCCTAACTCTAATTACAAAAAACCCTAAATCCTAAAAAACGGGGAAAGTGCTTCCTCAAGGAAGGGTTTTTTTGTCCACGTAGACAAAGCGCTTCCTTAAGGAAGCGTTTTCCTGCTTTATCCCTTGACAACGCGCTGATGTGGACGCGTTTTTGGGGGAAATGGTCCATTTCGGTAATTAATTCAGAACCTGGCCCATTTCGGTAATTTTAAAAATAAAAAGGCTTTTATTGGTTATTTGACCAAGAATGACCAGTGAAATAAAATATTTCAATTTAGAGTAAATAAAAAGAAAGTGAGTAAAATCAAGGTTTTAATTAAAATATTTGTAGAAACAGAGGGCTGGCAGAGCAATTATTTTGCTCGAAATTTCAAAATCCCAAACAAATTTAAAATGAAAGCGATCATCAAAAGTTTGAGCCCTGAGTAAAAATGTAAAAAAAAAAAACTAAATTGCATAATTTGAAAAATGGCGAAGCCCCAAAATGGTAAATAAGTTTTGACAAAAGAAATTGAAAGAACCCTGGGAACGGGTCAGGTCAACGCGCGGATCCTCTTTCGTGCAAGTATAAATACAAAAAAAAAACATCATTTAAATTCAATTTATTAATGGATAAACAATCAAAATACTCATTTTTGTTTGTAAACATTTTAGTTATTTATATTTAAAATGTTACGTGTAATCACTTATGTTATCGTATTGTAACATTTCAGTCATTAAGCGTCAATTATCGTTAAAGGTGTAACTGTAAGCTAACGTAGCACGTTAAATCATAATTTCAAACGAAAATTTTAAGTTAAATTATACATATGGTTCCTATATTTTTCCGTTTTGAGCAATTTAATTTTTTTCTTTTATGTTTTTAGAACTTTCCTTTTTTTTTTCTCTTGTCTTCTCCTTCTCCCTCTAGTTCCCCTCTTCTCCATTTTTTAACGTAATTTTTCTATGTTTTTCATCTGTTAAAACTAGTCTCTATACTTTATTTTTAAACAATTTAATTTTTCTTTTATTTCTTTATTTTCTTTCTTTTCCCTTCTATTCTCATATTCTTTACTACAAAAACTTAATCTTTGTCCACCAAATAAACCAAGTCCTTGTTTCTTTCACATGATTCCTAAATTGAATTTTACTCAAAACCGAATATCAATCATTCTTAATCAAATCTCGATTAGAATATAACCTATTTTTGAAACTAAAATTGGATCTAACTAATCAATATAAAAACCATATCCTTAATCAAATCTAAACATAAATTGAATTCTTTATATTCAAAACTAAAATTTTCCATTTCCAAACTTTTACAGAATCATATAGATTATTCATTTCCTTTTCTTTTATTTTCTGACAAATAAAATTAAGCAAACGATAAAATTGATCTAAACCTTCTTGGATATTCTCAAGCAGGTTTGATTGGAAGTCGAGCATGGATGAACCGAAGAGAAAAAGAGAGCTTGGATGAACCGAAGAGAAAAAAAGAGCATGGAACCAAACTAGTTTGGGTAAAGTTGAAGGTAAGTTTCGTATGATGATCATTTTAGTCATTAAAAGTGTAGAGCTTGTTTGAAGAATCTGTAAAACAATATAGTTTCGATTAGAGGCTAAGAATGTTATAGGTAAGATAGTTAAGGTGGTCGTGAGGGTTGGTTAGGAGGTTAAGGGAATGGGCTCGAAAAACTTTGTTGAGGGTGGACTGCCATAAGTCACAACTGGCGAGGTCATCAAGTGAAGTGAGCTTGTAGATTAGGTCATTGAGATATCCAAATCGGTTCGTTAAAGCAATGATGGACGATGAGGGTTTGTAAGCAAGTTTTATTTTGGTTTCATCTTTCACCTTTTCTTTTTCATAAACATAAAAAAGTTTTAACAAATGGAAAACATAGAAAACCTACGTTGACAGAGATGGAGAAGGGAGGAAAGCAAATGGAGAAGTAGAAGAAAGTGGAAAATAAAGAAAAAAAAGAAAAGTTAAAAGAACATATTATTTTCTTTCCTAAGTTCTGCTTTTAATTCCTTCATTTCTGCTTCTAATATCCATTGTCTTTTGCGTAATTTGATGTACTTTTGCAAGACATTTTCCACATGCCATTTTCGGATTTTCAAAAAGGATTTAACTTGTTGACTCACATTCTTCTTCAAAAATTCTTCTTCAAGCGAATCTCCCTTAGAAATTAATGGCAACACCTAATTCATATCCTATTCAAACAATAAAATAATTTTATGTTTAACTACTCATCTTTACTAAGGTAGGTATAAAATTGTTGACCCCTATCGTTCATGTTATACACGTACGAATAATAGTAAGATATACATGTAACTTTAGAGAAAAAACTGAACTGGAAGAATTTACTTGATCATACACATGTCAAATATATATATTACTCTTTTCTAACTTAAATAAATCAGCTGAAAAGAAGGTTGTTGAAGCTTTGCTTTAGTTGCTATAACAAAATAATCTAGCTAATTTTAGTAAATTTGGATTTGTTGATGATTTTTAAAGATTTTTTAGAGATTATGAATCTTCTTAGTAGCCTATTTTTACTCAATGATTGTTGAATTTTTTTCCTATATAAACACTAGTTTTCAGTTCAATAAGATGTACACTTTCAATAAAAATTCTTTCTCCTTTCCTCTTGCATTTGTTGTTTTCTTTTCACAGCAAGGTTTTTTTCCCTTCAAAACCTCCAACAAATTGATATCAAGAGCTATCTTCTTGAGGGACTTGTAACTAAGGGCAAATATTTTGTCTTCCTTTTTCTTCTTCTATGGATTAAAAAATCCCTTTCACTGCGCTTACACCACCTATTTTCAATGGTCAAGGTTACCATATCTAGATCGCAATGATGGAGGCTCATCTAAAGATAAATGATCTTTGGGAAGCTGTGGAGGAGGACTATGAAGTTCTTTCATTACCTGCCAATCTGACTATGGCGCAAATCAAGAATCACAAGGAGAGGAAATCAAGAAAATCAAAGGTAAGAGCTACATCATTTGCTGCAGTCTCATCTGCAATCTTTCTTAAAATAGTGACAATGAAGTCAAGTTTTGAAGTTTGGAATTTCTTGAAGGACGAGTATGAAGGAGATGAAAGGATTAAAGGCATGAAAATGTTGAACCTGATTAAAGGGTTTGAACTCTAGAAGATGAAGGACTTCGAGAAGGTGAAGGAGTTCTTTGACAAATTGCTTGGAATCACAAACGAAGTAAGATTACTTAGATCTAAATTTCCTGATTCCATATTAGTTCAAAAAATTCTAGTAACCATTCCTGAAAGATTTGAAGCCACCATTTCCTCTTTGGAAGACACTAACAGCATGTTTGGTTGGGTGTATTGGCATAGCCATTACACCCCTAATCGGTGGGCCCCACTTAATCCCCCTTTAATCCTTTGTTTGGTTCAGTGTATTGCTATTACGGGTCTAATACATTACAGACCTAATCCCCAAAATCCACCAATTTCTATTCCGGAAGGAAAGCTTAGTTTTGCTGCGTATTAAGTTCTCTCGATTTCTTCTACCCTGTTTTACCCTCCTAACTGCTTCTTCTGATTTTTTCTGATTCAATAACTTTTTCCTTCCTTTCGGCCGCCACAACTGCTTCTTCTTCATCACTCATCGTGATCGCTTTTTCTTCTTCATCCCTTTCAAATTTCTTTGTTTCATGGTGGTCTTTTGTTTCTTTCAAGATTGCTTAAAGATATTCATTTCAATGCATTAGATGCTTTTTCCGGTTGAAAGCATGAAGGTTTGCCTCCTGTTGAAGTTCCTTCTACTGCTCAATGGAAATTCAGAAGGTAAAAAGAAATGTCGATTATTTTATTTAACATTTTTGGTGATTTAAATTAAGTTTTACGATCATTTAGTTTGATTTTATTTTACTTTTGAATATTAAACTAAAAGTGAAGCAAAATTGATTGTTTGGATGTTTCAGTAAACCGTTCCGGCAGGTGATATTGGACTGACTGTGGAAGTGACATGGTTGAGCTTGATTCAGACAAGGTATATTTTCTTTTAAAGGAGCTGCTAGAATTAGGCTTTTGTTCTATGTCATGCATTAGCAATTTTTGTTTGAGAATTTAGATACTAGGAAATTTTGCAAAGGTTTATTTTTGTGTCCCAGGATATTTAGGATAGTGATTGATGATGATTTTGTTGTCATTTTAAATTGCAATCGAACCCAAGGAAGAAATTTGGAGGGGAGCTCGGGCCTCCATTGGGAGGATTGCACTCGCGGCTTGATGTCATTGTGCTCACATGAAAAGAACCAATTCTTTTCTGTGATGAGGTCAGCGTCTTATACTATAAACATGGTATGAAAGACGATATATTGTATTTTGTATACTTTTCTTAACATTCTTAAGTTTGCATTTAGACAAGTTTTGGTTTTTTACAATGGGTATAATCTTGGAAAGGTTAGAATGGAAGGCAGTTGATTGCATTATTTTCTTTTGTCTAAAGAGTCATGCCAAGTTCTTGGTTTCTTTTACAATTTTGGGTAAGTGGGTGACTACAAAATGCATTTGATTATGCAAACCTATGTGGTTGACATTTTCTTAACCATCTCTTCATTTTTTCCCCTCTGTATCCTGGAAGAAATGCTAATTTCAGGTTCATCTGGTTGCTTGAAAAACTCTTAATACATAAGCCACTGCACTATTTTTCTCTCCTGAATTGATTTCCCCTTTCAGCCACTTGCTGGTTGATAGAGTGCTACTTAGATTGTGGGACACCCGCATCCATTGTGTTTTTGGTGGGAGTGCACATCCTGCCATTCTTCTAGAAAGATGTTGGAAGGAAGGCACATATCAATCTTTTGTCGGTGCACCATTGTCCGACTGGTGGTAGCCAAGATAAAATGTTATGACGATACCAATTGCTCTACTGGAGAAGATAGTACTTCAAAGCCAGCAAAATCAAGAAAGCCAAGGAATTTCAGTGAGGGAAGCTGCAGCTTTAAAAGTTTATCCGCAATAGGTTCATTCAGCAAGATTGGTGGCCATAGCTCAAGAAGGATTACTGCAGAAAATGAATGGATTGATAAGACTTGAAACTTGGCACTTTGTTAGCCATTTCTTATTGAAAGTTTCAGATTGTCACATTCCTTTTTACACAACGAAGGAAAATAAAAAAGGGCAGAGAGAAAATATCAAGCAATCATGGTTAGGACTGGACTCATTTGGTCTATATACATGTGAAATAGGTGAGGTCCATCTGCAACTTAAGCAAAGAAGTGAGTTTGCTTAGGGTTATTTTGTTAGGTCCATGTGGAAGAAGATTTGAAGTAGATAGTTGAGTATAGTAGGGCCAACGAGTGAAAGGAAAGGTAAATCAATGGGGGGAGAGGAGGGACATCAAAGTTTAGAGCAAGGGCCAAAGGCTCCATTTTTAGTTGGCCTTTGCCTTTTTAGCTTTTTATATAATAACAAATGCTTTTGTTTTTTGTTTTGTTCTTTTTAATATATAGGACACGAACATGTACCTACTTGTTTGTTATATTATGATTATGATTTTGTTAATATAAGTTAATTATGTTTATGCAGAATATAATTCTCAAGTTATATTATGATTTTAGTAAATTCATATAAGAATATTTATTATTAAGAATTTTATAAAATTAAATATCATTATTAAATTATATTTAATATTAATTATTTTAAATTATATAAATTCATATAAGAAAATTTATTATCGAGAATTTTATGAAATTATATATTATTATTAAATTATATTTAATAGTAATTATTTTAAATTATACAATTTCATATAAGAAAATTTATTAGTAATAATTATTTTAAATTTTATTAAATCATATATTTTAGTTAAAATATATTTAATAATAATTATTTCAAATTATATTTTATAGTATCATATATTATGATTTTAGTAAATTCATATAAGAAAATTGATTATTAAGAATTTTATTAAATCATATATTTTAATGAAAATATATTTAATAATAATCATGTTAAATTATATTTTATAGTATCATATATTATTATTATATAAATTCATATAAGAATATTGATTATTAAGATTTTATTAAATTATATATTTTAATTAAAATATATTTAATAATAATTATGTTAAAATATTATTAAATTATTTATTATTGATATTGATAATCTTATTAAAATTTAATAACAATAACAATAACAATAATCATTCACCTAATTAAACAAATTTCTGCTAAGGGTATTCTAGTCATTTTAGTTTTTTCCCTTATGTTATTACACCTCCATTCCATTCAACCAAACACAAGAATACTATTATGCCTCTATTCCATTACATTCAACTAAACAATTGATTTGCTATTACGCCTCTATTCCATTACGCCTCTATTCTAATACAGCGAACCAAACGTGCTGTAAAGATCTGTCAAATGTTAGTTTGGCAGAATTGATGAATGCTTTCCAAGCATAAAAGTAGAGAAGGCTTATGAGATCTAAAGGGTTTGCTGAAAGTGCATTAGTTGCGGAAGCTCAATACAGTCTAGGAGGAAAGAGAAAGAAACACTATGGAAGAAAGGGTTATCCACCTTTCAAATGTTGGAGAAAACCAAACCGTAATGTGAAAATTGTTAGAAGATGGGGTATCATGAAAGAATTTGCAAAAGAAATACTCAGCAAAATACTATCGCACAAGTGAATTTGCAACAAAAGAATGTTGCTCAAGTTGTTGACGAAGAAGAGGAGAAGCAACTCTTTGTGGCTACTTGCTTTGCAATCTGTCATTCAAGTGAGAAGTGACTCATTGATACTGGTTGCACCAACCATATGACTTTTAATCGTGATCTTTTCAAAGAATTGAATACTTCAATAGTTGTCCAAATAAATATTGACAATAGAGGGTACATTGCAATCAAGGGAAAAGGCAAAGTTGCAATTGAAAGCATTTCACGACAAACATAATTCACATGGCAATTCACATGTATATTTTTATTTTTTTATACTTTTTAATTTTAAAAAATAATTTTTATATATTTTTTTGAATTTTTTAATTTTTAAAAAATTAATGAATTACTGATGTGACATCCACATTGTAATTCACATATATGCATTTTTCATCTATTTTAGAGTGATTTGACAAACATCACAAGTTTAAAGACTAAAAAATAAAAATTAAATAAAAACTAAAAGGGCTATTATTGTAAAGTTCAAGCGTCAAATAAATCATTATGTCTTTTATTTTTTAGTGAAGAAATTCATATTTTGAATAAAAAAGTACGAAATCCATTTGAATTTTTGGAGTTTACCATCCCTACCTATAGACAAGTACCCTCACTGGTATTGATGTGTGTCCACGTTTCTAACTAAAAAATACGACAAATGCAAGTGCACCTATCGATAAATAGTATAGCTACAGTGAGTAAAGATATTGTATCCACGAGGACCAAAAGTACGATTAATTATCATTTTCCTATTATTTAGCCGACAAATTGGAGTGATTCGTTTAACTAAAATTACTAAATTAATTTAATTAAAGAACTCAACAGAGAATAAATCATGAAATTATTGAATAATAACCAATAAGAGAAACTATACCTAGGAAAGAATTCACCTAGATTTCATTTATTATTATGAGTCTGAATTCAACGATTTATTCACTTGGTATCTTGATCTGTAGAAATTCCTAAATTATGCTAATATCTCTTTCAAGAGTAAGAAAAACTGACTCTAGTTTGATTAATTGAAATTTCTTTCTGATTAAAACCCCTATTGTCGCATAACTCGATCTATGGATTACCTTATTAGATTTGACTCTAATCCAGTAGATTTATGTCGCTCTATTTCTAGGATTGCATGGAACTCCACTCAATTATGCTAGATCTACTCTTAAACAAGGACTTTTCCTCTTCTAATTTAATTACATTAAACATGAATTGATATCCCGAAAATATTAAAACAAGAGATAAACACATATAATTGAGAATAAATATCAAGTATTTATCGCGTAAAACATAAATCAAATAGTATAATTCATCATAAGGTTCATCTTCCTTGGGTATCTAGGGAATTAGTTCATAATTGTGAATAAAAAACATCTCAAAGTCAGAATAACCATAAGGAATAAAGAAACTCATAAAAACTTCAAAAGAAATTAAAAGGAGGTCTTCAGTCTTGATGGAAATCTGCTTCAGAGTTGGCTCCAATGGTGTTCTTTGAGTTGTTTTCTTCAATATTCTTTAATGGCTCCATTCTCTCTTCTTTTATTTGGTATTTATAGATTTTAGAATGCCTAGAAAGTCTAAAAATTGTGTTTTCCATGTATTTCGGATGCAAATCGAGGTATGCGGTATGACTGCATGTCCAATCCGTGTGGGAGGGCCCAGCTCGTGTGGCTCCTGAAATCTGCTCTATTTTTACTCCTTTTGCTTCCAAATGCTCTCTTAAGTATAAAAACATGAATTCAAAGGATTAGGGATATAAAATTTACCTATTCACATAAATAATCATCCAAAAATACATTAAAAACGAGATTAAAATATGTTACTTTTATCACTTATCAGACATAAATTTAAAATTAAAATGGTTGAAGTATTTATTGAGACATTATAAAATATATGAAATAAATACTAGCATTTTACAATTATATTGCATTACAATGTTGTAGATATTATCGCACCAAACTACTTGAAAGCGAAGGGAGTATGGGTCATACCAAATGAGGGGAACGAATGGAGAATTGACCGTCATCTGATCCTACTTGTTCGTCGTCATCCAATCCTATTTGTCCGTCGTCTAATGGACCTCGAAAGGTCAAGGGATGAGTCTTCTCTAGTGTGGCAAACATATGCTTTTTCGTCCGTATATGTTCTTTCATACCATTTAATTCTTGGCTTAGTTCCATCATTTCTTTTTCTAAACTTTCTTTTGTTTCTCCTAATTTCATGAGCTCTCCTTTTACATTTTGGACATGCAACCTGCGGATTTCATTAATTGATTCATCTTCCACCTCCGATTCTGGAACCAATGCCGACACCTGATTCATATGCAATTCAGAGAGTATACTCTTTTCTTTTTTTTTTTTAAGGAAATCACAACAATAGAATTTTGAACCCTGGCTTTTAGGATGCAAAATGCAGATATTCTTTTATGAAAGATATATTTATAAATTCATTGTATTAAGATTATACAAAATTAAAAGAAATTTGTTTACTTTTTTAAAATAATATCTCCTAAAATTACGAAGAAAAGAGATATTTTTATAAATGTTTATATGGGTATAATAGTAAAAATTAGTGTCTTTTTTATTTCCTTTATTTTTTCACTTTTTTTTTTTAATCTTTTCAACCAAAAATATTAACAAAGACGTACTTTCTACCAATTAATGGAAAATCTTAAAAGAGAAATGTCGCACCTTGGAACAGATGATCAGATCTCGCCAATGAAGGTCATCTCGCACTAGTGAAATTAACAAATCTGAGTAACCTTCAGTTAGTATCTCTAATAGATGGTTTGCCTTCTCAAATTCTGCTTTTAGTTCCTTCATTTTTGCTTTTCGTTCCTTCATTTCAGCTTTTCGTTCCTTCATTTCCACTTCTAATAGATGTTGTCTTTCATTTAATCTGATGCAGTTTAGTAAGATCTTTTCCACATGCAACTTTGGGATTTCTAGAAAGGATTTAGCTTCATCACTCACATCCTCCTTTGAAATTTCTTCTTCACTTTGTTCTTCTTCACTTGAAAATTCTTCTTCACTTGACCAAATGTACTTCTTAGTGAGTAATGGCAACACCTGATACATAATTTTATATTTACTTGTTTACACCTACTAATCTATTGTTATTATGTTATTCGGATATTTATAAATAACATTAAACACAAATATGCGTTTGATATAAATATATTTAAATATTTTCATGTATATATATATTAATAATAGTTAGGTATACATATAAGATGCAAATACTTTTGATAAAACACTAAATTGAAGTAATGTACTTGATTATACATGGGTCAATTATATATTTATATTCATCACTCTCCTCTAATTTAAATAATTTAGTCAACAAGAAGTATCTAATTCAATTAAATGTTTAAAATTTTCCCAAAAGTTAATTAGTAAATGAAGTAATTGAATTAAGTAAATATTTTTTCAAAATGTATACTTACAGCAGAAATGACGCATTTCGCTTCAGCAATAAATCTGCACTCCTTACAAAAGTAAATTAACTCTCTTTTATTTCTTTTTTGCTCACAAACATCGCAATAAAACTCATCCTCAGAATTATAAGCTTCTTCCTCTGAGTTCAACTCATCTTCCAAAGGAGACTTTGTAAGTTGTAAAGGATGGAGGTGAGCTTTGTGGCTTATTGTTTTGGGTGCTGATGGAAGACACTGGATATGGATGTTTATGTCACATTCCAAACATCGAAGAATGAAGTTACAGCAATTTGCACCACAAAAATGGCAAGTCATATCGGCTACTTTCTCAATGAGAGTGAGAAAATGGTCAGGGCCATCGAGAACAAAAGAGGGTTCGAGCTTACTACAATCCAAGTGAAGGTTAAACCCACACCTATCTTCCTGACAGCTATATGCTATGAGACATGAATCAAAGCCCCGATTACATGCACCACAAGTACGGATTTCATCATTGTATGGAAGGGATGTGATGGTGAGTAGGTAATGTTGGGGATGAGAAGGAGGTTCAACCATATCTGCAGGGAGGTAAGGTAATTTAAGAGCGCATGATTTGTGTAAAAAGAAGTGGTTGCATGATCTGCGGCTACACCTGAAAGTTGGTGTGGGAGCTAAGCAAGTTTCCACACATGCCACGCATCGAGGTTCGTTGTTGAAATCTTTATGGTTTTCGATGAGTGCTAGTGGATGTGGGTGGCTGAAATGTTGGGTCTCTTTGGCATCTTCAGAGTCTACAGTGGGAAGCAGGGCACATTTGACATGCAGATGGATAAAACAGCTTTGGCAGCTGAACTCTATTCTGGAGATAATATCTTCACCGCATTTATCACAGCAGCGAGACAGAGGAGTTGTGAGGAATAGGAGAGTGCAGGGATGGATGAGATGATTGATCAACTGTCGAGGAATGCTCGTCATGCAAGATTTATGAAGGAAAAACTTGCATTCCGTGCAACCGTAGGTAGAAGAAGAAGAAGAGCAGAGCTTTTCACAAATGGCACAGACGACTTCATGTTTTTGCAGGGTGGAATCAACCACAGGTTTTAAGGGATGAAAATGAGTGAAATGTTGAACGGTGTGCTCCTCATCTGAATATTCTACCATGGGCTTTTGGGCGCATGCCACATGCATGCTAAAATAACACCCTAACTTGCATTGATAGCGATAGTTTGAATAGATTTGTCCAAAACAAACATGACATTTTTCATGATAACAATTATCAGAGAGCACAAGCGGGCATGGATGAAAGAAACTTTGAACCTCTGGTTTGAGCCTATCAAGACAAGATTTATGAACAAAAAACGTACAACGGTTGCAACCATAGATCGGGGGCCCATCTAAGAGATCCCCAAATGCATGGCAACTACCCTCTGTAGTCCAGTTTTCAATGACCGACAAGCGATGGTCATGGATGACATGTTGAATCTCCATTTATGAAACAAACAATCAAAACACTTACTTTTGTCACAATCCGCTCTTGCATTATATAAGAACGACCAGTCTAATTTCATAATATATAAGGGTAAACTATACTTGTTATCCCTAAACTTTAGTTAATATTACATTTTGGTCACTTAACCTTTTTTACTTCCATAATAGCCATTAACGTTAAGGAATTGTTACATTTTTGAACTCATCCATTACCTCTTGTTAAATATGATGTGGCACGTTAATTTAAAAGGCTAATAATTAATTTGGTCTTGAAATATAAATAAAATATTATTTTGATATTTTTAATTATTTTTTTAATAATTATTCTATTTTTTAAAAATATTAAAAATAAATTGAATTGAATTATAAAAATTATAAATAATTATTATAAAATTTTAAATTAATATTTGTATTATTATATTAATATAAATATAAAATGAAATGAAATAAAACCCACCCCATCCTTCTTCCCTCTCCTCTCCTCCACCGTTGGTCCCCTCCCTCTCCCCACCCGCCCTTTCCCTCTCTCCCGCCCTAACGTGGGGATGGAAAGGAGAGAGATGGGGAAAGTTTTATTTTTTTAATATAATTATTTTATTTAATATTTATATTATGTAATATTTAAAAAAATTAGAATAATTATTAAAAAAATAATTAAGATATCAAAATAATATTTTATTTATATTTCAGGGACCTAATTAGTTATTATCCCTTTAAATTAATGTGCCACGTTATCATTTTAATGGGAGGTATCAGATGAGTAGCAAAAATGTAACAATTCGATAATGTTAATGGTTATTACATAATTAAAAAGAGTTGGGTGACCGAAACTTAATCTTGACCGAAATTAAGGGATAATGATGTACAATTTGTCTCTTACTTTTTTTAATGATTAATTTACTACGGATTCTATGCATAGCACAACAATGTAAGCAAACAAAACATTAAAGTGATCCCATCTTTAATTAATCAAACTAGTAAATTAATGGTTAAAGTTGATGATATTTGGAAGAAACGAATTATAACAAATAACATAAACAATGATTTGCAATAAATATGTTTTAGGGATGTTGTTGGATACAAATATATAAACATGGGATCAAATTAAAATAGAAGCTTTAATGTTGGAAGAATAGATACTTAGCTTGGTCTAGGTATTTTGAAGAGGATAATTAAAAGAGTTGGATGACCGAAATTTAATCTTGACCGAAATTAAGGGATAATGATGTATAATTTGTCTCTTACTTTTTTAATAATTAATTTATTACGGATTCTATGCGTAGCATAACATTGTAAGCAAACAAAACATTAAAGTGATTCTATCTTTAATTAATCAAACTAATAAATTAATGGTTAAAGTTGATGATATTTGGAAGAAACGAATTATAACAAATAATATAAACAATGAATTGCAATAAATATGTTTTAGGGATATTGTTGGATACAAATATATAAACATGGGATCAAGTCAAAATAGAAGCTTTAAGGCTAGAAGAATAGATACTTAGCTTGGTTTAGGTATTTTGAAGAGGAATCATGAAATTTTTCATT
Source organism: Gossypium raimondii (assembly GCF_025698545.1). NCBI lineage: Eukaryota > Viridiplantae > Streptophyta > Magnoliopsida > Malvales > Malvaceae > Gossypium > Gossypium raimondii. Next base: position 45,888,485 of record NC_068575.1, read on the forward strand.
AAAATATCAAGTCTAAATGATTTTATAGGGAAAGAGAAGCCTTCAATTTTTCTTTCTTGATTTCCTGCCTGGACCATCAAATCTATTGTTGTTGAATAAAAGTATCCATTTGTGATAATGAATTTGCACAGGGAAAACAACTACCTTGCTTTCAAATGCATCTTTAACTAGGTTATTCACACCCACACTCCACCTCTTTAAAAACATGGCAAAAGCTGACTGATCACCATTGTTGACATCTTTTTAAGATGGCCTCCTACCATTGAATCAAATTGTTTAGCTGTTATTATTAAACTTAATTAGGTGTGAGTAAAATTTAATTTTATTCAAAGAAAATTTAAAATTTTAAGTTTTTTTATTCAACTCGAATAATTTATTCGAGTTTCAAGTTGAATTTACAATTGAATAATGATTAGTGTAAATACTTCTTTAATCTCTATCAATTTTAAAAATAACCAAACCGGGTCTCATCTCAACTAAAATTACAAAAGAAAATTAAAATAATTTTCAAAATTCAAAATATTTTATAAATCATAAAATTGTAAAAAATATATGAAGAATATATAAAGAAAGTTAAGAATTTAAAAATTTCTAAAATAACAATCTTGAGGACCTAAATAAGTTAATTAATAATTTAAATTTATCATCCTAATATCTTATTTTTTATTATTTTACTTTGAATTTTTTTCAAATATATATGGTTTCAAATTTATATGCTCTAATATATAATTAATTACAATGTAACAAAATTTTAATTTGACATATTTAATTTTTAATTTAACTCGTTTCGACTCAACTCGAATTTTATTTCATTCAATTTAATTTAAAAAAATTCAAATTAAATTAAAATAATAAAATAAAAATTATTAATTCAATTAAATAAAAAAATTTTACTCAATTCCATCCCACGCTTACCTTTAAATTTAATAGCAATAGTTTTGATTTATCTGTTAACGGCGTAATCATTGAGGAGCCCATGTTTTGCGCAACTGAATTTCTTTTATTTCTTTTTAATATGCCCATTAACGGTCAATTATGTTGCCCATTGTTTAGCCCATAAATCCATCGACATTTACATTTTTGTTTGATTTGGAATATTCAAATATCATCCACCTATTAGCTAAACTTTGATACTTTTTCGTGTTGTAATTTTAATGGAATGTGATTGTTGAGAAAATTACTTTATAATGTTTAATATATATAAAAATGTATTAATTAAAATCACAAGATAATGTTCGATTTACTAAGTACTTTCTTAAAAATGTAATAATAATTTATATATTTACCATTATTAAATAAAAGATAATATTCATGTATTTAATTTTATAATAAACTTCTCTCTTAACAAATATTTGGATTAAATATTTAATAATAAATTTTAATTGATATTTTTAATTTATAATGTTAATTGAAAGCAAAATTGTTTCATATTTGTCTTACATATATTTTATAAATATAATAATGCATAGTTGTATATAAAACTTGTAACAGCCTATCCGACAGAGTCTCCGTATTTGGTTATTGTTTAGCGTATAGATGGTAAATTAAGGATATATTTGAGTAAGTATACTATTTGTCTTGGTTAAGTATAAAATTCTGTGTAATTCACCATTTGGCGAATTCCTAATTTTGGCGAGTTGTGTGGTTTGACGGGCTCTTCTGTTAAGTATTCGCCCAGCTCTAATGCTTTGGGCGAACTTCTTAAGTTCGTAGTTGTTTAGATTTGTTTAATATTTAGAGTATGATGATTTGGTTAGTCAAGTTAAAATTTAGTTAGAACTGAACTAGACTATTGTAGGTTAGAAGACCTAAAATTTGTTAAGTACACTTAATCATGGGAATCAAGAGTGTTATTGGAATTATCTGATTTTTTTCACTAATCCTTGTCTTCGTTGCTTAAGTATATAAGGATAGTGGTGGTCTTTCTGAACACCTTTATGTTTTTTTTCCTCTTTTTTATTTTATTTTATTTTATTTTATTTAAGAGTCTCTAAAAACCTAAGTTTAGAAGATTTTCCTCGAAGTGAAGGTTTGAAGTGTCTAGCTAACTTCTACGTTAATACCAGCTCACTGGTAATTACTAATGAACCCTTAGGTTATCATCGAAATCATTTATGTGTTTTTCGTACTGAATGCATAGATGTTAGAATGGCGTGTGAGGAAGAAAACTTCCTGATTTTGGACTAAATGTTATCGATTCTTGCATGCATGTTAAGATTTGATAGATCGGCGATCTGATATATATAATTATCTTTCTTTTAGCTCAAAAAGCTAACGAGGGTCCAATCAATAAAGGCAAAGGAATTGCTTTGTAGGTCGTGCTAGAATTTTTGGTGAGTTCCTTCTTACTTACAAGTATTGTAAATTTCCATTGTTATATAAATTGTATAAGGTAATTACTCTTCCTCAGTAATGTATGAATGGTGTATGTATGGATAATGGCCATTCAATGTCATCAATCTGAGTACAGCTTGTCAGTGGTTTGAAGTAAGCGTCATTTTTCATGCCTAAGTCACTACCATCTACTTTTGATATGAGAAATATGATCTTGTCTATGGTGATGGAGAAAAGGAGATATGTTTGTGTAGCTTCCGGTAGGACAATCATATTGCAAACCGAACTGGCAGATCATCATATTGTTATATTGGTAGGACAATCATATTGTTTACATAAAACATGCTATTCTAAATGAAAATGATATGATGAGTTAAGGGGGAGTATGTATGTGAATGAAACTATATGATATGCTTTTGATTCTGAATTCTAGGTACGTAGCTAGCATGAAGATGGGTTGTCTAAGTTGTATTAAGTTGGCGTACAATATACGCTCATGTATTAAGTAAGTTGGTGTACTAAGTCTGTCTATGTTCTATGCACACCATTGGGGGTACTATGATTACCGTATGAAAGCCCCTCTGAAAGGTTTGGTTGTGTTGTAAGTAATGATATGTATGATTTCTTTCTAAAACTCACTAAGTTCATATGAACTTACTCTGTTATCTTTTCCTTCTCAAGCTTGCTAACTGAAGCAAGACTATTTGTTAGAAGGACTACGCCTGAATACTGCTACTATTGTGAGCTAATTGTTTTGTTCTGTATCATGCATGACTCTTGCGGGTGGCGTATACATGCATTTTGGAAATGATTTGTATAAAGAACTTCTATTTAGACGTTATTCTAAATTGTTGATGTTTACATTAAAACTTTATTCAAGCAACAACTATTATACTATTTATAACTATAATTTGAAAAATTTTATAAAGCTTCCACTAAATGTTTTGAAGTTAGTTTGATTTTAAGTTGTAACACATCATACTCGGATCTAATTATCGGGTTGGATTTGACGTGTTACAAAACTTGTTTTGGAATAAATTTAAAAAATTCTGTATACAAATACTTGTGAAGAATTCATTGAAGTAATCAATTTTTTTAAACAAAATCGGCGGTTAAACTAGTCAGGCCATTGGTTCAACCGGTTCAATTAAAAAAGTATTAATAATTAAAAAAACTTTAAAAAAATTAAAAAAACTTAGTTCAACCGATTCAAATGTCGATTCGTACCAATTCAACCGGTCAGTCCGATTCAAACAACACGAGAAGTAATAGAAAAAATCAAGTAGTAGGACAAAGGAAGAATGCAATAATTTTTTTACGTTTATTAATAGATTAATATCCTAAATTGATATAAAATAAGACTAATTTTGTCTTAAAATTTTTTACTTTCCAATTTACATAGAAATCACATTACCACATTCATTGGAAAATAATTCCTAAGAAAAAATTAGATTTAAAGAAAAGTAAATAAAATTTGAACTACCAAATTTTGAAATCACTTTTCAAAAATAAAATACTCCAAAAATGATTATTTTTCATCTTACCAAACAGTATCTTAATGTTGGATGATGTTGTTAGTTAATTTATGTGAGTACTTTCCTTTTAAAAAATTCATGAATAAATTCCAACAGCATGCTGATATTTTATTGATTTTTAAAAAATAGAAATAATTAAAATTTTAGTAGAGAACATCTCATGATATTCATTATCTGTATATAAATATACGCGCACAATATGAAACCTATATGGAATACTTCTTTGCTATACAGTCTGCATTCATTTACATCACATGTCTAAACAAACTCACCTACAATTATATTAGTAAATGCCTCAATCACTCTCTTTTAATTCAAGTTTTTGTTAAGAGCTAACTCGGAAACAAGCAACCATTGAAAAACGTAACCCCAACTGTTAGCTACAAATGCTTGTAATATGCAACATTTTCATTTTTGACAGAAAGGATTCGTCACAAGCTTAAGCATCTTTATCAACTTTCTTACCTGTGAAGAGCTTGGCTAGATTTGGCATCCCCTTTTTCTTCTTCTTAATGCTGAATGGGGTCAATCCACTCACCCGTATCGCCGGTGACAATGATCTACGGAACTTCGATTTTCCTAACGGTGTCGAATTGCCATTGCTTTTCATTGACCTTCTATTGAATGATGATTGCTTGTTTTGTTCAACAAGTTGCCAGTTTCTTAGTTCTTTCTCTATCATTTTCTTAGCTGAAAGTGACCTTTGGGTTCGATATTCTTCTTCTTCCTCCTCTACCCTCATCTCCTTGAGATCACTTTGAGCCATTTTGGTTTTAATCAATATCTCCCTTTCACTAGCTTTGAGAGCTTCAATCCATGCCTGAGCTGCAGCAACTTTTTTATCAGCAATGTCTTCAGCTCCAACCGCACGTCCGGTCAAGTACTCGTACTCAAATTTCGATATAGTAATCGTGGAATTCCGATCGGATGCTGAAGCTCTAGATAGCATTGTAGTCTCTATGAGAGATCTCAACTTTTCTAGAGCTGAAGTCTCTGCTGACTTAACTGCTTCTAGTTCCCCCACAGCTGCCTGCAACTTTTCCTCGGTTGAGTCGATTTTGGACTCGGTTTTCCGGATTTCTTCTGCGATTGCTGCAGCTTCTTCGGCTATAAGAGCCTTCTCTTTCGTTGATGCTTCAGCTTCAAGTCTTAACTGTTCAAGTGAGAGGGAAAGATTGGCCACAATAGAGTTAGCCTTTTCTTCAGCTGCTGTCGCTGCTTCCAACTTTGATTTGGCTCTTAACAGCTTTGAATTGAGACTTTTAACTCTCAAATCTGTCTTTTCCTCTGTTTTCTTCAACTTTTTTGTTTCTTCTATAACATGTTTCAGCTCATTTCGGATAACATCCATGGATGACATATACCGAAAACCCTCTTCTCGAATCGAAGCCAATTCGTTCTTAGCTGCCTGCAACACTTTGTTGGTTGACTCTAATGAAGGTGGTTGATCCTTGACTTGCTTGAGTTCATCTTGTAAGACATTAATGTCAGACAAAGTGACAGTCAATCTTTGTTCCAACTCTCCAGTCTGATCAATCTCGTTGATCATGTCCTCCATTTTCTTCTTCGTTCCTGCCATCCTACATGACAGTTCACCAACTTCTTTCTCTTTTTGAGCTTCGATATCTGCAGCTTCTTTTGATGCCTCCATCTTAGCCAATTCGACTAGAACATGTTCCTCATTAGCCACCTCAATTTCCTTCCTGAGCTCTTCTATATGCTTACCATTAGACAACAGTTTCTTGCTTGAATCTTCAAACTCCTTCACTGCTCTTTCTTTATCTGCCATTACAGATGCCATTGCAAGCTTAAGTTCACTGAGTTCATGTTTCACCATTTCCAGTTCTTCCATAACTTCCACGCACTGATAACTTTCGACACAACGAAAAACCGATGCCTTGACGTCGAGTTTTCCTTTCTTTTTCAAAGATTCAACATCTTTAATCCTTTCCTTAGCTTTGAAATTTGATTCCTCTATCATTGAAGCCAAATCCTTCACTGTTTTCTTTGCACTAGAGAGTTCAGACTCGGCTTTAAACGTTTCTGATTCTGCAATTCTTCTACTCTCTTTATATCGACTCATATCCCTTCTTGCAATATGAAGCTCCCTTGCTTTTGACAATGGCTTCTTAAAAGTTAAAATCACACAATGACAAATTTATCAGTCAAAATTGAAAATTAATTAAACTCCATTGCATAAAAACTACAGGTTTTTCATGAATCACCAATGTCTAAAAAGCCGAATCCGATGTAAAACCGGTGACACCTGTGATTACCAATAGATCCGATTGATTGTATTAAACAAAATTATGTATTATCTAAGTATTTTTAAAGTTAAATAATTATCAAATATAATAAATATTTAATAAAGAGTTAAATGTATAAATCTTATCCCATATAATAATATTTCATAAAAATAAATATTTAATCATCAATCAGTTCAACTTATCTGTATAATCCGATACTTTAACACCATGAGTACCAAAATTATACCTCCGGAAAAGCCTGTTGACTCTGGGGTTTCTTCACTGAAGAATTACCATCAAGAATCATTTCTTCATACATATTAACAGCAACTTTACTTGATCCAATTCTTCTCTTCTCCATTATCAACCTGTTCCATTGACACACAAGAAAAACGTATTACATATATATAATTAAATACTGAAGCAAAAGGCCTGGAATTCCAATATAAATTATTCTATATAATCAAATTTACATATTATTAACATCCCCTGAACTGCAACGGGGTTAAAAAATGGCAAACTGAAAGGAACAGAAAGTTAAAACAAAGTAAGAGATTGACAACTTACCAAGAAATTGTGGGTTGAGTTAGAACATAATAAATGGCGACCGGAAATAAAACCTGTAAATAAATTGTGATTTGTAGAAGAAGAAGAAGCAAGTGTTTGTGGAATGAGTTAGACTGGCTAATGCCAAGTAAATGGAATAAAAGATAAAACGGCTGACAATCAGACGCAGAGAGGACAATAGTTTGAATCCTGTTGATTGGATAGTATTCTTGTATGCAACGCTAGCCATATATATACACACGCAAGGGATAAATTAACATTCAGTCCCTGAACTTGGAAATTTTTTCCACTTTAATCCCTAAACTCTTTTTGTTTGACATTTTTTTTTAATTTGATCTTTGAACTTAAATTACTGACGTGACAGTTTGATATTACGTTGTATCATCACATGATTTTAAAATTTAAAAATTATGAAGAATTATAATTTCTTCATAATTTTCTTCATAATTTTAATAACTTTTGTATTATTTTTAATTTATAAAATTTTCATGTGAATTCTTGACATAATCTCATATTATCATGTAGTTTTATCTCAAAAGGATTCAACTTATCAATTTTTATTTTTTAAATATATATAATGCCTAAGATTATTTTATAACCCCTTTTAAACTTTAAATAAGAAGATAAATACGTTTCAACGTGCTCTAATAAGAATACTTGTGCCAACCGAGTTAAAACTCAATCAACTACAAATTAAGTACATTAAAATGTCAAACTATTTCTTTGATAAAAAATTTCAATTGTTAAATATATATTAACACAATAATATCATAAATTGATTTTTTTGACATAAAATTTTCGACCATTAAACATATATTAACAAAAATAATATCATAAATTGTTATGTTATAATTATCGAATTGGTATGAAACTTTAACTAAATAACATTTACAATTATAAAATAAATTTAACAATTAAATTATTAAAATATTAATTCTAGAAATATTAGCAATGCATTGAAAATACTTTGCTCTTTTTAATGAAAATTTGAATCTGAATCGGAAATTAAACAAAACCCATGATTAGTAAAATCGTATCATATATTAGTTTTATATATTTATATGAATGCATATACTATGTTTTCTATTGAGTTTTTCTATTATAAATGTAGTACATTTATAAATATCATATAAAGATGAAAATAACCATAATACATAATCAAATTATTATAAAACATAGTGAAAGAAGTCAAATAAATATATTTTGAGACTGAAAATTCTCATAATTATACATGACCAAACTCAAATTTAGGTTCTAAAAATTAAACTGTCCAAAATGCACAGCTGAATTTGTTTTTGGGAGCCACCTAGAAACCAGACATTAAAAAAGGGTTTTGTGAAAAATATTATTTTGGGGCAACTTTACAAATCAGATATTAGAGAAGGGTTTTGTGAAAAATATTAAACGGCGATATTTATGTGTATGGAAGGAACGAAACGACAAAGCTGCCAGCGTCAAAGCAATCAAAGGTAGCTGAGAATCCACGAATTTAAAAGCTAAATCACATGGAATCCTCGTTAATTCAATTTTATTTGATGTCCTGTAGGCAGTGGCCTAAATGCTTCTACTTATCTTTTTCCCGTACCCAAGTATAAGATAAAATGGATATTCTGAATATTATAATTAATATTTACAAAAAAATATGGAGGAGATGCATGTATTAATTTTCTCGCATATTTATTATAAGATTTATAAATATCTTACTTGAACAGTTTATTGATAAATTTTATTCAAATTATGTGCAAAGTTTTAATTTCATTAAAATATTTTTATTGAATAAATTTATTTGATAATAACTAAAATTTACACTAAAATGCTTTATTTTACAGTTTTTTTTTTATAAAATATTGAGGGCGGGAATGGGTTCAACGTATGTCAAAACATAAATAAAACATGAGAAACAGCAAGACATCATTAACCCACTGAATAAAGTAGTAACGAAGCACCCAACCAAATCCAATAAACACTGGCCACCCAAACAGGAAGAAGATGGCTGCGCGCAGAGCCACCGAAAGCCACAGCTTTAGTCGGGAGGTTCTACCCACCAGCGGTCCGTTGTCACTGCTGCCGCTGCAACACATGGGACTTCCTCCACCCAGTAAGTGCTCTCATCCATTCTGAAGCTCACTTGTGCAATTTCATGTGCTAGTCTGCTATAGAGGTGTTCATGGGCCGGGCCGGGCCGGGTTCGGTCCGGGCCCAGAAAAAATTTCGGCTCGGCCCAAAATATGGGCCTAGAATTTTGCCCAGGCCCGGACCGGGAAAAAATTCATAAGCCTGGGCCCGGCCCGGCCCGTTTTTAAATAAATACCAAAAATTTATTTTAAAAATTAAAATAAAAATTAAAAAAAGTATTTTAAAAAAATTTAAAAAAAATTTTAAAATTAAAAAAATTTAAAAAAGTATTTTAAAAGTATTTTAAAGTTAAAAAATAAAAAATAAAAATATTTATTATTCGGGCGGGTAGGGCAGCCCGCCAAAAAGTTGTGCCCGAGGCTCGGCCCATTTTTTAATCGGGCCTCGTTTTTTTACCCAAGCCCATATTTCGGGCCTATATTTTTACCCAAACCCTCCCATATTTTGGACCGGGCCGCCCGACCCATGAACACCTCTAGTCTGCTACAATCCCTACTTGCATATCGAAAAATGGCTCTTAGAAAAGATTTTGCTAGAGATCGAACATCACTGATATATGCACTCATTTGAGATTTGTCGTCTTTCCCTTGAATAATCCTCGAAATAACTACTCGGAAGTCTCCCTCCGCTTCCACCATTATGAACCCCATGTTGAGAGCAAACTGCAGCGGCTATACACAAGCCAGCGCCTCGGCCATGAAAGCATCAGGTATGTGTGGGTTAATAACCATTCCACTGCCCACAACCTGACCATCCATATCCCTGATCACAAAGCCTGACCGTGATTGTCTCCGGTGTTCTTTGAAAGCAGCACCGACATTTACTTTAACATAAGGGTCAGTTGGGGAGACCACTTTTCAGTAAACGGGCTAAATTTAGCAGGTAGTCGCTTTCCCAGTTCATCAAATTCTTTAAGGAATGAATGGATTCTCAATTTAATCTCTTGTGCTAATTGAGGCTTGTTCTCAATAACGTGTTTATTACGCGAAGTCCAGATTGCCCAGATGACCCCAACAATAACTCTGCAAGTATATATCGAGCAATTTCTAAGTAGAAGTTCAAACCAAATCCAAATCCAATAATCATCACATTGTAAACTTGATGGCCATTGTATTGAGAAAGAATTCCAAAACATCTTATGCAAGGCGCACGAAGTAATGACATGAAACATAGATTCAGAACCACTTCGATACCTTGGGCAAATAAGGGAATCCTATTCGTTTGGTGTAGAGGTTTGCATAACTAGAGATGTAATTAAGCTAGATAACTTCCAAGGTGATTGCTAATAGGCTTCAAACGGTTCTCAAGCAGTGCATTGATGAGGCTCAAGGGGCGTTTGTGCGTTAAAGATTAATTTCAGATAATGTTTTGGTGGTCCTTTACTCTCAAGCTGGATATGATTAAAGCTTACGACCGGACTGAGAGAGATTTTCTTGAAGGGAGTGGGTTTCTTTACTTTTGCACTGTATAAGCTCGATGTCATATTCAGTGGTTCTAAATGGTAATATTAGTGAAGCATTTGTTTCAAGACAGGACTTCGACAAGTAGATCCTTTGAGCCCGTATTTATTCCTTACAATGAGGACTTCTCTTTGCTGCTTCACTTGGTCAAACGTGAAGGTTTATTAACTAGTGGTAAGGTATGTCGTGGAAGTCCTTGTATCACTCATTTGTTTTTTGCGGATGGTAGTGTAGTATTTGGGGATGTATCTGATAGGGGGACAAGTTCTTCGTTTGATACTTGGAAGTAGCAAATCAATTTTGATAAATCTCTTATCTATTTTAGCTCTAATGTACTAAATCTATATAATTAAAATATACTAAATATAAAAGAATTAAAAATTTATAAAAATAAATATATAAAAGAACTAAAAAACCTAAACCATTAAACCTATGACTCTTTTACGTTAAAATAAAACCCAATGCATTCATTGGTCAGGGGGTTGCCCTCTTTTGTAACAAAAAAAAAAAAAAAAACCCCACTCCTTTTTTTTCCCTTTTTTTTTTTTTGAAAAATTATTGTGGCTTTCAGCCTATTTTACATGCAACTAAAATTTCATATAAAATTATTTTTTATAATATTTGACCGAGTACCAATATTTTAAAAATTGGATTAGTGATTAAATCAATTAAATAACTAATTTTTAGTCTAATTAGTTTAATTGTTGGCCTTATAAATCAGTTTAATTGTTATTTTTTTTCCTAGTTTTCGTTTTTTAAATTTTAAATGATTTGCTTAGAGACGAATTCAATCTTTTTATAAATTAATGTTTCGATTGACTTTTGGTCGAATCAATTGTACAATTTGTATATTTTGGGCAGTTCATGAGAATAGCCATTAGTTCTCGATCGCTCTGGATTTTAAGTGATTTTCTTTCTCTGTACTTTGATTAGTAATATCAGCTTTGATTTTAATAATAAAATATGAAATATATTAATTGAATTGTTAAAATATTATGTCAAATAAAATATAAAATATAATAATTAAATTGTTAAAATATTAATTATATAATGGATCTTTCTCATGAAAAAAATTAAAATTTATGCAAATAATAAACCATATAGTCTCTCTAAAAAATTAAAAGCATTAATTAAATTAGAAATTGATCATATGTGTTTGTGTGTAGAGATTACATATCTAAAATGAAGGTTAGTTTAAAAATAGCATACAATAAATAATGAAACATATAACTTGTAACTAATTAATAATATCTATACTATTATTTAATCCCCGATCGAGTTGATGCCATGAGTTAACCGAGCAACAATTCGATTAAGGAAAAGACTAAAATGTCGATTTATATTTAAAATAAATTGTATTATTTGAAAGTAGTTTAATCTTTTAATCTTTTTAATTATGAAAGGTTTAAATCGTAATACGATATACAATTAAAGTAATAATGTATGCATAACAAAATTAAAATGTAACTATTATATTGAAATAAAACTTTGGTTTAGTATTAGGGTTAATATTTTATTAATGTAAATAACATAGGTTCAAATGCAATAAACATTTTATTGGTTTTTTAAATAAAAATATTAAAATGCTCTCAGATAATATAATTTATTATGAATACGGAATGACATGTTTGTAATTCCTTAACGAGTTGATGCTCGGTTGATTCATAATACCAACTCATCAAGAGTTTAAATAATAGTATAGTAATACAATTAAAATGTAAGTATCATGTTGAAATAAAATTTTGGTTTAGTGATAGAATTAATATTTTATTGATGCAAATAATACTGGGTTCAAATCCAAGCAAATAAAAATTTTTATTGGTTTTTAAATAAAAGATTAAAATACCCTCAAATAATATAATTTATTTTACATATGAAATGATATTTTCATAATTTTCTTAACCAAGTTGGTACTCAATTGACTCGTGACACCAACTTAATCAACGGTTTAAATAAATTGATGGAAGTAGTAATGTATGCATAATATAATTAAAATGTAAATATTATATTAAAATAAAGCTTTGGTTTAGTATTAGAGTTAAAGGGCAAATACATTGTAGGGTCCTGCCCCACCCCCAAATGTAAAATTTCAATTCTAGTCCCTTAAAGACTATCAAATTATAAATTAATATAGGATAAAATTATGTTTTGGCCCCTAAATAAAAATAACCAATCTATTTAGTCCGTTCAAAAATAATGAAATCATAAATTAATAAATGATAAAATTTATATTTTAACATCTCAAAAAATTATAGTTCAATTTTGGCCCCATAAAAAAATTTTAAATTCGCCCCTTAGAAGAGTTAATATTTTATTGATGTAAATAGTGTGAGTATAAGTCCAAGTACATTCTCAGTTTGTAGATCTATTTTGTGAATATATTTGTTGCCTTCACAAGTCGTGATGCATAGATGATGATGCTTGTCGCCGCTAAAACTTCTTCAGCCACTAACAATTATTAGAAAGTGGGTGGCTCTTCATCGGCTGCTTAATGTGTTTCTGTTTTTAAAGTATTTTAGAATAATAAATGATTTTAAGAATCAGTTTGGGCTCGTGTTGTCTTAAGTTATATATATATATGTATATATTCCCATGCATATAGGATGTTTCTTAGTATTGCTTATGCATGTAGTTTGCCTTTTGCAAGTGATTTTAGAGATGTTTTGTCACCATCCTCTCCAGTTTGATGGATACTCAATTCTTTTACCAATTTTTGCCCGTCACTTTGGACTATTTGGGGTTGATTTCTTTATCGTAACAAGTGCTTGCAATCATTCTAGATATGTTGTGCTCGAGTTGTGACATAATATTCTATTGATGTTAAGATTAAAGCCTATGTTGTGTTGATGGAGCTTGTCCTTTATCAACTACGATAGATGCTTGTTGTTTTTCTCCCTTGAATCATACAGTTCCATTCATCGGAATGAATAAATAATTTTTCCTTTCAAAACAAAATAAATCCAAATAGATTCAATTATTTAAAATAAAAAGATTAAAATACTCTCTAATAATATAATTTATTTTTAAAAATAAAAGAATGTTTTCGTAAGTTCTTTCACTAAGTTGGTGACCGGTAACTCGTGGTATCAACTAAATTAGGGCTTAAATAATAGTATAGATAGATGGAGGTAATAATAAAATTATAATGTATTAAAATATTAAAATAAAATTGTGATTAAGTAAATTTAAGGATTCATTAGTACAAACAAAGTAAGTGTGAATCTCATTATATTCATATATTTTTTAATCGGGTTAATATTTAATTCACTCGTAATACTAATATAATAACATTTTAATAATTATTTTAATTGAATTAATAGTTGATTTAGTAATTACTCAAGTAATGTTATATAGTATATATTCAAATTCGGATATTACTGAAATTATAAATATAGGACCGCTGCCATCCTCAAACAATAATATTCCTTGTCTCACCAAATCAAAACACATCCCCCTCCTTTTCATCTCAATCGAACTTTCAAAATTCACGAGCTCTGCAAAGTGCTACCATTACGCGAACAGACCAAAGGAAAAATTTGAGATTTTGATTTAGGAGAAGCATTTGATCCGATCCTGATGTTGGTAAACGGCGGTGATTGATTGATGTAAATGAAGGATCAGATTCAGGTGATCGATGTTGAGAGATCATGGTTGTGCAATTGCGTGGTGAATGTTCTACTCGAAGAAAATTACTTGCTAACGGCATTTGAGTTACTCCGCGAGAACTTGGTTGTATCGCGATGTTGATAGACGGTGAAGATTGATTGATTCATTGATGTAAAGGAAGCATCAGACTTAGATGATGGATGTAGAGAGATCATCGCTGTGCAATTTCGTTGTGAATTTTCTACTTGAAGAAAATTACTTGTTAACGGCATTCGAATTGCTCCACGAGCTTCTTGACGATGGTCGTGACGCTCAAGCTATGCGTCTAAAGGAATTCTTCGCCGATCCTTCTCATTTTCCTGTTGATCAGATCTCTCGCTACAGCTCTCTTGGAGGTACTTTTGTGTTTCTTTAATTCCTTTTTCTTTTTCAAGTATGAAATCGGGAATGACTTAGACGTATAAATTTATTTCTTTTGATTTTTTTTTTTTGGTTTAAATATGAACTGTGTTTTTAGTGTTACTTATTGTTAGATCAACATGTAGAGAAAATCTGATTCCAGCAGTGTTTTGTAAGAGTAATAACGGAATGGAACCTTATAAAAATTGTTGATGCCAGGTGTCAAGGTGACGGTGCTAAATGCAGGTTCCGGGGTGGCTCTGGGTAAGGGTAGAAAAGCTATAAGAAGGAAATTAGGAAATGTAACGGTAGGAGAGTGTTAGGAAGGACGTTAGGTAGGCTAAGGGTAAGAGAGAGACTATATATGAACTAAGCTCACCAAAATCTCGATCCTGATTGGATATCAACAAAAGATGAGTAAAAAAAAATCATCGTTTTTGGAAGAATGAAACTTATGATTTTATTTTTATAATAGAGTAATTACATTGAAATTAGTGTAGTATTTAGTTACTCTTTAAACTAGTTATATAAACTTCTTAGGAAGTAAAAGGTAATACAATTAATAACTAGTGGAAGTTACATTTATGAGGTAAAGAAATTTAAATTTGTTCTCTTGGCAGTTGAGAGAAGGTAAAGAAATCAAGGTTCTGCTTGGTATTGAAATGTTTTCTTTTACATATGAAATGGTTCCTTTCACAGCATACGTGTATTGTATTGCATTCATTTGTCAAGGCATTTACCGTCATTTTAGGCAATACATGTTCTATATATCAAAGAATTCTTATGCTGAAGATGTAGCTACTTAATTAGTGATTATGATTACTGCATGAGCTTGTGGTTCCAGTAATGTTGGAGTTACAACCAGGAAGTAGCATTTTATGTAAACTATTATGATTACCAAATGAATTTATCGGTTCCGGTGATATTGGAAGTACAAGCAGAAAATAGCAAATTATGAAAACTTCATCCAAGATAGGGGAAAAGGAAATGGCTCTTAATTCCAATTGACATGGAAATCAAATTAAGCAATCAAATACAGAAATTAGATTGCAACTCTGATAGTTTGGGGGTTGGGGTGCTTAGAGTGTGAGATAAGGTCTCTGCTTAAAGAAATAATGCGTTGGTTGCTGGTGTTGCATGTTTCTACCCGTTTATCAATGCTCTAAGCCCTAGAGCAAAAGTCCATTTTCAATTTAGATCTGGAATAAGTGAACATTACCGATGGTTTCATCTAATATATAGTTCTTGAAATTCAGTTGTAGACCCTCAAAGTTTGCTAGAAGAGAAAGAAGCAATAGAAGAAAAATTAGCACTTAGTGACTATGAATTGCGGTTAGCTCAAGAAGATGTTATGAAACTGAAGACCGAGTTACAAAGGAAAGTAGATCTCCGTCGGGATAGATTGAGTGGTAAATTTTCTTATTTATTTGATATTTAAATGGATACACTTGAGCTCTGTTTGGTTGACACTTTTGCTATTTGTCTCTTGTTTTCTGTTTTTTTCTTTTTGTTTTCTTTTTACAGAAAAGAAAAAATGGAACAAATAGCAAAAGAATCAACTAAACTCTTCTTCTTCTTCTTTTTTGTAAATGATATTTTAAGAGAAATTTTGATCTCTTTGTATGACACATTTTTTAGCATGCTGTTCGATTGAAAGAGTCTCTATTTATGACTCTAAGAATCATTAGAAGCACCAAAATGGTCAAGACTGCTACCTGGTTATATAGGTTCGCTATTGGTGAGGTTCTTGCGGTAAAGGTAAACACTGAGGAAATTTTTCTTTTTTTCTTTTCACATCCCATGAGGTTGGCCACCCTGCATGACTATGCTTAGAATGAAATATTCTTTTCTGCGTGTCATGCTAGATATTCATACTATTTTTCAGGAATTGACACCCATATTTCTGCCGCAGTTGCTTTTATTTGGCAACTGTTTTGCATAATTGGTGGGTTTTTTTGTAGGATCGCTCGTATAAATTATGGGAATTGTAGGATTTTTTTAAAATGCTTTTAATCAGTAGTTAGCCATCATTTTTCTGGCATGTGTGAATTTGTTTTTATGTTATATGCAAATGTAGAATCAAGTGTGAGCAATAACATAAATCATGCTCTGGAAGTCCATCGGCACAGGAGAGATGTTCCCTTCTCTACTTTAGGCCCATTGAAGGCTAATGAACGTAAAGATCTGAATTGTGCGGTAAAGGAATATTTGCTGATAGGTGGATATCGATTAACTGCAATGACATTTTGTGAAGAGGTATCTGTAACATTCGGTAGTGCTTTCGTCTTGTTACTGCTTTTTTATTCTGTAAATCTGCACTAGCTAGCATTAAAGGACCTATGTAGCTGCAAGGGCTGATCGTCCTATGCTGAAAGCTTGATGCAAAACGCAATAAACTGAAAATTGTGGAAATTTTGAATTATTATTTGGGAACTGCAAGAAGAGAGAAGTTCTTGCCCCACAACACCAAGGTCTATATTTTTTGAACATGAAGTTAGTTTGAAAAATAGAAAAGCTTGACTGGGAGTTATTTGCATTTGATGTTAGAACCCAAGTTATCTTCTTTCCTGATGTTTTGGCTGGGAGACAAGCTTTAACAATTTATAGAGTTCATAGAATCTGATTTTCATATTTTCTTTGTGGTATATCTTTATCTTTCTGTTGCACAAATACATTTTGAGGCCCTGAAGGGGTATGAAGCAGCTGCCTAAGCTGGTGAATGTGCATATTTCACAGCTAATTTGTTGTTTAATCTCAGGTTACAGATCAGAACCTAGATGTTTGGGCAAACTCACCAGCATCTGTGCCTGATGCCTTGCGCCATTACTATTATCAGTACCTGTCTTCAAGTTCGGAAGCTGCTGAGGTAGGCAAGCTGTTTCTTACCATTCATACTGAATCATACTGAATATTTTCATGTTGGAATGTTCTAGCTATTTTCCTTTATTATTGTTGACTTTGCTTCATGAGGAACAGTATCATTACTGTCACCTGCTTTCTTTTGTGCATTTATTGTGTTGTGTTTGTACATATAAAATCCATGGGTGAGTGCAATATAATGTAACTTAAACTGCCAGTTGCAATATTCATTACAAACTAATTGGTTAACGAAATTGTTGCTTGCAATATTATGTTTATGGAATTATTTTATTGGGAAAATATTTATGATCTATAGATATCAGCCTGATATAAAGAACTGATATAAGAACTGATCCTTGAACTAAAATCTCACCCCACCAGCCCTTTTCTTTTACTTCTGGATGTGGTTGGCAATGGCATTGCTTGTCATCATGGATGCTTCTTCTTTCTGTTGCAGATACAAGTTGCTTGACTTAATGTCTCTTCGGCTTTTAAGATGGTCTGTTATGATTAATGAAGGATCAGTCTTTCAACAATTTCTGCTGTTACATGTGCTTTGTGTAGATCTTTCTACTTACAGCAAATTTCTTATCATTGAAAACAGTAATGTTTATTCCATTGCAGGAGAAAATTTCTATGATTCGAGAAAATGAGTCATTACAAAAAGCAATTGAGAGCTTAAATTATGAGAAAGAGCTTTTGATGAAAAACAAAGATTTGGCTGAAGGTCAGATAAATGCATTGACAAAATCTTTGGCAGCCACTCAGAAGGATCTGAAGGACAAGGAAAATCTGGTAGTTCTCTTTTAGCTTGATTGCTTTAAGAGCAGGTCCTTGATGATGCTACAAAATCTGAAGCACTGATTTCATACTTCTTCAGATACAAGATGTGAAGCATGCCTGGGAGCATCAAAGGAAGGAACTAAATGATTGCAGGGCTGAAATCACTTCCCCGAAAATGCACATTGAAGGATCTTCTTCTGTACAAAATCCGGTGACTAGTAGTGTTGACTCTGCTCAACCCCAGGCCTTAGAAAATTACAAGGAAGAAATAGTGTCTTTGCAGAAGGAAATTGAAAGATTAAAGTCTGAGAAAAGAGATATTCCGGATTTAAGTGATTCGAACTGTGCTGAGAAAGAATCAACATATACTGAAGAGAAAGTCGTTGAGGTGGATGAGAATAAAACTCTTATCTCGCATCCCGTTGAGCCAGCAGGACCTATAGACAGCAACTCACTGTCTGCGTCAGTTCAAGCATTTGACAACAGCACTCACAAGCCTGAAGATAATTTGGCAGAACCAGCTATGAATCCTTCAAGCACTGCTGATGGTTTCCCATCTAGTAGAACCTTATCCCAACAAAATGAGAAACCACCATCAGAAGATAGTAGGCTGCATTCCAAATCGGAAACTCCTAGCAGTGGGCCTGCTCCAGATAATATGGCAAGTTTTTATTTTTGCTTTATGATATTATATTCAAGGGTGGTATCTGGGGTTTCGATAACTAACAGCATAAACTGATATATTTGAAAGCCTTAGCTCCACTCCTCAATCTTTACTTACAAACCCTTAAAATCAAGAAATTAAAATCACATAAATTTAATGAAAACCAAATTAACTTTATAATTTCTTCAATAATATTTCAAGTCTCTGACCTAGTACCAAACATGTTTTCTCTTTCTTTTTAGCCTAGTGGAACTTCTCCCGTCCGTTTATCTCTCCACTTTTATCTCTCCTGTTATCATGCTTTATTTCTTCATTGCAGAAATCAAACTGGGACCACTTTGTAGAACTCCAGAAAACACCCTATTTCTAATCTCAAAATTTCAACTTCATTATATTCTTTTGATGTCAAATATTCCTCATTTTAATGAAAAAAGAAGAAGTTATAATTGATTTATTTTTATTTTTCTAAAAGAAGATCATCTTTCAATTTTAAGTAAGATCGAATATTTTCCATAAAAAAAGTAAGATCATACTTGATTTATTTTGTTTCTTTGTACATTTGTTTATGAAATGATAAAAATTGAGATTCTTTTTAATACATTGCTTGCTATATATTATATGCGTGTTATATCAATAATGTTACGGGATACATTTCTTAAAAAAAAATATGATTAGTTAAGTACTCCTTGTTTCCCCACCTAAAAAAGAATATATTGTCAAGATTTGCTACAGGTTCTCTTCATAGAAATTCAAGCACAATTATAATGTCTGATGCAGACTTTTTCATTGTAACAGGGTTTGGGGACCATTCAAATACTAGCAGATGCTTTGCCTAAGATTGTTCCTTATGTTTTGATCAACCATCGGGAGGTTGACTCTCTGACTACTAGTTTTTACTTGGACATTATCTTCTTTATTATCCTTATAAATTTTTTTGATTCCGTACTAATTTATTTGACTCTAGGAGCTTCTTCCACTGATAATGTGTGCTATTGAGCGGCATCCAGATAATGCCACCCGAGATTCTTTGACACACACACTGTTCAATTTGATTAAACGTCCAGATGAACAGCAGAGACGAATTATAATGGATGTATGTTGCTTTTCAGAGAATTCCATTGAGTACCCAATAGCTACAAGTTTGGATACCGTGCTAAATCTTTTAAACTTCATTGCAGGCATGTGTTAGCCTAGCTAAAAATGTTGGGGAGATGAGAACAGAAATAGAACTACTCCCCCAGTGCTGGGAACAAGTGAGCTTCTGTGCTGCTTATTTTGCTTTGTCGGTTATATTTGTAGTGGCCTGATTCCATTTTCTTTTGAATGCAGATAAATCACATGTATGAGGAGCGCAGGTTGCTTGTTGCTCAATCATGTGGGGAGCTTGCTGAATTTGTCAGACCTGAGATTCGTGATTCTCTTATTTTATCTATTGTACAACAATTGATTGAAGATCCTGCAACTGTTGTTCGAGAAGCTGCTGCGCACAACCTGGCCTTACTACTTCCACTCTTTCCGCATATGGATAAATATTTCAAGGTCAGCCCCACTAAATATGCTTCAAGGCAATCATGGAGAAGATTTCTGACTTGACAGAATTGGCTACAATGTGAGCTCTAGAACAGGTTGATGACCCATGGTCTAGGGACTGGAGAGCCTTTTGCGCTTAGCATAATATAATATCATGACTTGAAAAAAAAATATAGAAAGTATAATAAGAAAACACATAAAACATTCTCCACCGCCTTATTTGTATATTGACAGGTTGAGGAGTTGATGTTCCAATTGGCCTGTGATCCATCTGGAGTGGTGGTTGAAACTACACTAAAAGAACTACTACCTGCACTAATAAATTGGGGAAACAAGTTAGACCATATTTTGAGAGTTCTAATCTCTCATATCTTGGACTCTGCTGAGGTAACTTTTTGCCCTTGGATTTTATCATTTGCTGGTAGGTACTACCACTTTTCCATTTTGCAATGCTTTCCCCTCTTACTGTTACTCCCTCAATATTTTCAGCATTGTCCACCTCTTGCTGGAGTTGAAGGGTCAGTGGAGTCCCACCTGCGTGTTTTAGGTGAACAAGAGCGCTGGAATCTTGATATTTTGTTAAGAATTTTGGCTGATTTGCTTCCTCATGTGCATCAGAAAGCAATTGAGACATGTCCATTTTCCTCTGTTTCGGAGTCAAATGGGCCAAAATTTTCCAGTTCGGTACTTGAATTGTATGCAGGGTATGTTTTTCCTTTTCTTTTGTCCAGACTGATGAGATAGTGTATGGATAACTTTTGTAACTTAGTTGTTAGCTGAAATGATTTTGATTGATTATATATTCTACTAGGGGACATGTCGAGTGGCCTGCATTTGAATGGATGCATGTGGATTGCTTTTCTGGTTTGATACAGCTGTCTTGCTTGTTACCCCAGAAAGAGGATAGTTTAAGAAACCGAACTACAAAGGTAATTTTTCAATATTGCATTTAATGGGGTTTTCTGCTTGCTTCATGCTTGTTCTATTGAAATAATGCTGTCTTTCTTGTTTCCAATCTGCATCCTGACATTGCAGTTTTTGTTGGCTGTTTCTGAACTTTTTGGGGAATCTTATTCGACACACATAATGATGCCTGTATTCTTGGTAGCAGTTGGGGATGCTGCTGATTTCACATTTTTCCCTCCCAACATTCACTCGAGAATCAGAGGTATTGGCTCTTAGAATCTTGTTAAATTTCTATTGTTGCATGTTCCGTGATTGTTGCTTGGTTGCAGGTCTAAAACCGAGAACAGCTGTGGCTGAGAGACTTGCTGTTCTAGGTATCCTGCCACTTCTCTTAGCGGGTGTTCTTGGATCTCCTGGTAAGCGTGAACAGTTAGCAGACTACTTGAGAAAGCTATTAGTTGAAGGTGCCATGAAAGAGAATCAGTCTATAACACACAACAATGATATTGTTAATGCTGTCCGCTTCCTTTGGTTTGTAATTAAAAACTTCAGTCCTAACCATTTGTTATTTATTTCTGAATATTCACATAGAATCTACTTTAATAATGCAGTACATTCGAAGAACATCATAGCTTGATATTTGATATCTTGTGGGAAATGGTTGTTAGCTCAAATATAGAATTGAAGATTGGTGCTGCCAATATACTGAAAGTCATTGTATGTTCTCTTTCCTTTGAAACAAAATTTATCTTGCTACACCCGACAATAAGATATTTATACATTTTAACAGGTGACATACGTTGATGCAAAAGTTGCCTCTACACATGTTCTGCCTGCCTTGATTACCCTTGGCTCAGACCAAAACCTGAAGGTGAGGAATGCAAGCATAGATGCTTTTGGGGCTGTGGCACAACATTTTAAGAATGACATGGTAACGTAGAGTTTTTTTATTCTAATTCATGCTGGTGCAGTTTCTAGACGCCGTTCTTACAAACTCAGCATGTGCAGATTGTTGATAAAATACGTGTTCAAATGGATGCTTTTCTCGAAGATGGTTCTCATGAAACAACCATGGCCGTGGTCCGTTCATTAGTGGTAGCACTTCCACATACAACAGAGAGATTTAGGGATTATATCCTTGACTTTCATGTGAAAAACAATTTTTAGGACTTCATTATTGAGTTGTGCATTGTGGTTTAGCCATTTTAGTGCTTGCCACTATCCAGTCGTTCTTCAAAATCATTGTTTACTTAACATGATTTACATTTTTTAACTAAGATTTTCCAACTGACAAGCATGCCTGCTTTTGCAACTGATGGGATGTCTCGCCGAGAGAGAGCTAATGTGTTTTGTGAAGCCATATGTGCTGTGGATGCGACAGGTTTGCTTCTCTAAGTGGCTACTGCCATCATTTCTCTCCCTTCTCTGTTCTCCAATATTTTGCCTTCTCAGAGAAAAAGATAAAAGAGTAAAAAGTCAACTTGCTAGTCAAGTTTCATTCCTAAGCATTGAGGAAGGATAAGAGATCCGCTCCTAAAGCCATAAACGTCATGCATTGTTTGTTGGCATGCCCCTTCTATGGGGGTAAAAGAAAATTAAAATTTTAGTTATTTGTTCTTTTGAAAATTTAATGATTATTTGATAAGGTAATAAAAAAATACACAGTTATTGATTTTAAAGAAAGTATATGAGAAAAAGAGAGTAATTTTTTCTTATTTTTTAATGAGTTGTTACTTTTATTATCTTTTAAAACATTAAATTTAAATATTTCAAAAAATTTAATTTAAAACTATAAAAGTAAATTTTGAATAAGTAGTTATTTATATGGATTTTTGGATAAAATAAAAAGTAAGATGAGTAGTGGTTGAATGTGACAAGGTTTTTCTTTTTCTTTTTAATACAATGAAATTGCCATTTTCATTTTATTTTATTATTTTTATATTTTAGTACTAGCTGATCGAGTTTGGTGTCACTTAACTCGATCAGGGGTTTAATAATAGTATAGATTACAATTTTATCATTTTTCCAAGTTTCCTTTAAGAAGAAATTATTATTATTACTATGGAATCACTTTCTTATAGCCAGGCTTTCGTGTTTAGTTGCATCAAATTTTATCAATACTAGCCGGCAGTCAACTTTTATCACTGTCAGAGCCATGTGGTGTGTTGGTAGAGTCCGTTTTTGTCTTCCTGCCTTCTGAAAGGATGGCATAGGAGGAACAGGGTGTGAGCTGCCGTCTACCAGACCACCCTTCCTGCTAGAAATTAGTGAACTCAAGATTGAAAGAAAGGTGTCTAGGAGTTATTAATTGCTAAAATTTTTTAAACTTAGATAGAAGTCTCATCATTTATATGACAAGAATTCTTTGATCTTTTAACAGATTGCCAAGCTTCTCTATTCTACAACATTTTGGAAACATAAAACGTTGCTGCTATTAATTTGCAATAATTTATTTATGGTTTCCTCCCAAATGCTCCATTTTTGTGTTTTCACATCGAACTATGGTTTCTGTTTGTGATGTATTTTAGTACTTATTATCATTTTTGTTGCAGATATTTCTGCAAATAGCATTCGTGATTTCCTTCTTCCTTCAATTCAAAACTTATTAAGAGACCCCGATACACTAGATCCTGCACACAAAGAGGCCCTCGAAATAATTTTGAAAGAAAGATCCGGTGGAACTTTTGACGCTTTGAGTAAGGTTATGGGAGCTCACATCGGGATTCCATCATCAATGACTAGTATCTTTGGTGAGGGTGGGCTGCTAGGCAAGAAAGAAAGCACTGCACCAACGTCTCCGGTTGGATCTCCAAGAGCTGGGGCATCATCCGCACATGGACTTGCACCAGAGGATACTAGATTCATGCGCATCATGAGGGTCACTGACATGCTGCGAGGCAAAGCAAAAAGCCAAGAAGAAACTCATCAGAACCAGTGAAACCAAGTGAGACTCTTCTTCCCTAACTCCTTTATGAGATGAATATATATAAATATTTGTTTATTTGTTTATTTATTCATGTCATACATGAGGATGCTCGTAGCAGGTGTCAATTCTTTGATTATAATTTCCTGCCAAAGCGCATGTTAAGGAAGAAAAACAAGATGAGATTATGTGGCGGCTCTTGTCTTTAAGATTTCTTCACATAGAATCTAAGCATTGCGTTCTTGTCTTTAAGATTTCTTATAGTCACTGAAATTATTGGATAGTTTATAAGAAAAAAAATAATTCAAGTTAAAGCAAATTAGTGAAGTTAATTCTGTTACTGACTGATATAAATGAATTGAAAGCGATGACCAGCTTGCTGTCTAGAGAAGTACAACCAATTTTATAAATTGATTGGGGTTTGGAAAGCAGTCAAGCACTGCCCTTGGGTTATTCAGTCCGACTTTGGTTGGTTCTGAATGAGATTTTTGTAATCTGGTTTGGCTCAATTCAGATTGCTATTTAATCATTAAAAAATATTTAATTTAAAAAAAAATGTTAATGTGAAAAATTAATTATGGATCAAGTCTAAGACCTGAACAAGGTTTGTACTATTGGTTTGGTTGATGAATGCCGTTGGTTTGAAAATGAGAGTAGATTTCCATCTTTACTGATCCAATTATCAGGCATGTGAATTTGCAGGGTTGAAGAGGAGATTAACGTAATTTAGTTGACATGAAACTGTAACCCCAAATGAATCATGATTTCATGCTGTTTTTATCATTCATGGTTACAAATTTACAATCATATTTAATAGTAGAAAGAAAATGAAATTGAGAAAAAAAAAATTGCATAGGCTGGCATTTTCAATGAACTTAAAAAATAAATGTATTTTCATATTGGATTGTTGTATTTTATTAGGTTATAATTGTGTTTAAAATGTTATGAAATTTGATTTTTAATAAACTTATTACATATATTTTGAAATAAAGGTTAATTTTGATGTCGCTGCTTTTAATTTTTTTAACCAGAGAGATTTATACATTGGATTCCCCATGAAATGATACCAAGTTTTCTTCACCTTCTCAAATTACAAATATTCTGGTTTTCTTTATCCGAGACGTTCAAATTTGAAGGCATTCGATTTGCTAACCAAAATAGAAAAGCTGCATTGACGAACTCATATGTGGTTAAAGATCTAAACTTTCAACCTATAACGGCGGCAAAGCAAAACGTCATTCCTTTTCAAGCTAGGATAATAATGATCAATATAGTAGCTTCATAACATCTGAAGTGTTGATTTTTCTTATTCATTGATGTCAATTGTCAAAACTCATGAGTTGAGCCAAGCTCAAGGGTATATGGATATTAATAAATTTTTGCCTACTGAAATCTTTAATCCTAAAACCTTTACATAAATTTCAAAACTTTAGATCATGCCTGGACTTAGAAAACTTTTACCAAAGACTAGGCTTAAATAAATAATTTGGAAGATCTATTTTGCTCACTCTCATTTTTTGAACTGTCAAATCTTTCAAATTTCAAAGCAAGGGATAACGCAACCCAACCCTAAACAAAGTCTAATTTCAAATTATGTTACGTCAAATTTTCATTCTTTACATATTAGTATCCAACACTCGTACACTTTCAATCCAACACAGTTGAATATGAAGAAAAATCTACAAGTACATTAAAAGAACTTGACAAGAGAAAAAGAAAGTTTTAATTTTAATTTCATTTCGTAGTGAAAGTGGAAAGGTGCAAACAGAGTGCTGATTAAGCACTAGCCTCTTATTACTCGGTATCCATTTTGTATACGTCTAATCATATCGAGTCTATAGCTAATCAAACAGATTAAAGAAATTCATCCCTCCATCTCAACCATTTCATCTATTCGAAATCCAATCCAAACTTGGGCACAGCAAAAATACCATAATCAAATTTAAACCATAGTATTCAGTTAGGCGTTTGTTAAGTTCAATTTAATTTTGGTTCAAGTAAACAATCAAATATATTCGGTTTGATTTTAATTCTAACATATGCCAACAAACTGTCCAACAAGATGGCTAACTGCATTAAAGAAACAGCCATTTATGAAGTCAAAACAAAAACCATCTCATGTGATTAACCGATTGATTACCTCTACTTGTTGCGTTTAGCGGCACGTCTTCCTTGGCCTTTCTTCGGTGGTCCCTTACCACGTCTCTTCAACGATTCAAGCTTCGATAAGCGCTCTTCTTCTTCACGCGCCATGACATGCGGATCATCGTTCTTGATGTCGTATGGGTACCATTCTGCAACCTTGTCCCCGATGAGCTTTTTGCGTAAGAGCTTATGGGGTGATCTCTGTCCCGTTGGGTTGAGTATCTGTCCAAATATTCTTGCTCGAGCTTCAGTGACCCCTACTACGACGGCCGAAGCCAACATTTTCTTTAAACCACCAGCACTCATCTTTCAGTCAATTCTGTTAAAAGTTCAAACAAAACTTAAAGAAATTTTTGACAATCATGTTAATAAAACTTTCAGCAATAGCATACTGAAAATTTCAAAATATTTTAGTAAACAAGATGATCTCCCTCATAACCAGATTTAGGGCAGAAATTTTCCCAATTTGTTCTAAAACCAGAACAAAAATCTATTTCCAACTATTTCTCATTCAATAGTATTAAATATTCAAATGAAACTTTCAGCAAAAGCATCGAAATACTATTTTAGGAAACAAGATGATCTCAATCCAATCCTAACCTAACCTAATAACTAAAATTACAGCTGACATTTCAACAACTTGTTCTAAACTACAACAACAATCATAAAACTCTTTTCTTAACCATCTTGGTTCAATTTAAACTGACAAAAAAAATCAAATCCCAATCTAATAATCAAATAACCAGGTTCTAAAACCAAAACAACATTCTATAAACTGTTCACGTCGAGGTTTCAAATAGTGCAGTTGCGGCCGCTATTTCGCGGTAGCAGCAAAATCCGCCGCCACCAAAAGACCTCCTCAATTCACATCAATAGCAACAAATCGCGGACACCAATAGCAATGAAAAAAAAAAAGAAAACAACGGCGATAAAGGTCCGCCATTTCCACTATACCGATACCTTTTAGAAAAAAAATTTCTATTTCTCAACAAAGTAAACAGAGAGAGGAGAGTAACAAACAGTAGGATCGAAACCAGAAAATTCAAATATAGCAGAGTGATGAGAGCAGATAACTCAAAATCTCTCTCATGAGTCAAGTAGAAAGAAATGTTCAAGTTAAATTTAGGGTTTCAAAAATTACCTTTTATCTAATTTACTGGTCTGTCGGAAACTTGAAGGTAAAGAAGGGGCTTAGGTCAGGGACAGGAGGAGGGGGAGGCTGTGACAGTATAGATGAGAGTGGGCCGGGAATTTCTTTAAGCAAATTTTAGATTACTTGTTTTATATATGATTTTAGATTACTACAAAAGTACAGTAGAATTTTGAAAAATATATTTTATTATTTATCATTTCCAAATTTTGAAAAAACAAACATACTACAATTGTGTGAAAAAAAAAATCAACGAATAATTTTGATACAAACAAAAAATATTTAATTATTTATTATTTTCAAAAATATTTTTATTTATAAGAAGTACAAATAATAGATAATAAAATATTTGTTTGTGTTTAAATTTTTGTTGAAACTACCTATTAGTCACTAAACTATGGGTCAGTTTCCGTTTTAGTCACTTAACTAACAAAAGTTATGATTTGGCCAGTGAACTATTTGAAAGTTTTCATTCAAGTCACTGAATTGCTCAAAAGCTTTTATTTAAGTCATTGGGCTACTATGTTTATTTTCTAAAAAAAAGTTTCGCCGCCGAGCTCCAAGCGATGATTCAACGGTCCTATGGTGGATCTGTATCCATTAGCGAGTACAATAACATACTTTATGTCCAAGTCGATATGATGGTCAGTGTCGGAGATTAAAGAAACAAGCTGTTAGATTTTCGGTTCACAAATTTTTGACGTCCAAAGTTATTTTGTGAAGAAAAAAATTGAATTATAGAAAATAATGGAAAAGAGAGCTTTCCATTGGTGCAAGTATTAAAAACAGAAAAAGCCATATAGCATCGATTTTAATAGTAAAGTGACTTAAATGAAAACTTTTGAATAGTTCAATGACCAAATTGTAACTTTTTTAGTTAAGTGATCAAAACAAAACATTACCCATTGTTTAGTGACTAATGATGTAATTTACCCTAAATTTTTTGTTTGATTTTTTTTCCGCGTAAATGGTAATATGTTTGCTATTCAAAATAGGAGTGAGTGTTGGATCGAATCGAGTGAAAAAAAATTTTGAGTTAATCGAGCTGACGAGTCCTATTTTATCATCCTAACTCGATTTGAAAAATTTCGAATCGAGTTGAGTGAAATGAAATTTAAGTTACATCGAATCAAAAGAAATTGTTCAAGTTAAATTAAGAAATTCAACATGTCAAATTAAAATCTTGTTATAGTATAACTAATTCCATGTTAAAGCACATAAATATTTGAAAAGTTTTTCAAAGCAAAATAAGAAAAAATATATATTTTAATATGATAAGGTTGCATCGCTAATTAACTTATTTAAGTCTTCAAAATTATTATTTTATAAACTTTTAATTTTCTTTATATATTCGTTAGATTTTTTAAATGTTTATAATTTTTTAAATATATATATATTTTTGGATTTTTATAAATATTTTAAATTTTTAAAATTATTTTGAATTATTTTGTAATTTTTTAGAGAGAGACTAATTTGTTCATTTTCAAAATTAACATGACCAAATGGGTATTTACACCAATCATTATTCAATTATAAAATTCAACTCAACTTGAACTTGAATAACTTATTTGAGTTTACTTGAAAAATCGAATAACTTGAAATTCAATTTTGTCAATTGTTTTGAATTGAATCAAATTTTACTTGCCCGTAATTCAAAATAATAAAATTTTCGATATATTTCAAATAAATCAAGTACATATAGTGGATCTCAAAATATGTGCGGGTAATATAGAAAACAATTCTTTCTTGAATCAATCTAATATATATTACAGATTAAATTACCAAAAAATACCTGTTTTTTTCAAAATTACTAAAATAGGACGATTTTTAGAATATTTACGAGTATAGGCCGATTTAGGGAAAAATGCTTCCAACTCCCTATGTTATATTAGGGTTGTTAAGGTTTTTGGTGTGTTAGAGTTTAAGGTTAGGGTTTTAAAATTTAAATTGATTAAATTTTTAACATAATAATTGTAATTATTGAATTCAATATTTAAAATATTCGTATTTACACCAATCGTATGTGGCCGCCTATATCGAGCGCTCCGTTTAAGTTGTTACACGATAGGTTATTCTGTCGCAAACCAAAAGGTCGACCGACGTCAACTCAAATACGTGACAACATGGATATTCGAGACAGGTCAAACCAACCGAGGAAGAAGCAAACTAGAAAACAAATATCAATTCCATTGTAATATGTAAACGCACGGTTCTGTGAAATGATAATAAATATTATCTTTCATTTTGTGAAATGGTAACAAATTACAACTTCAATTTTGTTAAATTATAACAATGTTCCTCTAAAAACATAATAATAAAAATCATCGAAAAAATATAAACGTTTGATATAACGATAAAATTAATCAGTCCAGATGCCAGTCAAAATCTGTGCCACAACGGGGTGGTCGACGGTTGCGCACTAGATTCCTTATTAGTTCAGCCTTTGGACGAGGTTGTGGTCGTTAGGGTTGTGGTCTTAGTAGCTCTTCTTCCTCACCTTCGATCGATTGTGACCCTTGCATTATCGGTTG
Organism: Gossypium raimondii; assembly: GCF_025698545.1. NCBI lineage: Eukaryota > Viridiplantae > Streptophyta > Magnoliopsida > Malvales > Malvaceae > Gossypium > Gossypium raimondii. The sequence goes on from NC_068575.1 coordinate 45,918,259, forward strand.
CCATCGTGCATCCTCCAGTTTAAGAATAGGTGGTTAGAAAGATGACTCAGCTTGGTAGAACAAAGATCCCAGAGGTGTTTACGTCACAAACGACGAATGATCATAACTATGTTGAGTCTCATTCACCGATGGGATAACAAATGGACTTTCCATCGGTGCTTGAAACATAGATGGCCTATACATCGTCTTTGACATCGTCATTGTTAGAGGTGTTGATGGCATAGGCATGTAATACATCGGGGACAAATGTATTACACTCCAACCTAACATAGGACTGGAAGCAGAAAAATGTGGTGCAATATATAGTGCTTGTGTGAAGATAATAAGGTTAGAATACGTACTAGAATAAGACGGTACATATTGACCGGTGGGTGGTGTGGGCATCGGTTGTGCAGTCATTGGTGTCAGTTCTTGCGTGGGCACTAATGATGGACCCGCCTCGCTAGCTCTTGGATTTAAAGGGGGCATCGTGGCCTACTCATATGGGGATGCCAATGCCTCGCCTCTTCTCTGTACAAATATGATTTGCCATGAATCCTAAACCATTGCATGTACTCCAGATCGCATGTTAGCTCCGGAACGATAATATGTTCACGAGTATGTACTAAATCATACTGATTATTCCACATGTTGATATGTTGGGAGAAGAATATCAGTCAATTCTCATTCGGCTGCCGCAAGTCGACAGGATGTAGATCATCAAGGTCTTGAGGTGCCACGGGAATCGATTGTCGAAATCTAAACTGTTGCAGCACTCTATCGGTCTCATGCATCTCGACGGTAGTATACACTACCAATGGGACCTTCACGTGCCAGATATTGGGATTCACAAAGAATTCCTCGGGGATGGCTTGTTGAATTGTCGGATCCTCATATAGTGTCCATTCAAACTATATTAACGTGATAAAAACATTAGTTATATATATATATATATATATATACACGAAATCAACTATGGTAATATTATATAATTCAAATTTAAATAAATAGATACTTCTGCTTCCAATTATTGGTTTAATAGAAGTTGTATATCTTGAAGCTCAGTAGGTAGTCTCACGTGACTCGGTCCATGGTTCCACCTAATTAAATAATTTGTTACCATAATCATATTTATTTAAATCAATTTTATTATTAAAATATGAATTTTATCTTGTTACGATTGGGAATGTATACAGGTAGTTCGCTCGAGGACGTACAAATGGAAATCGGTATCGCTCCCATGATTGCAATAGTAAAATGCGACCACCAATTTTGATTTTTCCTGGTTGTATCGCCCGACACATCTTATGGTACAATGTCGCCAACACGACGAACCCTCAACTTAGTTCGCCCACTCCTCTAAAATTGACGAGTTTTTACAACCACCTTAGATGGACGAGTGTTCGTGACTTGTCTGGCATCAATATACCTCCGATGATCTAAAGGATGTACACCCGAGCATGTCCTTCTCTTTCGACTTCAATCGAATCCTCATCCAACACCGTGAAATTTTTCATAACCAAGTCATTTCGATCCAACCTCCATAAATCGTTTCAGAACTGAATCCAAAAGTTCACCACATACACCTCGCCAATCACCATACTAAATAGACCTGGTGATTACTAACCTATCCATGGGTAACTGCAACTGTAAATGCATGTCCTCTAGAGTGATAGTACACTTGTCGCATAGAAGATGGAATGTGTGTGTCTTGCGTCCACCTATCCACCAACGTGCTTACAAGTTTTGGGTCCAACTTACACCATCGACCTACAAAGGCCACGTGCCAAAAACTGACTTCCCTCAAGTATGGTTCAATTAACGGTGATGAAGGACCGTGTAAATTTCAAATATGGCATTGTAAAATTCGATCTTTCGCCTATTTACATAAAAAAATACAAAATAATAAGTTAATAAATAACAATGAAATAAACAAATTAAACAAAATTGAAATTTATTAAAAACTATTTTTACCATTTGCAATTGAATGACGAAAATGTGATTGTCATCATAACGGATTAGAGAACTGGCCATTGCTAATTATATAGAACACAAATTAATTTAAAAAATATTTTCAGAAAATATTAATAAAAAATCTAATAGAAAATATAATTTAGATTTCTGAGAGAATTTGAGACTGGTTTGAGAATTTGAGAGAATTTTGTGATAAATGAGTAAGGGTGAGGGGTTTTTATAGGTTTTTTTTTTATCGTTGGGAGGGGGCAATTAGGGGTGTGCAAAATTCGAGTAAAATCGAAAAAATTCAGTTAACCGACCGAATTCGGTTAATTGATCGGTTAACCGAATTTTTTTCGGTCGGAGGTCGGTTAATTATTTTTTGACTTTTCGGTTAACGGTTAATTCGGTTCAAAACCGATCGATTAACCGAATTTTTTCGGTTTAACCGAAAAAACTAATAAATAAAACTATAATATATAAATAGGCTCACTATTCACCTAAACCCAATCCAAACCCAAGTATTCAACCCAACCCAACCCAATCATAAAAATTACAAATAATTTAATAAATAAAAATAATTTAATTTCAAGACTTATGTAATCTTAGTGATTCAAAGACTCATGTAATGTTTTTAATTATGTAGTGATTCAATTCGGTTAATTCGGGTAATTCGGTTAATTTTTAACAAAAAATAAAAATATATAATTTTCGGTTAATTCGGTTAACCGATCGAATTAATCGAAAAATTTTGATTCGGTTCGGTTAACAATTAAAATTTTAAAAGGTCGGTTAATTTGGCTAATGTTATTTTGGGTAGGTTAACCGGTTGGTTAACCTATTGAACACTCCTAGGGGCAATGACTATTTAAAATAGCCATTGGAAAAGTATCCGTTAGGGGGGGACGCTTCCAGCTAAAAGCGTGTTACTAGTGACACTCAAAAATTGCTTCTACCGTTTTTCCTAAATTGGACTGTACTCGTAAATATTCCAAAAATCGACCTATTTCGTTAATTTTGAAAAAAAAAATTAGTAATTTAATTTATATCCCATAACTAAGTATTTAACAAATAAGGAAATGTCACTTACGTGGTTAATTTTGTTTGAACGACGCTTGACTTTACACATAATTGACATGTGTGATGCTTATGCTGTTAGTGTTAAAAAACCCGTAATCTTTCCTTAACATTTATTTGATCACATAATTATATACAAAAGTTGAAGGAATTATCTCACTGAAAATATATTCCGTTTGAAATTTGTGTCATTACTACAACCCTATAATCTTAGGTTCCTATTTCGTTTCCTTATTCAATTTAAATTGTTCTAAGTTTGACTAAAATATAAAATAAACAGTTAACTCTTGTAAATTTTAAAAGTTAAAATTTTGAAAGAAGAAAAAAGAAAAATTACTCATGATTGAATCTTAACTAAGTTTGAGTGTCTTTGAAGCGCATTATATTCTTACTTAAATATTGGAGAGATTATAAATAGTTCTAAGTATTGTATTAGAAAGAACAAACATAATACTTTTATTTTAAACTAACTTTTAAAAATTACTACAATCAGGGAGTCAATATTTTTCTTTACAAATTATTCCATTCCGAAAACCTTTTCAAAATATATATTATCAACGGTGAATTTATTTCTAATATTAATTTATTAAATATTCCATATAAATATAGTTGCATGGAATTCAAAAGGTTATATATTTATTTTTAGTCCTAAAAAAATGACAGCAGCTCTCCATCCAGAGGATTACTTAAATACGAGTATAAAATTTGAGGAATTTCTTTTCAACAAGAAGTTGGATTAAATGGAAAATAAGAAATAAGAACTTCATTATATAGATGACAACAAAGGGGTTAATTGCAACATAAACCCTCCATTTTTCATTTTATAGGCCTTTTACTATTTGTAATTTCTTCATTAGTCCCTATATGAATTTATAATTTTGAAACTTTTATTAGCAATTTTTCAAACTACAAGGAATCCAAACCGAAAATAACCTACAAACTTTAAAATAAAAAAATCCATCCCTTTGATTGGTTTTGGTTATAGAGGGCAAATTCCTTTCCTTTTTCCATTATAATTCATTAGTCCCGGATTGTAATTCAATCCATTCATATTTATTTTAGTTAATTATATCATACTTAGTTATGACTTATGACTTGTTATTTATATTTTTAATCTTTCAGAGTTGTATAAAAAATTAATGGTATATAATAATATTAAAATATAATTATCTTGAACAAAAGTGGCAACACCAGATTAGAAAAACTTTTGGAATTTAGTAAACACGTAATTTTAATTTTGTTTGTTTTCATTTAAAATTTCATCCTCACTTATTTAAATTCTTAATTATAAAAATAAAGAATTCATTGATAACAAAGTTTACTATCAATTTTACTTTAAATCATATCAATATTTAAATTTATACTTTCAATAGTTTTAAATCTAATTGAGATATTGTAAACCTAATATTGTTTATTACATTAATGTATTTCTCTCTTAACCCAACAATGATTCTCGAATGTAAAATTATATTTAAATACATTGAGTGTTTTCGTTGTGTATCTTCTTAGAGAGGGGAAATCGAGTATTTATAATATATAGTTACTGTTCATCAAAATGACTTCCTAAGTAGGCTCTATGCATGTTAATACGTATACTACTTTAGTCTTAACAAGTGTTTATCATACCACGCGCTTGACTTTGCGTCCTCTGCCTGCGAACCCCGAGTAATATGCATGTGAATCTAGCTCGCGAGCTCATCACTTGAGCTCTCCCCGCAAACCCTTAATGTTTCTACTTTATGTGGCCTAATTTCCTCTGCATTTATAACAATAATATCAATCAAATTAAGATTTAATCCATAATTGATTTTTAATACGATGATTTTTTTATTTTATTTTATTTTATAAGTAGAGTAAAATAATTTTATTATAACAGTTTATGAGTCAACCAAGTTGTAGTCCAAATTTTCCTTTTAAGATTTTTATCAAAGCCTAATCAAGCAAATCAGATAACTCAAAATTTTTTTTTTATATTTTATAATTACATTTAGATAGAAAAGAATATTTCTAACACTAAATCGTAAGCCCAAATTTTAAAAACCATTCCTTCTACGATATAGCTTAAACGCCACAAGCTCTCTCGGATCTAATGATTCATTATTTGTTGGTTATATTGTGCTATAAGTCCTTGTACTTTGCAAAAGTTGTAGGCTTAGTCTTTATACTTAAATTTGGACATTTTTAGTATCTATATTTTTCAAAATTTAAAATTTCAATCATCACCAAACAATAACTGTTAAATTTATTAAGTTTTGTTATTTACAAAATTTGATGTAGCAAATATATTATCATATGTGTAATGACATATCAACTAGTTATTTCCACATATTACTCAACCAAAAGTTCAGTTAATCGATTAAGAACATGGACTAAGTCTACAATTGCACGAATAATGTAGGATTAGAAATTGAATCTAACCAAATGAATTTAATTGCTACTATGACTAAAATTTCAAAATTCAAAAGTTTAGGGACTAAAATGATAAATTTGAAAAGTACAATGACTAAATCTAAAATTTTTACAAAGTACAAGGACTAATAGCAAAATTTAACCCTATTTATTTTAATTTCTTTTAGTATATATATTTTCTAGTTATTTTGTTATGTACATAAATGATCTAACGAAACCCTATTTGTAAAATAAAGACAAAATAATATCATTTTATTATTGTCAGAGCCAAGGTTGTCCAACAATGTTTGTTCAATTACCTGATCAGTCAAAGAACTGGTCAGTCAAGACACGAGACAGCTTGGGCATATTTATATATTGGCTTTTTTTACTTGGGCCTTATTGGATATTGTTTTAATAAGCAAATGAGCTTCTTGGATGTTCTAATTCCAATAGTTAAAGTTGAAATCAAAGTGGTGTATATTTGTAAAGAGTTTGAGTTCGACTTGGATTATGATGAGCGCTTTTCTCAATCTTAAGAACATGTTTCATGGGCCACCAAGTAAGAATTGGGCCAGACGAGTTGACGGTTTTCTTATTGTTGATATTTTTTCTGATTTTGGATTGTTAATGTTGTATTTTTACAAGAGCATATTAAATCGAAAAGGGTTATTTTTTGCTATATGTTCACCAGCTAGCTGAATTATTTTTAAGAGTCTTGATGTAAGAAGGTTGGGTGGTTGTCGAGCATAAGAGTTGATGATGAGAAAGAGCACACACAAAGCTAAATACATGCCTAATTTTGAGCACTTTTTTAGTTGCTTGATTATCGAGCTGGATAATGCTTACTTATGGAGTTTTATTTGGAGTAAAAGTTTATAAGGAGAAATTTTAGGTGTTTGTGGCCGCATTAAGTACGTCACTTGGTGATAAGAAAAGGGAAGATTTTTCACCCTAATCTTTTTTATTTCCTTAATTGACTAAAATACTCCCTCTCTGTAATTTTCTTTCCCCTTAAAATTCTCAAAGAACTACTTTCTTGGTTCATAATGACTAGAGAGAAACGTACAGCAAATAAAGAGTTTGGGATATCTTCTACCCCCCATGAAAATTTCTAAAGACGAGAGTATACCATGGTAGAAGGAGTTGTTTTGAGCTTTTTTGAAAAAAAAATGGGGGGAGTATGATGAGCTGATTAGGAGGAGTTTGAGTTTGATGGACTTGTGTTTGTTGTTGCATTGATGAACTGAACTGATTCTTGCTGTCGTTTTTTGTTGGTTGTTGCGTATGTTGTTTGTTGCTATTGGATGTTCTCTTGGTAGAAAAGCTTGATAAAGCTTGCTTGTGTATGAGCAATCCCCTTGAAGATTTATTATTGTTGGTGTACGGGAAGGATGTACTACAATGTTGCTAGTCTATCTCGACTGCTACTATACTTTTGTGATCTGTTCATGTTTTATTCTTGATGATGGCTTGATAATTATTTGCTGCAATTTTGGCTTATGCGAGCAAGATATTGTTGATGTATTAAAACATCTTTTCATGTGAGCTTATCTATGGTATCTTCATGTGTGATGATGGCTTGTTGATAGGGGTATACACCATTTGGTTATGTTTAGTCAAAAAAACAGAGGAGATTGTTAGAGCCAAAGTTGTCCAACAATGTTTGTTCAGTTATTTGATCAGTCAAAGACCTGACAGTCAATATATGAGACAGCTTGGACATATTTATATGTTGGCCTTCTTGACTTGGGCTAAGGATGTTATTTTAATAATAAAATGGGCTTCTTGGATGTTCTCATTCCAGTCGTTAAAGCTGAAATTGAAGTGCTATGTATTTGTGAAGAGTTTATGTGTGTTGAAGAGTTTGAGTTTGACTTAGATTAATCTTAATTTATTTTGGATAATGGTTGAAGATAATTCAACAAGTTATAATCATATTAAAATCAAGAGTTTTATTTTATCAAAACTATGATGTCGAATTTAGCCTATAAATAGGATGTTATGTTGCACATTTGGAGGTGGCTTTTGTTTGGCTATTTGTTTATCTTTTATTTGGTATTTTTGCACTCTTGTGTTATGCTTTTATTAGAGACTTTATATTTGATACAAGTGAGGTTTTTAGGGTGAGTGATTTTGCAACAATTGGGGTCGGTGTTAGGGGATGCAATTACTTTGTGTAATGGTGGATTGAGCTTAAACCAATATGTGATCTGAAAGATTGTTGAATAAGAATCATTTACTGAGTAAAGCTCCGCAAAGTAGGATTATTTCCGAACTGCGTTAACAAACAACTATACACAAGTCTCTCTTTACTTTTCTATTTTTCATTTCTGTTTCACTATTTGATCGATATTGTGATTGAACACAACATTAAACTAAACTTACAGCAAACTAACGTGTTTTTTTAATTATATTCCATTTTTAAAAATAATGACAAAAATAATATCAATATGCATGATTAGTGCAAAATTTAAAGCGAAGAGAGAGGATTGATTTCATTTTCATAGTCAAAGCCCGTACCCAAATATATATATATTATTGGACATCTTGTCCTATTATAATCGTACATAAGATTAAAAAATTGATAAATTAATAATTTTTATTAAAATAATATTGACATGTAATTTTCGTATTAAATTCTCATATCACGTGGTATAATATTTTATTTCGTATTTTCATTATCTTTTATTATATCAATATAACCGATCCTAATATCGCATAACAGTGTTCACACTTTCTTGTTCTCGTGAACTCAGAATTAAAAAAATGGAGACTTAGGGCTCCTTTGGTTTGCCATTGCATACCAGTGAGGTGCGGTTGGGGGGGGGGGGAAATGGCAGCAACCGCACTGGTCAGCCCCAAATCAACTGGAGATTGTTGGTCCGGTAAAAATTTAGCAACTCCAGTTGCTTTTTCTTTTCCTCTTTTGCCCATATTATTTCTTTTGTTTCTTCTGATTTTTGGTTACCCTTCTTCGCCCCTTTCCCTTTCCCCTTCCCCTTCCCTTTCCCTTTCCCCTTGGTTTGCAAATCAGTTTGGTCAAAGTGATGGTGGTGACTGTTTACGGGTTAACATGCATTTCTCCTTTTGCAGATTTCAACTATTGCTGGTGAATTGAGATACACCGATGCCATGAAACTGCTGTATACCTAAGAGGACGCAACCAAAGGGTCTGTTTTTGCTAAAATTTTCATTTTATTTTAATGACCCTTCTGTTATTTGGTTAAATTTCAAAAATAGTCCTACAGATAAATTCAGATCATTGTTTTGCATTCAGTAATCTTTCCAGAAAAGAAGGCTTCTTATGATGAATGTGCTAATGAGGTTTTAGGCAGTTGAAACTAGCAACTGATGCAATTTCTTTCTTTGAGCATCTAATACATTAATAAGTAGTGTCGTGAAATTCTTATGAAAAACTTCTAGTTTTTGTAAAAGACAATGTTAATGAAACCCCTGCCGAGGAAATGAATGGAAATCTTTTCTAAAATGTAAATAATGGGAAAGAAATGAGGTGAAGCACATAAATCTCTTCAAGTAGCAAATATATTGTGCAGTTGTTTTGTTGATGAAGATGTGGACTTACTGTTGTATCAATTGACAGAATTCATAGTTGGTAGCAACTTAATATTATGTTCGGTAATGATTTTCCAGTGTATCCATCGCCTAGTGAGCGGTCAGCAGCTGACGGTGCTCAAAAGCAAAAGCTGGATGATGCCGACAAAAAAATTGATGTTTTCTTCTTCCATAATTCTATTCCTTTTAGTGCTGCTAAATCCATGTATTTGCATGTTGAATTTTATATAAGCAAATTAAGTGATCAATTTACTAATGCAGGGAAGAAGCAGATGAGTTGTGCCGAACGCGGGAGGAGAAAGAGGACAGTTCATGTACTGCCTCAGAAATGTTCTTTGAGCTATTGATGTATAAACATTTTCCTTCTTTGAGCTAAATACTATTTGTTGTTTACTTATAAGTGATCTTTGAGCTGTTACCAGTAGTAATTTAGATTCTTGGTCTCCAAAATGTTGGTGTATAAACAATCATGAGAAGGAAAATGTTCGTTTTGCAGCCAAAAGAAATTTCATGGTTTTTATGTTTATTGATTGTAGGCTGTCAGAAAAGATAATAAACAACGGTTTAGCCTTCTTGAGGAAAATGGAGAGCTTCTGATACGTGCAAACCAAGGCCATACCGTCATGGTGATGAATCTTTCTTAAAAATTTATTAATTTCTTCATGCTTTATCTGAATTGTCACCTTAGATTATTTTTAGCTGTTGTTTTGAGCATCTTTATTTATGTCTATGCACTTCTAAGGAAGATATTGTATGTCATGTTGGCAGACAGTTGAGTCTGAAAGATTATTAAAACAAATACTTTCAGCTGATGAAGTGCAATGTAAGAACATCATGTCTCTTAGATTTATGGACTTTCTTTATGCCTTTTATTTTGCATAATCCTCTTGATTTTCCCTGAGATGATAGTTTGCGTACATGGAACCTATAAGAGGAATTTGGAATCAATTTTGGAGTCGCGTTTGAAGCGCATGAAAAGATTGCATGTTCACTTCTCAAGTGGCTTGCCGACTGACGGTGAAGTGATAAGTGGTGAGATATCATGAAATTTCTCTTTACTGTTCCTCTGAACTTTGACATACGAACTCCTTCATTTTACTCTCTATTTTTAATATGCCAGCACTGTATACGTGACAAACTGCTTAGGGGTGTTGTTATGCTTGTTATCTGCATTTCACCATAGGATTCATGCTAAAGATTATGAAAGGGGATTACTAAGGTGCCGATATAAAACGTGAATTTTAAGCGATAATGGGAAATGACAAGCACTAATCGGCATAAATTGAGTTTTAGTGAATCTAAATGCTGTAGAGGGCTTATGATGATTTGTATCTTTTACCCTCTTCAGGTATGAGACGAGATGTTAACGTTTTGATCTATCTTGATGTTAGAAAAGCTTTGGAAGGTAAGCATGCTTGCAGTTATTGCTTCGGTTCATAGAATCATGAAAGAAGCAAGTCATCTTTCTCACTTTTCTTTAGAGTCGTGGCCGAACATATATTGATTTGTTCTTGCCAAACTACGATTCTTAAGTTGTCTTCGCTTGTTTTATTGATGACTGCAGAAGGCATGAAGCTTTACATTTCAGACAACAAAGTGATATTGACTTAAGGTTTTGATGGAGTGGTACCTGTCAAGTGCTTTGAGAAAATAGAATCATGGCCAGACAGAAAACCCATACCTTTCTTAAATGTTTAAAATTGAATGATGAAATGATCAGGTTTTTTTTTTTTTTTAACTTTCTTTTAAACCTGTGTGATGATAAATTTGTATTTATAAAAGATGACCACCATTCATATTTGTCCAAGTCGATTACAATAAGAGTACATTTTATCTATATAAATTGTTAATCCAAGTCTGTTCAATCTTTAGACAAAATGAACCTTGCTAAACAAGTTATGCGTGCAATTTAGTTGGAGAGGTTTTTTGTTAGGTCATGTAATATTTTTGTTAGTTAAACTATTAGAAATTCAAGAGCAAATTGGGTCATCTAATATAAAAATGAGCAATTTAGTCCTTATATGCTTCATTTTGAAGCAAACAAGTAACTTTTGAATAGTTTTAATATTTTCTTATCTAAATGCTCGTGGAAAAATTGAAAATAAACATGTCTAAAAGTTTAATCATAAAAATCCATCAGAAAATATAACAAAAAAGAAGAAGTTAAAATGAAAGAAGAAAACAACATTGAAGACCAAAATTGCTGCAATTCAAATCTAGAAACAAAATTGAAATTGAGAAAATAAAATTTACGTTCTAAATTTTAGAATTCGAAATTGTTGATGGACAAACAATAGAATCCTAATTTGCCAATGGACAGAAAATCACTGATGAGATGAGTTGAAAGGTGCTTTACGGTCGGAAATAGAATACATAATTGGGAATATGAAGAAAAACCCTAATTCATTATGTTGTTAAGTAAATTGAACTTGGGTTGCTAATGGTAAAGTAACAATCATAAAATCAATATTCAAAGTCAAGTCTAAATATTTTAATATTTGATAGAAGAAATTGATGAAGTTTGTTGATACAATCATAAGAATATTTAATACTAAGAATTTTATTAATTTATATATTTTTGTTAAATTATATTTAATAATAATTATTTTAAATTATATTTTATAGTATTATATATTATGATTTTAGTAAATTCATATAAGAATATTTAATACTAAGAATTTTATTAAATTATATATTTTTGTTAAATTATATTTAATAATAATTATTTTAAATTATATTTTATAATATTATATATTATAATTTTAGTAAATTCATATATTTTATTAAATTATATATTTTTATTAAATTATATTTAATAATAATTTTTAATCATTTAGTAATTTTGTAATTGTTAAATAATTTTAAAAACTTCTATTATATATCATTTTTAATCTAATGTCCTTAAAAGTCATTTTCTATTTTCACCTCACCGCTACAGCTGCGTTTGAATCCAAACACACACTCCACCGCTGTTTCTAATCTCACTGCTACAGTAACCAATCTCACCGCTACAGTACCTAATCTCACCGCCACCACTGTTTTTAACCTCACCGGAGCTAAACACACCGTCTATCCAAACTAAGCCTTAGACGACTAAAATTAATTGGCATCTCTTTATAATCTTGCTGCTGAATATTCCTTTATATTTTATTCCTTATGTGGCGCATGTGTTATTTACATGATTAAATTAAAATTTTAAAGATTATTTGTTATAAAGGTAAATCTCTTACGTCTAAAAAAAATCAAATCCTGCCTTAGTATTATTTTATTAAAAAAATTAAAAAAAGCTAAAAGTAATCTCTTATTAATATTTGTTATTTTTATAAAGTAAAAGATTTTAGTATTGTTTGAAAAGTGACCGAGTAATTGAATTTGAGTGTAGCTACTTATAATTACATAATGATAGCATATTTAAGTAACTATTGTAATTGATAAGTTCTATCGAATTAGGTGTAATTGGAACATCCCGATTACATTTTCAATTCTTAAGGGAGGTGAGAATTGGAGTAATTACATATAAAATTACACTAAATTCTAAATTTAAAAATTATTTTTATACAAATTATAAAAATATATTATAAACATGAACATATATAAGCGTTCAGATTGTTATGACAAAAATTTCTTATATTATAAATCTTAAAAATTATATTATAAAAATAATGTATGTATTTTATAAAATTATAATAAAAGTTATATTATTTAAATCCTAAAAAATTCTAAAGGTATGACTAAAAGTTTATTATAAAAAATTTATATGTTATAAAAGGATTATAATATATTTACTTATAAAACTTATGGTCAAGAAGTATGAATATAATTTATTTATGCGTCCATGCTATATATTATATAGATGATATAATTATTCATAAAAATTTATAGTCCTTTTAATCATAACTTATTTATAAAAAAAAACTTTCTTACAAAAATATATTACTTATAAGAAGTTTTATGAAAGTTATTGGACAAATTATAATTTTTTATAAAGGTTATATATTATAAAATCTATTTTATTATTTATTTTATTTATATATTATAGAAGGGATATAACTTAGCATAAGCCTTTCTCCAAAATAAGTTCATATAAGTTTTTATAATTAAAGCTACAAACTATTTAAACTATAAACCCAAATACTATAAGATAGAAGTTAATTATGCAAAGACAAAATGTTTTCTTGCACCATATCAAAATCCTTGAATAGAGAAAGATACATGATTGCATCCAATATGCCAGATCTGTTTGGAAACAACATTCCTTCGAACTTCTAGAGCATCTAAGCTCTAGCTAAGCAATCAATCTCCTCTATAATTGCATGTAGTGGAGGGGCTAGGTTGACAAAATTGTCCAACCATATGCATTTCATCCGATAACCATGAAAATCTTTATATGGTTTCTCCTTCAGCAGCATGACCCCCGACAACTAACCACACTCATACTCTGGATTAATGCCACTAGTTATGATTATCGCCTTCCAATTGATTGGAAGGTCGATTATTAAAGCGACATATTTGAGCACAATGGTCATTTCCCTACATGAAAAATGGAATGCAAATGTTTCTAGCTTTCATCTTTTAACCAATGCGACAACTAAATTCGAAATGATTTTCAACTTTGTCATCTTAGATATCACACATAAACCGACATCCTTCAAGTGCTCTTTGATATGACGATTAGGATTCATGAAATATAAATTGTGTTGGATCCAAAGAACTCGATCAATGGCTTGTTAAAAATTCACAAAATAATAATATTAAATTTTAAAAATCATAATAATATTTTCGCAAAAATTAAAAACTAAAAAGAATTGAGTTAGAGATATCACCATATTGATGGTGTATTTTGCAACGTGTTCCATCATTCTTCTCTGAAAAATAAGTAAAAAGAACAAGATTTTCTGAAGAGTAGGAGTGCTTAAGAGCTTGAGAGAGTTTGAGTTTTGGGAAGATTTTGGGCGTGAAGAAAGGAGAAATGTATGAGTTTTTATAGGGTGGAAATTGGCAACCGTAAGAGTCAACCTCCACTGTATTTAATTCATTTGATTAGGTCAACATCCAAATAAATATCCCCATCAAACCTCTTAACCCTTAACTCAACACCCATATGTGTCGAGGTACTTTGCATGTACTTCACAATAATACCTCATAACATGCATAACACTAATTAGTGTAGAGTGTCGAATTACTACTCAAGAAAAAATATTCATAAAAATTTCCCATTAACATATAAAAAATAATAGGGTAAAGTATACAAATGGTCGAGTGCCCATGTTTCTATTTTGGTCACCCAACTTTAAAAATTTTCAATTTAGACATTAACATTTGAATTTGTTCTTATTTTGATCATCCACCGTTAAATTGATAATAGAAAGACTTATTCTAATTGGTATAATAACACATTTATTCCTCGATACTTACATATTATATCAATTTGATCCTAATTCTAAATAACTTAATAAATTTAACAGCTCACATTTAGAAATTCTATCAATTTGATCCTCAAACTTTCTAACAAAGCTTTAAGCTTTTATAACAAAGGCATTCCATATCTATTAATTGTTTTATTTATGGTTAAAATAATCCAATTCAGTACATAACCCTTTTGAAATTAAATATCATCTTTATCAATAACTGTTCTATGTCAAGGTGTGTTCTTTTTTCTCTTCGCTAAAAATATTATATATATTCATTTACATATCCTTGAATTTCCCTTTTTTTGGGGGATTTTGGCATATAGATACCTAACTGAGAAACCAAGCTACAATCACTTACAGGTTTATTTCTTCATCATCTTTTTTTTTTTCAGTGTAGAAATTTCATGATATTTATTTTGTATGCTTGAGTTTGACTTCTAAGCATGTGATTTTGTTATATTGTTTTTTAGTAAAAAAGTAATTTATTATTTCATATGGCTAATAAATATAATTGGTAATCTGCTGTAATAATGTGTTTGTTTGTAGAACCCAGAAATCAAAATTTAAAAGCTTGATAATATTGACCTTTTTTGTTTAATTTATTTATGATGTGTGTTGACACCATTTTTTGGATGAAAACGGGGTCGACTTGAATTTTGAAAATAAAAACGGGAGTCGCCACCAATCCTTTTTGAGGTGTGATTGGGTCACCTTGAAAATTGTTGTTTTTAATAAATGATTTGATTTTATTAAAACAACGATTTTGGTCCACGAAATTTAAAAAACGGGTTCGGGAGTCGGTTACGTACGAGGAAGGATTAGCACCCTCGTAACGCCCAAAATTGGTACCTAGTTGACTACTTAATGTTTTAATGTCGAAAATCGAGAACTTTGAAGAATCTAAAAATACGATCCTTGTATTGAAATGTTAAAAATTTTAGGAAAAAGGGACACGTTCCACGTTAATCGAGAAAGAAAGCATCACATCCAGTAAGTTAGGACACAATGTCTTGAATTCCTGATACGCGGATGAATGGAAAAATTTACTTATTTAAAAGATGTTTAATTATCTCGGGTTTAGAAAAGGGACTATGCCCAGTAAGTTAGGACACGATCTTTTTTTTTAATTCCCGAGATTGTTTAAAAACTTGAGTTTGAAAAGATTCGTATATTTAGATTTATTGTGAAAATCAAAACCCAGTAAGTTAGGGCACGATCTTCTCGAATCTAAACACGAAGTGCCATTTTTTAAAACAAATTTTGTTATATTGAATGAAATAAAAACACGAAGTCGTAGTAAAAATGTGAAAGCAAATTACATTATTATGCATGGCAAAACTATGATGAATACAAAAGTATAAAAATAATACGGGCAATAATAATAAAATAAAACAAAGAAAAGAACAAATCGATAACATGCGAAATAATAAACCGTAACATGTAAATAAAATGCATAAATGCGTATAAATATTATATAAATATATAATATATACATATAAAAAATATGCATGTGAGATATATAAAAAATAAAATAAGATAAATATATATATGTATAGATATAAAAGAAGCCGTATAAAAAACATATAAATATGTATCCGTATATTCGTGAGGAAAATGGAAAGTATATAGATATACATATATAAAAGAAAAAGTATTTATGTATATATTAAATAAGTTAGAAACAAATACATATACATATATGTATATACATATATAAGCAAATATATAATAATAATATTAATATAATAAGACACATATTTAAAATTACATAAGTAAATATAAATGAAAATATATAATGAGAATAACAAAGATATATATATATATAATAATAATAATAATAATAATAATAATAATAATAACATAAAATTGTTAAAATATGGGCTAAATCGAAATAAAAACAAAAGAAACTGGGCGAATTCAAAATAAAAGGGACTAAATTACAGAGCGCGCCAAAAACGAAGGGATCAAATGGGAAAATAACCCAGCCGCCTCAAAACGCAGCGCAGCAGTGGGCCAAATTGAGAGAAAAACAAAACTTTGTGGCCAAATTGCAAAAGTGCAGAAAACTTCCCTGAAAGTACCACAAAATCGGAGGGACCCATTGCGCAAATAACCCAAAAGTCAGAAACACGCGGATCCTCCCCTTGGGTCGGGTCACCGCGTGGGTCAGAGACCAAAACGACGCCGTTTTTGGTCTCTGAACCCTAAGCCCAAACGGCGCCGTTTTGAAAACCTTATTTAAGACAAAATTTTTTTAAAAAACTCATTCTTTCATTGTTTAGAAAAAAAACTTCAGAGAAAAAATAGAAACCCTCAGCCGGCCTTTTCCTTTGGCTAAACGGGCCACCCATGACCCCGCCACATGCGGTGGTCGGAGGTTCTAAACGGTCGGTTTTTAACCCCGTTTCAGGGACCAACTAAGGATCGGGCTTTAGACTCGTAGGGCCGAGGAGCGAAACCCCCAAACGTCGCCCTCGGGGTCCGATCTCGGAGACCCGAAGACGGACTCCGGCGACAACGCAAGCGAAGTGACTCAGGTACCGTTTCGTTTCCTTTTTCTGTTTCTTTGTTTGTAGATGTAGAGAGAAGAAAAAGAAAAAGAAAAATAAACAAATCCGAAACAGGAGAATCGCAAATCACCTTCAAATTTTTTTGTTTCCTTTTGATTTCTGAAAGTGTTTTTAAAAGAGGGGAAAACCGAATCCCTTACAATGGTTTTGAATGGCTTTTTATAGCCATTTTACAATGTTTTTATATTATTTCTTGTCCTTTCTTGCAGGCCATTTGAAGGCGGTGGAGCAGGTGGGTAGAGACGTGATGTGCGGCGGCCAGCAGAGTGGCGGTGGCAGGGCAAGTGGCCGACCCTAGGTGCGGCGCACCTAGGGTTAGGTTCACTATTTTTGGCTTATGAAAATGTTAGGGTTTAAGGAGTTGGGCTTATTTGGGCTAGTGGGTTAGGTCTAGGGTCTGTTTAGGTGTATTGGGCTCCAAGTTTTGGGCCGGTGTTTAGGGGGTTGGGTTTGGGTTATTTTAAGTTGGTTTGTTTAAGATGGGTTTGTAATGGGCCGGGCAAAATGGGCTTGTACAATGTGAATATAGTATAAAGTTTGAAGCTTATGGTAAAACCGCCCATAAAGTGGACTAATGTCTTCTTTTTTTTTTTTTTTAATTTGGTATTTTTTATCTTGGTTTGCATATTTTACCATATGTTAGGAAGTAAAATGTTTTAAAAAAAAAATTCAGTGAAAATTGCTTGATTTTGGACTATTTAGCTTCATTTACTATTGGCTTGCTGTTTTCTTGATAAGTATGATATTTCCTTTAAGATACATAGAAATTGTCTTAAAAGTTGATCATTGAAATTGAAAATTAAATCTAAAGTTAAAAAATATGGTTTTGAAAAATCCAATTGTTCAATCAATAATTATATATGAAAAATTATGAACATTTAATTTTTCATAAGAAAAAAATTTGAAAGAATTAATTGAATTTTCTTTTGTTACATTGGTAATGATTTTTTAATTTTATAAATTGATTAAGAGATTATTATGTGTTCTATTTTTTAATTATTTGTGAAAAAGTAAAAAATTAATAGATGTGGAAGGTCTTTGTTTTAAAAGTTGAAAGTTTTGGTTAGGAAGTTTGATCATCAAATTGATAGAATTTGTAAATGTGAAGGGTTAAATTTATTAAATTATTTAGAATTAGGATCAAATTGATAAAAAAATGCAAATATTGAGGAGTAAATGTGTTATTATACTAGTTAGAAAAGGCTTTCCGTTATCAATTTAACGGTGGGTGACTAAAATAAGAATGAATTCAAACGTTAGTGCCTAAATTGTAAATTTTTAAAGTTAGATGACCAAAAAAGGAACATAGGCACAATTGGGTGACCATTTGTATAATTTACCCCAAATAATATTAAAACATATGATATCAAAGTATACCTTCGAATCTTATTGCATGATGGTTGTGGATATGATTAAAGAATGTTCTGGAAGTACACGTTCAATGACTTTTATTAGGAAAATTAAGGAAGTAACTCGTCAGGTTCCAACAATTAAGTTCCAGCTCGTGAATAGGAACGAAATATGGTTGCTCATTGGCTAGCTAAATCATGTATTTCTAATGATGTTAACTTAATTTATATTGATGTTCCTACACCTTACGTTAGGAGACTACTTTTAGAAGAGATATTAAGTGATTCCCATGTATGAATAAATTGATTTAAGGTAGTGTATTGTCCTCTTTATCTATGAAAAATAAAAAATCCCAAAAATATCAAAATAATAATTAGGAAATTTGAAAAAAGTTTTATAATAACTATATTCAATCAAACGAGTTTGATCTAAAAGATTATGCTTTTAGATGAGCAATACGTTTACCTTCAATAAAATTAAAAATAATTATGATGAAAAAAATTAATTATTGTAACTGTTACCTCACCACAAATACTACTCGAATTGAATTTCCAAATAAAACATCCCAATAAAACCATATTCATAACTTAACAAAGAAGCTAATGCCCATGATTTTTGTTTCAAATTATTTTACTGACCCTAATAATTGATTAAATGTGTCAACCAAAACAGATTTTGTTTCTTTCCTTAAAGTTGATATGGAGTGGGGACGGAGGTTTTGTCTATTTCAGCCTATAACCAATCATTATGTCCCGGCATTGCCGTCGAGGTGCTCACTACGGTGGCCTTGCCATGTTTTAGCTTACTATATGCATTAGGCTGATGAGCAGGTTTTTTTTTTTTTAAGTAAGACAGTATTCAATAATTACATCCAGCCCTAACAAATTATAAATGAAAAAGAAAACGGTTTTCATCTATTCTTTTTCATAAAATTCGAAATTAAAAATTTATTTAAGGGTATTAAACCTTTTTATCACTCCATCTTTCCATTCATATCAGAGGGGCCAAAAATTACAGACCGGAGCTTTAAAAAGTGGGGTCAACACTCAAAGGACGCATATGTTTTTTTCTTTTTTCCATGTGACTCTTTCACTCCTCCAAAGGTCACCAATCACTTAAATATGCTCTTAGTACAGTACACCATCAATGGCATGACAAATAAAAAAGACCTTGTTAGGGTGCAGCTTAGGTTTGTTTTTTTGTATGTTAACTGGAAAACAAACCTAACAAAAATAGATAAATAAAGAATGACATTGAGTGCTTGCTAAATATCAACAAGAAAGCTAAGTTCTACCATCTTTCCAATCCAATGGCTTCACTTGGTTTCTGTTGTCCAACAAACTCTTTCCTTTTCTCTCGGTCTTCTCTGGTTAACCATCGAAGCAACTTGCAGACTCGTTTCATTGTCAGCTCCAGCACTAGCAGCAGTGAGCTGGTGACTCAATCAGCAGTCAGTGGGAGCACTGAAAGGCCAAGAACAAGCTTGGGACTGAAGAACTTGACTGAGATTTTCTGGGTTGATGTTCATTGTGCTGAAGGGAGACCATTGAATGTTGGGCTTCAAGAACCGGTGACCGTTGGGTGTTCCAGGCTTGAAAAGGTTGAGAATGTGGCTGTACGGGTTGAACTCAGCAATGGGTGTGTCGGGTGGGGTGAGGTATCAGTGTTTCCATGGGTTAACTGGAACCAAGCCACTGCTCTTGAGGAAGTTAGAAAAGCCTGTGAATTTCTTAGCCAGGGATCTCCAGTGACTTTGAATTTGGTTTTACATCAGATCTCAGAGATGTTTCCTGGTAGCGAATTTGCTTCTGTAAGTACAATCATGTTCTCATTATGTACTAACATTAACATTGTATTGTGTTTGTTGAGGGCGAGGGGCTGCTTTGGAGTGTCTTAGACCTTCAATTGAAGGAATTGTTTTCGTTGGGATTTTGTCTTCCATTTATAGAGAAAAGTCTAAAGAGGTTTACGGTTCAGAGAGTGTTTCGATTGGTGAAAATATGATTTAAACGCTCACAAAAGAAGTGCCGGTATCATGAGTAAGATCTATACCTTGGTTGGTGGTATGGACCCCATAAGTACAATATGCATAATAATTGCCCAATACTGATAGTGTTCTCGTGAGCTTGCAGGTCATGTTGCCAATCGAGACATTCCCAAGACTTCGACTCACCATCAATAGTATTCTTATATTGCTCGGACTAATTTTTTAGAAGGATATTATGATATTCATGTCCGAAGAGGATGATTTGCATAAATTCTCCAAATACATAAAGAAAAATTTAAAAATTTTAACTATACACATTCAAGTTCTAATAATATAACTATTTACTTATCAAATAAGCTTGTGGTGCCAGGGGAAACAACTTCCATTGAAATAAAGTTCTGATTGATACTAAGTCGAGGGTTCGAACCTTCAAATCGTCATCCTCTTCCCCTATACCCCTGATAAAAAAAACTACGTAGGAAAAAAAAAGAAGAAGAAAACTAAGTAATTTGTTCGGTCCCCTTTGCATCGGATCCTTATGATTTTTTATCTGTGTATGAAGGTTAGGGCTGGGTTAGAAATGGCATTGGTTGACGCAGTTGCTAATAGCATTGATGTGCCCCTCTGGAGATTATTTGGGGGAGTGTCCAATTCCTTGTCCACTGCTGCTACAGTTAAGTAATGTATATATAATCGGTCTTTTTACTTTTATATGTAGTTGTGTTCGATACTAGTTTGATACTGAGTATAGGTATGGTTTTCTAAATATACAAAAATCTCGAAAAGATCGAGTATACAGACAGATTTTGTATTTGACAATTACCTAGAGCCTAGTTTAACATAATACATGTTACACAAATTTGGATACTGAGTGTTGAATAATGTTTATTTAATACGGTTATGTTGGGTTCTTTCTAATCCTTTTATGATTGGAAGGTTTAATATGAAAATATGCGTCGGAATAGGAGTATGGAATACAAATAAAAGCAACATAGCATATCACATTACAAAGACCGACTTAGATAGCAGTGTCATGGTTGAGATGGAGACTAATAATTTCCATGTCTACAGATCCCAACTACTTCCTCGGCTAAAGCATTCGATCTGGCTGCTAAATATTACAAACTAGGATTCAAGACATTGGAGATTAAACTGGGAAGGAATGTAAATGCAGATATTGAAGTTCTTCAAGCAGTAAGAGCTGCCCACCCTCATTGCTTATTTATCTTAGATGCAAATGAGGGTTACACTTCAAAGGAAGCCATTGAAGTTCTTCACAAACTAAATGGTAAGCAATTTTCAATATCACAAGTCATCGTCCAAAACTGAAGTCCCACCAATATTTGAGGTGATTTGAACAAAATTATTATGCTTGAAAATGAGTTTGAGAAAAAAATAAGACATTTAAACTATGAGCGATGCTTGAGTTTGATCCGAGTTGTTTTTCAGTTTTAGTTAAATATAGACAAGTCTGAATAAAATTTGAAGCTCTTATTTTAAGTCAGGGCATGCCTGATATAATAGTAATACGGTATATAAACCTGCTCCACGTACACCTCTAATTAAAAGATCACAATTATGTTGGTCTCATTGCAGAAAAAGGGGTGATTCCTACAGTTTTTGAACAACCAGTTCATAGAGATGACTGGAGAGGCCTTGGTGATGTGAGTAACGTTGCAAGGCATAAGTATGGGGTATCAGTTGCAGCAGATGAAAGTTGCAGGGATTTGACGGACATCAAAAAACTTATGGAGGAAAATCTTGTGGATGTTATCAACATTAAATTATCCAAATTTGGGGTTCTTGGTATCCTTGAAATTGTAGAAATGGTTAGAAAATCTGGATTGGAACTTATGATTGATAGTGTTGCTGAAACTAGACTTGCCACTGGTGTTGCTGGTCATTTAGCCGCTGGCCTTGGTTGCTTCAGGTAAGTTTGCCTCTTCCTTCCTTCCTTTCTTCTGGGAACTGCAACTAGCATTTGATGTTATCCTGTGTCGCTCGAGCTTTTAAGTGTGATTTTCGAATACAAATATCTATATCCATATCCGTATACTTGAAAATTGAAAAATAAAGAATAGAGAAATGAAAAAAAAATAAAACTTAAAAGAGAAATAATAATAATAATAATAATAATAATAATAATAATAATAACGTGGTTCAATCTCCCAAATGCCAAAGTAGAAAAGGGTATTGCCATTTAGTTTCTTTTTCCTTATTTAAATATTTTATTTTTTGATATTCATGAAGAGAGGAACCCTCCCTTCCTTTTCTTATCAGGTGGCTTCTTCACTCTCTCAACGTTTCATTTTCATGATGATTTTCAGTTCTTCATATTTTTTTTCATTTTTTTAAACCTTTCTTCTTCATAACTCTCTCTACTCTTTAAAGTTTAAACCTTTCTACTCTCTCTGCTGTGCCGGGGATGAAGAAGCTGATGGGTGCGGGACGGGGGAGGTTAGGTTGACCACTTCAGGTTTTAGTTTTTATTTTTTCTGCTTTGGACTGATAGTTGAAAAGAACCAGGCTTTGGGCATAAGGAGCCCAAAATTTCCAAAAAACGGTCCGACCAGTTTTTACCGGTTTTTCTATTCCAGTTCTCGGTCCAATTCCGATTTTTTTCCGGCTCAAAAGAGTCTTTGCTGTTGAGGTTTTCAAACACTTGATATCTTTTGAAAGATTACAGGCTCGCAACTATGTTAAAAAATACGTCCAAAATGTTGGTGAGCACAAAAAAGTGAAAAATCGAAGCAATGTAGATATTATTCATTGCTTATATCTAGCATTTTGAACTAAATCTGTAAAAATTTCAAACAAATTATCAAAGGGTTTAAGTTCTGATTCGACTTTTTTGTATGCAGATATGTTAATATTAGTGCACCCAGTTTATTATCAGGAGATCCCGTTGTGGGAGGTTATGAAGGTACAATTACTTTAATTCCAATCCATATTTGGATTCATACGTGATTTGGAGCTTAATATATGCTACTTGAGCATCGAATATGGACTTGTATCTGATACCGTTATGATTAAAATTTTTAAAGATTTTTAGATTTTTAAGAATCGTAATCATTTGTCTAATACAAATACTTTACAAAATAAAAAACCAAAACAATATAACTCTCAAAGCCATGTTAAGATATTCATTTTTTCTTAATGTTAGTTGCTGGTTCAAAGTTCAAGTTTGTTAATAGCAGAGGGCAAGGAGGTTTTCTCAAATGGGATATTTTCTCATGGTGAGCTTTCCTTTGATCTTAATCTCATTTTTCATGGTTACATTATGATTTTATGATCTTTGTACTATTGTTATGTTGACAAAAGATAGAGTTTAAAAGGGTGGAGGCAGTTAATATGAGGTGCCGGGAGTCACTGGTTAATGCTCTAATAGTGTTTTAGAGAGTTATTTAGGAAAGGTGTCGGTTAAGAGTAGAAAGCTTGGAGTTTTTTAGGGATGGAGTGAATACTTAGGAGCTTGGCATGGGTCTCTCTTGACAGGTGTATTACTTCGTAGGGCTGGTAATAAGGTTATAGAATACTCTACTAATATGCTATGTTTTGTAAAGTTAATAATTAGTTATGAATGGGTTGAGTCATTTGGTTCAACTTGAAGGTTCGTTTGAAAAATGAAAGGATTTAAGTAAAAATATAGGCCTAAAAAATGGGTTTAGGTAAAAAATTAAGATCCATTTAAAAAATAGACTAGGCTTCAGGTAAGTTTTTTTTGTCCGACCTAGCCCGGTTTGAATTTGCAAAAAAAAAAAAAACTGCTGCTGTTTTTCATTGTTCTGTTTCTGTTTTTTTTTTTATTATTTTACTGTCATTTTACTATTATATTATTACTATTTTGTTATTATTATTTGAATATTGTATAATTCTTATTTTATTGTTAATTTTTCTACTATTTTAGAGCCGTTTGTTTGTTAAGTTATACTTATATTAGTGTTATTTAAATACGAAGACTTTTTTAAATTTATTTATTTAGTGAGAAACATTTATTGTAATGTTTTTAGAGAATTTGATGTATTATTTTGTTTAAAATTTATTTTTATATAAAAAATAATATAAAAATTTTTAATGTGGGTGGGTCGGGTCGAATTTGGCTACCTTGTAGAGTAAAAAATCACATGTTGTCTACCTTTGTACTACTTTTATATCCTATTGCACACTTCACCTTAAATACTAGAAGGTTTTAAGGTTAGATTTGATATTCTTCATTTTCACTAATAATCTAAATATTTTTACAGAAATCGACTTGACTGGATTTGGCTATCTCACATAAAGGATTCAGATTTTTGGATGATTGTTGTCTTCTCGGAACAAACTCATATATCCTTATGTACTCCATAATTCTGTATTTCTATAACACTATATAATCATCCAAGTCTATTCATGTATAAATTTCAAATAAATAAAGTGTTGAAATCTAAATTGTTGTAATTACATATTTAATTAACTTTTTTCAGTTTCATTCTCTTCTTATCTCAATTGTAAATGCAATGGATGCTATTATCATCAATTACCATAAACATCAATGAATAGAGCCAAAATTAAAAAATAGCAATGGCAACATTGTGACTGCAATTTAAGTGGTGACATTTGCCTGAGGTATTTTGAAAATTTTACAGATTACTCCTTATTTGATCTCGGGATGATACTAAACTTTCGTAAGCTAGTATTTGACCTGAAAATAATTATTTATCATGTATAATACATGTTTTATGTATATTTAGTTGTGATTGATTGTAGTTGATCCGACAATGAATGTAACATCCTAGAACTCAAACTCGACAATTGAATCGGATTTGAAGTGTTACAATTTAAATATCAAATTTAGATAAATATTATAGATTTTCCCTAATGTAAATCTATCAACATCTCAGGCTTCTCCCCATTGTGGATAATATTTTTGTCAAATTTGGGTGTTATTGATTTGAATTACCCTTTAATAATAATTTGTATTTAAATTTAAATAAAATACATAAATATTAAAATAAAAAATACTTTTTTATTTCTTTTACTAATAAAATTAGATTATGGTATATCTACGATGTGGGTGAAAGTTTTTAATTATATCTACTAGAAACTCTATCACATATTTAAAACACACAATGTGTTTAAATTGTAAGTGAAATGAAATTTAAACAAATGAACACATCATATTAATAATGCTAAATGAATACGATTATTTATTATAGTGTTGTCATCAACAACATTATTAATATACCCAATTGATGGAAGGTAATCAAGTTTGACTAAATTACCAATAAATGTCGAAAATTTTTCAAATTTACTAAATTAGGCCATTTTTTTGGAAGATTTGCAAGAATAGGCTGATTTGATGAAAACGCTTCCAACTGAAAACATTTTTAAGTGAAATTCAAAAAAACGCATGTGGAAGCATTTTCAGGTGATTTGCAAAAAAAAAAAAAAACGATTCCAACTGGAAACGCTTTCTCCACCATATCAGTACTAAAAGTGGCAGGACCAATAGTTTTTTTTTTAATTTTCTGGTGCCACCTATTAATGTGAAAATAAAATTTATAAAACATGTCTTTATATAGACCCCAAGTCTCATTTTCCTTATTTTCTTAAGCAATGTGGGATATGAGTATATATAGACAATGTGGGATCGCTTACTCTTAATTTTTAAAGGTTACACTTAATTTTTAAAATTAAAAACAAAACTTTATATACTAACAATATAAGTTTAAAGGCTACACTTAATTGTTAAAATTAAATACAAATTTATATAACATTAAACTCTAACAAAATAAAACATTATAAACTCTTATACAAATATTATTGTTATAAAAAGTCTAATAGAAAAGAAAGACAATCTTACACATATCTTGACACATAATATAACAAATAGGATAAGAAACAAAAATATGATATAAGTGTCGAAACCTTTTTGAGATTGACTTTTATTTTTATTTAAAAAAACGAAAATGGAAGTTGCCACCAATACTTTTTATTAGGTGTGATTGAATCACCTCAAAACTCATTTTAATTAAATGTTAGATTTAAAACGATACTTTTCAATCAACAAAATCCAGGAAATGAGTTCGGGAGTTGGTTACGCATGAGGAAGAATTAGCACCCTCGTGGCGCCCAAAATTAGTACCTAGTAGATTACTTGGTGTCTTAGTGTCGAGAATTAAAAATTTAAAAATTTAAATAGTATCCCTCTTTGCATAATTTTTTTATTAAAATCATTTAGTTAAATCAAAACTCATAGAAGAAGCTTTCTTATTTCGAGATAACCAAAACGAAAAGGTTATGTCCCCTAAGTTAGGACATGACATCCTGAATTCTTGAAAATAAAATTGTTCATTATTTAGTTATTGTTTAAATCTCGTGTGTTTTTTAATTTTAAAAGGATATTCGGTTATTTAGGTTCAAAAAGAAAATCAAATCCCGTAAGTTAGGGCATGACTTCTCAAATCTCTAAATAAGAACGTTGTCTTGGTTTTGAAATTTTCCTTTTTATGAGTTGAGTAAAATTAATGGAACACTTAAAGTGATGTATATTTAGTTTATTCGAGTAGAATATGAAACGGACAAATGTTTAAACATAATGTATGATATAGTGATGGTGAAATAATATAAAATGACTATGTGAGTAAAATATTAGAATGATAAATAATAAGTAAATAAAAAATACTATAATACTATAATTATAATAATATTAATAATCATATCATAATAATAATAAATAAATAAAGTAACTTAAAATAAATAAAAATGAAAGATTCATGATTAAAAGATAAATGGACATGACATGAAAGTGCCAAAAATAATAAAAGAAAGAATAAAATAACAAGAATAAAAGAACACAAAAAAAGACAATAACAATAAATAAAAATGCACCAATAAGAGCATGTATACAATATAATTCTTAAGTATGTATAAAAATAAAAAGTAATAAATAAATAAATAAATAAACAATTTGTAGAAAGGTTGAAGTTAAATAAACAAAGGATTAAATTGAAATTTAAATGAAATTAGGGGTATAAATCGTAAATAATAAAAAATAAACTAATAAACGGAATAAAGGACTAAAATGAAACGTGCAATAAGAAATAGGGACTAAATGGAAAATTATCCCAAAACTCATGGACACACAAGGGGGTCAGCAAACGGGGGACCAAATTGAAAGAAATTTGAAGTTATCAGTGCAATTTAAAAAGAACAAAAAAAGACTTAGAACAAAATTAAAAATAGGCCCAAAAGTGGAAGGACCAGGGTCGAAATAGACCCTTGCCGCGAAAACAAGTGGATCCTAGGGCACATGGGGTTAGTTTTCAGGTCACGCTTCAAAACGACGTCGTTTTGGAGTCTAAAACTTAAGCCCAAAACGACGCCATTTTATAGGATTATATAAGTAAAAAAGTTAAGGAAAAAAAATCATTTTCATCCGTTTTCAAAAAAATAAAAAACACTATCAGCCCCTTTTTTTTCCCTCGGCCCTCCCCCAATCCGCCCTTGGTCCCGACGAGTCTCCGCCACGACAGCCATTGGTCGCTGGCTACGGTTATGCCATTCCCGGGGCCAGAATCCACGAACGACCCTTTTTTTAGCCGTTTCGGTTCCCTAGGCCCGAATCGAGGGTAAATACTTCCCAAAACTCAACAAAAAATAAAAAAATAAAAAAATCTGAAAAGCCCATTGGTTTTCTCCGCCGTAGTCCTCAAATGAAACGGAAGTGACTCGAAGGTCTCACCGAAGGGAGCCGTCCATCATCGGGGACGTTGTCCTCATCCACTCATGGCGGTGGAACCCGAAATGACTTGGTAAGTTTTTTTGATTTTTGATTTTATGTTTTTATGCTTTTTTTTAAATAACAGATGAAAAATGAAGAAATCACATTTGAAAATGTTTTCTTCGTATTCTGTTTTTTGATTCATTTTTTTATTTCTTTCTCTCTCTTTTTTTTTAAAATATGGCCCGAATACAATCTACTTCTATGGCTTTTATAGCCATTACACATTGTTTATTACATATATATTTTTGAATTTTCTTGCTGTTTCTGCTTCTGTTTCTACTGTCCTTGTTTCTTTCTTTTTGGAGGTAACGGTGCGTGGTCAAAGGCGATGATGAGACTTGAGCCTTGCCATTTTGGTGCAAGGGGCGCGTCAGGGAAGCAGACCTTGGGCGGTGGGCACGCCGACGTGGGGCGTGGCACGAAAGGGCTAAGGTTTGTTTTAGTTTTCTGAAAAAATTTAATGTTGTGGGCCTTAGGGTTTGTGTTATTGGGCCTGTAATTTGGGTAATGTATTGGGCCCTATTTTTTTTGTAAGTGGACTTGGATTTTTATTATTTGTTTTTTATTTTTATATTCTGTTTCCTTATTTTTGGTTTTGGGCCTGACGAAATTGAGCCTTCACAATAAACATAAAAAATGTAACAAATATGAAAATTACGTAACAAACATGGTATGATGCGTAAATATGACGAATATATATAATATGTATTTTGACACATTATTTGCGCAACTAGCAATCAATACAATACAAAATCAATACTTTATAAATAGAAAATATAAACAAAAATTTAGGTGTTTTTTAATTTTGTTTTATGTTTGAAAATGAAAATTATCAAAATATTATTATTTATATTAGCTATTTAAAAGGTATATTAGGGTGAGTAAAATTGATTTGATTCGAAAAAATTAATTTTTTGAATTTTGAGTTAAATGAATTGAGTTATTCAAACTAATTCGATTTTTTTTTTCGAATTGAGAGTTCAAATCGAGTTTAATTTTCAAATTTGGATAACTCGAATAATTGGAATAAACCGAATATCAAACTGTAATATTTTATATTTTTACCCAAAATCTCCTAACTTTTTTACTTTCTCCCAATACTTTTACTCCCTCCCATTTTTCCCACAAAACTCATTTAACCTCCCCCCAAAATTTTTTTTTAATATTTCTCCCCATTCATTCTCCCTCAAAATTTTACTCCCTCAACCCTCAAAACTTTTTATTTTCCCCTTAAACTTTTATTTTTCTCCCTTTACCCCAAATAAAAAATTATCCAAAAAAATCTCTAAACCTAAATAGTAATAATTTTATTTATATCGCTATTTATATTATTAAATAAAATTTCATATTTTTACTATTTATATTATTGAATTGTTGATGATGGCATAAAATATTCGTGTTAAAATTTTATGTTGGTATCAATTTCATATTTTATATTTAAGATAACTTTTATTAAAGAAAATCACATTTTCTATATTTTTAATTTCAAAATACCTAGTGACAAAAATCGAAGATAATTGAAGCAACTAAGCAAGCAAAGAAGTTAACTTGTATATAAAATATTAATAAATAAATTACGAGGAGATAAAATTTAATAATAAATTTAATTACGGTGAGTGACAGTGGTTACAAAAATCTAAAGTCATTTTTTTAATTTAACTTGAACAAATATATTCGAATCGATTCAATTCGAATTCCATCTCACTCAATTCGGTTCAAGAAAATTTCAAATCAAGTTAGGATGATAAAATAGAATTCGTCAATTCAAAAAATTTTCATTTGATTCGATTTGATCGAACGGTTACCCCTAATGTACATAATAAATTAGATTAATTTATACTTTATGTATCATTATATTAAATTATGTAAATATAATTTATTATTATATTTAAGTTTTTAGAATATTTAAAATATATTATTAATTTTATTAATTACTTAAAATCTATTTAGAATTCATACTTCATATACCATTATATTAAAACTTTTAAATATTATATAATTTAATTAATTTTTAACTTTTCGTTCAAAGATTTCATTTTAACTTTTCGTTCAAACATAATTTTTGAGGGCACTATTCCAGAGGAATTATTCAACAGTAATATGAATAAAGAAGTAGGCTTATGACACAGCAATTTCCAAGTGATGAGAAAGTTGAGGGCAAGGAGCGAAAGCGTGTTAAAGTGTCTCCATCTCTTGTTTCTATTTTGAACTATTGCATTTCCATTTACTCACTGCTACACCCACACCCACACCCACACGACACGACTTATGGATGCTCAAAGTCTTTGCAAGTCAACTCTCCTACTCTATATTCCAAGTCTTTCTTTCAGCTTGGTTTTAATTGTATTTCATTAGAGCTGAGGCAGGCAATCAACCCTTTCTTCCTCCATCTCTCTGCCCTCAAAATGATTTCTCCTTCTTTCTCATCATATCTGCCTCTTCCTCTTCCTCTTCCTCTGTTTTGTTTATTATTTATCATGCTTGGGACCCCTGTTTCACTAACCACTGCCTGGTTTGAGCCTGAGTTCGAGAACTGCCGTGATAGCAAGTTCAAATGTGGGAGTATCACTGCTGGATTTCCTTTCCATGGAGGTGATCGAGAAAAAGAATGCGGACATCCAGATTTAGAGCTTGAGTGTGGCGATGACATGGCCACGATGAAAATTCGCGATGTACGGTATCGCGTGCTTGAGATCCTACCTGATCGTCAAATCCTAAGAATTTTGAGTGAGAAGGTGATCAACAAAGGCATTTGTCCGCCTCCATTTCCAGATGCAGATTGGATCCAAGATTCTCCGGTGTTTACTCCCGGTCCCGGCTTTGCCAGTGTTACACTGTTTTATGACTGCCTCTCTCGCATCTCACCAGATCTTCTATTCTTTACTTGCAATAAAAATTATGATCATAGTAATGTTTCGGTAGCAATAGCAAATAATACTAGTATCCATCCAGAGGCATGCTTACATCGTGCCAATGTTATGATTCCTGAAACTTCCTTGGAAAGCCTCCGCAATCATTCCCCGGATTGGAAAGGAGCCTTGGAAACAGGATTCGAGGTGCAATGGAGGAAGAACTATGCAGAAGAATGCTGGAAATGCACTTCTTCCGGTGGAGCCTGCGGTTTGGGCATCCACGATGAAGCCTACTGCTACTGCCCACCTGGAAAATGGAGTGGGCCGGAAGGCAAAGAATGTCGGCCCCATACAGGTAAGTACTATCCCTTTTTACAACTAAACAAAGCTTTCTATTATTAGTAGTAGTATGATTTCCCAGTGGATTAAACTTCAATACATAATTAAAATAACTGAAGTGGAGGATTTGATAGTTGTAGACTTGCATTGCAGTAAAACCCAGACACCAAAACAAATACATAGAAATGAGGTGACTAACAAACTGGGATAGGGGTTATGAATTATGAGATTGAAGAAATGGAGGTTGGGAAACTCTCTTGTTTTTAGTTAATAGAAAATAGGTTAATTTGATGTATAGAAGCTACAGGCATGAGTATCATGTTATCTTTTTTAGGTAAGAATTGGATAACAGCATCACTCTAATACTCTCATCTTTATTTATTTATTTATTTATTAAGAGTAGGATTCATTTTATGCATAACTTTTATTATCTAAATAAAACAAATTCACAATATTGATTTACGGCTTTAAATAAAATATTCGTGCTCCAATTTAGTTTTATTATTGTTCACTCAACCCAAACCACAAATAATTAATTTCAAACATAAATTTAAGCAGTTGGTAAAAGAGTTTAATTCATAATATTCTTTATAATATCTCTATCGTTATGGTTGACAATTTTAAGTTAAAATTTTAAACTTTGAGATCAATTATTTTAAATATTTAAATTCTTTAAATTTATAAAAAATATATTTAAAAATATTTCATTGAAACTTTTTATAGTATATCTTTTTAAAATTTTATCTATATTAAATTTTAGAGAATAATACTCAAATTTTTCACTAAAAGTCAAAATTATAAATTTAGTCACTTTGTATAGTTTAAATTACATTTTGGTCACTAAATTTTTAAAAATATGATATGGTCACTAATGTTATCAATATGTTATATTTTGATTCTTGAGCTGTTAATTAGTGTTGATGTTGTAATGGTAATTGATATGGCATATTATATCATCAATTTAGACAAAAAAAATTAAAATATAATATTAATAAAAACGAATTTCAATCAATTTAAATATTTTTAAGTATTATTTAAATATTTATAAATTTAGTCAAGGACAAATCCAACTGATGAACTAGGAACAACATTAATTTTGTTTTATTCTATGTACTGATAGACATAGTCAAAATTGTCGGTCTGATTTATTGAATAATGTCAGTCCCCTCTTTTCATCATTGGTTTGCATAATCTGAACAGATCTGGACTCATCTGACAAAGAAAGCATTCATGTTCCACATGATATTTCCTTTTTCATTTCCCAGAAATTACCAAACTCCAGGAAATTTCCTACAATGAACAGGAAATTCGGGGAGACTCTTGCTGCCAAACTCATACACACGCGATCAGCATGTCTTCATCAACATATCCTGGTTGCAAACATAAAAGTGCTATTGTGATTAGTTGCAGTGAATATCGATAGCGGAGAGAGTCGAATCCATAAAATAATCACCCTAACATCGTTTCCCGATCGGTTCTTAATCCTGTTAATACAAAACAAAGATTTTTTAGTTGTGTGTGTAGGTTGATAACTTGATATATAGAAGTCAAGTTCCATTTCATTGCTTTGATCTTCATTTAGTCTATCAGGTCAATTAATCCAACACAAAGAAGATTCTTAATAGAAGTGGGGACTTGGCACCCAATTTCCAAATTATTTTGGTTTAAGTCTCCACTTCAGTTCTTCGATTTGGAATTAGGGTGTTTTTAGTGTTGTCAACTTATGTTATGTCCAAAGCATTTCCTGCCAGTTTCCTTCAAATTCTGCCATCGAAGCTTTGGTCTTCTTCCCCGTAATAGATGCCCCCATAGACTTCTGCAGCACTCTAGAACCAATTTTCCAACTCCTGACGTAATTTCCAGATTAGAAAAGGATTAAACGTGTATACTAATATTGTAGAATTCAACATTGACCATTCCATAATTCATAAATATATTCAACCCATCACCCTTGTAACATCAACAAGATGTCTTCGCTTTCTCTTCCGATATCTTCCCTTCTGGCCCTCTTCTTTCTCGTTTTCTTAACCAGAGTTCCGACGATTTTATCCGCTGACGATCCGCGGGCCTGCAGGGAAACGCTAACATGCGGAAGCGTATCAAGTATCGGTTACCCATTCTGGGAATGAACCGTCCGAGTTATTGTGGCCAACCAGGATTTGAACTGAGGTGCGAGAATAATGTAACGGAAATCCTGATGAATGAAAACACCTTACGAGTTCTTGACATAGACCCTGAACGACAGATTCTTAAGGTAGCTAGGGAGGATTACTGGAATGGTTATTGTTCCACGAAATTTATCAACACCTCAATCGACTTCGATCACTTCAATTACGGCTCAAACATTAGGAACCTCACCCTATTCTACGGATGCAACCCGCTGCCAACCTCGACATTTCTTCCTAACTGCTCCATGAATAGTACACTTATTGATGTGTCATATGCTGTTAGAAACATGTTGGGTGACCCTCGCTATGGCATATGCCGTGAAATTGTCGTAGTTCCGGTTTATGAAGCTGCAGCAAAGGACCTGGAGGTGAACCCTATGATTATGCAAGCTGCTTTAAGAGGAGGTTTCGAATTGCAATGGGAAGCGGATAATGATCAGTGCAGAAGATGCAGAGATTCAGATGGGATTTGTGGATATAATCATAGTTCAAATAGTTTCACATGTTTTCCAACAACTGAAGGTACGTTATAGCTCTTCTTCCGTATAAGTTTGCTCAGCTGTTTGTTGTTGCAGAACTTACCGTTTCATTGAATATCTTGAGCCTTAACTCTCAAGTAACCTTCACGGTTTGACTCATTCTGATGTCCAATCTTCATAAGCAGTAGCAGCAAATTGGCCTTTGTTACTTCAGATCGAATCCTAATCTAAATCTCCCCAAGAAGCCAATGACTTCATTAACTCTAACCATTTTGATTGGTTAATACCAGTTCATCTTCAAATTCCATGGCCGCTTGTTCTCTTTCCCATCACAACTGCATCAGCTAGCAGATAAAACGTAGGGTCTTACCAGTTGTTTATAGATTCGACCTAGAAATACTTTCAGCCAAAGTAGTACTATTATTGATTTATTCAATCATTAAAATCAGATGATATTTTCCAGTTACAGCTTTCTTCAAGTTTTCAACAAACTCGAACTGAGTTTATACCTTTATGAGTTCCGAGTCCTGAGACTATTATAATGAACTGGGTTATTCAGACTTAATAATATATTATTGCCATGGTAGGCTACCTAAATTTCCATAGACTGGCGCTTAATGGTGGCATACAACAGAAGTTTCCTTACTCCTAATTATAAAAAGGTTATTTTTACAATTTTAAATGTGAAAATTTCTTTTTATGTTATAAAAATAAGAAATTTATTGGGTTTCAATAATTACTATTTTTTTTAATTTTGCATGCACCTATAATTATTGATTCATATTTTAATTAACATTTCGTGATATTTTTACTATTACAGAGAAAAGGATGGAAAGTCTCTCCTCCAACTTGGACTAGGTATTATTCGGTACCCTTATTAACTTATGTTTAAATTTTATTCCAGTCCAATTAGTTTGATTTTTGGTTTTAGTTTAAATTGTACCAACTCTTAAATAGTTTTACCTGAAATTATTTGATTCTAACATTAATTCAATAAAATAATACATAAAAACCAAATAAAACAAATAAAAATCTTTATGAGAATATTTTGGTTTTTAATTTTTAAATAAAATTTTATCTAATTATTTGTTTATTAACTTTTTTCTAGATTTCTAACAAACTGTGCATGTTGTTATTATTTCAGTTCTTTCCACTGCTCTATTTTCTTTTCTCCATCTTAATTGTTTCACTTACTTTCTCTATATATTATATAACTAATTCATTGTTTTCATACTGCAGGAGCAGGATCGGCGGTAGCTATAACCATTCTCATATGCTTCCTTGTCTTGTGCTTCAAATTAGGAAAGTCATTACCTATTAATCACGGAAAGAAGGAAGAGGATGCTAGGATTGAGGCATTCATCAAAAAGTTTGGTTCTCTTGCACCAAGGCGATATTCTTATGCAGAAATCAGAAAATTGACAAATAAGTTTAATGATAAATTAGGTCAAGGAGGATATGGTAGTGTATACAAAGGGAAATTGTCTGACTGTCGTCTCGTGGCAGTCAAAGTCTTAAGTGAATCAAAAGGAAATGGAGGGGATTTCATGAATGAAGTGGCTAGCATTAGTAGAACTGCTCATGTTAACATCGTGAGTCTACTTGGTTTTTGTTTTGAGAAATCAAAGAGAGCTTTAATTTATGAATTCATGCCCCATGGATCCTTGGATGGGTTTATTTATGATAGAGGATTGCATCATCGAAGTTGTCGATTGGAGTGGACAACTTTGTATGACATTGCACTTGGCATTGCTAGAGGACTCGAATACTTGCATCAAGGTTGCAACACAAGGATCTTACATTTCGATATAAAACCTCACAACATCCTTTTAGATGAGAACTTCTGTCCCAAAATCTCTGATTTCGGTTTGTCTAAATTATGTGAAAGAAAGGAGAGTATTATTTCCATGGCTTGTGCTAGGGGAACAATAGGTTATATTGCTCCAGAAGTGTTTTGTCGAAACTTTGGTGGAGTTTCTTATAAATCTGACGTCTATAGCTATGGAATGATGGTCCTTGAAATGGTGGGAGGAAGAAAAAATATTGATGTTGGAGTGTCTCAAACTAGTGAAGTATATTTTCCGTCTTGGATTTATAAGCATCTTGATCAGTCTATGAACTTGAATCTTAATGGAGGAATAGTTGAAGAAGAAGAAGAAGAAATGACAAGGAAGTTGATTATTGTGAGCCTTTGGTGCATTCAATCTGATCCATCTGATCGACCATCGATGACTAAAGTGATAGAAATGTTACAAGTAAGTCTTCAATCATTGATCATTCCACCTAGACCTTTTGTATCTTCTCCTGTACGATCTCCTAAAACTTTAGAACTTCAAAAATAATTTAAGCTTTGATTTGTTTGATGTTGCAAGTTTAACTCAAACTTGTAATAAAAATTATGATTGAATATTACAATTATGATGAAAAACTATGACAATTCAAAATATGCTAAAGCACGTAATCGCATGAGAAAATTTGGACAATTTTAGATGATGAAATAGTTTTCTCTCTCTCTCCTCATCGTATGAATTAGATTGATTTCATGCAATAATATATATTTTGTTTCATATAAAATTACATAAGGCATTGTGATGGGTTATCAGTTGGAATAATGATTATTGGTAAAGAAATAATAACGGTGAATCAAGAATTTTCTTGTATTAATTTTATAGGGATTAAGCAATCAATGATGTACTTAATAGAGTAAAAAAGCGAAAAGAAAAATAGAGAATAATAAAAATTAAAAAATTAAATTGATTTGATAGAAGGATAAAACAGAAAGTCAAATTAGAATAAAAGGGGAGAAAATGACAAGGTAAAAGGTTAAGTGTAAATTTTACAAAATTATGCAATTTTTTAAAAAATTATTATTTCTCTTATTTTTCAACTTCAAAAATTATATATTTATGTATTAGTGTTTCCTGCGGAGCTAATATAGGAAAGAAATATGCAAAATGTCATAAAGTGTGACGATTATGCGTCTAATATGTGCATTATGGAGTTGTTTCATGTTTTTGAAAGTTTATTAGAAGTGACCACAATAGCATGTTTTGGAGACATGAATTTCAAAAATAAAAATTCAGAAAAATATAGTTTTTAGCTGAAGTCAGGTATTTTGAGATTGTATATCCCAAAATGTGTCTTCTGCTTAGAGAGAGAGTGTGAGGTTTGTCTATCCTCAAAATGAATGTTAGTTATCAGACATGAGTATGCTTACTTTTTCTATTTTCTTTTCATGTATTTGAAGTACACCACACCTGCATGCATAAGAAGTAACAACTCCAGTACCTTGCTCCATCCCACATTTTATTAATTATTTTTAATTTAGTCTTGCAAGAAAAAATATATGCATTATAATTTATTCATGTACATATTTTTAATACATATAACCTGCATATATGTCTAAAATTACATACAAAACATATAAAATATTTATCACACTACAAGGTAAAATCACTTGCAATTAGAAGATAGGTATGTTGTTACTAAAATTCAGATTGTATTTCAACGAACCATGCATTGGGTTTGAATCGAGTTTTGGACAAAATTATTTTGCAAATTGGATAAACAATAATTCAAAATGATTATTTTAATAATAAAATATTCCTATTTAAATGTAATAATAAATTTTAATATAAAAATTATTAGTATTTTATTAATTTTAAAATAAGAACATGAGTTTTTCGCATCAACTTGAAGCCGATCACGATGGACTTAAACATCAAAAAATCTGGAGAGTGAATCTTGTCAAGAAAAAAAGAAAGATTCTGGACAGTGACCAAACCCTGGCCTAACCAGGCCCACGGACACGCATAATTGGACCACGTTACTTGTCCAACAAAAATTTTATATAATAACAAATAAAAATTTAAATTATTACAATTTCATTAACCAAAAAATAAAATATATGTTACTTTTGTTTTAAATAAAAAATTAATTAATTATATAATATCTTTATATTTCATACATAAAGTTTTATAAGTAACACATTTATATAATCTAATCTAATATATTATAATTATATTAATATAATATTTCTATATTATTGATGCTTTCTATCTGTGTAAATCTTTCTAAACAACAAGGCATGCTTTGTATCTCTCCACATTGTATTTTGAACACTTCTTGATGTTAAGTATACATTTGCAACTAATGCGTTTTTATCTTCAGTCAATGAAATAAGATCACATACATCATTATCTTTCATGAACTTAATCTTTTCGTCCATGGAATATATCCATATTTGAAAGCTAGAACTTTTGTCGGTTGGACAAAAGTTGATTAGATCATCTTACATCACTCCAATGTCAACTTCATACTTCAGAGAAATATAATACAATCATATGATATTGCATTCTTTTTTTCTTTTTATAGTGGATATTTTTAATGGCATTAGCTATTGAGATTGTAGAGTTTGTTTTTTTGGAACAAATTCTTGTTCTTGATTACTAGATTCAATGGTATTGTTTTGATCTAGAGTTACTGCTTTAACAAATTCAGGTATAGTAGATTATTCCTTCTCATTGTCAATAGCAATTAAAGTAATGTGTTGAGAACTATCAACATATTTTTCTTAAAAAATAATGTCCCTAATTGTCTCCTCCTTACAAACTCAATATCCTCAAAGAACTGTGTATTAAACATATCAAAACTTGCGTTAGTAATGGGATCACAAAATTTATAACCTCTAGACCTTTCAAAGTAACCTATGAAATAGCAACTAACAGTTATTAAGTTCAATTTCCTTTCATTTGGCCTATGAGGCCAAACCTGAATTGGACATCCCAAAGTGTGCAAATGCTTTAAGTTAAACTTTATTTCTATCCAAAGTTCATAATGGACCTTTTCTTCTGCCTTAGTCGAAACTTTGTTGAATATATATGTTGTGATCTTTAATGCTTCTCGAAAGTGATTTAAATTAAGTAGAATAATTAATCATACACCTTATTATGCCCTTAAGGGTAATGTTTCATCTTTTAGCAACACCATTCATAGTGGGTAACTTAACATAGTGTACTGTGGGATAATACAACTTTCCTCTAAGAATCAAATATGTTGATAACCTAAACCATTATAATTGCATTAGTATTCACGATCAGATCTAACACGTTTAATTCTTTTGTCAACTTGGTTTTCAATTTCAACCTTATAATACATTAGCATATCTAGTGTTTGCAATTTCTCTTGAATGAGATAAATGTAGTCACATAAAAAATTGTTTATTAACGTTATGAAATATTGTTGACCATTCCAAAAAACTATAGGGAACAATCCACTAATATTCGTGTATATCAGTTTTAAGGCGTCTAAATTCCTATTGGCATCAAATCTACTAACATATGTTTATTTCCCCTTAATGCAATTTGTACACACATCAAGATCTAAAAAAATCAAATGGATTCAGAATATCGTCAGATGCAAGTCTCTAAATTCTCCTTTTGGAGATATAACTTAATTTTTTTGTAGCACAATGAACCAAATTCTCAATGGTTAATTTATGTTTTTTATCTATTATGGTAGTGTGCAAAGATTCATTAAATGAAGCAATAGTATCAAGTAAATATAGATTATCATAATCAGATAGTGAACTAGAACCAACCAAATTTGAATTTTGAAAAGATATTAAATTTTCCATTTCCAAATAAACAACAATAAGCAAATTAGCCCAATGCTGAAATGATAATCAAATTCCCCTTGAAAGAGTCTCATTCAAATCCAAATAAAATCTAATTCTTAATAGTAACCTAAAATTTCCTATTACCTTAATTTTTATCAAAATATTGTCGCTTACATAATTGTATATTTCAACATTATTTAACTTTCAGTGGGTTTGCTAGTCTTGCATAAACACGTTAATGTGGGTTTGTAACACCCCTAACCCGTATCCGTCGCCGTATTAGGGTTACGAGGCATTACCAAACAAACACAACCATTTTTAAAACCAAACTGATCACAAAACATGGAAATTAAATCATTTTCGCATAGCTATTTATAATTTACAATCAAAATCTAACCAACATCATACTCAAACCTATACATGCCATAAGATCGAGTTCAAATATTTAACAAAATACCAAAAGAAGTCGATAGTGTGATAGACTATGCTGATGATCCCCGAGCTCGTAACGCGTCACCAAAATCTATAAAACAAATGGACAAAAACAATCAAAGTAAGCTTTTATAGCTTAGTAAGTTTATAACATATTTAAAATACATATAAACAAACGTATGTATAATCATTATATGCTTAAAATCAAGTTACATACATAATCACTAATTGCATATGAAATTTCCAAATATACTTATCATTTGCATTTCATTGAATGCATGTCTATTATCTTTTAAATACATATGTCTAAAGCTTATATTTTACTTATCAACTACATGAATCAAATGCACATTTATACTTCTAATTCACATGTGCCGATTTCATACATGTATATTCAACAATTTAAACCGAATGTATATACACGTTTACGTAAATATTCGATTGCATATATATAATCATATGTTTAATAATTTTAGAATCGAATGTGTATGCATTTTATTTCCTGCATACATCCGAATGCACATATATACCAATCACATTATATAATCATTTGTATATATATATATATTGAACAACCGTATATCACCATATGTAATTATAAATTCAACAATCGCATATTACCTAATATACATATGCTTTTATTAATTGTATATACCGAAAGCATACAATTATATTTAACCAATGCAAAACCCGAATGTAGGTATACACTTACCTAGTATATAAAAACTGAATGTTTATGTATTCATCAATTTCATATAATCAAAATCATAGATATATCAATTGCATATTCTCACATAATTTGAACAGATTCACCGGCACTTAGCCTGCTAGGTTTTAAAACCTGATTCAGTACACCAGCTCTTAGCTTGCTGGACCTATAGTCCGAAATGTATCACCGGCATTAAGCCTGCTAGACGTAAGGTCTGAATTATTTCACCGGCATTAAGCCTGCTAGGCACATAGCCTGAATAACTGAGATGCAAAGTTAATCTTTCATATAAATCTTTATAACACACATAGATCTTTCTCAAAAACTATATCTCGATAAGAATTGTTTTATATTCAACTCTTTATAGCAACCTCACATTCGAACCACATATACATAATTCACAACATTAAGTTCAACTCAAGAAACTCAAATCCTATTTTCGATTCACATGTACAATTATATATAATTATTAACATTAGATTCAACTCAAAGAAACTTGTATCTTACATTCTAACCTCTTTTTATATATATATATATATATATATATATATATTTCAAATCATTTCATTCAATTCAAAACATTGCATCATTTATTCGAACCACATATATACATACAATTTATATCATTAAATTCAACTTAAAGAATTTGTATTACACATTCGAACAATATCATATATTTATTTAATATATGCTATTAACTTCATCTTATTAAACTCAAGCATGCATGATATAACATATTCAATATTTGTAAAATAAAATTTCAACATTCCAATTTCTACTTGTATATCCGACTAACAATTTATATAATTCATAAAATCAAATTTAGCTTATAGAACATAAAATTCAGCTTATAGAACATAAAATTCAGCTTATAGAACATATATATATTCTAATTTAATGACATACATTTGCTATTAGACTTACCTCGGACGATAGAAAATCGAAGTCGGACGATTATTCGACTAATTTGGCTTTTCCCCGATCTAACTCCGATTTCTTTGGTTCTCGATCTAAATATTTTCAAAATAAGATAATTTATTTATTAACACATTCAATTTAATCCAAAACACATAATTTGGCAAATTACTATTTTGCCCTAATATTTACACTTTTGCAATTTACTCCCTATTGCATAAAACACAATTTATACAAAATTTGCCCATACCACACAAGGCCGAATATTCATGGTTCTCATACAAGTCCACACATTGCATTTATTTCACATTTTAGTCCCCCAAAAATTTAATTTCACAATTTAGCCCTATTTACTCAATTTCACTAAAAATTCCAATACAAAACATATTAATCTATCACATGTCTTTCATTTTTCATCATCAACTATCACAAAGTCCAAGCATTCATCAATGGCACATTTCAAAATCATCAACAATTCACAAAATTAAAACATGGGTTTTGAAGAACACAAAGCAACGATCTCAAAAACGTAAAAATTATCGAAAACCGAACAAAACGAACCTTGAATTTAAGCTTGAATATGGCCGAAACTTAACTAGGTTTTAATGGCTTTCTTCCTTCTTGGTTTCAGCTAAGAAAGATGATAATCATCTAATGTTTTTTTTATGTTTTTAACAATCATATATTATAATATTTGTAATTTACTAATTTAGCCTTATTTAAATAAATATAACTTATATATATAATAAGGTTAGTTTTGTCCTTAGCCATCCACTAACTATTTAATGGTCTAATTGCATGTTTAAACCTTCCAAATAAAAAGGCAACAACAAATAGATACTTTTAGCTTTAACCCCTAAATTTTTATTTTACGCGATTTAATCCTTTTTATTTAATCAGACACTCAAACGGCAAAATTAAAGCACGAAATTTTCACACTAATAAATTCACACATAATGAACACAGAAAATAATATAAAAATATTTTTCTAAATCGGATTTGTGGTCCCGAAACTACTATTCCGATTAGGGTCAAAACCGGGTTGTTACAGGGTTACTGCATTGGAATTTATCCACCAAGTGTATCTAGGTCCTAAAGTTAAATTGACCTCAAAATAAATAAAAATAAGAAGTGTACCTTTCTTTGCGGTACAATATTTGCATCGTAGTTATTTTTCTTTGTATACTTTATTAAAGTTAGACTTATGCATACTAATTTCAACCTTTTTATTCTTGACAAATCTCTTTCCAATGTCGATCATGAAATTTTTGGCCATGGTAATCTTATCAAACGTAGTGCCCCTGAATGTTTTTGGAATGACCATCATAATCATCATACACATATGGTTTGATCTCTCACACCTTTTCATCTACCTCTTTCTATTAAAGGCACTCTCATACATAAACGATGGAGGAGAATTAACCCTTAAT
The DNA here is from genome assembly GCF_025698545.1 of Gossypium raimondii. NCBI lineage: Eukaryota > Viridiplantae > Streptophyta > Magnoliopsida > Malvales > Malvaceae > Gossypium > Gossypium raimondii. Next base: position 45,961,259 of record NC_068575.1, read on the forward strand.
ACAAGATCGAGAACTATCATAAGACTCTCTTATCATGTTTTGAAGTTCATGCCATTTAAAAAAAAAAGGGGATTGCATTCATACTTACAATTATGCCAAAGGATGTAATAATAAGTTAATCAAATAAAAAAGCTCACATAAGACCTAAAATAGAAAAAAAAATAATAATTTTAAGTAATGGTAAACACCATCAAAATATCAGACACTCCATTAATATTTCATCTTTGAATAAATATTAACTTTTAAGTGATATCTTAGTGTAGCAATCAAACACCAACAATAAGAGCATGTCTATAACACCCCTCGCCCAGTCCGATTGCCAAACTCAAGCTACGCGATGCTACCACTATTATCAGAGCAAACCACTACAATTTATAGTAATTAATCATCTAAACACCAATTCATGCCATAATTCCATGTATAATATGAAATACTATCAAAACCGAGTCTTAAACGAGCTTACAAAAGCTTTTAGATTGACCTGAGCACGAATAAGGACCAATCTAAAAAAATTCCAAAACAAAAATGGAAATAGGTATCAATACCCACTTCAAGTACCGATACCATTTTCACTTTTGATGTTACAAAATTAAGATGAAAATGTACAAGTATCGATACCTGGGATTTAGTATTGATACCTTTGTTACAAAGTATCGATACTTATCCCAGTATCGATACCGTTTTTAGGCTCGATGTTTGAAAAACTCATGGAAATTTGTAAAGTACCAATACCTTTGTCTAGGGTATACATTTTGCCAAAATGCCGAAAATCACACATTTTGGTCATTTTTACATGCTCATAGGCGTGTGCAAAATTCGGGTAAAACCAAAAAAATTCGGTTAACTGACCGAAATTGGTTAATTGGTCGGTTAACTGAAGTTTTTCGGTCGGGGTTCGGTTAATTATTTTTTAATTTTTCAGTTAACAGTTAATTCGGTTCGAAACCGGTCGATTAACAGAATTTTTTTGGTTTAACCGAAAAAATTAATAAATAAAATTATAATATATAAATAGGCCCACTATTCACCTAAACCCAATCCAAATCCAAGTATCCAACCCAACCCAAATACCCAACCCAACCCAATCATAAAAATTACAAATAATTTAATAAATAAAAATAAAATTTCAATTATGTGTTAATTTCAAGACTTATGTAATGTTAGTGATTCAAATACTTATGTAATGTTTTTAATTATGTAGTGATTCAATTTGGTTAATTCAGGTAATTCGGTTAATAATTTTCGTTAATTCGGTTAATCGACCGAATTAACCGAAAAAATTTCGGTTCGGTTAATTTTTTTGAAAAAATTCCGGTTCGGTTAACGGTTAAAAATTTTGAAAGATCGGTTAATTCGGTTAATGTTATTTCGGGTCGGTTAACCGACTTAACACCCCAACATGCTCAATCAAACTCAAACTCAAATGGTGCTTGTAGACACATTTTGACCTGCATATAATCCACTCAAAACATACCAATATACTACATTTCATCCATTCCAAAATGTCTCAAATGGAATCCAAAACACAACACTTCTAATTGAACAATTCAGACTCAATTTACCATTCAATTTATCATTTAATACCATCGTGTTATCATGCCTAATCATACTCACAAGTACCATTATGTATCATTCAAAACATACTAATTTCATACCAAAACTCACAATTAAACATATTTCAAACATCTAAACAAATATGTCACATTTGACACCAAATTTACAACAACCTACTTATATCATTTCATGCCATTCAACCATTCATTTCATCTAGTTATTTCAGGTTCAACTATGCAATTATGGATGCCAACCACATACAACACAACATAACACCAAATTTATGAACATAAACAATTTTCCATTACAACAAAAGTTCATTTTCAACTAATGCTTCAAATCAAGCTTAACATTTTAAGATAACATAACCACTCCTAAGAACATGCCACATATAACCGAATTCAAATGCTCAAAAGTCTACCGAATCAGGAGATGGATAGTGTGAGTTCTGAGGCAATCCGATCAACGTATTCTACGAACTGAAAATCTATAAAGAAGGAAAAACAACTAGGTAAGCATTTCAAATGCTTAGTAAGCTCATACATATACAAACAATTAACTTACCTCATATGACAAGTATTTATGTTAATCTAATGTGTATAACCAAATTTACCTAACATATCAAAAACACAAGCACAACTAGGTGAGCTTAATTCATATTCTATCATGTAACATATCAAGTACAAGCATAACATTTAATATATTCTAAATCCAATTTAACCACAACTCAATCATATGTATACACTCAACTTATCATTAACTCTTCCACTTTGCTAGCTTTGATCATTAAACACATTATATTAATTCTACGTTTCACATCTTGTAAACTACCCGATGAAACACCGTAAAAGAACTAAACCTTTTATGCTTAACTAACCACATCTGATGCTCGTCTGAGCTAAACATATATGTTTGTATCAGGTTACTCGTCCGGGCTAAACCTATAAAAGGACATTAGGTTACTCATCCAAGCTAAACATGTATCACATGTATCTTCAAGTCTACAACAAATGATGGAACTCAGAATCATTGGAAATCAACCTATAACCATGTGTACAATACATTTACAAAGTTCCATCAGGGTAATTTCCATCATGTAAGTTCATATATTTATTCCTTTTCAATTTTATCCCAATCTCACCCTTTAGTACTAAATTGAGATTACTTTGAAGTTCAACAAAGCATACATAAATTCACAATATAACGTACATAGAGATTTAAGAACATTTATCCCATATGAACTTTCCTAGATAAAATAGCAATCGATAAGGTGTCGAGGACTAATCTACAATTTTCTCTTTTTCGTGATTATCTTTCGATTGGTTTAAATCTCAATCTATACCATAATTCAATTAAATTATCAATTCCAAACATCATTTAACAGCCTACTATAACTATTTATCAATTCAATTTCATCTATTCAAGTTTTGTATTTTATTCAGTTTAGTCCCTAAAATCAGAATTGCCATAACTTTCAAATTTGAGTTTTGATTTTGAAACTGATTTCAATTTCATCCTTCTAGACCCTCCAATATTAAAATTTACATAAATTTTGTACCAAATTTGAAATTGTTGCATTTTAGTCCCTATGTTCAAAACTAACAATTAAACTTTACAAACAAGTCATATTTCATTTATAAGCTTAAAACTAACATTTTAACACCAAAACTTCAAGCATTCATCAATGATAATATTTTAAAATTTTAACAATTTTGAGAAATAAAGTAAAATTAACTAAATTGAGTGTCACTATCTCAAAAACATAAAATTACAAGAAAAGAACTTAAAAACATACCAAAATGATAGGCCGAATGTTGAAATGTTTGTTTATGTTTTATATTATAATTATAAGTTAACAAACTATAATTAATTGGCTAATTAATTAAAGCTTAATTACTTAAAATTAAACATGTTTAGCAAAGTTGGTGGGATACATTTGTCATCCACCACCGTTTAAATCTTTCAGAGTGGTCAATTTGCCTAATTGGTCTTCTAATTATTACACTTTTATAGCGATTAATTTTTACTACTTTTACAATTTAGTTCTTATACCTTAATTAGTCACTAAAGCGGCAAAATTACCTATTCAAAATTCAATTTACTTATACGATAACTCTGTAAATATTTAATAAAAATATTTACGAGCTTGATTTATGAAAACGAGATCCCGATACCTCATTTTCCGACACCACTAACTTTAAGGTCATTACACTTGTACTTTAATTAACTATCAAATTAATAAATTTAAATATCCAAACTCGAACTAAACTTCACATTGATCTCATAAATATTAAATATTAATATTTACGGACTCAATCATCGAAAATGGGATTCCAAAACTACACCACTGAAAAATGAATTGTTACATTAATATTAAACAATAAATCTTCGTTTGAGTCAATTTATTACTCATACGTAAAATCGAAATCATCATATATATTTATTATCACAATTGAACATATAATTATGTTAAATATTTGTATTTATTTGAACCTTTCATTATGATAATGCATTACCATCAGTCTTTTAAATAATGGGTGATCAAAAGGTATCTTTCTTATAATTATAATAATACAACGGTTTTTGGGGTTCAAAATAAGAGTACAACGTTTATTGCAGCATTAATGATCGGCATTGATAAGATCATCCAATTTACGATTGAATGTTCGACTTTAAACAAGAATGTTGACTATTAAATAATCATCCAATTACAATTGTGCATTAAGTTTATATTTATCAACTCTTAAAACTTTAATGTAAATCTGAAAATTCATCATCAAATTTTAAGAAAAATCATTTAAAATTAATAATTTATTCTCGATTATTTAACATGATAAAGCTTGAATGTCACTTATTAAAACCATAGTAAATTTGATGTAAAAAGTAATAAATTAGACTTTTCATGTTAGATTATCAAGAACAAATACTAGTTGTAGAAGCAGTTCTTTGATATGTTGAAGTCTTTTAATCTTATCGCTTTTTATCTTCTAAACTATCACGTCATTCTTTAGAAAAGTGAAACTCTTTTCAAAAGATCGGTTGCTAGAAAATTTATCTTATGTGTAATTTGGAGATCATAACTCTAATATGTAACTTTAAAACATTAATCTTATTGTTTTTAATTAGCTCATCATTAATTACAATTTAGTTAGTTGAGTACAAACACATATTTGGCTCATTCTTCTTTTTTAATAATTGAATCCCAATTAACCTTAACTATATTAGGTCACTTTTAATTTGGGCTAACATTTTATGATGTTAAATTAACATTTAATTATTCTTGTTCCAAAATAAAAATTACAATGCATGGTTGCTGAAAATAAAATATTCAGTTTGTGATATATGAATATTATAATATATACCTCATCATCAATTAAAATGATCTTTCGTTCTTTTCTACTGCCATTACCATTTGAATATAATCAGCATTTTTTAAAAAAATATTACTTTAATTTTTAAATACTTCTAGACTTCTAGTTTATCAATGTTAATAATCCCCATTCTTTTCTCAATGATTTTCTTTAAATATTGATAGGAAATGCTTAAGTGTTGAAAGCTCTTTATAGCAGTAAATCTTTAACTTTGATTGTTATATAACTATAACATTAATTGGAAATTAATCTAAATAATATCTATTATTAATATATTACATCCAACTTTTAACTCAAACGATTTTATTGATTGTTAATAATTAATTAATATTATTTTTAAAAAAATTAATTAATGTTACTTATTCTTAATACTTTAAATCACAAAATGAACAAAATGTTATTATATAAAAAGTTGATTTCATATAATTATAAATTATAGATTATAGATATAAATATTGTAGATTAAAGAAGTAGTTTTGAAAAGTGAGATTTGGATTGGGTTTGACCACAATTAGCTTCAACCAAATTAATTGAATAAATGAAACCATCTTTATCAAGACACGTATATATTCATATTCATATGTTTAGTTTAAGACAGACATTTACTCTCTCCATACTGCATATAGGCATGCAAGGATATTTCTAAGTTTGTGTAAATTAGTAAAGTCCACAAATCTTTGGTGACACGCAATAACACCAGTTTTTTATGGACACTCACTTGACTTAGACTTGAAAAGAAAGAAGAGAAAATCCATGATTAAATTACAAAGATTTATACATATTTGCTACAAACCTCAACCTATTCCTTCTCTTACTCTTAAATTACTACCCTTTAAACTTCTATTCTTTTTTAATTCAACAATTACCTTGAACAAAGCCTAGGTTAGTGACTTCTTTTAACTATTAAAATATCATGAAGACTTATTTACATAAGGTATAATAGTTTAAGGGTTTTTTTTTTAATGTACTAGCTTAAAATTAATGTTTTATTTAAATTTAAATATTATGTGAATTTTTTTTAATATTCTATTATCTTTTGAATAGTAAAAATAAACTTTTCAAATCAAACCAGGCTAGTTCAAATGACTTTGGACAATTTGAAACAAGTTTGAAAAGGATCATTGTTTTCAAAAAGATCAGTTTGAAACAAGTTCGGAAGACATGTAATAACACTTAACATCTCAGTTACAACCAAAGCAACAATATACCAATTGTGTTCAAGTCGAAATATGCCAAAATGATATTTCAAAATAACATTAAGTAACCAAGTTCTAACTTCGACCATTTACGGTACAAAACTAGCTTAAACCCTAGGTGAATGTGTAACACTCCTAACCTGAGTTCGTCGTCGGAACAGGGTTACAAAGTATTATTAGAGTTTACAAATCAAATCAACATACATTTCATATCATTTAACATTCTTGTCAGAAACCAGTCGAAATCAAACATATTGTCTCTTATGCGAGCTCTCGAGGCCCAAAATACACATTAGAAACAAGCCGGGACTAAATCGGGTACTCAAAGAATTTTTCAGAAAACATTAAAATTTTTCAAAGTTACAGGGGACACACGGCTGTGTGACTCACACGGCCAGGAGACACGCCCGTGTCTCAGGCCGTGTGGGCATTTGAAATAGGGGCATACAGCCGTGTCCCAACCCATGTCCATGATCATGTAACTTCCTGATTTGGGCCACACGGCCGTGTCACTTGGCCGTGTGTCACACACGGTTGAGACACACGCCTGTGTCTCTGCCCGTGTGGACAAAAATAGGCCATTTCCAAGCCACATTTCTCACCCAATTTGGTACCAATCTAAGCACAATAATTTGCACATCAACAAGCCATAACATGGCATTCAAATCAAGTTAAAATCAAGTCTTAAACATGAAATATAACCATATACAACCAATGTGCCATTAGGCACCTTAATTAACAATTTAAAGACATGCCAACCAAGTATCTCAATCTACCTATTTGACTAAGTTCATATGCATATTCAAACCACATTTTATTTTCTTTCATTCTACCATATCAAACACACATCAAATATGATAAGGCCACTTATATACACATCAAGATATACCAAACACAAACCATTCAAGTGGCTAGTCTCAATAAAACATTTATATGCCAGCATTGGCCAAAATAACTTATACATGTCATTATACCCGAAATTAATTTACTGAAAGTACCAAAAAGGATTGATGGATAGTGTGAAATAACTCCGACCAGCTTCCAACCCGAACAAGCTTCTGAATTACTATAAAACATGGAAAATATATAACACAAAGTAAGCATTTAAGCTTAGTAAGTTCGTATAATACAAAATTTAACTTACTATATTTCCATAAAATAGGTAAGTAACATAGCATATCTCAATCAATTTGGCCAAAAGCCTAAACACATGATCACAACATATTAGCCATTAAATCACATATAAAATCCAACACATATGGTTGAATTCATCAAACAATCATATTTCATGTATTTCATGCATATACCGGTAATAGATCATATCAAAATAATATGATTTCATAACAGAACTATGCCCGTCGAACCATTTAAAATATCGTTGGATACATGGGTAGTACACAAGAGGTGTATTGAACTGTAATCCATCAATTCATGTACATGAATGCTCATACGAGCTATAAACGGAAAGCTCATCCTGGCTGAATAGTGGGAAGCTCATGTAAGCTGTATAATAGGAAACTCATGCAAGCTATATAACAGGAAGCTCAAGAGAGTTGAATATTAGGAAGCTCATACGAGCTGTGGTGTGTCCGCAACACATGCAAGACCCCAACCAAATCGGTAACCCTAATGACATGTCATTTGTATCCTACGAATTTCATAAGGTTCAAACGGGACTCAATAATTATTGAATATACAGCCGGTATTTATTCATGGAAATTGTACAATTCACAAACAATAATTCAATTTAACTCATATAAATGTATAATTTAATTACACGAATTTACCTCGACAAATGTACGTAGATACGAAGGCGACTAATCAGATATTTTTCCTTTGCCTCAATCTAACTCTGTACTAGGTCTAACAGGATCTATACGAATGAATTTAACTCAATTCAATATAATTCATATTCAATTTAGTCCAGCACATATTTTTGGTAAAATTACTTTTTTCCCTTATACTTTTAATTCTTTGCAATTTAGTCCCTAGGCTCGAAAAATAACTTTCATGCAATTTAATCCTTACTCAAGCCGAGTTAATTTTTATACATATTAATAGTGTCCCACATAATTCACAATTTTACTATAAATTTATCATCTTTTCAATTTAATCCCTAATTGATAATTTCATCAAAATTCTCTTTACAAAAATTGTTTATCTAACAACAACCTTTCATTTTATATCATAAAAATTCAAAATTCAAACATGCTCATCAATGGAAAAACCCTAATACTTTAACAATTTTACAACTTAATTCCCGAGATAGCTAGATTAAGCCACTACGATCTTGAAAACATAGAAATCATCAAAAACGGGACAAGGATACATACCTAATTGAGCAAAATAAGCTTGCTAATGTCTCAAGCTTCTAGGGCTAGAGTTTTTTCTTTTTCTTTTTTGTTTGGTAGTAGATGATGATAATAGATTTTTTATTTTATTTAATATCATTTTAACCACTAATTTCCAAAATTACCATTAATAATTTATTAAATTTCCAATGATAACTACTATTCATGCTTATCCATTAAGCATTTTAATGGTCTATTTAATAAATAAGGACCTCCAATTTCAAATTCTATAGCTATTTAATACCAATAGCTATTAGAACTCAACTTTTGCACTTAATGCAATTTAGTCCTTTTCATCAAATTAGGTATGTAAACGGAAAATTTTCTTAACGAAATTTTTATACTGTATTTCTATCATGTAGTAGACCATAAAATAATAATAAAATAAATATTTTTTTCTGACTTCAGATTTGTGGTCCCGAAACTATTGTTCTGATTTCACTAAAAACGGGTTGTTACAAAATGCCATATACAATTAAAAGAGTACTTTACAAACTTTTGTTGAGTTAGTGAATCACTTCTTGGATGCTAAAACTACTTCTCGAAATCTCAAGGATCATCTATGCTTGCGCACAGAGAAAACAAACTGTACGCTGAACAATAGGGCCCAGTGGTACATTTATGATTCAAGATATAAATAACAAGAGCATTAAAAATATGGTTCAATATAAAGAAAATTTGTGCATATATGCATCTAATATCCAACCAATTCATGTCCTAGTTGTTAACCTTTCCATCATCAATCAAAATACATAAGCATGTTTATATCAAATACTAAAACAACCTATCCAAATTACAATATGTATGACCAACTCCAACTTACTTATCAATAGCCAACTATTCAATACAAACCAATTCAATATTAGCCACAAACCATTAAAATTATACCATGCATGTACTGTGACACATAATTTATTTACTTTGATATCATATTATTCTAACTTGTTTACGGAGTCTACCAACTCATTTACATTCGTTTTGCCTCCCAATAATCAATTTCATTTTATTTGCATACTTAACTATACATTTTTAATATTCTCCTCATATTGATACATAATTTAATCTAAGGGCATCGATTGATATCGTATTCATATCATTTACCAAGCTTACATTTTGCAACCCCTATTAACCTGACTCAGATTCGGACGGATACTTGAATCGTCCAACCAACACACCAAGCTGGTGTTGCAAAAATCATGTTCGAAAATGGTTTTCTTACACAGCGAAAAATTAAAATTCTAAAAATCGAGCCGACTTTTTATATTTTTAGTAATAAACCCTTTACCAAAATCACACCTATATTTTCGGCTAGATGAATCCTTATCATTTCTGACTTTCAACTAAACGACCTTCTATGTTATTCTCGTACCATGAACTACTTCGAGTGTGAGCTCAAACAAATTTGAATCAAACACAAAACCAGAAATTCTTTACTTTACTTTTAGTAGGAAAACAAGCCTCTCTTTAATAGAAACTGATAGAATTGTTATTTCAGAAAATAGAATTTATACTAAGAAAATAAATTCTCACTATTTTCGGGCAAAATAAAAATATCTGAAAGTTGTGTATTTAGCCCTATCAGTGCCATCTATTTATGGGAAGAAGAGGTGAAACCCTTATTGAATTAGTAGAAGTCTATTTCAATAGAAAAACTAAATCCTAGTGTAACTAGGATTAGGGGGTGGCAACCCTAGTTAATTATACTAGGGTTTTTCATCCCTAGTATTAACATGAGGGGCTTTTGGGCCACTCCCGTATCGGGTCCAATTATAAATACTTCTTTAATTTTTAACCCAGTACTTTATAATTCAATCCAACCCAAAACTTATTCTTTTTATTTCCCAAAATAAACATATTAAATTAATTAAATAATTTCCCAATTAAATAATTTTCTTAACCCAATTTTAATTCCATTAAAATCATGACGAATTTATCATAAAAGACTACATTCAACGAATTTACTATGACTAATTAATTTATTTCTATTTTCAAACTTCAAATAAATAAATAAATAATCAATAATTCAAAAACCATAAATTAATTTTTAAGTCATTTCCATTTAGAGAAAATCCTATTCATTTCTAAATGTTTCCCATTTCTATCCATTTCTGTTCATTTGGTTCAACATACAATTCATTTCTGATTTTAACGAGCTAGTGGAGGGACTGACTGAACATATGTGATTAGGGCAGAAATGATTTATAATTAAGTTCTAGCTTTCCGCCTATTAATTATAAACTCATTTAGTCACAAAGTCATTTCACTATTATCGTGATTGAGCTCTCCCTAATGACATACCATTACGAAAGCAACTCGATCAATGCTCGTCTAATGACTTTGTTATAAGTGTGTTACCCTCATAAGATATCTTTAATCTCTTTGGGATAAATTCGCCCTCCCAATATGATCATATTTTGTCTCATGGTAACCATTACATCTTCCTTCATGAATAAGTCAATTACTATTAAATAGTAATCAAGTCATTCATCATAAAGGCGAACGACTCATGACCATGTTTACTTTTCATCTATCATGTAATGTCAATGAAAGGATATTATTTACCCATATCTCATGCTATGAATTCTACTGTTGTGAATGGCGCTACATACTACATAAGTTGTATACCCAACGTACCAGCTTTCAGTTCCATATTTATTTGAACCTAGGTTTTACTTACATCAAAGCATACAAGTCACGTATACATAGTCCGTCCTCCACTCAGGATTAAGGTATGTCACATTTTGAACGCCACAAGTGATTAAATCCATGAATGGATTCAGGATCTATTCTTCTTGGATTCAGTCCGATGTACTGTTAGTCCAGTTAGTCACATTTATGTCTATATCTTTTAGGAGTCATCCGCTCCTATGCCCAAGATAAAACATCTCTCCAATTGAACTTGATAGATGACATATTAGTCTTTCAATCAGTTTGCTCATTTCTTATTAAACTAATGACATGTTTAGGTCCGTCTACTAATATAACTTGTCTTTCCGTATTATGATCCGATCATGTAATACCACTTAGTATTAGTTAAAATTTAGAAAACCAATGAACTAATATTTGATTCTATTTTGCTTTACATGCAAAAACCACGTGAGGACAATATACAACGGGTATTAATATAATTCATGAACAATTTAATTAACAAATCTGTTTGAAAAAATTACAAGTGTACATAGACGAAAATACTATACATAGGGCACTAGATCCAACAACTAATATCGAAGTGCATCATCAAATAAGCCGAAGTAGGGTAACTAGCACGTAACGTGCATATTGACGTACAAAATGCATCCTGGTGCACAAAGCATATCCTTGGCGCACGAAGTGCATATCTAGCACACGAGGTGCGTCTTGGCACATAAGTGTATAATCTCATACACAAACCAATTCTATGACATGCTAAATCTATCTGACACAACCTGAACAATTAATAGAACACCAATATTCAATTTATTTACAAGTTAGAACGTGCACAGTTGGTAAAAATTTTTAACTCTACAAACGAGATTAAAAAGTTGACAAGTGTCTTTCAACCTCTAGTATGAAGTTAAAAAATTCCAACCTCAACACATATCATAAACTATTTCCTATTATTTTTAATAAATTACACAATTTTATAATATGAATGGCAATTCTGTTGCTTAAATTAACTAATTATATTTTTAGCCAAAAACTACTAATTTTTAAGTGTATAATTATAATTTCATTTACAAAACACAAATAGCTCAACGCTCAAAAATTTAATCAATATAAAGCTTTTAAATGCAATTAACATAACACCATATTCATGTTTAAAATTTCAAACATTTAAATAAAAATATTTATTTTATCTTTATTTTGTGTGTAAAATTAATAAATTATTCATATTTATTTTACGATATAGGAATTTTTGTTGGATGAAGTGCTCAAGTACATTGTTAACAATAGACTAAAACGGCATGCAATTTATCGTACTATCTGACTCCAAAAAACTTAAGAAAACTATAACTACCGAAATAAAACGAAATTATTCATTGAGTAGCTAAATAAATAACCTTGTTTTGTACCCTACAATCAACTCTATTAGACACACACATATTGCTCATGTCCTTTAAGCGCCTGCTGTCCAATGAATTTTCAAAGCAATATCTTCAAGTATTCTGCCAATGCTTTTGTCTTTACTTTTAATTAAGCACGCATACATGCCTTTCGCCCAGATAGCTGACACTAATTCATGAAACAAATTGAAATTCTTCTACTATACCTGAAAAGAGTAATAATCATTTGCATCCCTCAACAATGAAAGCAAAACCATCAGCATTGGAACCTGATTTACGCCACGCCAGATGGATTTCAAAAGGTCTTCCTGTTTCAATCACTACTTCCAATATTGCTGCTGCTAGTGCTTGGTTTTCTCATTATGCTTCTTCATTACTCTTTTCTCTGTTATCTTTTTTCCAGGAAAACTTTTTCCGCCGCTTGAATAACTTCCTTCACCAGCAACTGGGTTCAATTTATTTTATTCCCCCATTAAATCTCACTTTATTCCTGATAACCAACCCAGATACCCCATAAAAAAAAAAAGATGATTATAATCCTCAATACACATCTGCAGAGCACACACAAGTCATCAACTCCACCAATTCTTTTCTTGATTTCTGAAATCCTAGGAAGGCAGTCCGTAAAAATTTTCCAAGGGAAACATTAGCGATGGAGGAAGTGCCCAAAGCTTAGCCCAGAAAAAATTTATTGTAATTCAATATTAATTCAAAAACAAAATTAAAGTTAACAATAAAAAAAAAGAAGCCAAAAATTCACTTAACAAAATAGCTACAAATTTTTTTTACATATTTTTAATTCATAATTATCAAAATTGAAATATATGACAACTAATTTACTCTGGAATAGTAAGCAGCATCGGTCGCCAAGCTCTCCTTAATAACCTGTACCGAAACGACGTCGTTACTGGCGTCAAAGTACCAGATCTCCGATCTGAAAACCTTTCACTGGAACTACTGGTAACCGGTAATAAATCTTCCGTTACTTCTTCGCAGATTTTATCATCACTCTCTCTTTCTTCAAACGGCGGCGATGCCACGAAGAGTTCCTTCAATTTTCGCCGGCTTTTTTTACCATTGGAGTTCTTCTTGCTGTCGGCGTTGGAGGTGTTTGGCTGTGGCGGAGGTGAAGGAGGAGGATCCAAGTTATCAGTCTGGCGGCGATGAAAACGTCGACGGTCGGTGGCAGAAGAGCGGTTAAGAAGCATGCGGAGCGTTTTGCGACGGCGGAGGTGAACGACGGGGCTGGTGGTGGGACTGCGACCTGGGCTTCCGGCGACGGCACACTGAGTTGCGAGAAGCTTGAATTTGTGCAGAGTGGCCATTTCTGTTTGAAGCGCGGTTTCTGTCTCAAGTAAGCAGAGGATTTAGAGAGAGAAGGGAAAGAGAACGAGATCTCAAAGAGAAAGGTAACAGTGAGCATAATTTAAAATAAAATAAAATAAATATTAATTTATTAAAAGAAATTGGAAGAATAAAAAGGGTAAAGGGAGAAGCTTTTTGTTTGGATCGTGGGATGGTCCTTATCTATCTCAATCTGTTGGGCCTTTTTTGTAAATTTATATTGGTAGTACACGTGGAATGCAATAATTAATTTTTTCACATTTATTCTAATATCTGTAAAAATAAAAATAAACCATCTACTAATACTGATAACTCAAAATTACAATCGAACTCACGGTATGCACGATTTCACGTAAAATCAAACTATACCAGAAGAAGCAAACAGCACTTGTATTAGGTCTCCATTGTTTAGGAGAGCGAGAATATGTTTAGTATTATTTTTAAGATAAGTTATTTTTTTAAAGAATAAATGTTTTTTCAAATAAAAAATTGGTTCAAAAATATTTTTTTGAGAAGTTAAAAAGTTAGCTTCTTTTTAAAAGTAGTTTTTTCTCAAAAATATTTTTAAAAAGTATTGCTAAATTAAGTCAAATCACCTCGAAAATCCCCTTTTCAAGTTCTTGTTCTAGTGACGATGAACATTGCACAACGAACTTGAAAACAACATGGATGCAATTGTTAGAAAATAAAACAATCAAAATATATGATAGAAGACTCGAGAAACCTGAACACAAAAGTTTTGGAAAAACAAGACTCTAGCTTGAGAGAACCTCCTCAAAGGAGGATCCAAAGGAAAGCTTTATTGTTAATCTAAGATTTAAAAAAAAAAGCTATCATTTTTTACATAAACTGTTTAAAAAAGCACATGATTTTTTAATAGTAATTAAATTTTTTAAAACTAAAAATACTGAAAATTACAGTTTTCAACGATATTATTTTAATTAAATAAACCACCTACATAGTTTGATTTTTGTATTATAATTTTATAGACTTTATAAGTGTATGTAAGTAATTGATGTCATCTTATTAAATTTAGTCGATTCATGTTAATTTATATATTTTCTGAAAAAGAAAAGGAGAGTAGAGTGAAGTAATTGGAGAAGAGTGATGAAAAGTCCAAGGTTTGGAGGGAATAAGAGCGTGGATTTTACTTCAACCACCCAATGGAGGCTATCTACAAAATTACAAATCAAAACGTTATTTTCTAAAGCCGTTAACTACCCCCATTTAATATTCTTTTCTTTTCTTTCTTTTTTCTATTTACTTTCTCTGCAAATTATTTGCATCATCTTTCATCATTTTTTCGTGATATTATATTATTAACTTAAAATACTTTATTCAATTAATTTCATGAATCAATTCAATATTAATATTATTAGAATTGAATTAACTGATTAAACCGATCGATTAAGTATCGATCATCCGGACAAAAGATTAAATCAAAACTGTTAGAAACTAGTAAAAATCGAAAATAAAGACAAAAATTAATAGTTGAACTAATATTATAATTTTTAATTTTATTTATTGATTTAATTATTATTGGACTAATAGTTGAACTAAGTAAATCGAAAATTCATAGTTTAATCAATTTGATCATCGATCCGATAATTGAAATATTAAAAAATGACTAAAATTTTTATTTAGAAAATAACAACTATTATTATGAGAATATTTTTGTTTTTATTTTATATATTTTTTCAATAAATCTATAAATATCGAGATTTAAACTTCACTTATACTAGATCACGTACCAAACCATGCATTGGGAAATATAAAGTTTTAAACATAATATATGTGTTAATGTAATGAAATGATTAAATGAATTTAGAGTTAAAATTAAATTATTATTTTATAATAATAATTACAATACATGCTAAGACATGACATTAAAATAATATAAAATGACACAAATCATTAAGTGAATATATCATAAAAATGTTAGTACATAAATTCCAGTGAGGAAAATCTCAAACACACGAACAAAACTTAAACAGAAAAAGAAGAAATAGGACAAGGTTCCAAGACTTGTATCAAACCACTATTTTTAAGGTTATATTCGCCCCCACCTATATATCTTCGGTGTGCAAAAGAGTTTCAAGCAAATTAACCTCAAGGATACAATTAAGCCAATGACTATTTGTGTTTTGCATTAACGAGAATAGCCCACTAAACGCTGAGCAATGTATAACAAGAAACTCAATTTCTACGAACGATTTGTACAGTAATACTTTATAGAATAATCTAATAATATTAGAAAATGAAGGAAGGAAAGAAAGAATTTTAAAATTTGTTGGTGTAATTTCCAAATGAAATTTTATTCCTATTTATAGGAATTTTCATATCTCTTCATAGAGACATCTTTCTGAATAATAATGTCTTTAAAAAAACATAATTATTCATTTAATATTATAACTATTCAAATAATATTGTTTGAATAGTTATAATTTTTTTAAAAATCAAATGATATAACTTTTGACCAATGACCAAAAGATGTATCTTTTGATTAATTACACACATTCATTTATAGTTATTGTAATACTATAAATATTTGAAAATGTTCCAACAAAATATATACATGTATCAAAATCTACATAAAATAAACAAATAATAATTTAGACACATAAATATAATATGAATACAATACAAACATATATTTTCTTAATTAAATCACTATGATAAATAATGCAAAATATGAGATTGTAAGACATAACATAAATACAACACAAAAAACACGAATTGTTCCTTCAATTGAACAGTTATGACAAACTATGCAGAACATTATCTGATGAAAAAACACATGGAATCTATTGAATTAAAAGTCTCTCTTTCGACACTCACTTTGCCTTGGTTCCTTCGTTTCAACTTTGTTTTTAACCACTTTCATTGTGGTTGTCATGGGGCCAAGCTCATCGGCACCACCATTGAGAGCTTGTTAATAAATAAAGTCCACTCTGCTTCTTATGGAAGCCCTGGTGGTAAGTCTCTAGTTTTTCTACTTTAGTTTCTTTTTGTTTACTTTGCTTTTTAGTGTTGTTTCTGATAGTGTTGTCCCTGTTGAAAAAGTCTTATCTTTTGTTGGAATAGAAGTTGGGATAAAATTAGAGAGCTTACATAACAAGTTTAAAACGTAAGTGAATTAAAGGGATAAGTAAAGAGAGAATCAATGCATGATATTTGTTAACACGGTTCGAATCCTACTCCACAATGCCTCACTCGGAAAATAATTTTATACAACAATTCATCCAATACAATTATTTGCTAAAACCCAATCTACCCTATCTCCCTAATAGTTACAAATCACTCTTCCCAAATACATCACATTATATACGATCTCTCTCCATAATGTAATACACCAAAATTTTAGTCTTTGAGAAAGGATAAGCATTTTAAAGGTGAATTAAATATTTGGAGAAAAGTATAAATAATGAAATTTAGTAAGGATTAAGTTGTACGTTTTTGAAAGTTGAAGGACTAAAAGTGCAAATTGATCATTTTAGAAAGGTGAAATTGAATAAATATTTTTTTATGAATGTGATAAGGATATGTATTGATATGTGGATTTGGAAAATTGGGATAGAGATTAAGTTGAATAAAGTGAAAAAGATATAGGGGCTAAAGTGCAATTTTTATTTATGGAGGAGGGACCTAAATATAATTTTTTAGCTTTAATTGATATTTAGAGACATAACGATGGGATTAAAATCCTATAGCTGATGAAGTGGAAAGTTTGTGGAATTTATAGAAATTAAGGTTGAAAAGTGTTGAAATTTGATTGGATGATGGAATAGATGGACTAAATTGAAAAGAAAAAAGTGTAAAATTTTCTACACAATTAGAAGGCTGAATGAAAACAAAAATAAATAGGAAAGAAAGGGGAAAAAAATAAAGGGAGAAAAAGAAGAAAAAAGGGGAAAAAAAAAAGAGGAAAAATCTCCCATGCATTTTTCTTGAGATTTTCCTTAAAACCATAGCTTAATTTCCTATCCTAGAGTGCTACCGAAATATTTTCAATCATGGAAACAACTTAGATGAAGATGAAAGTAAAAAAGAAAGCTTGTGAAAGTGAAAAGAAAGGATAATTTCAAGTGGAGAAATAGGTAAGTACTCAATCAAAATCAAGCTCATTTATTTTATTTTGAATATTTGAATATTTAAAATTTTCATATGAAAAAATAAATAAGATATGATTATGAATATTGAATTTAGTAGTGAATATGTAAATAAAGGCATGTTATTAATGTAAAATAATAATAAAGTGATAATTTAGTGATCAGTGAACTTCACGAAACTAATGATTAAATTATAAAGAGTGAAAATTTATTTATTTGTCATAAATTGATAAGTGAATAGATGTATAGTTAAATTACGATAAAGAAGACTAAATTGTAATGTGTATAAAAGATATTATGTGAAATCAATATTGTGATTAAAGACTTAAATGAAGTATTATGTGATAGTAATGAAGTGTAAAGTGATATAGTAATTATTGAATTTTCATGAATTTAAGGATTAAATTGTAAAATGTTTAAAAGTTACTATGTGTGCTAAAATGCCTAAAATGCACTCTTTCATTAACATCAAAACCTACTCAAAACATACACATTAACATGTCAAAAATACAACTTAAAATGCCTAACCAATATGCCACATTTCAACCAAAACCAAACCAATCTAATACCTACTTATCATGCACACTATTCATTATTTAAGCATCATCATACCAATACAATATCAAAGCCTAATAATACTTCAATTTAAGTCTACTCATTATCATAAGCATATAAGGATATGCATGAACCAAACCTACTAAAATAACATCACAACATCACTTTTACTCATTACACTTGTAACATAACAACATAAGCAAGTTCCTAAGTTACAACTTCAAAACATATATATATACCTTAACACCTATTAAATGCCACTTATAATTGAGCCAAAATGAATTAAAAAGGCTACCAAAAGAGACGTTGGATGGTGTGAGCCTTAAAAATAATCTGATAGCCACATTCGCCAAAAGTCAACTACAAAAGTCATGAAAGATGAAATGGGGTAAGCATTGACATGCTTAATAGGTTCATATATATTTAAACAATAGTCTTACCTTAAATCACAATTGTGTAAACAAAATACTAAATATTTTATATCAACAAGGTGAGCATTTTATAAACCAAATCATATAACTTTTCAATCCATTCAATACAATACATATCACTAAGATTCAATTAGAACTATTGAACAAGTGAATCATGTTAAAAAATTGATCACATCCATTTACATTCACATTCTTTTCAAATCACCACATACACAATCAAATCCCTTTTTCTTTTAAACAATTAGCTCAATGAACTCAAATAATAAGATATAGATACGCGAGTAACTACACCACACCAAGTTGCTCAATTAAGCGATAACTACACCACACCAAGGCACCATAGTGCAAAGCTTGTTCTATTGCTGTCATGTAGACCTTTGATTTTGTGTCCGTGCCTCACTGATTGTTCTAGTCTGTTTCCTTTTCTTTCGTACTGATCGTTGTGTGGTGAATATTCCTCCGACAGATTGAGGTTGTCATCAACTTTGTTACTAAGGGTAAGCTGAATGTCTAGTTAGGGTTTGATTTCTGTTAGGCTGAATGTCATATTGTTAGATTGAATGCCTTAATTCTTATAGCCAAGTAATTTAATTCGAGTAAGGGTGCCAAATAAATGTTTTGGTTTTGATGTGTTGTTTTCAATTGGCTTGTCTTGGATGTCATATGTAGGATTCGAGAGTGTGTTATAGTGTTGTTAATCAGAAAAGCACCAGGTGTGTGACTCTATACTCATAAACTCGTAAAACTGTGCAAAAACCAAAATAGACGACACCACATGGTTGTGTGCCTAGCAGTGTGTCAGGCCGTGTGAACCACACGGGCATATGCTTGATCGTGTTCCAGGCCGTGTGGGCCCATTTTTAGTAAGTTTAGTTAGGGTCGTGTGGGCCATTTTTTTTTTTACCTATTATACAAAAATAATGTTATAAAAATTTAGAAACATTAAAAAAACTATAAAAAGTTGTTGTATATTATAAAATATTATTAATATATTATGAAAAGATTATAAAAATTATAAAAAAGAATAAAATATAAATATAAATATGACTAATATATTATGAAAATGAAAGGATTATAAAACATTATAAAATTTTTAAAATTAAATAAAATTATTAAAAATTAAAAAGTTATATAAAATTATTAAAACTAGGATTAATACCCGATTAAGGTTGGCGTTTTCAATTTTATGTAATCTATTATTGAACTAATCATTTATTAATATTTTTATTTTATAAATTAAAATTATGATGATCGATTAGAATTAAATAAACTTTAAATTAATTCATGAGTTAATATGTAAATTAATAAAGTTAAATGCATTATTTAGAAATTAAAAATTCAAACAATTTAGATAAAAAAACTAAAAATTTTAATCTCCCTCGCATCAAAAAGGAAAAAGAGTAAAGATTGGCAGTTAACCAAGAAAAATGGTTTGGGGGATTTTTGACTAAAAATAGGGAAAGTATAAGTTCAAAAATGAAGATCATATATTAGATAACTACAATTTACAGAGTAATGTTTATTCTACCACAGCTCATAGTCATAAGTAAAATCCTATTACTTGAGCAACGCTTTAATGCATAAACATCATTTAGAGTTTTGCTCATAAAATTTGAACAACTTTCCCTTTCTACAATACAATAATTTCTCAACTCAGAACTGAAAATCCATTTTCATCTGCCTCTTCCATCATTTGCAGGATACTCGGGATTACATCGATTTTATCTGTACCTGCAAACAAGGTTGAACACATACCTTGTTTGAATATGGTTGGACATATATACTTCCAGAAAATATAGAAAATCAGAGTAAAATAAGCTTACATATCATTAACTACTACTATAATATGTGAGACAATTGAATTGAGATGAATTTAGACTCAATAAATACTCCAGCCAGGCATTTAAATACTCAAACATTTTAAACAAAAACAAAATATCCAAGCAACATATGACCAAAACCAGAAGAAACTAGGTGGTAGTAATAGTAGAGAAGCTAACCCATTTCTCTGTCGCAGAATCCGGAGAAAATGGAGGAGGAATGCTCTTCAGTAGTCCAACATCGTCCGATTTAATATCCACCACTTCAGTTCCCGATCTAATATCCACCACATCAGATCCCGATCTTACACCCTTAATCTCTTCCAATGCCTCCAACACTTCTTCCATTGAAGGTCTCATATCCCTCTCCTGTTGCAAACACCGAAACGCCAATCCTGCAACCGCCGTTACAGTGTTTTTCACCACAAAATCATTCTCGAACCCGAGAGATGGATCCACTAGTTCATGCAATGCTTGATTCTGGATTCTGCTGATTGCCATGTTAGCCAAATTTATGTCGTGTCGGTGCCTGCTGATGTCCACTGCTTTTTTCGCCGAAATTAGCTCGACCAACACGACCCCGAAGCTGTAAACATCACTTTTCTCAGTGAGGTGGTAGCATTGGTGGTACTCCGGGTCGACATAACCCGGGGTGCCTTGCGGAGCAGTCGAGACATGCGTGACATCATTAGGAAAAAGTCGTGAGAGTCCAAAATCAGCCACTTTTACATGGAAATTCTTGTCCAGGAGAATGTTGTTGGATTTAACATCGCGGTGTATGATTTCCTTTCTATGGAGGTAAGCCAATGCGGTCGCTGTCTCGATGGCGATTCTCAACCGAACATGCCAGGTAAGCAAACCAGAGTTGGATCGCTTTCCATGCAAATGATCAGCCACGGTTCCATTAGGAATGTACTCATAAACAAGGAGAAGCTCTCGACTACGTCTCGAGGTACATCCATAGAGCTTCACGAGGTATGGATGAAGGATGAGAGTGAGGATTTCGATCTCGTTCATGTACTGATCGACACGCTTCAAATTGTTCTCGTATAAGCGCTTCACCGCTACCACACGCCCATCCCTGAGTACACCTGATCGTGCAAATCAAAGATAAACATGGTGGGATAAGGTTAATAACAGGGGACTAAAGTAAAAAGTTGCAAATAAGTTTGTCTTACCATAATAAACAGTGCCGAATCCTCCTTCTCCAAGTTGTTTAGAAGGATTGAAATTGTCAGTGGCTTCCTCAAGTTCTTCATAATTAAAAACATGGGCTCCAAAGTAAGTGCTTCCCCTTTCAATGTCATATTTTGAAGTGGAATAGGATGAATTGCTTTGAGAGTAATTAGTTGTGGAAGTTGTTGGCCCTTTGCTTGATGGAGACGTTGGAAGGTCTCTGCTAATAAGCTGGGCTACAATTTTCTTTCGCCGATGTTGCCGGACACATAAAGCTCCGATTCCAACAAGTATAATGACACCGGCTGCTCCGAGGCCTGGAGGTTAAGGAAGAGATTGCTTAAACCCGGTTACTGCAATGCTAAAAGTTTTTAGAAACAATGTAATATGTTAATAATGAGTACCAAATAATACCTAGGGCAAGTTTGAGAGCCTTTCCATCCTTTTTCTCTGTAATAGTAAAAATATCACAAAATGTTAATTAAAATATGAATCAATAATTATAGTTGCACGCAAAAAAAAAATATATATATATATATATATAGTAATTATTGAAACCAAATAAATTTCTTATTTTCATAATATAAAAAGAAATTATCACATTTAAAATTATAAAATAACTTTTTTTATAATTAGGAGAAAGGAATGAGATATATTCTTATAAAATATCATTTTAAATAAAAAGAAACTACCTAAACTGATGAAATAAAATATATATGAACTATATTTTATTTTAAACTGATCTAAATTATTATCAATGTAATCAAAATTCAATGTATTTTACGTGACATAAATTTATTAATGCACAAAACGATTATGTTTTAAAGTTTCAAATTTGAATTCCACTTATATGATTCTTTCTATTTGAAATGCAATTAAATTCTAGATTAACTATGTTACTAAGATTTTGCTATCAATGTTAATATATGAAAGAGATATGATCAAAGAAAAGAATGTGAAATTTCAAAGTCTTTCTCTCTCTTCTCTTTTTAAGTTGAAGCAGAAAAGAGAAAACCATAATCACCCTTCCCCTACCAGCTCCTTTTCTTATCCCCATAGATTGTGCCTCCTCTCTTTTCGTTTCCCTTATCTTTAGCCTTTCTCCTTTTCCACCAAATTCTGCCTCCTCTCCCTTTTGTTTTTCCTCTAAAGGATTTTTAAAGATCACTGACTTTGTCGAATTGTGTATTTGGGTACAGTGTCCAACACGGATTGGTTTGTTTCGAGAGTCGGAGTGGCAGTGTCCAGGTGGTATTTTTGGAGTAGGTCAGGCTGAAAGGTGAGTGGGCCATAGTTAGGTGGAGATGGGCCAGCGATGAAGGGTTAGCTGAAGTTTCTTACTGAGCCGCGTGGAAAAACAAATGGGGAATGTTGAATTTTTTAGCTTAGGCTTAGCAAATGGGTCAACTTTAATGGCATCAAATTCCCAAGTTTTCATGCTGCTATAATAGTATGAAACGAAAGCAGCTAAATTTACAGCGCTCCAAAATCGACCATAAAATGGAAGAAATTTAACAGAGTCTGAAGTTAAGGTAATTTTGGATGGGTGATTGGGTGTGGTGTGATGCGATGCGTTTAGCTTATTTTTTGTCTCACGCTTTAGTATCGTTACAGTATCTAATCTCACCACTACCGTTATTTTTACATTAACCACAAGTAAATGCACTGCTTATCTAAACTCACCCTTAATTAAAAATTAAAATATAGAATAAAAACTGTAATGGGATTTGCGTTTGGGAAAAGCAAATAAATGAGTTTCAACAATCCTATTCTGGAATGGCCCAATGTCCTTGTTTCCTACCATGACAGCCCCCCCGGACTATTTAATAATAATATTATTATTATTATTAGAGGGTCAAGACCAAACTACATCCACCTAACCCTGAACTACTGTTTGGTCGGAACAACGATCGACGACATCTTGTTCCATCAGTTTCCGGCTTCGGGTTTCCCCAAAACACTGGGTTCTTGGAACCGAAATCGTACGACTTAAATCCCACTACAAGAGATATTTGAACAGGTACAGCAAACAACGAAGATTGTACCTGGGGAACAAACGTCGCCATCTGAGCAGTAACATTCAAATCCACCTGAGACGAGGTTACGCCCGCACTGCCCACCTTTGTTTACACAATTATTACAACGGGTATCATCTGCAGACCACCACAGCTGAAACCCAATTTTAGCCGCTTCTTCCAAATCATCTGGATCCCGGCCTTCCTCCAGTGACGGAACTTGGGAATTCGGGACTGGAATAATCACACTGTTACTGCAAGATCTCAGGAAATTGCCGGTGACAGTTCCCGCGAATTCCCTTGTCACATAATAACCTACGATCTTTGTATTGTTTATTGTGCAGTCGAATTGATTGGAAATCCCGAGAATTGATGTGAGATTTTGTGGAGCTGTGAGAGGCTGACAACCATAATACAGCCTTATATCCTGACTATCCCCGTTTTGTCGAAAAGGACTGGTTTCACTTTCAAAAGTGGAGTTGATGAGATGAGTGGGACAAAGATTCTCACTGTAATCGGTTCTAGAGACATGAAGTGTTTGTGATTCCTTGTTTATTGCAAGAACTCGGTATGTTGCAGAGCTGATTGTGATTTCTAGCTCACTTTCACTGCAGCTGAGCTTGAATCCAGGATATCCACAACTTTCCGGCCGATCCAATCCCCAGAAAGGGTAACCGATATCCGAAATATTTCCGCAACTAGATCGGACACTGCAGCTCAAATAATTATTCGAAAACACTGGTTTTGGAGAAAGAATCAGGACCAAGCTTATGATGATGATGGTGAACGAAAACTTGGATGGCATTGTCGGAGAGGATGGAGAGCATGAGGGAAAGAAACTGACAGTAGTTGGATATAAAATGAGCGTCTGAAAGTGAATTGGTGTTGATCTTCATGATCAAATAGTTGGTATTTGACTAATTCAAAGTTGAAAATTTTCTAAAGGAAACTTCTGTTATATGCCACCATTAAGTGCCAGTCTATGGAAATTTAGGTAGCCTACCATGGCAATAATATATTATTAAGTGTGAATAACCCAGTTCATTATAATAGTGCTCTCAGGACTCGGAACTCATAAAGGTATAAACTCAGTTCGAGTTTGTTGAAAACTTGAAGAAAGCTGTAACTGGAAAATATCATCTGATTTTAATGATTGAATAAATCAATAATAGTACTACTTTGGCTGAAAGTATTTCTAGGTCGAATCTATAAACAACTGGTAAGACCCTACGTTTTATCTGCTAGCTGATGCAGTTGTGATGGGAAAGAGAACAAGCGGCCATGGAATTTGAAGATGAACTGGTATTAACCAATCAAAATGGTTAGAGTTAATGAAGTCATTGGCTTCTTGGGGAGATTTAGATTAGGATTCGATCTGAAGTAACAAAGGCCAATTTGCTGCTACTGCTTATGAAGATTGGACATCAGAATGAGTCAAACCGTGAAGGTTACTTGAGAGTTAAGGCTCAAGATATTCAATGAAACGGTAAGTTCTGCAACAACAAACAGCTGAGCAAACTTATACGGAAGAAGAGCTATAACGTACCTTCAGTTGTTGGAAAACATGTGAAACTATTTGAACTATGATTATATCCACAAATCCCATCTGAATCTCTGCATCTTCTGCACTGATCATTATCCGCTTCCCATTGCAATTCGAAACCTCCTCTTAAAGCAGCTTGCATAATCATAGGGTTCACCTCCAGGTCCTTTGCTGCAGCTTCATAAACCGGAACTACGACAATTTCACGGCATATGCCATAGCGAGGGTCACCCAACATGTTTCTAACAGCATATGACACATCAATAAGTGTACTATTCATGGAGCAGTTAGGAAGAAATGTCGAGGTTGGCAGCGGTTGCATCCGTAGAATAGGGTGAGGTTCCTAATGTTTGAGCCGTAATTGAAGTGATCGAAGTCGATTGAGGTGTTGATAAATTTCGTGGAACAATAACCATTCCAGTAATCCTCCCTAGCTACCTTAAGAATCTGTCGTTCAGGGTCTATGTCAAGAACTCGTAAGGTGTTTTCATTCATCAGGATTTCCGTTACATTATTCTCGCACCTCAGTTCAAATCCTGGTTGGCCACAATAACTCGGACGGTTCATTCCCCAGAATGGGTAACCGATACTTGATACGCTTCCGCATGTTAGCGTTTCCCTGCAGGCCCGCGGATCGTCAGCGGATAAAATCGTCGGAACTCTGGTTAAGAAAACGAGAAAGAAGAGGGCCAGAAGGGAAGATATCGGAAGAGAAAGCGAAGACATCTTGTTGATGTTACAAGGGTGATGGGTTGAATATATTTATGAATTATGGAATGGTCAATGTTGAATTCTACAATATTAGTATACACGTTTAATCCTTTTCTAATCTGGAAATTACGTCAGGAGTTGGAAAATTGGTTCTAGAGTGCTGCAGAAGTCTATGGGGGCATCTATTACGGGGAAGAAGACCAAAGCTTCGATGGCAGAATTTGAAGGAAACTGGCAGGAAATGCTTTGGACATAACATAAGTTGACAACACTAAAAACACCCTAATTCCAAATCGAAGAACTGAAGTGGAGACTTAAACCAAAATAATTTGGAAATTGGGTGCCAAGTCCCCACTTCTATTAAGAATCTTCTTTGTGTTGGATTAATTGACCTGATAGACTAAATGAAGATCAAAGCAATGAAATGGAACTTGACTTCTATATATCAAGTTATCAACCTACACACACAACTAAAAAATCTTTGTTTTGTATTAACAGGATTAAGAACCGATCGGGAAACGATGTTAGGGTGATTATTTTATGGATTCGACTCTCTCCGCTATCGATATTCACTGCAACTAATCACAATAGCACTTTTATGTTTGCAACCAGGATATGTTGATGAAGACATGCTGATCGCGTGTGTATGAGTTTGGCAGCAAGAGTCTCCTGAATTTCCTGTTCATTGTAGGAAATTTCCTGGAGTTTGGTAATTTCTGGGAAATGAAAAAGGAAATATCATGTGGAACATGAATGCTTTCTTTGTCAGATGAGTCCAGATCTGTTCAGATTATGCAAACCAATGATGAAAAGAGGGGACTGACATTATTCAATAAATCAGACCGACAATTTTGACTATGTCTATCAGTACATAGAATAAAACAAAATTAATGTTGTTCCTAGTTCATCAGTTGGATTTGTCCTTGACTAAATTTATAAATATTTAAATAATACTTAAAAATATTTAAATTGATTGAAATTCGTTTTTATTAATATTATATTTTAATTTTTTTTGTCTAAATTGATGATATAATATGCCATATCAATTACCATTACAACATCAACACTAATTAACACTCAATAATCAAAATATAACATATTGATAACATTAGTGACCATATCATATTTTTAAAAATTTAGTGACCAAAATGTAATTTAAACTATACAAAGTGACTAAATTTATAATTTTGACTTTTAGTGAAAAAATTTGAGTATTATTCTCTAAAATTTAATATAGATAAAATTTTAAAAAGATATACTATAAAAAGTTTCAATGAAATATTTTTAAATATATTTTTTTATAAATTTAAAGAATTTAAATATTTAAAATAATTGATCTCAAAGTTTAAAATTTTTAACTTAAAATTGTCAACCATAACGATAGAGATATTATAAAGAATATTATGAATTAAACTCTTTTACCAACTGCTTAAATTTATGTTTGAAATTAATTATTTGTGGTTTGGGTTGAGTGAACAATAATAAAACTAAATTGGAGCACGAATATTTTATTTAAAGCCGTAAATCAATATTGTGAATTTGTTTTATTTAGATAATAAAAGTTATGCATAAAATGAATCCTACTCTTAATAAATAAATAAATAAATAAAGATGAGAGTATTAGAGTGATGCTGTTATCCAATTCTTACCTAAAAAAGATAACATGATACTCATGCCTGTAGCTTCTATACATCAAATTAACCTATTTTCTATTAACTAAAAACAAGAGAGTTTCCCAACCTCCATTTCTTCAATCTCATAATTCATAACCCCTATCCCAGTTTGTTAGTCACCTCATTTCTATGTATTTGTTTTGGTGTCTGGGTTTTACTGCAATGCAAGTCTACAACTATCAAATCCTCCACTTCAGTTATTTTAATTATGTATTGAAGTTTAATCCACTGGGAAATCATACTACTACTAATAATAGAAAGCTTTGTTTAGTTGTAAAAAGGGATAGTACTTACCTGTATGGGGCCGACATTCTTTGCCTTCCGGCCCACTCCATTTTCCAGGTGGGCAGTAGCAGTAGGCTTCATCGTGGATGCCCAAACCGCAGGCTCCACCGGAAGAAGTGCATTTCAGCATTCTTCTGCATAGTTCTTCCTCCATTGCACCTCGAATCCTGTTTCCAAGGCTCCTTTCCAATCCGGGGAATGATTGCGGAGGCTTTCCAAGGAAGTTTCAGGAATCATAACATTGGCACGATGTAGGCATGCCTCTGGATGGATACTAGTATTATTTGCTATTGCTACCGAAACATTACTATGATCATAATTTTTATTGCAAGTAAAGAATAGAAGATCTGGTGAGATGCGAGAGAGGCAGTCATAAAACAGTGTAACACTGGCAAAGCCGGGACCGGGAGTAAACACCGGAGAATCTTGGATCCAATCTTCATCTGGAAATGGAGGCGGACAAATGCCTTTGTTGATCACCTTCTCACTCAAAATTCTTAGGATTTGACGATCAGGTAGGATCTCAAGCACGCGATACCGTACATCGCGAATTTTCATCGTGGCCATGTCATCGCCACACTCAAGCTCTAAATCTGGATGTCCGCATTCTTTTTCTCGATCACCTCCATGGAAAGGAAATCCAGCAGTGATATTCCCACATTTGAACTTGCTATCACGGCAGTTCTCGAACTCAGGCTCAAACCAGGCAGTGGTTAGTGAAACAGGGTCCCAAGCATGATAAATAATAAACAAAACAGAGGAAGAGGAAGAGGAAGAGGCAGATATGATGAGAAAGAAGGAGAAATCATTTTGAGGGCAGAGAGATGGAGGAAGAAAGGGTTGATTGCCTGCCTCAGCTCTAATGAAATACAATTAAAACCAAGCTGAAAGAAAGACTTGGAATATAGAGTAGGAGAGTTGACTTGCAAAGACTTTGAGCATCCATAAGTCGTGTCGTGTGGGTGTGGGTGTGGGTGTAGCAGTGAGTAAATGGAAATGCAATAGTTCAAAATAGAAACAAGAGATGGAGACACTTTAACACGCTTTGCTCCTTGCCCTCAACTTTCTCATCACTTGGAAATTGCTGTGTCATAAGCCAACTTCTTTATTCATATTGTCGAAACATTTTTTTGAAAAAAAATAAAATTTTGGGTTGTCGACTTAAAAAAAATGAAAATTGGGAGTCGCTACCAATATTTTATTAGGGTGTGATTGGATCACCTAAAAAATAGCTTTGGTCTACGAGTTTAGAAAACGGATTCGGGAGTCAGTTACGTACGAGGAAGGATTAGCACCCTCGTAACGCCCAAAAATTGGTACCTAGTTAATTAATTAATGTCTTAAGGTCGAGAATTTAGAAAAACGTAATCCTTAGCAAAACTTAAAAGGCTACGTCTTAAGACCCTTATTATTTCAGAAAAAGAAGATACCACACCCAATGCGTTAGGGCACAGCATTCTAATTTTCCCCCAAAAATGAATTGGGCCAAAATACTTGTACAATAAAACTTTAAAAGAATATCCGACTATCCAAGATTTAAGAAATCACACCCAATACGTTAGGGTACGATTCCTCTAGAATCCCAAACTTGGAATATTTCCTTTACTTTAAAAGAACATCCACTTATCTAAGATTTAAGAAGTCACACCCAATACGTTAGGGCACAATTCCTTTAAAATCCCAAACTCGGAATATTTCCTTTATGATTTTAAAAAAAATCTTCATTTCGAGAAATTAATGCGTCACATCTAATACGTTAGGACACAAATTTAAGAAGTCACACCCAATACGTTAGGGCATAATTCCTTTAAAATCCCAAACTCGGAATATTTCCTTTATGATTTTAAAAAAAATCTTCATTTCGAGAAATCAATGCGTCACATCTAATACGTTAGGACACAACGTGTTGAATTCCCAATAATGAATTCTTATTTTTTGATTAAAGAGAAATGCTCGATTATTGGATTTAACAAAGAAAATCGGAACCCAATACGTTAGGGCTCAATTCCCTTGAAAATCCTAAATAAGAGCATTATCTCAATTTGGAAAACTTTCTATTTTTTAAAATTGAGTAAAATGATGTAATGTTATGTTGAATGCATGTATAAATATTGCAATAACAAATAACAATAATAAATACGTCAATTGTATATAAATAAGATAAACAAATAAATAAATAAAAATTAAAAAACCAATGATATGCAAAGTATCAAAAAATATGAAAACATAAATCAACAAACAAATGAACAAAAATATAAAGGAAAAACGCATAATATATACATTGAAATTTAAAAAAAGCTATAAAATTTATATAAAAATATTTATATATAATACATTTATGAGAATAAAGAAAATATATATAGAAATTATAAAAATATGGGTAGAAAGTATAATATATATATACGTACATATATATGTAAGTTAATAAATATAGACCATAAAGATAATGATTGCATATATGTATATATATATATATATATATATATATATATATATAAATTATAAAATATGTATAGAAAGTATAATATATATACGTACATATATATATATAAGGTAACAAATATATACATCATAAACATAATAATTACACATATAAGCTTAAAAGGAAAGAAAGAAAAAAATTGAAATTAATTAATTTTTAAAAAAGACTAATTTTAAAGCTGTGATAAAAAAACTAGGCAAATTCATAAATAAATAAAGTCCGGAGGATTAAATTAAGCGCGGATTACATAGAGGGGCTGGAAGGGAAATTTTCCCTTCTCCTCTAAAACGACATCGTTCCAGTAGGGCTAAATTGAAATTGAAAATAAATTAAAGGGCAAATTTAAAAGATAAAAAAATAATTGAAAATATATTAAAAGGCGGAGGGGCTAAAAGCGCAATTTGCCCTCCGCATAAAAACACGTGATTCGAGTGCAGGTGCAGTCGACGCGCGGATCTTGCCCCCTTAAACGGCGCCGTTTCAATTTTATTATAAAAGCAACATTTTAAAACAAAACAAAAAATCACTTTCTGCCATATTTATAAAAAAAAAACAAAACAAAACTTATGAACCCTAGCCTCCTCTGCTAGGGTTCCAACAGTCAACCGTCGCCGCCGTTTCAATGGATTTAAAGCCCCTTCAACCCCGATCTGATCGGAGCAAATGGGGTTTCTCGTCTCCTTCTCGCAAGTAAGTATTCCTTTTCTCCCTTTTCGTGTATTTAAAAAAATGAAAAAAAGATTCGGGTAAAATAAATAGAAAAGAAACCGAAGTTAAAAAAAAAAAAAAACTATCAACCTTTTGATTTTTTGATTGATCTTTGCTCTTTGGTACTTTATTTGCTATGAAAATAATAACTTTTTTTTTGTATTGATTTTCAATCCCCCTTTACAGTATCGTCAATGGCTTTATATAGCCATAATATATAAAAAAATATAAAAATAAAATCATGTTTACATTGATTTGATTCTCAATCTCTTGATTTCCTTCCATATTTTGCTTTGATTTGATTCTCAATCTTTTGATTTCTTTCCATTACATTGATTTGATTTGCAAATCTTTTCCTTTCCATATACTGCTGCTTTCCTTCTTGATGTGCAGGTACTACGATCATGAAGGATGCTTGGCTACGGCGCTTGAGGATTTCCCTAGAAACCCTAGGGTTTCTGACTATCGTCTTGGGCATTTGGGCTACATATTATTGGGCCACTGTTCTTTCACAAAAATTGGGTCTGGGGTTTGGGCCCTCTTTTTTTTTTTGTAATCGGACTGTTTATTTGGGCCTTTTTACCCGGGCCAAAATCGGGTATTACAGCTGCCCCTCTTTGCTCGTTGTCGTGTAATAGGAACGGAGCAAAGATTTTAAAAATGCCCAATTTTGCCCGGTCTTGCTGGAACATGAAACTCTTCTTCTTCAAGTAGCATCATTCCTTCCTACTGCATCTTCAGAAGTATAGGAGCTAGAGCTTCAATCTATTCCACTGCAACTGCAGGGAGATAAGACTTAAAATCTTCAACCTATTCCACTGCTGACCAGGGAGATAGGATTACTGACTTCAATG
This sequence comes from Gossypium raimondii, assembly GCF_025698545.1. NCBI lineage: Eukaryota > Viridiplantae > Streptophyta > Magnoliopsida > Malvales > Malvaceae > Gossypium > Gossypium raimondii. Next base: position 45,993,480 of record NC_068575.1, read on the forward strand.
TACTCCACTGTAACCACAGGGAGGTAAAATCCACCATCTTCGATTTACTCCACTACTGCTTAGGGAGATAAGATCTGAAATCTTCAATCTATTCCACTATTGCCTAGGGAAGTAGAATTACTATCTTCAATGTACTCCACTGTAACCACAGGGAGGTAAAATCCACAATCTTCAATCTGCTCCACTACTGCTTAGGGAGATAAGATCTGAAATTTTCAATCTATTCTACTGTTGCCCAGGAAAGTAGAATTATTGGCTTCAATGTACTCCACTATAACCACAGGGAGGTAAAATCTGCCATCTTTGATCTGCTCCACTACTGCTTAGGGAGATAAGATCTGAAATCTTCAATCTATTCCATTGTTGCCGTGGAAGTAGAATTCGGCTTCAATGTACTCCACTATAACCACGGGGAGGTAAAATCCGCCATCTTCGATCTCGCTCCACTACCGCTAGGAGATAATATCGAAATCTTCAATCTATTCCCTTCTTTGCAGGGAAGTAGAATTACTGGCTTCAAGGTACTCCACTATAACCACAGGGAGGTAAAATCTGTCATCTTCGATTTGCTTCGCTGCTGCTTCAGGAGGATGACTAGATGCGATCTGCTCTATGTAACTTCAGAGAGATAAGATCTAAGGTTTTAATCCGCTCCAATGCAACTTCAGGGAGATAGGATTATCGGTTTTAATCTGCTCCACTGTAATTTTAGGAAGATAAGACTTGCCATCTTCAGTCTGCCCCACTGCAACTTCAGGAGGATAAGACTTGCTTACTTAGTCTGCTCCACTGTAACTTCAGGGAGATAAGACTAGCTGCGATCTGCTCTCTGCAACTTCAGAGAGATAAGATCTGAGGCTTTAATCCGCTCCAATGCAACTTCAATGAGATAGGATTATCGGCTTTAATCTGCTCCACTGCAACTTCAGGGAAATAAGATTATCAGCTTTAATCTGCTCTACTGCAACTTTAGGGAGATAAGACTTGCCATCTTCAGTCTGCCCCACTACAACTTTAGGAGGATAAGACTTGCTTATTTAGTCTGTTCCAGTGCAACTTCAGGGAGATAAGACTAGATGTAATCTGCTCTCTGCAACTTCAGAGAGATAAGATCTGTGATTTTAATCCGCTCCACTACAACTTCAAGGAGATAGAATTGTCGGCTTTAATCTGCTTCCCACTATCTTGGAAATATATGATTTACCGTTTTCGATCTGCCCCACTACTGCTTAGGGGGATAAGATCTACAATCTTTAACCTACTCCGCTGCTGCTCAGGGAGACAGGGTTTGGTGGCTTAAATCTGCTTCCCACTATCTTGGAAAGATAAGATTTACCGCCTTTGATCTGCTCAACTACTGCTTAGGGAGATAAGATTTACAATCTTCAACCTTCTCCGCTGCTGCTCAGGGAGACAAGGCTTGGTGGCTTAAATCTGCTTCCCACTATCTTGGAAAGATAAGATTTGCCGTCTTCGATCTGCTCCACTACTGCTTAGGGAGATAAGATCTACAATCTTCAACCTTCTCCGCCGCTGCTCAGGGAGACAAGGCTTGGTGGCTTAAATCTGCTTCCCACTATCTTGGAAAGATAAGATTTACTGTCTTCGATCGGCTCTACTACTGCTTAGGGAGATAAGATCTACAATCTTCAACCTTCTCCGGTGCTGCTCAAGGAGACAAGGCTTGGTGGCTTAAATCTGCTTCCCACTATCTTGGAAAGATAAGATTTGTCGTCTTCGATCTGCTCCACTACTGCTTAGGGAGATAAGATCTACAATTTTCAACCTTCTCCACTGCTGCTCAAGGAGGCAAGGTTGATGTCTTTGATCTGCTTCGCTGTCTGTGTCGGAAGGCAAGATCTGTTATCTTCACTGATATGCTCCTTGGGGAACATAACCTGTATAATGAACCTAATTATGCCTAATGATTAGGATGGCATGAATCAAATGCTCCTAACTAGACATGTGTGAATAATGTTTGCATGAATGCATAGTTTTTTTCCGAGAATGATTCCACCTAAGTTGTCATCGTTCGAATATTTATTAAGGCTTTAACACTGACGTGCTACAACGTCTTCTTGCTTGGTTGGCTTTTCTGAAGAAACATTTAGTCAGGTTGCCCCCTACTGTAAACCTCAAAGTTTAATCTATTGGGGCGCGAAATTTGTACCATCATTCTCCCACTGTAACCCAAGGGTAGAAATATATGGCTTTTCCTCAATCCTCTCCTATCTCAATTCAAGGATACAGGATCTAAATCTCTCTAGTCCCTTACACCATTCCCAGGGTATCGTACTGAAGACTCATGCATTGATGAAGACTTTCTTCTTCAAGGAAACCTCTTCATATTTTCTGGTGATCATTGCTTGCTTGTTTATTTAAGCTTTGTCATCATTATGTCATTATCAATGTTTCTAACATCAAAATCCAAAGACAAAGTCCTAATTTAGACTCTTCCTTCTCAAATTTCCAACCTTTAAACCTGGTGCGTTCTAAACAATAGTCCTGTTTCAGGTTCCCGTATTATTTAGAAACTTCTAGAGTAATATGCAAAACTTCCCTTGTGAAAGTTTTATTAGTCCATTAATCATTATTCCAATGCAACATGCTTGCCAAAAGGTCATAACAATGGATAAGAATAAAATATATTTTGAGCATAGCTCGAAAGGAATAGATTATCAAAAATAGTAAACAAAGAAATTGATTGGGAATATGTATCTTTGGAAAAGAATGAAGTATTCCAAGAACAACAAATTCAATATAAATAGTATAAAATTTGATGCCCCAAATATCGCAGCTTGAGCTTCTCTGTACAAACTTTCTGAAAACCATTCTGAGTTTGACATGTGTTTAGGAGATCTACAGTGCTTTGTCGATGCCCCAATATGTCGCCTACCCTTTCCTGTTAATTCCGGTATAGCAAGATCATCATATGCCCCAATCAAAATCTGAACTGCTCTGATTACCTCATGCCCTATTCTGATCAAATATTTGAGCCACCTTTTTTGGGTTTTCAACTTAAATCCTCTTTGGTCTCAAGGCGTCCTTTGCGGATTTTCACCTTGCCCTCTCCTCTTGCTTTTCTTTTTCTTTTTTTCATTTTGTTTTTTGCTTTTTTTATTTTTTGTTTTTGTTTTTTATATCTGAACTCATAGGATTAGACAAGTCCTCATTATCCATTTCGATCAGAACCAATGTAAGATCTTCTTTGTGATCAAATTTCTTTCATAAAGCCTTCTGGGGCAAAATTTAACTATGACGAAAACTTTGGATTTTCCTCTTCAATTAATATAAAATCGAACAACGGAGAAATGGCAACTTGACTTCGGCGGGCTAAACCATGATGAGCCAAAGAAGAAGGAATTGCCCCGGCAAAGAATTCTAAATGCATCGTTCATGATGTTAATCTTGAACATACTGTAAATTTTGATATCGCATTGTTGTTCAGATTACAATGTCAGTGCATACCCAAGCATATCCTGATATGACCATATGAAGACATCTTTGAACTCTTTGAAGTAACTCAACAAGGTTCTGCTTCATTTCTTCGGTTATGCACATTCCCTTAAGGTCACAATCTCCACTATCTCCTCAGGAAGTAAAATTTCCTTCCTGCTCTACCATCCTCAACAAGTCCAGAGATAGGCTACAATCTATGTCATTTTCAAAGTCATGAGATCCCCCTAAACACATGCCTCGCTCAAAAAGAAAATCCTAAGTCTGTCGCAGCGTCACTCACGTCATTGATATTTGGGGACCCATAGTTAGTGCAAAAGAATATACAAAAGAATGTGTGAATTTATGAATGATTATCTGTACAATAATTATGAATGAAAGAATGATGTGGAAGAAAATCCAAAAGAATGAAAGAATAATTACTTGCAAATAATGAAAGAATATTGACTCAAAAATAAATGCCAAGATGTATTTTATTAGAATAATGATGTTCAGACATGAGCCCATTTCACAAAGGAATTTCTATCATTTTTAGGCTAAAAACAATAAAAATATTCTGAACATTACTCAAAATAAGCTCTAAAAACTACAGAGATTTTTCGCAGTCCAATTATTTAGAAACCTCTAAGTTGATAAGGTCGAATATCTAATAAGGACTCTTCTCAGTTGTCTTCATGCACGGCATTGATGTAAACGTTTCTTAACCCTTCTTCATACATTGCATTCACCTCATCATCGATATGATTGGGTAGCAGATTTTTTGCATTGGATGAACCATCAAATTTGACAACGCCTATATTGATAAGTCTTTCAACTAGCTTTTTGAAGGCAATGCAATTCTCTACTGAGTGCCCCATAATTCCAGCATGATAATCACATTGCGTGTTTGTATCATACCATTTAGGGTACGAAGGTTGTAGGGGTTTTGAGTAGAAAGGTGCAACAATGTGCGCATCGAATAAGCTTTGATACAACTCCTTATACGCCATCAGAATTGGTGTGAACTGGAGCTTCTCAGTACCTGGTTTCCTACCAGATTCGTGCTTTGAAGGGCTCTGAGGTCTGGTGGTTTCTGTCTTTGGCCAGCCCACAGTGATTGGTTTTGAGTGGCCCTTATTATATTTACCTGCATCATCCCATTCATTCCCCTTTTTCCTTGGGGCCTTTGTAGTATCTAGGTACTCTACCCTCGACTGTTGCATTTTTTGCTAGTTTAACAAGAGCAACTGGAAAATTGGATCCTAGGCCTATCGAGCAATTCACTGGTGTTGATGTACCTGTTTGATAATGTTGGGATCTGACAGCTAATAATGCCCTTTGTGGACGCCCATCTGGTTGGACTTGGACATTTATCGGAGTACCACCTAGAAAATCCTTATTATCAACCCCAATGTGGACCACTGGTTTTTCCACCTCTTCTAACTCTCGAACTAATAATCGGTTAAACTGGTTCATCATAATTTTCTGTAATTCTAGTACCTGATCTCTCATTTCCTACTGAAATTTGGTCAGTTGTTCCTGCATCTGTATCTATATTCGCTCTAATTTTTCCAACTTTTGTTCCATTTCTCTAATCTTTTCTTGGATACCGTAAGGGTGTTGGTAAGTTGGTTGGTTTCCAGATTAGCTAAGGAGTGATTTAAATTAATTAGAATCCCTTGATGTATTTCTTAATGTATATGTAACAATGCAATGCATGAAATGAATACAGAAAGGCGTCAATTTTGATCCAATTCTATATAAGAAAACCTTACTAGAAAGCAAATTTCTTTACATAAAGCGAATTACAAATAAGACTTTGCCCTAGTACCCAGAACTCTAATCTTCCTGAGTAACAAAACTAATTCTTGTCCCCGGTCCGGTTCTAATTCATACTTCATACTCAGCACGTCAGCCTGTACTGCTAAAGACTGTACGTAATCAGCTACTTCTCGAATCTGGACCACAGCTTCCTCCATAAGATGATCTTTGCTCCTAACTTGACTCTGAAGGTGGTGGAGCTGTTCATTATTACGACTTTCGTTTGCTTTCAAGTGCTTAATCTGGATCTCACAATTTTGCAACACTGTTTCTAGCTCTTCGATTCTTTCCTTCATTTCTTCAATCTGCGTTCTTCCTCTCAAAATCTTGTCTTATAATTTCTAATTCCGAAGGATAACTCGTAAATGCTCTTCTATTGACTGGTCGTCCTCATGATTTAACTTAGGTGTGTTATCATTAATCCTCCTAGTCCACCATCCATGATACTCAGGAGTTGTCATCAGCCCCACAACTAACCTCTTCATTCGGCGAGTCTGTTTTCACGCATTGGACATTTCATGAATCTTCTTTCTATAACCATAATCTTTGTATGAAAATTCACAATCAGCTATCCCTTGGGTCGCAGGTATAAACTGTCTTGACCTATATTGCCTTAGCACCAACAATGGGGCATATCCGACAGCTCCCCAAATACCCAATAAAGGTACCTAATCGAAATTACCACACCTATATAGGATCTCATCTGGAAGTAACCAAGAAGCTCTCCACTCAATATCTTCCTCCTGAAGATTTTGAAGAATTGCCATCTATTCTTCCTCCGAAATGTCATCCCTCCTCAGCGTAGCCACCATCTTTTTTAATGGTGAATAATTTTCAGAGAAAACCCGATACGAAACTTTATCTACCTTCTAAAAGTGACTGTGAAACCATACGAGTAGAAGCTGCGCACATCCGATAAATCTACCCTCACCCGTCTTTCGGCATGCACTCAATGACCTGAAGGGTTCTGCCAAAATTGTCAGAATCGGTGTAACCTTATTATCAAGCCGATCAAATAAATCGGTGACTGCTTCATCCACATGCCCCAAAGCTTTAGGGAAGACAACCAAGCCATATATACTTAAAGGAAAGATATCTAACCTTTTTTTTACGTCTGGGTGTGTGAGAATTGCATCTTTCAAGCTCCTCCAAGGAATACACTTGTTGTCCCCCTTTTGCTTAACTCGTGCAGCGACCCACTGCTCACTCATCCCTGTTATACCTATCAGCTTCTTTGAAAAGGTTGGCACATTTACCGCTCTCGAGTAGACTCTATCCTCTTAAAACTTTGAACATCGGAGTAAAGCCACATACTCCTCTATCGTAGGTACCAAATCGACATACCCAAACGTGAAGCAACTGTAAGCAGGATTCCAACACTGGGCGAGGGCTCGAAAAAAATGTTTGTCTACCTTCACATCAAGCAAATAATGCAAGTCCCCATAATTGTCGTAAAATAACCGCCTAGCTTCACTATTCCACTGATCCCAAATTTTTTCAACTCCTGCAAATTGTTTTGAGCCACACTGATGCGAGTAAAATCCCATAATTCCGATACATACCCATTGGCCAGGCTATCACCCTTTTCTTGCTGCATTGTTTCAGACCAAGTTTGGACAGCTGCATTGTCCTCCACTTTATCAAGAAACCATTTTTCCATGTTAAGCTTTCTATCTAGCAACCGAATCTGAACTGACGCCTTTTTATGATGAAATGAAATGCCATGCCATGTCATGCAAACAAAATAAAACACAAGAGTCAGTATCCAATACAAGCATATAATCAACGAAGAGTAAAACGTCTATTAGGACATCTACTAGGGTTTAATGCAGTTCTACCTAAGGCAAGCTTCTAAGGCTCATTATATGCGGTTTGGCTCTAAAGTAAAGGTACCCGAACCAGCAGATTCCTCAATCCTCACCTATTATAGGCTCATATGGATCGAGTTCGGTTCAGGGGAATACATTTCCCTATGGCTGTACGGATATGAAAATCTCACGAAGACATAGGTACGGATGTATCCCGGAAGCAATCCACTACCCTACACGGAGGTAAAAACCTCACGAAGGCATAGCTTCTCACTCCCACTTAAAAGGGTAAAATTGTTCAACTCATAAAATGCATAATGCAAACAATATTTAAACAAGAAGATAATGAATGCAAAAGGATGTTATGAGTTTTTTTTTAAATATTTTCGCGACCTCAAGACAAAAGTTAGTTAACTTTGTGGCTCGACTCTCTTAAAAAAATTCCCCAGCGGAGTCGCCAAGCCGTCGAAACCATTTTTTTGAAAAAAAATAAAATTTTGGGTTGTCAACTTAAAAAAATGAAAATTGGAAGTCGCCACCAATCTTTTATTAGGGTGTGATTGGATCACCTAAAAAATAGCTTTGGTCTACGAGTTTAGAAAACGGGTTCGGGAGTCAGTTATGTACGAGGAAGGATTAGCACCCTCGTAACGCCCAAAAATTGGTACCTAGTTAATTAATTAATGTCTTAAGGTCGAGAATTTAGAAAAACGTAATCCTTAGCAAAACTTAAAAGGATACGTCTTAAGACCCTTATTATTTCAGAGAAAGAAGATACCACACCCAATGCGTTAGGGCACAGCATTCTAATTTTCCCCCAAAAATGAATTGGGCCAAAATACTTGTACAATAAAACTTTAAAAGAATATCCGCTTATCCAAGATTTAAGAAATCACACCCAATACGTTAGGGCACGATTCCTCTAGAATCCCAAACTCGGAATATTTCCTTTACTTTAAAAGAACATCCACTTATCCAAGATTTAAGAAGTCACACCCAATACATTAGGGCACAATTCCTTTAAAATCCCAAACTCGGAATATTTCCTTTATGATTTTAAAAAAAATCTTCATTTCGAGAAATCAATGCGTCACATCCAATACGTTAGGACACAACGTGTTGAATTCCCAATAATGAATTCTTATTTTTTGATTAAAGAGAAATGCTCGATTATTGGATTTAACAAAGAAAATCGGAACCCAATACGTTAGGGCTCAATTCCCTTGAAAATCCTAAATACGAGCATTATCTCAATTTGGAAAACTTTCTATTTTTTAAAATTGAGTAAAATGATGTAATGTTATGTTGAATGCATGTATAAATATTGCAATAACAAATAACAATAATAAATACGTCAATTGTATATAAATAAGATAAACAAATAAATAAATAAAAATTAAAAAACCAATGATATGCAAAGTATCAAAAAATATGAAAACATAAATCAACAAACAAATGAACAAAAATATAAAGGAAAAGACGCATAATATATACATTGAAATTTAAAAAAAGCTATAAAATTTATATAAAAATAATTATATATAATACATTTATGAGAATAAAGAAAAAATATATAGAAATTATAAAAATATGGGTAGAAAGTATAATATATATACGTACATATATATGTAAGTTAATAAATATAGACCATAAAGATAATGATTGCATATATGTGTATATATATATATATATATATAAATTATAAAATATGTATAGAAAGTATAATATATATACGTACATATATATATAAGGTAACAAATATATACATCATAAACATAAAAAGTACACATATAAGCTTAAAAGGAAAGAAAGAAAGAAAAAATTGAAATTAATTAATTTTTTAAAAAAAAGACTAATTTTAAATTGTGATAAAAAAAACTAGGGCAAATTCATAAATAAATAAAGTCTGGAGGATTAAATTAAACGCGCGGATTACATAGAGGGGCTGGAAGAGAAATTTTCCCTTCTCCTCTAAAACGACATCGTTCCAGTAGGGCTAAATTGAAATTGAAAATAAATTAAAGGGCAAATTTAAAAGATAAAAAAAATTGAAAATATATTAAAAGGCGGAGGGGCTAAAAGCGCAATTTGCCCCTCTGCATAAAAACACGCGGATCCTGAGTCCGGGTCGGGTCGACGCGCGGATCCTGCCCCCTTAAACGGCGCCGTTTCAATTTTATTATAAAAGCAACATTTTAAAACAAAAAAAATCACTTTCTGCCATATTTATAAAAAAAAAAAACTTATGAACCCTAGCCTCCTCTGCTAGGGTTTCAACAGTCAACCGCCGCCGCCGTTTCAATGGATTCAAAGCCTCTTCAACCCCGATCTGATCGGAGCAAATGGGGTTTCTCGTCTCCTTCTCGCAAGTAAGTATTCATTTTCTCCCTTTTCGTGTATTTAAAAAAATGAAAAAAAGATTGGGTAAAATAAATAGAAAAAAGCGAAGTTCAAAAAAACTATCAACCTTTTGATTTTCGATTGATCTTTGCTCTTTGGTACTTTATTTGCTATGAAAATAATAACTTTTTTTTTGTATTGATTTTCAATCCCCTTTACAGTATCGTCAATGGCTTTATATAGCCATAATATATAAAAAAAATATAGAAATAAAATCATGTTTACATTGATTTGATTCTTAATCTCTTGATTTCCTTCCATATTTTGCTTTGATGTGATTCTCAATCTTTTGATTTCTTTCCATTACATTGATTTGATTTGCAAATCTTTTCCTTTCCATATACTGCTGGTTTCCTTCTTGATGTGTAGGTACTATGATCATGAAGGATGCTTGGCTGCGGCGCTTGAGGATTTCCCTAGAAACCCTAGGGTTTCTGACTATCGTCTTTGGCATTTGGGCTACATATTATTGGGTCACTGTTCTTTCACAAAAATTGGGTCTGGGGTTTGGGCCCTCTTTCTTTTTTTTTTTTGTAATCGGACTGTTTATTTGGGCCTTTTTACCCGGGCCAAATTCGGGTATTGCAGATATTACTGTTGAATAATTCCTCTGGAATAGTGCCCTCAAAAATTATGTTTGAACGAAAAGTTAAAATGAAATCTTTGAACGAAAAGTTAAAAATTAATTAAATTATATAATATTTAAAAGTTTTAATATAATGGTATATGAAGTATGAATTCTAAATAGATTTTAAGTAATTAATAAAATTAATAATATATTTTAAATATTCTAAAACTTAAATATAATAATAAATTATATTTACATAATTTAATATAATGATACATAAAGTATAAATTAATCTAATTTATTATGTACATTGGGGTAACCGTTCGATCAAATCGAATCAAATGAAAATTTTTGAATTGACGAATTCTATTTTATCATCCTAACTTGATTTGAAATTTTCTTAAACCGAATTGAGTGAGATGGAATTGAATTGAATCGATTCGAATATATTTGTTCAAGTTAATTTAATAATAAATTATATTTACATAATTTAATATAATGATACATAAAGTATAAATTAATTTATTTTATTATGTACATTTTAAATAGTTAATGTAAATAATAATATTCTGAGATAAATTTTTTGCCTTATTTCTTCATTCTAGTGATTTATTTTTTATATTTATTCCTTTTATAAAGTAATAAATATAAAAATGAGTATTTTATAGTTTTATATTTTATAAAATCTAAAAGAAAAAGTAATTTGAATTTTAAATTGCTTTAATTTTATTATTTTAACCAAAATTTTAATAAATTTATACTATTATTTAAACTTTTGATTGAGTTAGTGTCATGAATCAATCGAGCACCAACTCGGTTAGAAAATTATGGAGATACCATTCCATTATTAAATAACTTATATTATTTGAGGGTATTTTAGTCCTTTTACTTTAAAAAATTTATATATTTAGTAGGATTTAAACTCTTGCCAATTGTACTAGTAGAAATTTTATTTTACCACTCAACTAAACGTTATTTTGATATTTTATATATTCTAATTCTATTATGCACACTTTACTACCTCCATCGATTGTATATATGTAACACCTATAACTCGTACCTGTCGTTGGATTAGGGTTACAACATATTACCGTATAATCCAGAACAATCAATAACGGATAGCATCAAGTTTACCAAATTAATTAACAGAATTTCATAAATAATTCATATTGGAGTAATACATACATTTATGGGCTTTAAAAATAGTTTAGGAATAATCAGGGACCAATTCGAAACAAATCAAAAAGTTTAGGAAAAAAAAAATTTTCAAAATAGGGGGCACACGGCTACGTGTCCAGGCTGTGTGATAGAACCCAGACCATGTGGTTTCAGATATGGTCGTGTGACAAACCATATGACCGAGTGACTACTCCACACGCCCATGTGCGCAAATCATGTACCTCATTGTGCCTGTGTAATATAAGGTCACACGACCATCTCGCTAGGTCGTGTAACTCTCTGTACCCGTGTGGATCATCCAGTACCATAACATGCTGCAAGCATACGCCCGTATAGGTTGCCCGTGTATGACACACAGCCGTGTGGCAGCCTATGTCCCAAGTTGTGTGTTCATAAATGTCTCAAAACATGCTCATTTCACAAACATGCTCACAAACTATACACTTACACACATGTTCACAAGACTTTTGAATGCATTTTCAACTACTCAAATCAAGTTAAGCAACCAACCTAGGTGCGTGCCTAACCAATGTGTCATCAATGAAACCACATCCCCAATCACCCTGTCGAAACCATTTTTGAAAAATCAAAAATTTTTTTATCGACTTTGAAAATGAAAATGGGAGTCGCCACCGATCTTTTATTAAGATGTGATCGGATCACCTTGAAAATAATTTAAGGTCTGCGAATTTTGAGAAAATAGGTTCGGGAGTCGGTTACGTACGAGGAAGGGTTAGCACCCTTGTGCCGCCCAAAATTGGTATCGAATCGATTGTTTAATGTCTTAATGTCAAAATTTTGAAAAGATTTTAAAATATGATCCTTTGAAAAGAAAACTTGAGTAAAATGAATTGGGCGATGAGATTCACTTATTTCAAATAAATTGTCACACTCAGTAAGTTAGAGTGCGACGTTTTAAATCCTCAAAATTAAGTTTATCTCTTGACTTTTAAAACCTATGCATTTTGAGAAGGATATCCGATTATTTGGGTTAAATGAGAAAATCAAGACCTAGTAAGTTAGGGCTCGATTTCACAAAATTCCTAAATATCAAATATTGCCTTTATTTTTATTCGTTAGAAAAATCCTCGTCTCGAGAAAACAATACGTCATACTCAATGCGTTAGGACACAACGCGTCAAATTCCCGAGAATGAGCTTTTTATTTATGTCCTCATTAAAAAGGGTATTCTCGATTATTTAGATTCAACGAGGAGAATTGAAACCCAATACGTTAGGGCTCCATTCTTTCGAAGATTCCAAATACCGAACATTTGCTTTGTTTTGAAAGTTTTTTGAATAAAACGATTTTGATACCTAAACGATATTAGACGTAATCTTTTGGACGAAAAAAAAACGATTGAATAATAATGTACAACGCGAAAGGTTAACTCATAATCCTAAAAAAACATGCTAATGAACTCGAGTAATCTATCAACATAAACGAAATGATATAATGTACATAACCTCCATAATCACATATTACAAGTAAATATTAGCACCAACATTTAAAAATTAAAGATATAAAAGTCTATCACAAACACAACAAAGCTAATTTGAAGATTTGAAATGTTTTAAAAAAATAGAACTCGAGATGAATACCATATAAAATGGTAGTATCTAAATAAATTTTAAAGTAAATATTATATAAGAAGTAAATTAAAATACATATAAATTTTAAATAAATAATACATGTTAAATTTAAAATAAAAGAAATGTATAATAGATTCAAAATATTAATGCATGATAAATTTAAATAATATTAATAAAAATTAAAATAATAGTATATTATATTTTAAAATTGTGCTAATAATAAGTTTAAAAACAATATCAAACTTACATATTAAAATAATGTTAGATTTAACTATGTCAAAATAAGAATTAAATATATTTAACAATAAATAAATAAAAATTAAATTGCAACTAGAATTAAAAAAAAAGAACTAAATTATTAATCGATTCAAATCTGAAGGGGCAAAACGGTAATTAAACGCAAACATTTGAGTAATTAAAATCAATCGCAGAAAACGACATCGTTTAGGTTGGGATCCAAATGAAAACAGAATCTAATATGCGGTACAAATTAAAAATTGAAGAAAATCAAATTGAAAATCTGTAAAACACATAGGGACTCGTCGTGCAAATAGACCCTTGAACTAAAATGCGCGGATCCTACCCCGGGTCGGGTCACCGTTCGGATCGGGCCACTGGACAAGGCCTGTACGGCGCCATTTTAGAGCCATTGAAGTTGGCCTAAACGATGTCGTTGCACAAATGATACAAAACCTAGGTTAAACTAACATCCGGCCAGTTTAAACAAGGAAAACCCTAGTCCCTTTTGTTCATGGCTGCGCCGTTCTGCTACGTCCATAGGCCAATGGTTTTCCGAATCCCCTTTGCGCGACCCCGATTGCGACGGAGCGAAGGAGACTGGTCACCGGGTACGTTTCTCACTCTGAACTTTCTTTTTTATTTATTTACCCTAGCAATGAACTAAAGAATCAAAGAAAAAAAGAGAAAAACGAAGAGAAAATTCAAAAAAACTTACGAAGCTTAGTTTTCTTTTAATGTTTTTTTCTTGTTTCTGTATTCAATCTCTGTATGCGTAAAAAAGGGAAAAAGACCCCCTTTCAGTACATCTTTGGGTTTTTTATAACCCGAAAACAAAAAGAAAAGAAAACGAATACAAATTCTCTTTTTGTTTTTCTTTTTCTCTGCCTTTCTTTTTTGATGTTTGTTTGTTCCATTTTGATGTCGATTTGTTGTTTGCTGCAGGTACGGAGGAGTCCAGCTGGAGTGTATGGAGGCACATGTGAGGAGCGGCACGAAGGTGTGGTGGCGCACGCACGAGAGGGGAGCGTGCTGGCTGTGCAGTCATGCGGCGCCTAGGGTTTTCTAGGGTTTCCTGCTTCTGATTTTGGGCTGCGTTGTGCCTTGGGCCCGGGTTAGATGGGGTATTCGGGCTAGGGTCTATTGGGTCTAGTATTTTTCGGGTTTTGGTATTTTGAGTCTTGGTATTTAGAAATTGGGCCTATTGCATTAGGTTAGGTGTTATTAGGCTGCTTTTTTAATTATTTCTTTGGACTTTTGGACTATTATTTTATTTTATTTAGTTTATATATGTGATGTATATGGGCCGGGCATAAATTGGGTATTACACACCCAACATTTCACTACTTTAGTTACATTACACAATCCACAATACACTCAAATATAACTTACCTTCAAGTCTTTTATACCACACTTACCATTTCATGCTTGTTCACTTATGCTTATACATGGATTTAAACATATCTATCACATTAACTACTTATATCACAGCACCAAAATGCATAACCCGGACACATTACATGTACTTATGAAACATTATGGAACATGATCAATGGTTCTATTACATGCCATATAAGCCAAATCGAATTCATAATTTACCAAAGAACCTCAGATAGTGTTATTTCTTTGAGTTGATCCAATCGCCCGATTACCCACAAAATGTTATCTACAAGAAAGCACAACAAATCACGAGTAAGTTTTTGTAAAGCTTAGTAAGTTCATCAATTAAACGATAAAGCTTATCAAATTAAACATAATAATTCAAATAACAAGATTAATAAACCGAGTTCATGTCAACAAGGATCTTAATAGAATTCCTTCCAATCATAGATCACAACAAGTGAGTAATGCGCAAATAATAGTAGAAATTAATTTTCCACTTTTTAATAACATTCAGTGATTAGTAAAACCATGCCCGATGAATGATATACGGATACTAGTACACAGTTAACCATCCGATAACACGCTAAATGCTCATATGAGCTAATCCAACCGATAACACGCCTCGACACCAAGAGCCTAGCCTATAGGCTAACGTTTGCCCCCGATAATGTGCCAAAAAAACACTGAAATATAACTTGATAGTTCGTAACAAATGCAAGACTTCGATATTTCAGTGAACAGAATGTGTACTGAAATCCTTATCACATCCCATTCCAAGCTTGTACCATGCGCAAATAACCTATTGGCATGCCAGTCGTACTCTATCCTACATTCATTGACTCATAATATCTCAATCAAAAGAAACATAGTGTTGTCGTGTCAATATATTAGTTCTCATTTACAAAGTATCATTCGTAGTAATAAGCATTTACAAATTGAATTTAATCTATTATGCATTTAAAAATGTATTAAAAATTAACCGAACAAACTTACCAGACTAATCTATAGCAACGTCAAAGTACAGGGACTATTTTGCAATTTCTCTATGCCTCGATTTCAACCCATTCTTGATATAGAATAATAATTTTATTCAATTCATTAATTCTAATAGAAAAATCAACTAAATTTATGCAATTAAGTCATTTTTGACATTTTTACAAAAGTACCCCTAATATTTCATTTTTTACGATTTAGTCCCTTAGCTCAAACTTGCAATTTAACCAATTTTCAACCAAATTCAAGCTTAGCCAATTTTTTTGGGACCCTAATACAGTCCATATTTATTTTTATTACACAACAGGTACATGTAATTTTGCTATTTCACATTTTAGTCCTTAAACATCAAAATTACCAAAAACTACTTTATAAAATAGTCATATTTCGCAATCAAGTTTAATAATCTACCATTAAACTTCAAGAACACACTAAAATCATTAATGGAATAATCCACAACATTTAACAGTTTTATAAATTAGTCCTCGTGTTAGCTAAATCAAGCAAATACAAGCTCAAAAATATAAAAATTACTAAAAACGGGTGAAATTTCACTTACCAATAAGATATTAAAGCTTGAACGAAGCTTTCCCAACCATAACAATGGCTATTTGGGTTTTCTTCCACGAAGAAGAAAACAAAATGTTCATATTATCATTTAATTTCTTTAATTTTAACTTATATTTTAACTATTTACTAAATTACCCTTTTATTACAACTTATAATATGTCCATAATATAAGTATATGGTTTAATTATCATCTAAGGAGGGTTTAATTGCATAATTGATCCTTTAATTATTTTAAATTATTAGTTAATTAAACTTTATTTCAATTTAACCTTAAACTAATTAAGATTAAATGAGCAAATAGCCCAAAAGCTAGTAGATTAATCACATCCACCATCTCTTGGACTTTTTGACCATGGTTTAAGCACTATTTTTATCCCTTTACTATTTTAAATCTATAGTGATTAACTTTTACCTCTTTTACAATTTAATCCTTTTACCTTAATTAAGCAACCAATTGTTAAAATTACCAGACCAAACTTCAATTCACCTATAATATAACTCTGTAAATATTTAATAAAAAATTTACGAGCTCGGTTTACAGAAATGGGGTCCTGATACCTTATCTTTTAAAACCACTTGACTTCCGGAATAACCGCTCATGCTAACCATTAATTCAATTAGTTAAAATTCATCAAATCAAAATTCAATATAAAATTATTATTAGCTCATATAATTTAAATACTAATTATACGAACTTACTCGTTGGATTTGTGGTCCCGAAACCATTATTTTTGACACCTCTGAAAAACAAGTTGTTACAACTCTCCCCCTTAGGAAATGTCGTCCTCAAAATTTTTAACTCGGGATCTAGAAGTAAATCTTTAATCGATACTAGAAATAATAAACAATGGCACTCCATGCGATCTAACAATTTCTAACACATATGACTCAACTACTTCTCAAGCAAGTAATCAATTCTGACTGAAATAAATGACCTGAAATTTTCAATCTATCAACCATAACTGTAACACCCAAAAATTTTAATTTTGGGTATTGTGAATGTGTGACACAAATATTTGTCAGCTTTAGTGGTTATGTGTTTTAGGAGTGTTTGGGAGGTCCTAAGTTCAAGCCTGGACTTGGGCAAATTTTGGTATTTTTATGATTAAGTCATATCTTTGGTCAGTAGGCTTTTAAGTAAAAGTTGACAAATAACAAAATGGGCCTGCTAGTCTGGTGGATAAGTGGAGTGTCGGTGTAAGGGAGGTTATGGGTTCGAATCTTTGGGACAGCAAATGTTGTATTTTTACTCCTAGTTTCGGTAAGAGTTGTGCTGAACTGAGTTTCTGAGTGGTGGATGTGTAGTGGGAAGTGAGGGAGCGATTTTAGGAGTGAATTAGGGGATTATGAGGGAGAATATCCAAAATCTAATCACTTTTTCCTTTTTCGAAGAAACAAGTCGTTTTTCTCTCCATCTTTCTAACGTTTTCTCTCCCCCATCTCTACCGAATTTTTTTCTTCTTTGCTTCTTACTCGATTATCTTTTCTTTTCTTTCCTCTACTATCGATATTCTCTTGTTTCCCCTAAACCATTCTTTCCTCTTGATTTCGTAGCATTAAGCAACACTTGTGCAAATTTAGTAAGTTGTTGGGTATCATTTTAAGATATTATTTTGTGTTCAATAGTCTAATTTTGGGGTGTTGGCAGTAGCATTTCACGAAGACTAAGGCTCTCCTCATGATTTTTGTAAACATACCTATTTGAAGTTTTGCGCTAAGTGTTCATCATTTTATGGGTAAGTATTTTGGTTTCGGGATTTTGATTAATCGCGAGGTAAGACTGATTATGGTGTTACTTGTTCAATTATAGGCTTTGGAGTGCTCAGGGACTGTTTTAGCATCAAACAAAACCAGGTGTGTACTCGAAACACAAAAATAAGGGATTCAGCAAAAAGCAGAAATTGCTTGCTGTTTGGATAGCAGCAGTAGGCTATCTTTGAAAAATCACCATAAATTTTGGAAAACGAATTAGAGGATGAAAAAATATGGGATTAAAGATATTTGAGTCTAGTTTCTCATATTTAAACAAAAGAATTTCATATTATAAGATATTTGAATTTTAGTGAGACAATGTCAGAATAATTTTGGAATCCCCTGTCATAACTTTGGAAAATTATTAAAAGTTGTATAAAAATAATTATGGGTTAGAATTTATATGTTTAAAATATTGAATGAGTTTAATTTTAAGAGTAATAAACGGGAACATCATCCAAATTTTGTACAAGAAGATAATTAATTTTTAGTGCAGAAAGGTCGAAACTGTTAAACAACAGAATAGGGGAAACTTTAAATAATAAACTGTACTTATTGACTAAACCCATAATTTTGAAAATTTTATGGTAAGAAGACATGTGAGTCTGGTGTCAGGGAAAATTTGAGGATCTTAAGTCAGAATTCTATAGCTTATGATACAAATAATTTAGTAACAGTGACTCAAGTAGACAGTTTTGAAGGATCGTATATGTAAATAGTGGAAACACATATGAATAATTAACTAGCACGAGTTACATTAAAATAGATTAGGAGGCCAAGGCCAATTTAGATCATGTGGGCCACACGGGCGAACATCATGGGCTTGTAGGCCCATTTTCACTGTTTGACTGATAAGGTTGCACGGGTCGCCCAAGTCGACTGTGAATCTACTGTAGGGTTTGTAAGTTTACTTAGACTCCTAATTGACTGAAATGACTGTATGACTAATATGATTAAGCCTGATGATGTCCCACTGATTTGATACTGTATGCCCTGTTTACATGCATAATATTATGTTATAGCATGTCATATCTATATATTGCATTACATTGGGTTGGGGGATTATAATGCTCGGAAGAAGTGTACTGAAAGGCCTCGAGCCTAATTTACTAGCAGCTCAGCTGCAAACTACTGTCTAGTACCGCATTCGGTACTACTTGGAGTGTAGGGATGGGTGCGTTGATTATATCCCCACATAGAGTGTAGGGTTGGACAGAGATAGTGTGTAAAGGCTAGATGAGTAGGATTTTGTAACTGTATATTTGTTACTGCTACTGATACTGTGATGGGCTAAAGCCCTACTGCATGACTGTTTTTATACTGAGATGGGCTAAGGCCCAAACTGGACTGATATTGATACTGAAAAGGGATTAAGCCCAAACTGTGATTATCTGTTTATTATCTGTTCATTTGTATGGGGATTACACACTGAGTTTACGTAAACTCACCCCTTCTATTTAATCTGTACAGGTAATCCCTAGATTTAGGCAGATCGGTGCGACAGGGGACTCAATGGTGGCCACACGACTTCTTTTACATTGTTTATTACCTATTTATGATTTTACTTTTATTTGGGCATATTTTACTGTAATTATGGCCTTTACAGATTTTGGTTTAAATTTGGTTTTTATACGGTTTTATGATTTAAATATGCTAGTGTTAGGTAAAACTCGAGTTTTCAAATGAAATTAATGTTTTATAAAAAAATACCACGAATACGCAAACTGTTTAAAAGCTTCCGCAATAAGAAAATATTTTGAAATTGAATAACGATTTGTAAATGAATAATATTTTGGAAACGAACGACATGATTTGAAATTAACATAAGATAATGAAAAAATATAGTTAAATAGAAACGGGGACTTAGTGACGACATATTTTTCGAAAAGTACTACCTTGTGACATCGTCAAATTCGGCCATAATGTCTAGGCCGGGTCTAGGGTATTACATTTAGTGGTATCAGAGCCAGGTTGTAAAACTAGGCTGTTGATGTGGGTTTTTAAGACGTGATTTTTGAGAAGTGATTTCTAAATGTTTTTACTGAAAGTGTGGTACACCGAGTCTCCAACGCCGATCCAATAAGTTTTCTGAAACTGTAAATTGTTTAAACTGAAACTGAAACTATCTTTGATAGTATATCCTGAAACTACTATAGGTAGTATATACTAAGACTACTATAGATAGACTATACTGAAAACACTTAAAATAGTGTTTACTGAGACTGTAGTAAAACTGATAGACATTGATTGACACTATGATGGATGAAACAAACTTTACACTTTTGATACTGTTTTCATAAAATATTTGTTAATAAACACTGAAACTGTAAACTGATGCATAAAAATGTTAATACCGATAAAACACAATTAGACAATGAGCACCAGAGGTGCACGCGGACGGGGTATTAGAGGCCAAGGTAACGGCCGTAGAGGGGCTCGAGCTGAGTCATCATCATCGGGCAGTCTGCCAAATTTGGATACGAGTGAGACGCTAGTGTCGCCTTCTACTGAGACTAGGTCTCAAGACGCATGGTTGGGGATGATGCATTGTCTCAGGCTATGCTAAGGATTTTAAAGAGGGTCACTGGGCCCAATACTGGATTTGGGGGCAGAGGGTCAGTTACGGAACGAATTCGGTCCAATAAAACTGAGCTTTTCAGGGGTGCCACTAGGGTCACCCTAATGTGGTCGAGTATGAGGCCGAGTTTTTGAGATGGAGCCGCTATGCGTGGGGTATGGTGGCATCTGAGTATGAGCGATGTGTCCGCTTTGAAGATGGCTTCAGAGATAATTTGAGAGTTCTGATAGCCCCGCAGAGAGCGAGATCTTTCAGCCTTGGTCGAGAAGGCAAAATTCACCGAGGAAGATATGGAGGTAGTCATGATCAAAGAACATCGGAACTACTTATCTAATGTAATTTCCACACCGATGGCAGAAAAGTTTGTTCGTAAGGGATGTGAGGCATTCTTGGCCTATGTAAGTGTTTCAAATTTTATGGACTCTATAGTTAAGGATATCAGAATGGTAAATGATGTTCCAGACGTCTTTCCTGATGAGCTACCGGGTTTACCTCCAAATCGTGAAGTAGAATTTGGGATAGAGCTTCTTCCTGGTACAGTTCCGGTGTCCATCACTCCCTATAGAATGGCACAGAAGGAACTTGTGGAGCTTAAGGCTCAGATTCAAGAGCTTTTAGATTGTGGGTTCAACTGCCCTAGTGTGTCACCGTGGGGAGCATCGGTTCTGCTTGTAAAGAAAAATGATGGATTCATGTGTATGTGCATCAACTACAAGCAGCTGAATAAATTGACCATTAAGAATAAGTACCCCATACCTAGGATAAATGGTCTGTTTGACCAGTTCTGAGGAGCTTCAATTTTCTCTATGATTGACCTTTGATCTAGATATCATCAATTAAGGGTTAAGGAGGCTGATGTTCACTACGAGTTCCTAGTGACTACGAGTTCTCTATGATACGTATGTGCATTGACGATATTTAGGACTCGTTATAGTCACTACGAGTTCCTAGTGATGCTATTCGGACTGATTAATGTACCGGCAGCTTTCATAGATTTAATGAATCGAGTGTTCCAGTCTTATCTGGATCGGTTTGTGGTGGTATTCATCGATGACATACTGGTTTACTTGTGGACTGAGGATGAGCATAATGAGCACCTTTGAGTCGTTATTCAAACTTTGAGGGAAAAATAACTCTATGCTAAGTTTAGTAAGTGTGAGTTCTAGCTGCGTGAGGAGACATTTCTTGGTCATGTAGTTTCAACTAAGGGGATTCAAGTTGATCCTCGAAAGATTGAGGCTGTATTGGAGTGAAAACAGCCTAGGAATGTGTCTGAGATCTGTAGTTTTTTGGGACTGGCGGGATGTTATCGACGATTTGTAAAGGGTTTTCATTGATTGCAGCATCCTTGACTAAGCTGCTACATAAGGGTGTGTCGTTTAACTGAATTGATGCACAGTAAGAGAGCTTTAAGAAGCTTAAGACTGTACTGACTGATGCCCCTGTTCTGATACAACCGGAGCCTGAAAAGGAGTTTACTGTTTATAGTGATGTGTCACATGTCAGTTTGGGATGTGTGTTAATGCAGGATCGTAAGGTGGTAGCCTATACATTTCGTCAGCTTAAGATCCATGAAGTGAATTATCTGACGCATGACTTGGAGTTGGCCGATGTAGTATTTGCACTAAAAATCTGGAGGCATTATTTGTATTGTGAGAAGTGTATCATCTACACTGATCATAAGAGCCTCAAGTATCTTCTCATTCAGAAGGAACTCAATCTTAGGCAGCGCAGATGGATTGAGCTGCTTAAAGACCATGACTGCACTATTGAGTACCACTCTGGTAAGGCCAATGTGGTGGCTGATGCACTGAGCTGTAAGGCTATGACTGATTTGATCAGGGTGATATTTGCTCGCCTAAATTTATTTAATGATGGTAGTTAATTAGCCAAGCTTCAAGATTAAGCCATCATGGATTGAGTAGATTAAGGGTAAACAGTTGGAGAATGAGTCGTTGGGTCTTTGATTTCGGTAGATTGAGGGTAGTACTACAAATTTTAGACTGAACAGTGATGGGGTACTCTATTTTCGTAAGAAAATCTGTGTTCCGAATGGTACTGATTTGAGACAGGCCATACTGAGAGAGGCGCATAGTAGCCATTATGTTATGTATCTTAGTGGAAATAAGATGTACCGCGACCTTCGTGAGTTATACTAATGGTCAGGTCTTAAGCGAGAGGTTACCTAATTTGTGGCTAAGTGTCTGACATGCTAGCAGGTTAAGGCTGAGCATTAGTTACCTTCGGGTTTGTTGCAGCCAGTCAAGATTCCACTTTGGAAGTGGGAGAGAGTGACTATGGACTTCGTTAGTAGGTTACCCCTTACACCTACTAAAAAAGATTATGTATAGGTCATCGTGGATCGATTGACCAAGTCTACCCCCACTTCATACCGGTTCGTACTGACTATTCTCTGCAGAAGTTGACTAAACTGTATGTGTTTGAGATAGTGAGACTGCATGGGGTAATGGTTTTGATAATATCTGATAGGGATCATCTCTTCACGTCTCGATTCTAGAAGAAGCTACATGAAGCTCTAGGTACAAGATTGGACTTCAGTACTGCGTTCCATCCTCAGACTGACGGTCATTCAGAGAGGGTGATTTAGATACTGGAGGATATGTTGAGAAGTTGTGTGATTGATTTCCGAGGCAGTTGGGAGGATTACTTACCGCTAGCAGAGTTTGCTTATTACAACAGCTATCAGTCTAGCATTCAGATAACACCTTACGAGGCTTTATATGGTCGTAGGTGTCGCACAACTTCATGTTTGACTGAGTTGGGCGAGCGACGTGTTCTGGGCCTTGAGCTAGCATCTGATACCGAGGATAAAGTTAGACTGATTCGGGATCGACTGAAAGCGACATCTGATAGGCAGAAGTCCTACGTCGATCTGAGGTGTCGAGAGATTGAGTATTCTGTGGGGGACTTCGTTTTTCTCAAGGTCTCTCCATGGAAAAAGGTATTGAGGTTTGGTCGTAAAGATAAGTTAAGCTTTAGGTTTATTGGGCCTTACCGCATACTGAAACGTGTGGGACCGGTTGCCTACCAGTTGGAGTCACCTCCGAAATTGGATTGGATTCACGACGTTATTTTACATCAATGTGCCATCAATGACACCACATCCCCAATTACCCAACATTTCACTACTTTAGTTATTTTACACAAGCCACAACACACTCAAATATAA
The DNA here is from genome assembly GCF_025698545.1 of Gossypium raimondii. Classification (NCBI taxonomy): domain Eukaryota; kingdom Viridiplantae; phylum Streptophyta; class Magnoliopsida; order Malvales; family Malvaceae; genus Gossypium; species Gossypium raimondii. Next base: position 46,016,986 of record NC_068575.1, read on the forward strand.
CTTACCTTCAATTCCTTTGTATCACACTTACCAGTTCATGCTTGTTCACTTATGCTTAAACATGGAATGAAACATACATACCACATTAACTATTCATACCACAACATCAAAATGCTGAACACATTACATGTAATTATGAAACATTACAGAACATGATCAATGGTCTTATTACATGCCATATAAGCCAAATCGAATTCATAATTTACCAAAAATCCTCAGATAGTGTAATTTCTTTGAGTTGATCCGATCACCCGATTACCCACAATATGTTATCTACAAGAAAGCACAACAAATCATTACTAAGCTTTTGTAAAGCTTAGTAAGTTTGTCAATTAAATGATAAAACTTATCGAAGTAAACATAATAATTCAAATAACAAGATTAATAAATCCAATTTTTAACAGAATTCTTGTCGATCACAACAGGTGAGTAATGCTCAAATAATTGTAAATGTAGAATATCAAATCTAACCTTTCTAGCTTTTAATAGCTTCGTTGATGGATTGTTATTATTTTGCGATGGTAGCAATTGTTAGAGTATGCCCAAAGATCAATCATGAGATGGTTGTAATAGCATACTTGATTTATCATGTTTATTAATATAAGGAGTTACCATTATAAATTTCAGTTTCTTTTCTGTGTGTATAAATAAACTATTTTATAATAATGTCCTAAGAATAATATGATTATTTTTAAAAGTTCCTTAGTCAAATATTATTGTTGGATAGGACAACGATAATACATTAAGACTAACATGTAGTTGATTGATGATAGAGAGTTGTCATTGATATGGAATGTCAGAATCGATGCATGAATATGTGTGTTAGAGAATAACATATTGGACTGACCCGTTATGAGTATGTTTCTTGGATTATTATGTAATTGTCACGACATTACTCATAATGATTAATATTTATATGATCCTCAGACTTGAGATCATCATAATCCCAACATCGTGAGTTGTATATTTTGATACAGTCAAACATACACCGTAACTGGTTGTTCTATAAAGACTGATGTTGGATATACCACAATCTATGTTGAGGGATATGGTTGGTCAATATAGGATAAGTCCCTCCTACATAATGGGAGTAATATCTTAGGCCACTTGATTGAGTGAGGCTAGAAATGCATGGCCATGCTCAAATAAGCTGATATGAGATGTCATACTTATTTGTATATCATAGTCTACTTAAGATATCAAGGAACATAGAAGGGACTATACAAGTGTGACTATTCCACGACTTGTGTTCAATCCAGAGATAAAGGACTTAAGGATTATGAAAAAGACTAATCTTAAAAAGGTTATGTCGAATCATGATTTCTTGTGACTTAGGTAGCAATGATGCATTGCTAGATGCCACTCATTGTTTGTAACATTGAAATCGTTCTAATATTACTGCTAACGTTACAAGAACCTACTGGGTCACACCCTATAGTTGAAATGAACGGAATAAAACATAATTGGTATTGTGTATGGTTGTCACATGAATTAAATTAATTATAGAATTAATTTAATTGGGTAATTAAATATCGAACACATTATATGTACAAGGTTATTGTACACATAATGAGAATATGAATTTTGGTTCATATTTAAATAAATATATGGTTTACCGAAATTATATTATAATTAATGTAATTATAATTTTCGGTTTAAAATATTATTATATTTATTTAATTTCTAAAAACCCTAAAAATAGAATATATATATATATATAAGAATCTCGTTTTTCTTTGCTAAGGGTCTAGCAGCCGTCAAATAAAATTATTTTCAAAACTATTTTGGGGATTCCTTCCGTTCATAATCAACAGGGTGGATTACGTAGAGGCCAGGGTCAGATAGATTGCAGCTAGGTTTGACAGCAGATCAAACTACTCGTTGTTAAGGTGTCACTGTCTACTCAAAATAAACATTCGGTAAATTTCGTAACCTTTATCATCCCGATTCGTTCCTCACACATGGATCTGTGGTTAGGGTCGCCGATTTTTTTTTCCGCTGCGCCGTAGGGGTGCCGGCGGTCCAACAACAATATCATATTCTCAAGAAATACATAGTATATAGAATTTAATAGGGATAATGTCCAACACTACACATGAACTTTGGTCCAATATGTAATTCTATACATGAATTTCAGTTTTGTGCAATCTTATACATTAAATGTTTCAAAAATTCTAACACATTTATCAAAAACATCATTTTACGTTAACATACTTCATACACAAATAATTATGTTTATTTGAATAAAAATAAATTGATGGTTTTATTTATTCAAATATATATAGTTGAATCAAAATCAAAGTTTCGTTTATATACTTGAACTGTAATTAAAATTTGATGTGTATAATGATCTTGAATCAAAATTTAAACATCAAAATGCACATTGAATGAAAATTCATGTATAATTTTATATATATCCCATTTAAATAACAATTTTGTACAACTTTGATAATTAGGCTAGCTTAACCCATTAAAAAGTGAGTTTACATACGTGTTTAAGTAATAATACAATAGGAACATATATCAATGCATGCTTTAAATGTCGGTCCTTAAAGAAAGTGATTTTATCCACCCATATGTTTTTTTATTGAGAATTTATGTTGGAAATTGTGATTTTAACTTGAGAGGGACAAAAGCAAGTCACTCCATCGCAATCCTTAAAATTTGAGGATTCTACTTCACTAATTTCAATCGTAGTAGTATTAGTAATGATAACAAATAGAAAGGATTGATTGTCTCAACCACAAGGGTGGAATGTGTACCACAAGTGTACATATTAGATAATAATAGTTACAATGAAGGTAAATTCGAGTTAGAAATAGTTTCAACATCGAAACCTAGGAGATAGATTTTAAGAACTAAAAGTAAAGAATCACTCTAGAATTAATTAGGCACTCTATCCAAACAATCGATGATGACTATGTTGAGCTAAATTAATTAATTTAAATTGAAGAGATGATGGAGCAGATAAATGGATTTAAAATTGTGAATCCTTCAATCAAAATGGCGAATGAAAGTAATATTTCTGGTTTCTCTGAAAATCCTTCAACCAAAAAAGTATGATTCAAGGACTCAAATACGGATGAGGGCTCTAATATGGCGGTTGATTCAGAACCTAAGTTGACGCTTTCCTGGAAAGATAAGACTTTTGGGTGGTAGGTCTGAAGATGCCTAGTCTCGACTTGGTGAATATGACGATTTTGAACTTTTGGATGGGGATATTACAAGATCCCTGATCAATGGCATCCCTGCGATCAGTTTCTCGAAAAGAATTAATCATTTATTGATCAAAGACATGGCAACAATGGTGGTTATTAAACTTGTGGGATGGTCCATTGGATATAATGTCCTGCAAAATAGAGTTAGTAGTCTATGGAAGCCAACATTGTTGTTCCACTTAATGGACATAGAGAACGATTATGTTTTAGTGAAATTTTTGAAACAGAGGATTATGAAAAAGTACTTATCGTGCAGCCTTGGACTACGGATTCCAATTCGATGCAACCTTATTCGAATGTTGTCAAGGCCCGAATTAGACTTCCAGGGCTTCCGGGGTTTCTATACAAACGGAGAATTCTTAAAGAAATTGGAGGGATGATTGGTAAAATCTCAAAAATCGATTTCAACACAGATAGTAGAATGAGAGGAAAGTTCGCGAGAATGACAGTACACGTTAACTTTGATAAGCCACTGACTTCTCAAGTATTGATAAACGACACTCTTCAATGGGTTGAGTTTGAATCGCTGCCGCTGATATGCTTTGGCTGCGGGCGTTACGACCACTTGAAGGATGTGTGTCCAAACAGTGTTATAGATCTGGCTCAGGGGAGGGGAAGATGTCGACGGAGGCTCCAACAAGGACTGGCCAAGCTACGATGGAAGAGGTGGCGGCCTACAGGCCATAGATGATAGTTGAGAGAGAATCAGCGAAATCCCAGGGAAAGAACGAGTTTACCGACAAAGAAGGTGGATTTTGGATCAGTTGGGACAATATTTGATGCTCTGACTTCCTTAAGCAACCAAACACGCTGGGAAATGGAACGGGTTTTGGGCCAATTGAAAAGGGGGATTCGGCTGCTAATAGCCCAGTTTTTGTCCAAATGGAGCAACGGGCTGTTGCTTTAGAAATTCAACCCAGTGGAATCTTGGATTTAAATTTGGATAGTAACATGGTAAGGCAACATGATTCGGCCCAAATTGAGGATATGCAGGCTGGAATTTCTATTGCAGACATGTAACTGAAAAAATGATGTTAGAATGAACTTAAATTTTAAAAAATAATATTAATATTTTAAACAGTTGAATTTGAGTTTTAAAATTTAAAAGTGGAAGGATTAAATTTCTAAAAATAAAAGTACAAAGATTAAATTCTAAATTTACAAAGAGCATAGAGACTTATGACATATTTTAACTACTCATTAATAAATAAACTTATATTTCTTTTACAAAATAACCTTCTTAAAAATTATTTTTCCTTTTTATTAGGTATGATATTGATGGTAATATTTATTCATTTCAAGAACTTACTAGTAAAAATAATTTCACTCACAAATCTCTAAAAATATTACAATTCGTGAATTATGAAACACTGAGCTTGCCCAAAAGTATGTAATTGGTATTTGAACCTTTTTGAAGGCCTAGTTGGTATTTGAATTTGTATTCTATCACAAAGTACTAACATTGTTAGTTTATGCTGATGTGACACTAATAGTCAATCTGATGGTAACACGTGGTGGGCATAAATTTAAAATTTAAAAAATCTTTAAAAATATATAAATTAATAAAAAAATATGATTTTTACATCAAGAACGAACTTAGACAAATGTTGTCTAGATACATTTGAAACTAGACATCTCTATGTCTAGATTCATGTCACATCAAGAATGAACCTGGACAAATGGTTGTCTAGATATATTTAAGTCTGGACCACTATATGCTTGGATTCATGTATTTTAGTAAGTTTATATTTTTTATAAAATATCAAGCTATTTATATTATTATTTTGAAATTAAAATATATAAAAAATTTAAAAATTAAAATGTATAAATTAATAAAACCATAAAAAAGTTTTTACATCAAGAATGAAACTAGATAGATGGCTATCTTGTTTGGATCCAAATGCATCCAAATATCCATTTGTCTAGATTCATTGTAGATGTGTTTTTTAAATCTTCTATATATTATAAATTTTTAGTTCTTTTATATATTTATATATTATAAATATTTATATATTTTAAAAATATTGTAAGTTATTTATATTAAGTTGGAATAGTTGCTAAATCTACAAGTAGCAAAGTATGAGCAGAAGTGGCTGCAGAAACAGGCACTTTTGCAAAAATTGCGACATGCACAATGTAAACAGGGGAGAGTAAAATTGTTTACAGTTCAGTTTCTCTACGTATCATTGAATCAAATACAAATAGTGCTCTAATTTTAACACACTCTAGTAAAGAATCCTCACTCTCATATTTCAAAGACTAGATCTCCCGTCACTAAATTCTCCCCTTGAGAATTTAATCTGTAAGACCACAATACAAAGGCGTTATCACAAATGCACTTTCACAAATAATGTTCCTCACTTGAATAGATAAGTACTCTCAATAGTCAGTAAATCAACTTATACAAGTCTCTAAATCATATAGAGATTTCAAGACTTGCTAAAATAGTGAAGATCAATCACAATCCCTTCTAAACAACATCTAAAATAGCTACATATAATATAATACTAACAATCAAGGTAAAATAGGTTGTTGACAAATAAGTCTTCAAAGTTTTGATTCAATCCAACTTCCTCGATCTAAGAGATTTGATACACAGATCCGATCAGATTTAATTTAATCCTCTAGATATATTTCTCCAAGTGAATTGATTCTCATTTATGAGTTTGAATTATTCTAGGATATTAGCACAACCCAAAGATTTGCTTCAATAAATTTCCAATATTCTAAACATGGCAAGTTGTTGTTATGTCGCAGGAGTGAAGGAAGTGGGCATTTCCCTTCATACATTGCAATAACTTCAAATATTTCAATATTTTATATATTTTAATTGCATATATTTTTATAAATTTATATTATATATAATAGTAATAACCTAGAAGCTGATATTTTATAAAAAAAATTATATTAACTTACTAAAATACATATAAAATGAATCTAGACAAATGATTGTCTAGAGTGTGAAAAAACACATTTTTATTAATTTATATATTTTAAATATTTTTAAAATTTTAATTTATTCCCACCACGTGGCATACTGTGGTGCTACCATATGTCACCACTAAATTGATTATCAATGTCATGTTAGCACAAACTAATTATGTTAGTGCAAAGGTACCAGTTAGGGTGACAGAATACAAGTTAAAGTACCAACTAGATCCAAAAATATTCAAATACTAATTATATACTTTTTGGACAAATTTAAGAGACAAACTATATATTAATTTTTTACAAAAGCACAATATGTAGAAAACTTATTTAACAATTAATTCAAAGCTAAGTTGTAATACCATTATTAATTGAGAATAATTTATATTACGAAGACACTAAGTTTTAGTCACTAATAAAATATTACCATGTCATAAATTTTTTTTGTTTTTATTTTCTTGTAGGTGTGGTGTCCTAAATTTTTATTAAAATATGTTGTTAGTCCCTAAATTTTGAAAAATTTTGAAATTTAGTATATGTACTTAAAAATTGGAAAAAAAAACAAATCATCCTACTTTTCTATTTAAAATCTTAATTCATACAATAAAACCGTAAGTATTTTTTGTCAAAATTTATCAACTTGGAATTTTGATAATGTTGTCCTCATATGACATGTCATAGGATTGATAGAAAATAGACATTTATAAATAGATAAATTTTGATAAAACTACCAACATCGATAATGATCCGATTAGGATTTTAAGCTGAAAAGTAGAGAATTAAATGCTTAGCATTTAAATAACAAGGACCAAATCTCAAATTCTATACAAATACAAAGGCTAACAACATATTTTAAATGCATAAAATAGTTATTAAACACTCATCCATACATATTACCTCTACCTCAATTTAACTTGGATAAATATCAAATTTATATGCATACATAAAATTTTGATTTTGATTTTGATTTTGATTCAATTGTATATATTTATAAAATGAATACATACATTTATTCTCATATTAGATTAATATGATTGTTTGTGTATGCAATATATCAACGTGTTAATTTGAAAATGTTGTTAGTAATTTATAAAAATTGAATCAAATCAAAATTTCATGTATAAAATTACATAAAATCAAAGTTTATGTATTATATTACACATTGAATCAAAATTATATATAATTTTGATATTAATGAGCAGCCTTCAAACTATGTCGTTTTTTTAGTCGAACCATTATGACTCCTACCGTTATCTCCATTAAAAAATATCAAGAATTGACATGTGATATTTTTTGATAATAATAAATTTGAAACGTAAATAATTTGTATTATATATATTTTGGCACTTATTTTTCTTTTCGTCATATTGTATCATGTTCATAGTATGCATGGGGTGTAGTTACAAAGAAAAGTCTTTGAACCCAAGACCAATCAACTCCACCGTATGCTTCATTATCTACTTGGAATGTGACTCCATTTTGATTAGACATTTTTATCAGTCAAGTCTCCGAAGCTCTTAGGAAATTTCCTCCTTACTTTAATTTTTTTTGTTCTTTCAAATTTATCCATTTTTTTGCACATATTTTTCCTATTCATATGTTAATGAGACATAAATCAGGGCTCAAATCCTGTTTCCAAATCATACTTTAATATTTCTCAAAGTTCTACAAAGAAATCATTCACTACAGCAGAACAGGTTTTTAGCGGCGTTTTTTTAGGTCTTTAGCGGCGCTTTTTAACGCCACTAACTCCATTTCCGGCGTTTCTAGAAGCGCCACAAAAAATGCCGCTAATGACAACGTCACTAACTTTTGCGGTGCTTACGTAAAAAAACGCCGCTAAAGATCATGTTCTTTAGCGGCGCTTAGAAAACAAACGCCGCTAAAGATCATGCTCTTTAGCGGCGCTTAGAAAACAAACGCCCCTAAAGATCACGCTCTTTAGCGGCGCTTAGAAAAACGCCCCTAAAGATCATGCTCTTTAGCGGCGCTTATAAAAAAACGCCGCTAAAGATCATGTTCTTTAGCGGCGCTTAGGAAAAAACGCCGCTAAAGATCATGTTCTTTTAGCGGCGCTTTGGAAGGAAACGCCTCTAAAAGTAATGTTCTATAGCGGCGCTTATTTCACAAACGCCACTGTTTTGATATGACTTTTAGCGGCGCTTTTTAAAAAAACGCCACTAATTTTGGGATTTTTTTAAAATAAAATTTTTTAATTTTTTCAGCCCTCCTGCAACAACAAATCAAAAGCAACCAAATCTAAACTAACCAAAATCAATAAATTTATATAATATTTTAAATTAAATGACTAAAATAATATTAATTGATAAATAAAAGTGTATTCATACTTTTCTTTACAAAAGCGTTAAAAGTATTTATGCAACATACACTATGACGGCGGAAGTTGCGATTGCTTAAACATCGTCATCATAATCAAGTCGCTTGTTGAAGTTCGTCGACTTTTGCTCTCGCTTCGCTTCTCTCGATGCCGCATCTTTTGAAGTCGTAGTTGTAGTTCTTCATATTTCTTTTGAACCTCGCTTCTATTGTCGCTTCTCTCTCGCTTCTCTCGCTGCGCCTCTGCTTCTCTCATTGTAGCCTTTGCTTCCTCATTGTCGCCTCTGCTTTAAGTTGTCTTGAAGTTCTTCATATTTCCTTTGAACCTCAAATGTGGTCGCTTGCATCCGAGCCATCCGGTCTTTTAACCTCGAACTTGACTTGAGATTGACTCCCAAGCCATGTATTGGTGCGAAATGGATCCAAAATATTGGGTTAATGACAAAAGATCCTTGAAATCGAACCCGACCGTACTTTTCAGACCCAAAACTTCAGAATAATCCGGTTATCAATGTCTTCAAGATGAACCGAAATATCACTAGAAGCAATCGCTTCAGACTCGCTTTTTTTTCCTTTAGTTTTCCTAATAAATAAATCACATAGTTAGGAACGCAATATATAGTAAAAAACAAATGCAATATAACAATAGTCGCATTACATGCAATGAATTAAACCATTAGAAAATAAACACTATAAATAACTAAAACAAGTGAAATCGTATTAAGTAAATGTACCATAATTTCACCACTTGAGTCATAGCAGATCCATCTTTCTTCTTATGTGTAATTTCAAAAGTTGTAGGCGCCCAACTTTTGACCGGACGATCGTTCCTACAATATGGTAGTAAAAATATTATTTAATAGAAAGTTATACATATTTGAGAATATTAAAAAATAAAATACCTCCGCTCACTACACATGCAAAACTTCTAATCCTACTGTGTGAGTGAATTTTTGTTCTTTAATTTGCTTTTTCCAACTCGTTCACGATCCTACGTTATAAAATTTTTAGTACGTAAATAGTAAAGACTATAAACCAAAATAATTACAATAGTTTGAAGTACGTCGTACTCTCCTTTCTCGAGAATGCCAAAATCTAACCGCATCTTCCCATTGGTACCTCAACATACCCGGCGGGACATTTTGCAATTTCTCATCGAGGGTGATTTTTGTCTTATAATAATTTTTCTTCAAAGTACTTTTATTGTCTCTCCATCTTTTTCCCAATGCCTTTTTTACATAAGCATCGGAGACCTCTAAAGCAAACCTCGCCTACAAAAAACACAAGTTAATAAAGTAAATATAAATGAAACTATTTCCCAAGCATTACATATGACATTAACATTTTGTTACCTTAATATTATCGAGGGCTTGGTTTTTGTTGCTATCGGGCATTTGACACCTTGACTCGTAGTTGATAGGCAACATATTCGGATTTCGTGCTAAAATGCCCATGTATCCTGCTAAAAGTCGAGCTTCGATCCAACAGTGACCAAAATCTGTTTTCAGATACCTTGACACGCTCGACTGGATCTAACTCGTATAACTCTCTAAGTATCGTACGACCTCGACCTTTACGCGTCCCACCATTTTCAGCTACAAATGGTATATTATAATATAAGAATTTGAAAAATAAATCAATTATAAGTCAACACGCATGGAATTAATGTAAGTTACTTTGAACTTCCGTATGATCCTCGTGTGTAATCGGAACATTCGAAGATCCAATTGCTGTCTGTTGTTCAGTACTATTTGTTTCTATCGAGTTTGGATCATTTTGAACAATGCTTTCCCTTATAATTTTTCTTCTAGGCATTTTATCTGCAATACACATAAAATGTAATTAAACTTAATATTTAAATACAACAATAACAGCACATATAAAATAGTTGAGTTATATAATAAGACCAAGATGTAATACTAATGTAAGTTACATATAATTAAACAATTGTAAAATCTTACTACATCATTATTCGTAAATATCTTAATCCGTATCCTGACGAACCCATTGAAATTGTGCACTAGTACTAGGGATATTATCGTTTAAGTTTTGTTCTGGAAATGGCAAAGTTTCTGATCTGTCGTCGATGTTATCTTTACTTCCACTGCCCATGTCAAACAAGTCTCTAGGGATGTTACGGAGTACAACGTACCAACCCTCATCAGTTGGATCTTTTGAGTAAAAAACTTGTTTGACTTGACTTGAGAATACATACGGCTCATCTATCGCTTGTTGTCTGTGTGAATCAATCGGTCAAAGTTCACCATTGTAAAACCAAATTGATCTTGCTTGATTCCACGAATGTATTAACATCGCCCAATCACTCGAAATAAGACAACTTTCCATTTGCCGTAGTAATCCAACTCAATTATGTCAAGAAGTCGTCCAAATATTCGACATTTCCTCGATGTGATTATTGTCCCTACCGCTAGCATAACTTGTAATTGCAGAATTAACAACTATTCCACAATTTTGCGTTCTCCTCAACCTCTCGCGATATTTTGTATGAAATTTGAATCCGTTGATGAGGAACGCACTATATCTTTTAACCACTCGATTTGGACCTTGGGAGAGCCATTGAACTTCGTCGTTTACGCTCTTCCCATTCCAAACCTATTGAATGGAAAGTAAACTAAGTAATTAAAAATGTTATGAGAAAGCATTATAATTTGTAAGCGAAAGCTCCATCCACATACCGTTTGGTTGAACCATTCATAAAAAGATTCTGTAAACAACTTATTGATATCTCGATGTTGTGTTCTTCGGGAGCGCGAACGAGATCTTAATATTTGTTTGTACTCACTATGTTAAAGTACAGAGGTGATCTTTGTTAGAAGATAAACAATTTTTAGTTTGAAAATTATTTATAAAATTTGGAGAACTTACTTCCGTAAAGGTTCCAATGATACGTGGTGAAACAGAACATATCGATGTGCTTGTACCCACGATAAATTGTCTAATTCCGCAATTTCAACTTTGCCGATTGGTTGTCCAAAACTTTGGAACAAATAAGTATCGGCTAAGTCATAGTCCATAAGTTCAGCATTCCTATTTGGTCTGTTAAACCTTGTTTCGACATCTTCCAAATATCTCGAGCAGAAGGTCATACATTCCTCTGCTAAGTAGCCTTCAGCAATCGATCCTTCTGGATATCGCTTGTTGCGGCAGTAAGACTTTAATTTGGATAGGAACCTAAACACAATATACAACAGTATCAAAAGTTGTGACTAAAAGCACAGAGGTGAATGAAGGAAAATTTTAAAAATAATTCTTTAAGACCTTTTTATGGGATACATCCATCGATAGAAAATGGGTCCACCAAGAATTGCTTCGTACGGGAGATGAATTATCAAGTGAACCATAACGGTGAAGAAGGAAGGTGGGAAGATTTTCTCCATGTTGCATAAAGTCAAAGCGGCTCGATCCTGTACCTTCTGAAGTTCTTGAACATCCAAAACTTTGCCACAAATGGCTTTCATTATGTTGGATAGTTCAATGATACAAGACGTCACCTTCTTGGACATACAACATCGTAGAGCAACTGGCATTAAATCTTGCATCAATATGTGATAGTCATGTGATTTTAGCGAATATAATCTTCGATCTTTAACACTAACACATCGAGATATATTTGATGCATACGCATCCGAACCTTTATATCCTTCAACACCATGCAAAACAGTTCTTTCTCCGTCTTGGACATTGAGAAAATAGAAGGTGAACCGATATTTCCCATTCGGAAGTGGATTGGGATGAAGATCAGTCGAATTCCATTTGGACTAAATCAAGTCGACTCAAGATTGTCTTTTGATTTTTCGTCGACGTTTAAAATTGTACCCACAATGTTCTCGCAGACATTTTTCTCAATGTGCATAACATCAAGATTGTGTCGTAAAGGTGATGCTCCCAATAAGGCAACTCAAAAAATACTTCTTTTTTCCACAAGTCCGCCTCATTTGGATCGTCCTCTTCGTTGAGCTTTCTTGGCTTCATCATTTGATCTTCTGTTTCTCTGCGTGTTTGACGGTTGGTTCATCTTCCCATAAATGAAATTCATATCTTCCAACATGAATAAGATTTTGAGCCACCGGTCGGGAAGGAGTTTCTCGAACTCTTCAAAGGTCAAATCTGTAACTCGATATCTAAATCTATGATTTTTCGGTAACCACCGACGATGCCCCATGTAAGAGAACTTCTTCCCATTGTACAACCATTGCGAGCATGTTTGTGCAGACAACAAGGACACGATAACGACCCTTAGTACTCCAACCGGATAAATTGGCATAAGCGGAAAGTCATTAATGGTCCACATCAAAGCCGCACGTAAATTAAAGTTCTCCTTTCAAAGACATCGTATGTCTCGACACCACCCATAATTGTTTTAACTCTCCAATAAGTGGTCTGTAAATAAATGTCGATATCATTCCGGGCCCTTTCTCACCGTGGATAATCATAGATAAGATAAGGAAGATTACTTCATGCAAATCCACGGAGGCGATTATAAGGGACAAGCACCATCGCTGGCATCTTGACGCAGTGCTCATGATCTTGAAAGGATTAAATCCATCGATGCTAGCCCAAGCCTCACACTCCTAGGATCGCTTGCAAAGTCTGAAAATTTATTGTCAAATGATTTCCAAGCTAAAGAATCTGCTGGATGCCTTAGTAATCCATCATCGGTTCGTCCATCATGGTGCCACGTCATTGACTCCGCTGTCTTCGACGACATAAAAAGCCTTTGAAGCCTTGGTATGAGTGGAAAATACCGCAAAATCTTGACTGGCTTCTTTATCCTCTGTGCATCATTTTCATCGTCGTTCCCATTTGTGTTTCTACTAATCCAACGGGAGTGGCCGCATACATGACAACATTGTTGGTTTATTCGATCGCCCCAATACAACATGCAGTCATTTGGGCAACTATGGATTTTGTTGTACCCAAGGCCTAAATCTTTTATCATTTTCTTCATATCTTTGCATGATTGAGGGATTTTTGCAAACGGAAACATTTCTCTCAAAAACTCTAACAGCATTGTCAACGAGTTTCCGGTCCACCCTCCCAAACATTTTAACTGGAAGAGACGAACACAGAATGACATTTTTGAAAACTTTGATCCCTCATACAGTTCTTCGTTCATGTCATTAAGTAGCGCGTAGAACTTCGCCGCTTCTCCATTCGGCTCTTCATGAGGTCTACTGCCCGATTCGGTAAATGTAGTTCCACCAATATTACAGTCATCAGATGCCACAAAATCCGCCGTGAACGACTGCGCACCATGATTGTGCATATTAAATGCATCCCGCAACATACCTTCCATGTCATCCCCTCTTTCAGACTGATGGTAATTGGCAGTACAGGATAAGATACATCCATCCTTGAAGAGGAAGTACTAGGCGGGCATTCTCCATGAAAAAGCCATTGCTTATAACCCCGAACAAACCCATCAACAATTAGATGCTCGTATACAACCTCACGATAATGCCAGTTTATGTTGACACACTTCTTACACGGGCAAAGAATCATGTTCTCTTGGCTTGCATATTGAAATGCAAAATTTAGAAAACCCTGCACTCCATTTCGATAACCGTCGCTAACTCTTGACAAATTCATCCAAGAACGGTCCATTTCTTAATTCTTGAAGTCTGATATTAACAATAAACTGCACGGGTTTAGGATTTAGGAATAAGTTATGTATTATGTAAGTTATGTAAGTTGTGTAAGTTGTGTAAGTTGTGTATTATGAAACTTATGTACGTTATGTCTTATGTAAGTTATGTATTATTATGTAAGTAGGGATGTAGGATATTATGTAAGTTTTGTTTTGTGTATTATGTAACTTATTTAATTTATGGATGTTATGTATTATTATGTATTATTATGTAAGTTATTATGTAGGTTATTATGTAAGTCATTATGTTGGTTATGTAAGTTGTGATATGATTACTAATTATGTATGTAAGTTATGATATATGATTGCTAAATTTAAGTTATATAAGTTACGTATTATATGTAAGCTTATGTATGTAGGTTATGTAAGTTATGTAATGTATCAATTTTTAAAATATATATAAATTTAAAATATATATATATATATAAACTATATATAAATATTAATAAGTTATGTAAGTTATGTATTATAAATTTAAGTTGTGTAAGTTATGAATTATGTAAGATATGTAAATTACGTAAGATATGAAATTTGAACTTTAAAATAAATTTAATATTTAAAAATATTCGTGATTAAAAAATAAAATATTTAATATTTAATTGTGAGTAAAATAAAATAAAAATTTAAAATATAACTTTAAATACAATTTATTTAATTAGGTAAATTAAAAATAAAACCTGAATAAAACTGGATATATTTTTCGTGATTAAAATAGCATAAAATTAAAATAAAAGATAATGAAAAGGAAAACATATAAACATTTTTATAGTTTGGACCAATTTATTTATCTATGTTAATATTATTTACACATTTGCAATGGGATTTTGGAAATGAATTACTTGAGAAATGGAAGAAGATTTAATTATTTATGAAGGAAAACATATAAATATTTGAATAGTTTGGACCAATTTATTTATCTATGTTAATATCATTTACGAGCTGTATTATATTTGGGTCCTTACAATCCTTTTTTAGTAACTTATGCTGTAATTAACGGCAATGGTGATGGCAGGACACATGAGAACATTTTAAGTGAGTAAAATAATTTAATACGAAAACATGGCAAACTGGATGGCAGATTACAGCAGAAAAATATAAGGCAGAAAACTAGATGTCAATTTTAAGTGCGTAAAATCATAAAAAATTTGAAAGGAAAACCAGCAAAAAAATGTATACAAAATCGAAGCCCCAAAAGACCAAATTTTCGATACCAACCTGCAAATACATAATCAGCCCATTCACATTTTTATACCACATTTCTGGCCAAATATGTTCTTAACAAATTGAATTGTAAGTAGTAAACCTTTATTCATAACTGTACAAATACCATACATCATTACCATTCAATACAAAGGCTCATTTCATAGTAATCCATTCACAACATTTACCATATGCAAATACTTATACAACATTAACATGACAACCTTTTCAAGCAATTCAAATCTCATGACATACTCAATTTCATGATCTGTTAATTTCGGCAATAGTAAATTACCAATTTTAACTTCAATTTCTGTATCTTATCACACATTATACTAAATATTTATTTAACCTAAGTACATGTAATAATTTAATAAAAATAAAATAGATTAAATCCAGGCTCTGTTGCATACTTTAAGTACATGTTTTTGCATACTTTAATGTATAAAATACATTATACTAAATCACAGTAAAAACCTAAGTACCTGTTTTTGCATACTTTAAGATTTCTACAAAACAGTTACAGACCGGTATGCCTAAAAAATGCAGGAAAACAGTAGCCCATCGACAGACAACAACAATGGTGTGTGAAACGTTGCCTAAAACCAGTTAAATGAAATGAAATGAAGACACCGATTGAAACCATTTCAAGAAATACAATTTCAAACATAAACAAAATCAGTGTACCTACAGGCCGATGAGGAAAACCACTGTCAACGGCGAAATGAAATAACCCTAAAAACTATCACTGAAACAACACCGCCTCAGTTGTATACCCAATAATGAAACCATTCCCAAATCACAGTAAAAACAGTCAAATACAGTACCTGTAGGACGATGAATAGCAACGGACGAAAACCCTATACAGATCAGAGAAGAGAAATTTTTTAAAGGAACATCAAAATTAATTGGGCGAATAAAAAACAGAATAAATTTAATAAACAAGTCAAAACCCAAAGATTACATACACAGAATCGGAACAAAATCGAACCTTTGAAGGCCTATTGTGCGACGTTCGTCTTATCTGGAAGGAGGAAGGAGGCGATTTAGGGATTTCGGATTTCAAGAAATTAGGCAAGAAATGAGGCGATTTTCAGATTTGGGAATTCAAGAAATTGGGCAAGAAGGACGCAACAATTTCACAGAGAAAAGGAGATTTAGGAATTTGGGGGAGACGGATTTGGGGCTGGGGGAAAAGCTTGCTTCGAGGGTATACCCCAAAATTGTTTTCAGTAAGCGAAACGGCAACGTTTTGCGTTGCATTTTCCGGCGTTTTTATAATAAACGCCACTATTGGATTTTATGAATCTCAAAAACGGCGCCGCATTGGCGAACTGTATATACAATTGCGGCGCTTTATAACAAAACGCCACTATTAAATTATTTTCCACAACAGAAACGGCGCCGAATCCGGAAATTTAATTAATTATTGTGGCGTTTCCCTTCAAAAACGCCACAAAAGAAATTTTTGCCAACACTGAAACGGCGCCACATTCCGAAAACTTATTCGATCATTGCTATGAAAACGGCATCGTTTTATAATATAACTTTTGTGGCGCTTACGCATAAACGCCACTAATTTCACAACTTTTGCGGCGTTTCACAAAAAAACGCCACCAATCTGCAACTAGTCAACGGAACGGTGTCGTACTACTTCATTTTTTATATATATTTTTATGCTTTTATTAACAAACACCGCTAATATTTAGCTTTTATAAATTATTTACATTGTTGTTAAAATTTTTAATTCATACATTAAAATTAGGCCATTATTAATATTATTAATAATATTATTTAAAAATTTTATCTGATTTATTAATTTCAATTGTTACAATTTTATAAATTTTAAATTGAAATTATGTATAATTTAAATATTATCAATATTTAAAATTATAAATTATAAATTATTTATATTATTCAATTAATTTATTATAATTTTAAAATTATATATACTCTATTTTTAAGTGAATATATAAATGATTAATATATATATATGTAAATAACACAGTATTAAAATAATTTGTTTCATCATATATAACATACCAATATGTCGACATTCGTCATTAATTAGTAAACTAGCGTCATTTGTGTCACTTAGAACTATAGTATCATAATAATTATTAAAAAACAATACGTATTTGTCATTTTTCTCAAATTGGTACTAAAAAAGTCATAAAACCCTAAATCGCCCAAACCCAAAAACCAAGCATTGTAAACGTTAAATTATAAACTGCAAACCCTTAACCACAAGCATAAACCCCTAAAGCAGTAATTAATTAACCTCTTAATAACATGACTAAATTAAGCACCCTAAACCCCAAACCCTAAACCTTAAACCCCAAACTCCTAAACCCTAAACCCAAAACACCATAATCGGCCCACATCATAAACCCTAAACTCAATACTCCAATATTCACAAAATATTAAACATTATGTAATGATTAACCCTAAAATCCTAAACTATATACGATATACTTTTTAACTTATAATAATCACTAAACCTTAATCCCTAAACTCTCAAACCCTAAACCAAAAACAATATACCTACATAGTAAATCCTAAACCCTAAACTATAATCCAACATAATAAACATTGTATAATGATCCCTAATACCCTAAACGTAACCCAAATTAGATAAATTAAATATATATATATATATAATAACCTACATTATATTAATGCATGGTTAAGACCAAAACTGTGCGTTTTGGTGAAGATCTTTTGCGGCGCTAACAAATAAGCGCCGCTAATAATATGATTTAGCGGCTATTTCTCGTGAACGCCACTAATTCCAGTATACATCAAGATTTAAACGCAGCGTTTCGGTTAATATATATTGCGGCGCTTATAAGAAAGCGCCGCTAATAGTATACTTTTGCGGCGTTTACGGAAAGCGCCACTAATTCAAGTATACGTCAAGATCTAAACGCAGCGTTTAGGTTAATATATCTTGCGGCGCTTCTAATAAAGCGCCGCTAATAATATAATTTAGCGGCGATTTCTCCTGAACGCCACTAACTCCAGTATACATCAAGATTTAAACGCAGCGTTTCCGTTAATATATATTGCGGCGCTTCTAAGAAAGCGACGCTAATAGTATACTTTTGCGGCGTTTCCATAAAGCGCCACTAATTCTAATATACCTCATTACCAAACTCTGCGTTTTGGTCTGTATATATTGCGGCGCTTAACCAAAAGCGCCGCTAATGCTGATGTTTAGCGGCGTTTTATTATAAGCGCCAGTAATTATATTGTACATCAAGACCAAAACGCTGAGTTTTGATTAAGATATATAGCGGCGCTTCTGCTTGCGCGCCGCTAATAGTACTCTTTAGCGGCGTTTGTCTGTAAGTGCCACTAATCCTAATATACATCTAGACCATACTCTGCGTTTTGGTTGTCATATTTTGCGGCGCTTTTAGTAAACGCCGCTAATACTTATTTTTCTGGCGTTTTTTTTAAGCGCCACTAATTCTAATATACATCGATACCAAAACGATGCGTTTTCGTTAAGATTTCTACGGCGCTTCCCACAATACACCGCTATTACTTCCTTTAGCGGCGTTTTAGCATAATCGCCACTAATTATTGTATACATCAATACAAAAACGATGCGTTTTGGTCTTGAGATTTTGCGGCGCATAACGGAAAATGCCGCTAATTATGTTCTTTTACGGTGTTTTGCTTGAAGCGCCGCTAATGCTAGATATTTTGCGGCGTTTTATTTTTTGCGCCGCTAATGCTCCATTTTTAGCGGCGTTTTCCGTCCAAACGCCACAAAATATGCCGCTAAAAGTCTGTTTTGGTGTAGTGATTCCAACTTAGAACTCACCCTCTTTTCAAATCATATTTTAAGTTATGCATAATGGAAATTTTAATCTTTACTATTTATATTATTTCTTAATTTAATTTTTAGCTAAATTTAATCCTTAATTTTTGTTTTAAAAAAATTCAAATTTAATCATTCATTTTTTTAAAGTTGAAATAATATTTTTTAATGAAAATATTAACTAAAATGTTAAATTTTTAATCACAACAGTTTGTATGACAATCGTATGTATTTCATGTTAAATTTTTTTTGAACTTTTATGAGCATTTTTTATATTTTGATTTTAAGTATTTTTTTATTTTTAAAATTTTTAATTATTTATTGACGTGACATATAAGACAAATGGTACTATGACAATATGACGTGCACATTGACTGTCATGCGAGTTGTCACGTCAATAATATTAAAAATTAATGTTTTAGTCAACATTTTTGTTAAAAAACGATTCGACTTTTTTTTTGAAAAGTTAATGACCAAACTTAACTTAAAAAAATTAACAAAATTTATAAACGTTGAAGGTTAAATTTATCATTATGCCTTTAAATTAAACTATTTGATGTGACTAACCTTTCCAAATTTTATCTTATGAAAATGTGATTTAACATATTTTGAATTGTTGCAGCTTTTTAACCATAAAATTCATTGTTTCTCATCATAATTGTGATATCCAAACATAATAATGGGGTAAATTGGACCGTTACTCATTCAATTATTAATGTGTTTCTATTTTGGTTATTAAGCTATAATTTTTCTTTTAATTTCATCACTAATGTTTTCTATCGATTTTGTTTTGATCACTCTTTATTAAATCAATAATGAAAGTGATAGTGTGACCTTTTTAATTGGTATAATAATACATTTAGTCCTCAACACGTACATAGTCTATCAAATTGGTTCTAATTCTAAATAATTTAACAAATTTAACCCTCCACATTTATGAATTCTATCAATTTACTCCCAATTCTTAATAAATATTCAATAAATTTAACCCTTCAGATTTACAAATTCTATTAATGTCTAAGTATTAAAGATTAAATGGGTGTTATTATACCATTTAAAAAAGACCGCATCATCAATTTTGTTAACAATCTAAAAGTGACCAAAACATAATCGATTGGAAATGTTAGTCATGGAATTGAATGTTTTTATAGTTTGATGACCAAAACAAAAACATGCTAATAGCTAAGTGACTAATGGTGTAGTTTACCCTTATTATTATTAGAACTAGTATGATTCCCTCGCTTCATGTTGGATTGATTATTTGTCTGTGTCAAACTATAAAGTACAAATTTGAAGATTAAAATATTCTCTAGTCCTACTTTCAGTTTTAGAAATTTAGACCATTTACTTTTTGGATTTAAAATTTTAGGTCCAATTGTTACCACGGTTAAACTTCTTCTATTAAATTCGATGATGTGATATTTTGAAATTAAAAAAAAATCAAATTTTAATCACGTAACAATAAAAACAATATTGAAAATATTTATATAGATTTTTTTCTTAAAAACATTCATTCAAACTCGTAATGAGAAAATAAAATTTTTGTTGGAATATTGTTCCTAAGAAAATTGACATCAACATTTTGATTGAATTAGTTAACAATATTAAATATTTAAAATAACTAATGACATTATAAAAGTAAAAAAATCAAGTTATATAAAAAATAAAGTAGTATAAAGATCGAATCTCAAGTTTGAACATATTATAAGACTCAAAGTGGCATTTGATTGTTGTCTTATAATGTACAAAAAGAAAAGAAAAAAGAAAAAGAAAGCCTAAAAGAAATAGAAAGCTATGTATCCATCTCTAAGACCCTTAGGACATTTAAATTATATAAAATCATGTAATATTTTAATTGAAAAATTAATAATATTAACTACTTGGACTAATTAATAATATTATAAAATATAGTGACCAAATTACTTTGGAAATTAAAGTGTACCTGTTAAATCTAAAATTTAGGCATAATAGAAGGACCAAAATTAAAATTTAATCATTTTTATAAAATTGCAAAAGGAAAAGGTAAGACTGAGCAAACATAGAAGAAATAAGAAACCATGTGTCAGTCTTTAAGACTAGCTCACGAGTGAACCAATCTAATGCCTCTCTCTGGACTGATACCTCGGTCGGTCCAGTCCGGTTCAAATAACCATGGCTCTAAGTCTCTACACTTCGTACATTTGGAATTTAGTCTTCCTACTTTTATTTTCAAGAATTTAATCCCTCTAATTTTTAGATTTAAAAATCTGATTTTAAATTATGTATGACCATGTAACATTTTAATTGAAAAGTTAGCAATATTAACTATTTGACTAGTTAATAACATTATAAAAATATAGGGATCAAATTATGTTAAAAAATTAAAGTATAAAAATTAAATCTCAAATTTAGACATATTAAAGGGATCAAAATTGAAATATACCATTTTGAACCTTCCTATCATATATAGTTATATAGATTTTGGATTAAACTTGCAGCATCAAACCAATTTAAGACTAAATCTTAGATGATCTTACAAAAGTTCAAGCAAGTGTATAGGAGAAGATAGAAAAGTTCTAGTTGGAATTATCAATGATTGAAGACTTCCTTGTAATATTTCCAGCACTTTAGTCATTGATGGACGATCAGTCGGATCATGTTGAATACATCAGAGGCTCACTATAATGAACTTTCTTGTTATTTCTTATTCTTCAACTATTACTCCATTAAGATTCCAGTTCATAGATTGACCAAGATGCTCGTAAATCCATACGGAAAATATACTTCACTAGTTTGAGACACTCCAACATCAATATTTTTCCTTCCTCCCACAATTTCGAAGACCATCATTCCCTAGCTATAGATGTCAGATTTATAAGAAACTCCGTCAAAGTTTCGATAAACCAATTCTAGGGCAATATATCCAATTATTCCTCTAGCACAAGACATGGAAATAATACTCTCTTTTGTTTCGAATAATTTAGATAAACCGAAATAGGAGATCTTGGGATAGAAGTTCCCATCTAAAAGGATATTGTGAGGTTTTATGTTGAAGTACAAGACCCTTGTGTTGCAACCTTGATGCAAAAATTTGAGTCCTTTAGCAATGCCGAGTGCAATGCCATACAAAGCTTTCCACTCCAATCGATGATTTTGATGGTGCGATCTTTTATCATAAATGAACCTCTCCAATGATACATGGAGCATGAATTCATAAACCAAATCTCTCTTTGATTTCTCAAAGCAAAAAACCAAGTAGACTCACGATATTAACATGAGATGTTCTACTAATGCTAGCCACTTTATTCATGAATTCCTCTCCATTTCTTTTTGATTCACTTAAGACTTTGATCGCTATGAGATGATTTTCAGATAATTTCCCTTTGTATACATTACCATATCCATTAGCCTAATTTATTGTTAAATTTATTTGTCATTTTCTTGATTTCTCCATAAGAGTATCCCCTTGGGGTAAGAGAAATTTGACGAATGCCTCAATCCTAGTATCCTCTTTCTTCTTTCCTTGACATATATGATTTGACAATGAATTTCCTTTGAACCAGAAGACAACGAAGCATATGGCAATAGTAATAGCAACTGCCAGTCCTGCTCATGGAGTATTAATTAGGTTAACCAAATAAACAATGGAATAATATTTGTTGCATCATCAATGCGTAATTCTCATGCACCATCGATAAGTAATTATATTATATTTTATCATTGAAAAGAATAAAAAAATAGTTGAAGGCTTATAAATAAATACAAATAATTTTATTTAAATATAATTAAATAATCATAACAATTATAAACAAATATTAATAACTCTCGGATTTAAGGGATTAGGTTTAAGGGCTGAGGTCTAGGATCTTGAGTTTAAGGTTTTAGCATTTATTTATAGTTAATTATTAATTATGTTTAAATAAAGTTATTATTTATTTATTTATAAGTCCCCACTATTTTTATTTTATTTTCATGATGGTGCATAAGACTTATACATCGATAGTGTATCAAATATTTTTCCTTTAATAATTAATATATTGCAATTTTTTAATAAAAAGTTTGACCACTTCCAAGGATTTATTATTAAGCTAATCATAATAAAAAGGGATAGTACATGCCTGAGGTTGGGGGTGGTAGGAAAGGACCGTAGTGGCATTCTTTAGGATGTTCCAGCTCTAGCCAAGTGCAACTCCCAAGTGGTTAGTAGCAGAAGAATGTTAGATAGTTGATGATGCTGACACCACAGGTTTCACTAAAAGTGTAATATTTCTCTAACTTGATTGTCGGATCTAAAATAATGAGATGTTTTATTCGTTTCTGAAGCAATTACGATTCTATTTTAATATTTAATAGACGAAACATACAAGCAATTTAATTTTGATGGTTAATAAAACACATTATTTATTCAGATCCGAAGTATAAGCGGATTTACGAAAACTATTAGAAAACACCTCTAATAAATTAGAGACTAAAACATAAGAATTACAAAATACAGGGACAATATCGCGACAAAGAAGGATTCATGTTACAATAGTGAGGGCGAAAGCATGATGTCACAACTTTAAAGTCAGGAAATTGACGTTACAACTTCAACAGTAGGTCGCAAATTTGAGGATAGGAAAATTCCAATGTAAAAATCTCAAAAAGAAAGAATCAGGAATGCGGGAATAGAAACTCGATGTCGCGAACTGCAAAGATAATTTCACAACCCACTTCATACCTACTTGCTTCACCCATTTCCTTTACTAATGATTTCTCAATGTAATATCACAGTATTATATATTTATAATTTATTCATAATATAATTTCGACTTACATAATTCTTTTGTAATATATATAAACATATATATTATTAGTATATACTAAAAATATAAAAGAAGAAATGTAAGAATATGAGTAAAGGTAAAACAATATATTTAAATTTCAATTGGCGTGGACAGAGTAAGCATTTATGACAATTATCTCACCCCCAACGCCCATCCACCTTTTCTTTTGACAAATTTCGTTAAATAAGCGCATTGATATAAAATCCATAGAGTGACTCAAAATTTGCTCTCTCTAATTACTCATAACCTACTACTTTTGATTTGTATACTTGTGTTATGAGTATATATTAAAAATCAAATTTCTATCAAATTGTTTCATACCTATGAATACTAGATTTAGCTTCGACTTGAATTTGTACCCTCTAAATGCAATATCCACACTTTGAATAAGTTATAATCCATTGTATCCCTCCCACACACTTAATGAATAAAGGACATTTATGGAATATAGATTTGACATTTAATATTAATAATATGACAAAATAAAAGATATAATCACGAACCATTAAAAGTGGGAACACAGTAATAAATAAGAGAACAATGAGAGTTCTCAAGATAACTCTTCAAAGGGTAAATATAACTTATGTTATTTGTAATAGGCCCAATTTGCCCGGCCCGTTAGTAAAATAAACCAAATAAAATAAAACAATGGTCCAAAAAAAACATAATGTCTAGATTACAAACCCAGTTAAATTAAGTACCCAAACACTATCCTAGCCCAATATCCCCAACCCAATCAGCCCAATCACCTAACCCCACTAGCCTTAACCATAAGCAAAAACCCTAGGCATTCAAATTTCTAGCACCAGCTTGCATGACCAAAGATGCTCCCTCTCGTGCGTGCGCCACCACACCTTCGAGCCACTCCTCACACATGCGCGATGCCTTCACACGCCCCACGCCCACCGCTCCGCACTGCAAGAAGGACAAACAACTCCAACGAACACGGCAAGAAAAAAGAAATGTTAGAAAAGGGCAACAGAGGGATTTGGGAGGATTTCTTTTTATTTTATTTTCTTTTTATTTTTTTCTGTAATTCTGGCCATAAAAAGGCCATTTGAATATTGTAAAGGGGACACGAATTGAGAACACGAAAAAAATTGAAATACTAAGAGGTGATTTCTGAGTTTCTTTTGTTTTCTATTTACCGCTTTTTTCTTTCTTTTATTTTGTGTTCATCAGTTGTTTGTTAAGAACAAAAATAATAAAAGGGAAAGGGAGTACATGCCTCTGTGACCCCGTCGTTGTTCTCATTGGTTTCGTGGATACCAGAGAGGCTAGGGATGGTTTTAGCCTGAGAACGGCGCAAGAGGAGAGAGGAAAGGCAAAGTTTTTTTTTTCTGCTGTTTTTTTAGTGGCCGAATAACCTTGTTTAGGGTTTTAAAGTTGGTTCTTTTGGGGTGTTGAAACGGCGTCGTTTGGGGCCTAAATCAGTGGCCACCAAAACGGCGTCGTATTTGCATACCCGCGCGTCCAACTCGACCCGAACCAGCCGGATCCGCGCGTTTTGGCCTCTAGTGGGATATTTTCGCACTTAGTCCCTCGCCTTTAAAGCGCATCCAAATCAATCTTTTTATTTTTTTGGATTCTGCCTGATATGTCATTGTTGTTTCATTTTGGTCCCTTCTGCCACTATGCGTTTTGAAGGGCGGGGAATATTTCCCATTTAATCCCTCATGTAATGCGCAAGCTTCATTTTGCCTTTTAATTTTCTTTTCTTTTTATTTATTTTCTTTTTTCGATTAAGCATTAAATCCATTTTAATCTCTATTTTAATTTGTTCATTTTAATTAATTTAAATATTTTGGTTCTGTTTTCTTTAATATATTTCAATTTAATCTAATGTTATTTTAATAATTAAACTTATTAGTATAAATTCATTATTGATATTATTTAAATCTATTGAACCATTTTTCTAAAAGTTTTCTTTCGCGTCTTATTTTAAGTTTTCATATATTATTATTAAAATTTAATACTTATTATCTTAATTTATGATAACTAAATATAATTTGTACACTTTGTATAGTTTTATAATATTTATTTTTAAATTTATTGGGATACTATTATTTTATGAAGTATTTGTTTTAACTATATTTTCATTTATTTCAAACTTTCATGTGTATATATATTATTTTAAACTTATTTCAATATATAATTCCCTTCTTTCATGTTGCTTTTTTTGTTATTTAAAACTTGTTACATTTTATTTAATTCGCTTGTTACTTTTTTAATATTAGTTTTTAAATCATTTTGCTTGCTAATATGGATGTTAGTATTTGCATAATGTAGGATATAAAATTGTTGCTCTTATGTATATGATATTGTTTATTCGTATATATTAAATCTTTGTTACTCATTAGTGTATGCTTTAGTTTATGAATCCTCATCTCGCATGGTACATTATTATTCAATCGTTTTTATCCATTCAAAAGATTACGTTTAATATCATTTAAGTATCAAAACCAATTTACTCAAAAAAAATTTTAAGATAACGCAAAGTTCGGTATTTAGGATCTTCGAAAGAATTGAGCCCTAACGTATTGGGTTCCAATTTTCCTCATCGAATCTAAATAATCGAGTTTATTCTTTAATCAAATCACACAAATAAAAAACTCATTCTCGGGAATTCGATATGTTGTATCCTAACGCATTGAATACGACATATGGTTTTCTCGAGATGAGGATTTTTTCTAAATAATGAATAAAAATAAAGGCAATATTCGATATTTAGGGATTTTGTGAGATTGAACCCTAACTTACTGGGTTTTGATTTTCTCATTTGACCCAATTAATCAGAAATCCTTCTCAAAATGTATAGGTTTCAAAAGTCAAGAGATAAATTTAATTTTGAGGATTTAAAATGTTACGCTCCAACTTACTGAGTGTGACGATTTATTTCTTTGAAATAAGTGAGTCTCATCGTCCAATTCATTTTACTCAAATTTTCTTTTCAATGGATCGTATTTTAAAATCTTTTCAACATTAAGACATTAAACAATCGGTTCGGTACCAATTTTGGGCATTACGAGGGTGTTAATCCTTCCTCGTGCGTAACTAGCTCCCGAACCTATTTTTTCAAATCTTGTAGGCCAAAATCGTTTTAAGGTGTACCGATCACACCTCAACAAAGGATCGGTGGCAACTCCCATTTTCATTTTTAAAAGTCAATTCCCATTTTTCAAATCCATAAAAAATGGTTTCGACAGCTTGACGACTCCACTGGGGAGATTTAGAAAGTCAAGCCGTAAAATTGATTGTTTTTTGTCTTATTGTTGAAAATTAAAAAGTTGATTTGAAAAATTACGATCTTCTCTTTGCATTTGTTTACATGATTACTGTAAATTGAGCTCTATATTTTGGCATCATATTGCATAAAGACTATTTAGTCTTACCCTTTTAAGTGGGAGTGAGAAGCTACTCCTTCGTGAGGTTTTCACCTCCGTGCAGGATAGTGGATCACTTTCGGGATACATCCGTACCTATGTCTTCGTGAGATTTTCATCTCCGTGCAGCCATAGGGAAATGTATTCCCCTGAACTAAACTCGGTCTATATGAGCCTATAATGGGTGAAGATCGAGGAATCGACTGGTTTGGGTACCTTATCTTTAGAGCCAAACCTCATATAGTGGACTTAGGAACTTAACCTAGATAGAGCCACTCCAAATCCCTAGTGGCTACCAGACTAGGTACTTTTGTTTTCCTTACTTGCTTCTGTTTTGTACTAACCCCTCTTGTTGTGTTTTGATTATGGTTGCATTGTATTTGCATCTTAGGAAAGAGATATCGATTCAAGTTTGATTACTAAATTAGAAAGCTTGTCATGGAATACGAATTCCTTGATAAAGTGGAAAACAATACGAATGCCTGAATATATTCTAAGAAATACAAGAAGGGTGATGAAATAGTTCGTGACCCTTGCTTCGTGGCCTGAGGATTCAAGGCGATTGTCTAAGAGCCTTTGACGTTCCAACTCCCTTGAAGAAGCTGAAGAGCCTTATGAAGATGGGCAGATGATGGATCGTGACCAAGATCAAGAAAAAGAGCTAGCAGTGGCATCCCTTGGAAATTTGCAAGATTTATATACGGATAAAGGAAGGGATCGATGTTGTCTCTTGGAATATAAGGGTGAGGTCGTACATGCATCTGCTTTATGTAAAGGAATTTACTTTCTAGTAAAGTTTTTTAAGTGTAATTGAATCAGAATCAACGTCTCTTGAGGCATTCATTTCATGCATTTGCATTACATGCATTAAAATCCATTGGAAGTGCCTAATAGAGTAAGTTCATTTTAGCTAATCTGGAAAACCAGCCAACCAAACACCCTTACGGTACTCGTCGCAAAGCTAAGGAAATGGATCAAAGAATAGAGAAACTGGAGCAAATGCAAAAAGAAACGCAAGATCAGCTACAGAAACAAATGAAGGAGCAGTTCGAAAAAATTCAACATGACATGACAGAAAAAATGAGGGAGTCTCAAAACGACATGATGACCAAGCTAACACAACTATTGACCAATGGAGTAAATAAGGGGAAAGGTCCTATGGTTAATAATGAAGAAGAAGAGAAGGATGGACCTCTATATCCTTCAGGCTTTACGCCTCCGCATGTGCAAACTCAAGCTGAGGTGCATCCGCGTAAATCCTTTGTTTCAATTAGACCTCAGTAGTTTCAAGATGGTGTTTCAATGCCGATGAAATTTCAGACTGGATCAGGTTCTAATCCTAGAGATAACCCAGTGATTCTTGTTATTCCTGATTTTAATGAAATGGCTGAAAAAGAGAAGGCAAACGTCGAACTGTCAAAACAATGGGAAGATAAGTGTAAATGGTTGGAGGAAAAATTCAAAGCCCTGGAAAGCGCCGATAGTCACCATGGAATCGATGCTAAAGATTTGAGCTTGGTTCCAGACTTAGTACTCCCTCACAAGTTCAAGATGCCTGAATTTGAGAAATATAGTGGGACCAGTTGCCCTGAAGCCCATATCACCATGTTCTGTAGGAGAATGACTGGGTATATTAACAATGATCAGCTATTAATACATTATTTTCAGGATAGCCTCATTGGAGCAGCGTCGAAATGGTACAATCAGTTGAGTTGTACCGAGATTGGTTCATGGAGGGACCTAGCACAGGCATTCATGAAACAATACGGGCATGTAACAGATATGACCCCCGATAGAATCACCTTGCAAAATTTGGAAAAGAAATCGAATGAAAGCTTTAGACAACATGCACAGAGGTGGAGAGAGGTTGCAGTCCAAGTTCAGCCGCCACTCCTAGAGAAGGAGACGACAATGCTCTTTATCAACACATTGAAGACCCCGTTCATCACTCAAATATTGGGAAGTGCTTCGAAGAGTTTTTCAGATATAATCATGAATGGCGAAATGATTGAAAATGCCATAAAAAATGGAAGAATAGATGGTGGAGAGAGTAACAAAAAGTTAGTTTCAAAGAGAAAAGAAGATGAGATGAATAACATAGGTTACTCAAGGTCAGTAAGTCATCCAGATAAAGTGGTCGCTAGTCAATAAGGTGCACTGAGACAAGAATCTGGAGTGAAACCAAGTACTGAGAAGCTCCAGTTCACACCAATTCCGATGTCGTATAAGGAGCTGTATCAACGCTTATTCGATGCGCACATTGTTGCCCCTTTCTAATCAAAGCCCCTGCAACCTCCGTACCCCAAGTGGTATGATGCAAATGCACATGTGATTATCATACGGGAATTGGGGGACATTCGATAGAAAATTTCACCATCTTTAAAAAGTTTGTTGAAATGCTCATTAACATGGGTGTTGTCAAGTTTGATGACTTCAGTGCAGAAAATCCGTTACCTAATCATAATTGATAATGGAGTGAATGCAATTCATGAAGAAGAGTGGGAAATGTTCACATCGACGAAAAGCAACTGAAGAAGGGACCTTGTTAGATATCCGCCCTTATAAATTCGGGAGTGTTCTAAGCAATTGGGCTGCGGAAGAAAGCCCTGTAGTTTTTAGAACTTATTTAGAGTAATGTTTAGAACATTTTTGTTGTTTTTAGCTTAAAAATGATAGAAATTTCCTTTGTGAAATAGGCTCATGTCTGAAAATTATTATTTTAATGAAATACATCTTTTCAATTATTACTGAGCCAATATTTTCATTCTTTACAAACAATCCCAGATTCTTTCATTCTTTTGGATTTTCTTCCAAATTATTATTCATTCATTCATAATCATATGGCCCAAATAATTATTCATGAATTTATACATTCTTTTGTATATTCTTCGGTACTTATTATGGGTCCCCAGATATCAATTACGTGAATAACTCTGCTACGGACCCAGATTTTCCTTTTGAGCAGGGCACGTGTTTAGAGGGATCTCATGACTTTTAAAATGACAAAGATTGTAGCTTATCTCTGGACTTGTTAAGGATGGTTGAACAAGAGGATAGACAGATCCTACCCCACAAGGAATCATTAGGAATTGTGAGTTTGGTGAAAATTAGAATTGACCTGACTGCAAAGACGAAGCAAGACCTTGTTGAGTTACCTCTAGAGTTCAAAAATGTCTTTGTATGATCATACCAGGATATGCCCGGGTTAAGCGCTGATAATGAAATCTGCACAACAGTACGATGTCAGAAATCTACAGTATGAACGATGTAATTCTTTGCCGGGGCAATGCCTTTCTCGTTGAGTCAGCATAGCTTTGCCCATTTGAAGTCGGGTTTCCATCCCTTCAAGATGTTGTTGGATTTTATCCTGATTGAAGAGGAAGATCAAAAGTTTTCTGTCGTAGGTTCGCCCCAGAAGTCTCTATGAAGGAAATCCGATATTAAAAAAGATTCTTCAAAAAGGATAACAAGGATTTGCCTAACCCTATGAGTTCATATTCAATAAATAAATAAATAATAAAAAGAATAAAAAGAAAAGAAAAATTGAAATAAAAAAAAGCAATGAAAAAAAGAAAAAAGAAAGGAAAAAGAAAAATTAAAAATTAAAAAAAATCAAAATCAAAAACAAAAAAAGAAGAAAAATCAAAATCAAAATCAAAATCAAAGTCAAAATGAAAATTAAAGAAGAGAGAAGGAAAAAGAAAAGGAGAGGTCAATGCGAAAACCCGCAAAGGGCGCTTTGTGACCAAAGGTGGCTTTGAGTTGAAAACCTGAAAAGGGCAACTCAAATTTTGAGCAAAATGGGGCATGGACATCACCATTATCGAAGACTTCTAATGGGCATTTCTTAACTATTGAGATCATTAATTACTTCATCAAATGGATAGAGGCTACTTCATGCGTCAATGCCATCATATACTGATGGTATTGGAAAATGCATTGAACTTGAATGATAGCACGATAGCGGAGAGCTGTAATCAATTCGAAATCAGACACCATGGTTTGTCACTATATTGCAAGACAATGAATTGCAAAAATGATTGAGACTTACAAGGACTGGCATGAGAAATCACCATTTGCCCTCCTTGTTTGTCGAATATCTATCAAGATTTCTACCAGAGCAACTTTGTTCTCTTTGGTTTACGGGGTTGAGGTAGTTTTACCTATTGAAATCCCCTCTCTCCAGGTATTAGAGTTGAAGGATCCAATCACGATGTGATCAGTTGGACCTAAGAAAAAGGTTAAAAGCTATTCATCAGGGTCGGATGTACTAGAAACAAATGATACGAGCCCATAATAAACAAGGTCGTCTCAGAGAATTCCATGAGAGGGCTGGATGTTGAAGAAGATCCTTCCTCAACAAAAGGATTATAGAGGGAAATGAATGCCAAACCGGGAATATCCCTATGTTGTAAAGAAGATTTTTTTTCAGAGAAGTACTGGTCCTAGGTGAGATAGCTAATCCTATAAACTCGGATCCAGTCAAGAAATACTTCGTTTAAAGAAGAAGAAAAGACCAACGTGAAAACCCGCAAAGGGCACTCTGAGTCAGAATATATGACAAATGAAAAAAATGAAAATGAAAAATGAAAAATGAGAAAGTAAAAATGGGGAGGTTAAGGGGAAAACCCGTAAAGGGCACCTTAGGCCAAATAGGATTTGAGTTGAAAACCTGAAAAGGGCGACTCAAATATTGATCAGAATGGGACATGAAGTGATCAGAGCAACTCGTATCTTGATCAGATTGGGGCATGTGGTAATCTTGTTATATATAAAATCAACAAGAAAGGGTAGGCGACATCTTGGGGCATCGACAAAGCACTGTGGATCTCCTAAACACATGTCAAACTCAAAATGGTCTTCAGAAAGTTTGTATAGAGAAGTTCAAGCTGCGATATCTGGGGCACCCAATTCTCATATTATTTATATTGAATTTGTTGTTCTTGGAATACTTTTTTCTTTTCCAAGATATACATTCTCGATCAATTTCTTTATTATCCTTCTTTACTATTTTTGATAACTTATTCATTTTGAGCTATGCCCAGGACCAACTTTATTCTTATGCATTGGAATAATGATTAATGGACTAATAAAAATTTCACAAGGGAAGTTTTGCATATTACTTTGAAAAGTTTCTAAATAATATAGGAACCTGAAACAGGACTATTGTTTAGAACACACCAAATTTAAAGGTTGGAAATTTGAGAAGGAAGAGTCTAAATTTGGACTATCTCTTTGGATTTTGTGGTCAAATGCATTGATTGAACAAAATGACAAGAGGTTACCTCAGAGAAGAGAGCTTTCATTTGCGCATGAGTCTTTGGTACGACACCCTGAGAATGGTGTAAGGAACTAGAACGATTTAGGTCATGTATCCTTGAATTGTGACTAGAGAGGATTGAGGAAAAGCCACATATTTCTGCCCTTGGATTGCAGTGGGAGAATGATGGTATAAATTTTGCGCCCTAATGGTTTAAACTTTGAGGTTTACAGTGGGGGGCAACCTGGCTAAATGTTTCTTCAGAAAAGCCAGTCAAGCAAGAAAGCGTTGTAGCACGTCAGTCACAAAGCTTTAATAAACTTGGAGTAATGACAACCTAAGCGGGATCATTCTCGAAAAAAATAAAATTCTGCGTTCATGCAAGTATTATTCACATGTCTAGTTAGGAGCATTGGATTCATTTTGATCATGACATCTTAATCATTAGGCATAATTAGGTTCATTATACAAGTCATATTCCCCAGAGAACAGATCAGTGAAGATAGCGGTTCTTGTCTTCCTGCATCGACAACAAAGCAGATCGAAAATACCAGTTTTACTTCCCAGGCGATGCAGTGGAACAGATTAAAGCCACATCGGTGAATCTTGCTTCCTTGACATTGCAGTTAAAAAGATTAAAGCCACAGCGGTGAATCCTACTTCCCAGGCGATGCAGTGGAACAGTTTAAAGCCACATTGGTGAATCTTGCTTCCCCGACATTGCAGTTAAAAATATTAAAGCCACAGCGGCGAATCCTACTTCCCTGGCGGTGCAGTAGAACAGATTAAACCCATATCGGTGAATCTTGCTTCCCCGACATTGCAGTTAAAAAGATTAAAGCCACAACGGCGAATCCTACTTCCCAAGCGGTGCAGTGGAACAGATTAAAGCCACAATGGCAAACCTTGCTTCCCCGCCATTGCAGTTAAAAATATTAAAGCTACAACAACGAATCTTACTTCTCAAGTGGTGCAGTGGAACAGATTAACGCCACAACGGCGAATCTTGCTTCCCCGATATTGCAGTTAGAAATATTAAAGCTAAAACAGTGAATCTTACTTCCCGTTCAGTGGAATAGATTGAAGCTACAACAGCGGATATTGCTTCCTCGACATCACAGTTAAACAGATTAAGGTTACGAGTTACAAATCCTATCACCCTGATGTTACAGTGGAGTGGATCGAAACACCAATTCCTATACCTCTGAAGATGCAGTATGATGGAATGAGGCAACTCGAAGAAGAAGAGCACCAAGGTCCAAACTTAACCTGGCAAAATCGGCCATTTTTAGTCTTTGCTTTGTTCCCGTTTCATGACAACGAGCAAAGAGGGGCAGATGTAATAGGCCCAATTTGTCTGGCCCGTTAGTGAAATAAACCAAATAAAATAAAAAAATGGTCCAAAAAAAACATAATGTCCAGATTACAAACCCAGTTAAATTAAGTACCCAAACACTAGCCTAGCCCAATATCCCCAACCCAATCAGCCCAATCACCTAACCCCACTAGCCTTAACCACAAGCAAAAACCCTAGGCATTCAGCCCTAGCACCAACGCCATAGCCAGCATGCTCCCCTCTCGTGCGTAGCCACCACACCTTCGAGCCACTCCTCACACATGCGTGATGCCTTCACACGCCTCCACGTCCATTGCTCTGTACCTGCAAGAAGGACAAACAACCTGCAACGAACACACGGTAGTAAAAAAGAAATGTTAGAAAAGGGGCAACAGAGGGGATTTGGGAGGATTTCTTTTTATTTTATTTTCTTTTTATTTTTTCTATAATTCTGGCCATAAAAAGGCCATTTGAATATTGTAAAGGGGACACGAATTTAGAACACGAAAAAAATTGAAATACTAAAAGGTGATTTCTGAGTTTCTTTTGTTTTTTATTTACTGTTTTTTTCTTTCTTTTATTTTGTGTTCATCAGTTGTTTGTTAAGAACAGAAATAATAAAAGGGAAAGGGAGTACATGCCTCTGTGACCCCGTCGTCGTTCTCATCGATTTCGTGGATACCAGAGAGGCTAGGGATGGTTTTAGCCTGAGAACGCTGCAAGAGGAGAGAGGAAAGGCAAAGTTTTTTTATGTTGTTTTTTTAGTGGCCGAATAACCTTGTTTAGGGTTTTAAAGTTGGTTCTTTGGGGTGTTGAAACGGCGTCGTTTGGGGCCTGAATTAGTGGCCACCAAAACAGCATCGTATTTGCATACCCGCGCGTCCAACCCGACCCGAACCAGCCGGATCCGCGCGTTTTGGCCTCTGGTGGGATATTTTCGCACTTAGTCCCTCGCCTTTAAAGCGCATCCAAATCAATCTTTTTATTTTTTTGGATTCTGCCTGATATGTCATTGTTGTTTCATTTGGTCCTTCGCCACTATGCGTTTTGAAGGCGGGAATATTTCCATTTAATCCTCATGTAATGCGAAGCTTCATTTTGCCTTTTAATTTTCTTTTCTTTTTCTTTTTATTTATTTTCTTTTTCGATTAAGCATTAAATTCATTTTAATCTCTATTTTAATTTGTTCATTTTAATTAATTTAAATATTTTGGTTCTATTTTCTTTAATATATTTCAGTTTAATCTAATGTTATTTTAATAATTAAACTTATTAGTATAAATTCATTATTGATATTATTTAAATCTATTGAACGATTTTTCTAAAAGTTTTCTTTCGCGTGTTATTTTAATTTTTCATATATTATTATTAAATTTAATACTTATTATCTTAATTTTATGATAACTAAATATAATTTGTACACTTTTTATAGTTTTATAATATTTATTTTTAAATTTATTGGGATACTATTATTTTATGAAGTATTTGTTTTAACTATATTTTTCATTTAATTCAAACTTTCATGTGTATATATATTATTTTAAACTTATTTCAATATATAATTCCCTTTCTTTCATGTTGCTTTTTTTTATTATTTAAAAACTTGTTACATTTTATTTAATTCGCTTGTTACTTTTTTAGTATTAGTTTTTAAATCATTTTGCTTGCTGATATGGATGTTAGTATTTGCATAATGTAGGATATAAAATTGTTGCTCTTATGTATATGATATTGTTTATTCGTATATATTAAATCTTTGTTACTCATTAGTGTATGCTTTAGTTTATGAATCCTCATCTCGCATGGTACATTATTATTCAATCGTTTTTATCCGTTCAAAAGATTACGTTTAATATCATTTAAGTATCAAAACCAATTTACTCAAAAAAAATTTTAAGATAACGCAGAGTTCGGTATTTAGGATCTTCGAAAGAATTGAGCCCTAACATATTGGGTTCCAATTTTCCTCGTCGAATCTAAATAATCGAGTTTATTCTTTAATCAAAACACACAAATAAAAAGCTCATTCTCGGGAATTCGATATGTTGTATCCTAACGCATTGAATACGACGTCTGCTTTTCTCGAGATGAGGATTTTTTTCTAAATAATGAATAAAAATAAAGGCAATATTCGATATTTAGGGATTTTGTGAAATTGAACCCTAACTTACTGGGTTTTGATTTTCTCATTTGACCCAAATAATCGGAAATCCTTCTCAAAATGCATAGGTTTCAAAAGTCAAGAGATAAATTTAATTTTGAGGATTTAAAATGTTGCGCTCTAACTTACTGAGTGTGACGATTTATTTCTTTGAAATAAGTGAGTCTCATCGTCCAATTCATTTTACTCAAATTTTCTTTTCAAAGGATCTTATTTTAAAATCTTTTCAACATTAAGACATTAAACAATCGATTCGGTACCAATTTTGGGTGTTACGAGGGTGTTAACCCTTCTTCGTGCGTAACCGGCTCTCGAACCTATTTTCTCAAATCTCGTAGGCCAAAATCGTTTTAAGGTGTACCGATCACACCTCAACAAAGGATCGGTGGCGACTCCCATTTTCATTTTAAAAGTCGATTCCCATTTTTCAAATCCATAAAAAATGGTTTCGACATTATTAATGTGATATGAAAGATTATTGGCCACATATGTGACATATGCCTAAATATTTTGTTTCTGTTAATATTCTTTGAGGAAGGATATGAGAATGTAGTAATAAATTCTATCATTATAGATAGAAATTATAGAAAGTATTTATCTTATTTGGTACTAGAACAAACAAATATTATTCTAATATTTGATAGTACAAAATTAGTCGAAAGCTCTAGAAGAGCTAATATATTAATATCTTGTGATGGTTAGTCCATTGGTTTTAAAAGATATTTATAATGGATCTTATATTGAGATTGTGAATAAAAAAGATTATATTTCATATGAATCACTATTGCTATAAAAGGATGAAAAGAGAGGATTGGGTTATTAATTTATATTTATTTTATAATCTTTGTGATCTTTTTTGTCATCATCCCCATTAAGGGATTGGAAGCAAAATATTTGACTGTGAAAGATCTATTTATGAGTAATAAAATATTATAATTCTATCTAAAGCTCGTTATGGTTGAATGTACCTAAATTTGCAAAAAAATTTAGATATATAAAGATTTTGGCATATTCCTTGAAGCGAATACTACATATAATTGTTTAGAAATTATATTTATTTTGTTGAATTAGTGACATTATAATATTCACATTGATTTAGATATTTCCAGTAGTAAACATCACAATAGCACTTACATGTGAATACAAAGTAAAAGGAATGATAGTAAAATTATTAATTTGTTACAATTTAGTACAATTGAAACACATGTTAAAGTAAAACAGAAGTTTACTAATACAAATGCATTTACTACTTGGCGTGACCAGTTAGACCATCCTGGATCATAAATGATGCGAAAATTAATTAAGAATTCATGTGGACATTCATTAAAAATTTTCTGGTTCTTGTATTTCTGAAACGAATATGGGTCCATTCATATGTTGCTTGTTCTCAATGAATTATCATATGTTGCTTGTTCTCAATGAAAATTGATTATTAGAAACTCAATAGCTAAAGTTGAAATTTAATGTCTTGCATTTTTGAAACGAATATGGGCTCATTCATCCACCATGTGGATGGTTTTGATATTATATGATTTTGGTAGATGCATCTACAAAATAATCACATATGTGTTATCAATTTGCAACCTGTCATTTGCAAGATTACTTGTTTAAATAATTAATATTAAATCATGCAATTAAGACAATTCATCTTGCTAATACTGATGAGTTTATATCTCAATCTTTTATTGATTGAGTTTGAAAAATTTTTGTAAAAGTTTACGCATAATGGTTTAGAGAAATTATTGATTGAACATCTCTGATTAATGTCAAAACCATTACCTATGAGAACTAAACTTCCTATTTCAACATGAGATTATGTTGATTTATGTGTTGTACACATCAAGTCAATAAGTTATAAATACCCCCCATTCCAATTGGTTTTTAATCAAGAGCTAAATATTTCTCACCTTTGAATTTCTTTTATGTGCGTTTATGTTCCATTTGCTCCACCACAATGCACAAAGATGAGCGAATCCTCAAAGAAAGTTGAAAATATATATTAATTATAAGTTTATTTATATTATTAGATGTTTGAATGTATTCCAGATTTAATTATGACATGATTAGTGATTACAATTTTGATTCGATAGTTTTCCGATATTAGGGGGAAAGAAATAATAACTGGTAATGAGTTAGGGGGAGAGTAATTTGAACCAGAAGTTCAATAAGGATAACTCATTACAAGTTAACTGTTAGATGTATTTACAAACTTAATGAGAATAACCAAATGTTATATACCATCTAATATTTTAATTTGAATCAAAGTCCCAATAAGACAATCAATTAGAATAAATAATAAATTGATTGGTTTCAAAGATAAAAATTCTTCTAGATGGTTATATAGTTGAGGCGAGTGCTCAAGAAGAAACCCAAAATATAACTAATAAGTAAAACTTCAAAAGAGATTCAGATGCCTAAAACTGAATTTTAAAATAATGAAAATAAGAAATCTGGATAAGTTATGTCAATTCGAGAAAATGTGGAACCAAATAATAAAAGTGGACGACAATGGTTTTGCATGCAATATTATTATTGAAATAATGAAATAAAAAGAAGATCTTAAATAAATCTATTGAGAAATATAAATATGGAATAAATTAATCAAAATAGAAAGACGCAACTCAAGTACAATTAAATTCGTGGAGTTTTTGGACCAGTAGTCCAAATATCTAAAGGTATAAAGCCAATGAGGGTGCAATTGAAGTAGTTTTGCAAAAGTGGGATAAAAATATGAAGTTTTCACTAAGTCCTGGCATTGATTATGAAAATATATAATATTATTTTGTGGTGAATGCAATAACCTTTAGATATATTATTAAGTTGACAATTCATAAAATATTTAACTTGCCTAATGGTTATTATTACAACCTTTTATGAATCACTAGATAGTAAAGTTTATATTAAAATCCTTAAAGGATTTAGGATGCTAGAAGTATATTGAAATTCTTGAGAAATTGTTCATTTATCGAATTGAAATAATTTGAACATATGTGATAAATTTGACTTAGTGAATAGTAGTTGAAGGAGGATCATAAAATGATCCAAAATACCTATTTGTGTTTTTATTAAAGAATCATTATTAAAGTTTGTTATGGTTATTGTTGAATCTCTGAAGAGATCAAAATATATTTCCCCAAATTTCCCTAACCCGTGACTTTTAAAAGAATGGTAATATAAATACTTATCAATTACATTAAAATAGTCATTTGAAAAACTAGTATTTAAGATGGAATACGTAGAATATGAGAAAATATATGATGTTTTTGTAATAGCCCGATTTTAACCCTAATCAGAATAGTGGTTTCGGGACCACAAATTGAGTTGAAAAATATTTTAATATTATTTTCGTGTTAATTATGTGTGAATTTACATGTGTGAAAGTTTCATGAATTAATTTTATTGTTTGTGTGCTTAATTTGAAAAAAGAGGCTTAATCTCGTAAAATAAAAATTTGATGGTTAATTAAGAAAGTGCCTAATTGTTGTTGTCTTTATAAGTTGGAGGTCTTATGTTGTAATTTAGCCAATAATAATAGGTAGTGGATGGCATAATAATGATATGTGATTTATATATATATAAATAATAATAATAATAAAAGTTAAAATAATAATAATATAATAATATATGTTATAATAAAACAAAACATTAAAAAATACCACCATTTTATGTTCATCTTTCTTCACCGAATGTAGAAAAGAAAAACAAGGTTTGAAAGCTTGAAACATTCGGCCATTTTGAAGCTTAATTTAAGGTTAGTTTTTGTTCGGTTTTTGATAATTTTTACGTTTTTGAGATCGTTGTTTTGAATACTTCAAAACCCATGTCTTAATTTTGTGAATTGTTGATGATTTTGAGAAATGTCATTGATGAATGCTTGAGCTTTGTGATAGTTGATGATGAAATATGAAAGATATGTGAAAGATTAACATGTTTTGTCTTTGAATTTTTGATGAATTTGAGTAATTAGGGTTGAATTTTTGATGAAATGTGTGGGCTTGTATGGACACTAGGAATATTCGGCCCTTAAGGAGTGTAGTCAAATTTTGTGTGTTTTGTGTTTTGAGTAAAAAGGACTAAATTGTAAAAAGTGTGAAATGTTAGGGGAAAAAATTGTAATTTGACCATTTATCTGTTTTTAGGCTAAATTGAATAGAATTGTGTTTAAATAAGCTTAATTTGAATATGTTTAGATCAAAAATTAAAGAAATCGGATTTGGATCGGGGAAAGACAAAAGTGGTCGAGTAGCTGATTTAATAATTAACGACATCCGAGGTAAGTCGATAAGCATATAAATGTTGATAAATTATGATATATATTTATGCTATATTATGAATGAGATTATCATGAATTTTTTTTTTTGGTATTGCCGAATGCATATATGATTGGGAGATTAAATTCCAAGTTCGATTCATTCGAGATTTAGTATCCGGAAGTCTCGTACGAACCCTAGGAAATAGTTAGGATACATATTTCATGACATAGGATTTTCGATATGTGTTATCGTGAAAGACCACGTCTGGGACGTTGGCATCAGTTTGTGTTTACGTGTAAGACCCTATCTGGGACAGTGGCATCGATATATGTTTACATGTAAGACCACGTCTGGGACGTTGGCGTTGTACGAGTTTTCCAATATCCGCGTATCCTTTTTAGTTCCGAACGGTTCAACGGGAAATGTTCAGTAAACATTGATTGTGAAATTGAACTACCTGTTCAGGTATGTGTTAGTTAATTATATATATGAAAACGAGGTGAGTTGATTTCTTGACATTATATAAGATATGTGAATATAAGCTGAGAAATATCATGATTGTATACAAATTTGATTTGGCTTATAGCATTATTCATGATGACAAGAGTAAAAGTTTATATATGTTTATGAAAGACCATATTCGGCCATGTATTTTGTATATGTGATCAACGTATAATATAGTAGTAGATGATAATTCTTTACTGTGAATGATGTGAATTTTATCTTTATTAATTCAATGTTACAAGTCATAATTATTATACATGTTTATGCTTATGACTTACTAAGTTCCAATTAGCTTATTGTGTGTTTGTATTTGTTTACTTTGTTTTATAGATTTTAAAACCGTTACTCGGGGATCGTCAGCCAAGCCCATCACACTATCGACATTTTCTTTGGGTACTTTGCTAAGTTATTTTCAAGTATATGGCATGTATAGCATAGTTAAAATGTTGATTTTGGAACCAATGTGTATGTGTAATTAAAAGCCATGCGAAAATGGCTTATCTCTTTTTGTTTGAATTTGGCTT
Source organism: Gossypium raimondii (assembly GCF_025698545.1). NCBI lineage: Eukaryota > Viridiplantae > Streptophyta > Magnoliopsida > Malvales > Malvaceae > Gossypium > Gossypium raimondii. The sequence continues at coordinate 46,058,392 of NC_068575.1, forward strand.
TGATGCATATAGTTTAAGGGACAATATGGAGTATATGCTTATGTTATCATGTGCATGGTTAATTAAGTTTAGGTAATGTATATATTCGGCTAACGCAAATATGTTTGATAGGTAAAGTTTAGTATTATTGCTTTTGACATATTGGATTTAGATGATGCTTTGGTTAAGCTTATATGGCTTAAAAATAGGTTCATGAATTGAATATTATTTCTTAGTTAATGGATGATTAAACACCTATGCATGTTCAGCCTTATAGGTTGTTATAAGTCTACGTGTAAAGAACTCATATTTTCGGACATGATATGTATTAAATGGTTAAATAATGTTTTGAATATATATCGTGAATTGATAAATATTAGGTTTGAATATGTTAAATGATTTTGATTAAATGTGTATAAATTACATGAAATTTGTCGGCTATTTAAGCATGACATATCTATTGTTTTAATACTACATGCATTCGGTTATGACTCATATATTTGAGAAATTTAAATGTTATGGCAAATTATTTGTTATAATAGAATGAATATGTAATGGTGTGGTTGTTAATTGATAAGTTTTTTATTTATTTTGTGAATAAATATGTTTATTTGACATAACATATTATATCTGGATGTTTTGCTTTTATTTATTTATTTATTTATTTATTTGACTCAAATGAATTGCACATCTATATATGAATTTGGTAATAAGTTAAAATGTAAATTGATATGAAAGGTATTTAAGTTCGAATGTGCCATGAGTACTAGAATTCGATTGTGATGATAATACTTGCATCGTTAATTGTTTTGATGGTTTAGTATATGTCAATAAAGTTGACTATTAAGTATCGAATAAATGATAAATTTTAATAGTGCTGATTTGTAATTTATGATTTGTAATTGAATCTATTTGTGATTAGTTAAGTCTGTCAAAGTCATAAAAGTAACTTCATGATTAAGTGATTAAGAGTGTTCCATGATTATGTTTTATCCTGTTATTTTCGGTAATGCCTCATAACCCTAATTCGGTGATGGATACGGGTTAGGGGTGTTACAGTTTTCATGAGGAGAGTACATATGCGTTGCACTCTTTTTCCATTAATCGAGGTTTTGTCCTATTAGGTTTTCCTAGTAAGGTTTTTAAAGAGGCAGCATATTATGCGTATTATAGATTATTTACTCTTTTTCCTTCGTTAGGATTTTATCCCACAAGGTTTTTTTCTAATAAGGTTTTGACGAGGCACATTATCTACCAATGGAAATCCAAGGGGGGAGTGTTATGAATACCTTATTAAGTGGATGTTCATCATGATCAATATAAAGTTTTAATGTACTTTAAATTCTAATAGTTATTAGAATTAGATCTCTACTTCTTTTATACTTCTTATACCTATAAATAGAGACTTTGATGAAGCATTGTAATCATCTTTTTTATCAATAAAGTACATTCTATATTGCTTTCATACTTTCTTTGTTCTTTATTCTCTCCATCTCTCTTTATTTTATAACAGTATGGTGAGTTTTGATACATTAATAGCATTTTTTATTTCACAAGAATTATTAAAAATTGATATATATTTCTTTTTTAAAATATATATGCCTTTTAATAATTTATTATATTTTTATAGGACACTATCAACTCCTAACCTTACTTATGGAGTTTAAAATTCTACTAGCAGTTTACCAAATATTTTATTCTATATATTTGTAATTCTTTTGCAAAAAGTTTTACCTATTTCAAGTCTTTCTCTGAGTACTTGACATAGCAAAACTTCTTCCCTAAATTAGGTTTTGACTTTTGAGATTTTTTGGGTTCAATTTAAAATTCTTTCATTAATTTTCAATTACCAAATAATTATTTCATCCTGTAAATACATTAAATTGATCTTTATAATCTTTAAACATTTATGAAAGTAATGAGTTAAAATCCTCATTGATTATTAAAGATGCTTAATGTACATGTTAATGAAGCAATTAAATAAGCTTCATTCATTTATGTTGCATTGAATGTCAATGGCTTATATATAGTTCTTTTATAAATGAAAAGAAGATATGAGAAAATTCTTTGTTTACTTTAAGTGTTCTTTTATTTGATTGTTTTATAAGACGTTATCAACACGAGCTTCTACGAGTTCATAGTAAAGTTCACGTCATTTCGACTTTATATAATTTGCCCGTATAACTCTCGTTAAACTATATATGGTATATGTATTTTTATAATTATTTTATTTTATTTTCTAGATGAAATATTTGCTTTGGATAAAATTTGCACATTTGTTTTACAACTCAAATCTAATAATGATAATTATCTATACATATTTTTTATTAAAAGAAATTTCAATTAATATAATTTGTGTTAAGTTATTATTATGACCATTCCTCTCTATACCAATATTTGACATACATATTATTATTTAGCAAATTTGGTATATATATTGAGAATGCTTACTATTTTACTAATATTTTTTTTTTGATTCAAGTGATTATAATGTCAAATCTTGCCAAACTTGAATTTGCGGCCTTACACATCTCAAGCAAGAATTATTTGTCATGGGTGTTAGATGCTAAAATTCACCTAGATGCTAAAGGTTTAGAAAATATTATATTAGTAGATAAAGAAGCATCTAATCAAGACAAGGCAAAAGCAATGATTCTCATCCGTCATCATCTACATGAAGGATTAAAAGTGTAATATCTCACTGTGAAATACCCTCTTGAGTTGTGGAAAAATTTGAAAGAACGATTTGACCATCAGAAAACGGTGATACTCCCTAAAGCTCGTTATGATTGGATGCACTTACGGTTGCAAGATTTTAAGACTGTAAGTGAATACAATTCAGAACTTTTCAAAATTAGTTCTCAACAAAAAATTATGTGGAGAAAACATAACTGATGAAGACTTGTTAGAGAAACCATTTTCAACCTTTTATGCTACTAATGTGCTCTTGCAGCAGCAATATCGTGAAAATGGTTTTAAAATGTATTCTGACTTGATTTCATGCCTTGTGGTGGCTGAAGAAAATAATGAGCTGTTGATGAAAAATAATGGAATTCGTCCCACTGGTTCTGCACCATTCCCTAAGTGAATGTAACAATACACAAAAATTATGAAAATAGAAAATATAGAGGTCGTGGTCGTGGTCGTAGACGTAGTGGGGGACGTGGTCGAGGACGTACTAGTAACCGTTATCATGGTGGTCATAACAATGATATTTCTAACCACCAGAAAAATAATAACAATGAAAGACAAGAAAGAAGTGGTGAAAATAATCCTTCAAAGATTGTTGAGAATATATGCTACCAATGTGGTATGAAGGGGCATTGGTCACATACTTGTCATATATCTAAGCATTTAGTAAAACTTTATCAAGCATCCATTAAAAAGAAGCGAAAGCATATAGAGAAAAATTTTATATCCCAAAATGATGAAATGGAGACAAAAGATGAAGAAATTCACTATAATACTAAAACTGACCATGCCTATGAGGGTGATAAATTTCATGACCTTAATAATATAACTCACCTAGATGTGACAAATTTCTTTGAAAATCATTAGAAAAAATTGATGTTATTTTGACATTTTTATGTTGTTTTAAGTATGTTTTATTTTCTTGCATAAAGAATAATTTATATATTTCATAAATATTTGTAATGTTTCTCATATTATATTTTGTTTGTTTTATGAAGAATATGAATATTCAACGAAATTTCGGTGGACCCAAAATCAATGGAGACATGTGTCTTGTAGATAGTGCTACAACAATACGATACTCAAAGATAAAAAAGATATTTTTCTTATTTGACAATGAGTAATGCCCATGTGAATACAATATTAGGTAATTCAAAGCTTATTGAAGGCTCTGGAAAACCTATTGTATTATTACCTAAAGGTACAAAATTTGTCATTGATGATGTTTTATATTTCACTGAGTCTCAAAGAAATTTATTGAGTTTTAAATATATTCGTCTTAATGGATATCATATTGAGACTATGAATGAGAAAAATATTGAATATCTTTATATTACAAATATTGAATGTGGAAAGAAATATGTTTTGGAAAGGCTACCTGCTTTTTCATTAGATTTATATTATACATGTAACAGCCCAATTTTGTTCGGCCCAAACAACAAACAAATAAAAAAAACCCCTAAAGCCCAAATACACCAACCCAAAACCTAAACAAAAAAAGAAAACCTTAATTCCTCTAAGCCTCCAGCTGTCACCGCTCCTCCGCCTTTGCCATGTCAATAGGTGCACCGCCCGAGGTTTGCCTTCCTTTCACAGAAATGGCAAGGCGTGGCCTCTCCAGTGTCGTTGACCTTGCTACCACCACCTACAAAAAAGAAAAAACAACAGAAACATAGAAGCGAAAAAAACAGAGCACAAACAAAAAAGAATAAATAAATATTGTAATTAAAATGGCTATAAAAGCCAAACTCTTGTAATTTTCGAAGGGAGAAGAAATATAATAAAAAAAAGTTTTTTTTAAAATAAAGTTGGCCCCTTTACTGTTTATTTATTTATTTTTGAAGAACATATATATAGAAAAAGAAAACCAACGATTTTTTTTGTTTACCTGCACCACCGTTGTTGGTGGTCCCTTTTAGCTCGAAAGGCTTCCGAATCTCTAGGGATTTGCCTAAGGCTGCATCTTAAAGGGGAAAGAAATCGAAATGTTTCTCTTTTTTGTAGAATTTTGACTAAACTTTTAAGGATTTTAACCCTAAATCGAAGTTCCACATGAAAAAGAGAGTCAAAGGGAGTATTTTGGGGATTTTTCGACCACCGGAGGTGGCGATCGCCGTCGCCAACGACTGATGGCTGTGGTGGAGCTACGGTGGCTCCCATGGTCGGACCAAGAAGAGCTTGAGAGGAAAAAAAAAGAAAGGAAGGAAGTGGTTTTTTTAAAAAACTGATGCAAAAATGAATTTTTTATCATTTTTTTTACTTATATAGTCTTCTCAAATCGGCGTCGTTTTGGGCTTAGCTTTAGAAACCCAAAACGACGTCGTTTCAAGCTCAACTCGATGACCCGATCTGGATCCCTTGGATCCGCGTGTTTTCAAAAGAAGGGTCAAATTACTTCCTAGGTCCTTTGGCCTTTAGACATTTTTCGATGTGGTCCTAATTTCGTTTTTTTCTTCTTTTTAAAATTATACCATTTAATTTTGATTTGTTTCCAGTTTGGTCTTCAGACTGTTGACCCTTTAGGGAGTGACACGTGTACTTGGTTCGATTAATTGCCCTTTGAGTCCCTAAACTTTTCTATTCCATTTTAATTTAATCCTTTACATTCTATTTTCTTATAATTTAGGTGTTAAATTTTGTTATATTTTCAATTTAGCCCTTTATTCCCCTTTTCTTTATTTTTTTTTTGCAATTCATGGTTTAAATTTTGTTTAAATTTTAATTTAGTCTTTTATTTATTTAATTCCACCCTTTATTTTCTATTATTTAATTTCCAGCACTTTTAATTTCCTTATTTATATTTTTACCCTTTAAATTACGTAATTTAAAGGTTTATTCCTCAAGTTTCTTAATCATTTCATTTTAGTTTTTTCTTATTTTTAAATGTTGATATTATTGTTAAATGATTATTATTGCTAATTATTGTTTTATATTTAACATTGTGTCATTGCTAATATTATCCCAATCGTGATCATAGCATTATCATACTTCCTCGTATTATTTTACTATTATTACCATTATTAAGTAGTATTATTGATCGACTAAAATTTATTCCCACTGCTACTTTTTATGATTTTATTATCATTTTTTACCCACGCAAGCTATTTTATTCCATCTTTGCCACTACTATATTATACAACACGTTTAAATATTCGTTCATTTTTGTACCTAGACTCGAATAAATTAATCACATATTGCATTAAATGTTATATTAGCTTTTACCCGACGCATAAGAAATAATTAGAACCGAGATGATGTTCTTTAATTAGGGGATTCGAGAAATCATACCCTAACTTATGGGGTACGGCTTTCTCCTTGAACCAAAATAATCGAACATTCTTTTAAAATTCAAGGCACATAGGACTTAGGTAACAATTAAATGGCCATTATTCTTATTTTTTAGGATTTGAAACATCGTGCCCTAACTTACGAGGCACGATTTTCTTCCTAATTAACTCAAAATATGAAGGCCTTTTCCATAAAATTTAATTTAGATAGTGATATTTTAAATGCCATCAAATAACATCATGTAAAAGAGGATCGTATTTTAAATTCTCTTCAAATTTTCAATTTTCGACGCTAAGACATCAAGTAATCAACTAGGTACCAATTTTGGGCGTTATGAGGGAGATAATCCTTTCTCATACATAACTGACTCCCGAACCCACTTCTTGGATTTTGTAGACCGAAAATTATTGTTTTAGTAAATTTAAATTTTTTATTAAAATGATTAAGTTTCAAGGTGATCCGATCACACCTAATTAAAAAGGATTGGTGGCGAATCCGTCTTCGTTTTAAAATAAAAATTTGATTTCCAAAAAGGTTTCGACAATACACATATTAGTGCAATTGAGTCACATGTTACTACAAACCAGAAGTTTGTAGAACCACATCTTTTACTATTTGGCATGACCAATTAGGTCATCCCGGATCTATTATGATGCTAAGAATCATCGAGAATTCAATTGGAAACCCATTAAAGAACCAAAAGATTCTTGAATTAAAGAATTTATCTTGTGTTGCTTATTCTCAAGGAAAATTGATTATCAGACCATCACCAGCTAAAGTTGGGATTGAATCTCCCGCATTTTTGGAACGTATTCAAGGTGATATATGTGGGCTCATTCATCCACCATGTGGACCATTTATATATTTTATGGTATTAATAGATGCATCTAGTAGGTGGTCACATGTGTGTTTATTATTAACTTGCAACTTGGTATTTGCGAGACTACTTGCTCAAATAATTCGATTAAGAGCACAATTTCCAGATAATGCAATCAAAACTATTCGTCTTGATAATGCTGGTGAGTTTACATCCCAAGCTTTTAATGATTATTGTACGTCAATTGGGATAAAGTTGAACATTCTGTAGCTAATGTTCACACGCCAAACAATTTAGCTAAATCATTTATCAAACACCTCCAACTAATAGCTCGACCATTGCTTATGAGAATAAAACTCCTTATTATAGCTTGAGGATATGCTATTTTGCATGCAGTGGCACTTGTGCGATTAAGGCCAACAAGTTATAATAAGTACTCCCCATTACAATTCGTTTTTGGTCAAGAGCCAAATATTTCCCATCTTAGAATTTTTGGATGTGCAGTATATGTTCCAATTGCTCTAGCACAGCGTACAAAGATGGGTCCTCAAAGAAGGTTGAGAATATATGTTGGTTATGAATCTCCTTCTATAATTAAATATGTTGAACCATTAACTGAAGATTTATTTACTGCACGATTTATTGATTGTCATTTTGATGAAACAACATCCCCAACATTAAGGGGAGCGAAAATACAACTGGTAAAAGAAATTACATGGAATTGATCATCGTTATCTCAAGAAGGTTATAAAAACAATTCAACCTGCCCATGTGTTTTTATAAAAATGTATGGATCAAACTTTGTGATAATTACTATTTATGTTGATGATCTAAATATTATTGGAACTCCTGAAGAACTTCAAAATGCAGTAAATTATTTAAAGAAAGAATTTGAGATGAAAGATCTTGGAAAAACAAAGTTTTGTCTTGGCCTGCAGATCGAGCATTTAAAATATGGAATTCATGTCCATCAGTCAACTTATACGAAAAAAATCTTAAAGAAATTTTATATGGATAAAGCACATCTATTGAGTACCGCGATGGTTGTACAATCGTTAGATGTGAATAAAGATCAATTTCGTCCTTATGAGAATGATGAAGAGTTTCTTGGTCCTGAAATACCATATCTAAGTGCCAAAGGAGCATTGATGTATCTTGCAAACAACATAAGACCTGATATAGCTTTTGTTGTAAACTTATTAGCAAGATTTAGTTCTTCTCCAACACGTAGACATTGGAATGGAATTAAACATGTATGTAGATATCTCAGAGAGGCCATTGATATGGGGTTGTTTTATTCAAATGATTAAAAATCTCTATTAGTTGTTTATGTTGATGCTGGATATTTATCGGATCCGCATAAAGGTCGATCTCAAATGAGATATTTATTTACATGTAGAGGGACTGCCATACCATGGCATTCAACAAAGTAGACATTAGCTGCTGCCTCTTCAAATCATGCTAAAATAATTGCAATGCATGAGGCAAGCCGAGAGTGTGTTTGGCTAAGGTTATTAACCTAACATATCTAGAAGATATGAAATTTGTCTTTACAAGAAAATATGTCAACTATCTTATACAAAGATAATACAACATGTACAGCCCAATTAAAGGGTGGTTATATCAAAGGTGACAGAACGAAACATATTTCACCAAAATTATTCTTCACTCATAATCTTGAGAAGAAAAGTGTTATAGAAGTTCAACATCTTCGTTCTAGTGATAATTTAGCAGATCTTTTTACTAAGGCATTGCCAACTTCAACATTTGAAAGAATACTACACAAGATTGGAATGCGTCAATTGAAAGATGTAATGTGATATTGCAATAAGGGGGAGTAAAAAACACATTGTACTCTTTTCCTTTAACTAAGATTTTGTCTCACTGAATTTTCCTGGTAAAGGTTTTTAACGAGGCAACTTGTAATAGGAGATTGTATACTCTCCTTCATTAGGCTTTTACCCCACAAGGTTTTCCTAATAAATGTTTTAATGAGACACATTTTTATTTAAAAGACATCCAAGGGGAAGTGTTGTAAATACATTAAATGGATGTCTATAACCTTTAAACATTTATAAAAGTAATGAGTTAAACCCCCCCATTCATTATTAAAGATGCTTAATGTACGTGTTAATGAAGCAATTAAATAAGCTTCATTCATTTATGTTGCATTGAATGCCAATAGCTTATATATAGTTCTTTTATAAATGAAAAGAAGATATGAGAAAATTCTATGTTTACTTTAAGTGTTCTTTTATTTGATTGTTTTATAACATTTCATTGATTTTTATTCATCTAACAAATAGAATTATTTTGTTTATTTTTTCTCTTCTCCGTCTCGTATATATAAACCGAGGTATAGGATTTTTCTTGGCTTGATTTAGAATTATTTTGACAATCTTTTTTGCTCCATTAAGTATTTTGAAATTTAACAGTATAAATTTAATGATTACTGTAAGGGAGAAAGGGGGGAGTACTAACAACTAGAGGTGCTCATGGTAGGCTGCCGGCCTGACCGACGGCCCGCCTGAAATATGGGAGGGTTTGGGTAAAATATAGGCCGAAATATGGGCTAGGGTAAAAACGAGGCCCGTTTAGAAAGCGGGCGGGCCTCGAGCACAACATTTTTGGCCGGGCCCGCCCGCCCGATATAATAAATATATTTATTTTTAATTTTAAAATATTTTTAAAATACTTTTTTTAATTTTAAAATATTTTTAAAATATTTTTAAAATACTTTTTTAATTTTTTTAATTTTAAAATATTTTTAAAATACTTTTTTTAATTTTTAAAATAATTTTTTGGTATTTATTAAAAAATGGGCCGGGCCCGAGCTTATGGTTTTTTCATGGGCCGGGCCTGGGTAAAATTTCAGGCCCATATTTTGGGTCGGGCCGGGCCCGAACCTAGGACTCGGGTCGAAATTTTTTATGGGCCCGGCCCGGCCGAGCCCATGAGCACCTCTACTAACAACTCATCAGAGAGAACTAACAACTCAACAAATTTAACAATTACGTAATAAAAAGATATTGTTGACAACAATACTTCCATAGGTGAAGAATACTTTCATGGATATTTAGATCTCGATAACAATATATCTCCATAGTCAATTCTTTACCTTTTATCTTCATTAACATTATTGACAAATTTAGATCTCTCAATAATTATTTAGTGATCAAAAATCAATGAAATAATTACAAATAATAATAAAACACAAAAAACAAAACCCAATTTGGAAAAATTTTACCAATGGAAAGAAGCTAAGAAAATAAAAATTATAATTCAATAAATTTATCAATATTTATTTATAAGTCCTCAAATATTTTATTATTTTACTTATTGTGAGGAGATTTAATGTAGTTCAATGATAGCACATAATACTTATACACGTATTAAATATTAAAGCATAAAAATAATAGAGAAACTTGTTTAGTTGGTAAAAGGGGTAGTATATGCATACCTGAGAGATTATTGTTTCCGGTACCAACGCGATGGCATTGGTTGGGATCTTCCGACCAACTCTCAAATCCAAATGGGCAGTAGCAGAATGTTTGCTGTTCCATGAAACCGCGGGCTCCACCGGAAGCAATGCAGTTCCCACATGCATTTGAATCCTCCTTCCATTGCACCACGAATACTGTTTCCAAGGCTCCTTTCAAATCAAAGGCGTGATTGGTATGTCTTTCCAAGGAATTTTTAAGAATGGGAACATTCACAATTGCTGAACATCACTCTGGATTTGATATTATTTGCTATTACTTGCAAGGGAAGTGTCCAAGACTGGATGAGATGGAAAATGGGCAGTCATAAAACAGAGTAACAGTGGCAAAGTTGAGTAAACACCTTAAAATCTAGGATCCAATCTTGACCTGGAGATGGACAAAAACCACTACTAATGAACTCACTTGGACTTCTTAGAATTAGGGTGAGTTTGAATGGGCAGTGCGTTTATCTGCGGTTAGTGTAAAAAAAGCGGTGACGGTGAGATTAGAACTGTAACAATACTGTAACGTGAGACAAAAAGTAAGCTAAACGCACCGCACCGCATCCAATCATCCATCCAAACTCACCCTTAGACGATCGTATCTGATGTCCAGCACTCTCTTTTTCTTTGATTAGTGGTTTAATAATTACTTTTAACCAGATACAATATTAAAATATGATTGCTTTGAGCTTACATTATCTATTATTTATTCGTAAACAAGTATAATCAATCATGCGCTATGTCACTTTAAATGAAATGATCATTTTAAAAGTAAAAATTCTAGTTTGTGGTTGATTATGATATTTTTTTTAATGTTCTTATTAATCATCTCTCTTGTTATACCTTCAAACTTCAAACAAGTATGATCTATCATTCCCAAATGTTGTTTTATTGTTTTTTTTATTATTATTGAATGAATAGGCCATTTGGGCGGATCAAGTCAAGCTTGGACTTTGAAAATTTATGAAATCAAGTTTGGGCTTGACCTAATTCAAAAACACTTTTACTTAGTAGTGACTCGTTCGAGAAAAGCCTACGAAGTGTAAGCACTTCATCGGATGCTTGAGAAAGCGAACTATGTGTGTTTGCATGATTACCCATCAAGGAACATATTTGTGTTTAGTGAGATTTAAGCACATGCGTTATAGCATATAAGAAAGTAATGGGTAAAAATACTACCACTTGGGCTAGGTAGATTATACTTTGCAAACTGCTTTCGACAGAATCGACCTCCCCTCAACAAAAAAATAAAAAAGCGCCTTATCAAACACCTAACAAGGCACTATCACTCTATGAATCCACCACCATCTCTTGAGGAACTTGAGCTCTAAGAAAAATCGAGAAACAAAACCTATACCAAGGACAATATCAATCCGTTGAGGGATTCGTCGACTTCCGACAGACAAAACATTTCAAACTTTTTTAGGTGGAGTTATCCTTCAACAATTGGCTATTTTATTTTATTATTATTTAGTCATCACATTAATTTTACCAAGGCTTCTTTGGATTTCATCTTATCCTTTGAGTATATATTTTTCTATTCTCATCATGGTTGTTTGAATTGGATCAGATCAATTGGTTTAACCAGAAATTGAGAATCAATCTAAAGAGATGCATCAGATTGATTAAACTGTGAATTAATACAAATCAATTGAATCGATTTTTTTATTTTTTAAACAATTTTTTAATTAGATTCTACGAATAAATCAGACCAATCAAATTGATAACCTAACCAATTCAACCATTAATCCAATTCTAAAAACTTTAATTCTCACGCACAAACATTAAACATAGCAATGCGACTGCACCTAAAGGGTTTCACTAACTATTTAAGCTCCAGTGCAACCGATAACCACCGATACCATGTCCAAATTATGAAAAGAAAGCTGGAGAAGTTTAAGCTACGCTACGGCACATTCTTGGATAGTTTTGACTTTTGAGCGGTGATAGGGGCACTGTTTAATCCATCATACTAGATTATGTATAAGAAAAAAGAAGATAATATAAAATACACACAACGATCATCATGTTGGTGTTTAAAATTTCAACACAGTAGAGTTCTGCCAATACGAAAAAGAAGCACACGAATACATAGCCCAAAACCAGTATATTTTCATTTAGATTCGGACTGTTTGATTTCACAGCTATGGATTTATAACGGAAGATTTTTTAAAACTTGAATTCCACTTTGTTTGATCTGAAAGATACATACAGAAAAATTTTAACATTTTATGAGAATCATCACACACTCATTCTCAAAATATTACAAAAGCTCAAGGTTAAAAAAGGAAAGTAAATTACCTCAAACAGGATACATCTGCATGCTTTTTTTTTTTATTTTTAACATGTTCTTTGTGTAAGTAATCACCAAACTAAGCCCTTTTTTCGTCTAAACCTATCAACACGGTCTGTGCTCATTCGAGACTTCTCAGGCTTATTTGACTTCTTAGACTTCTCCAGTCGACTATCTAAGCTGTTTCTAGAAACTTCTGGAAGGTCAGCATCCAGTTTAAAAGTATCCGAAGTTCCACCATCAGGTGGTTTTGTCTGATTGTCAGAGTTCACCGCTATTTTTTCAGAACCATTTGTGGCTGCTTTTGATTTATGTAGAGACAGTACAAATTTCTTCAAATGTCTAATGAATTCTGGGTAGAGCTCCAGATTGCAATGTCCTCCTCCGTTTACCCATAAAGGATCGTACTTATTCTTGCAAAGCTCCCAAAGCTGTTTACCATGGGAACAATCAACCACTTCATCAGCTGTCCCCTGCCAACAGAAAATGAATTAAAAATAAAAAAAGGAAACTAGTACAAGCTTCCTTGGATGTCACGACCTGTATTCTGGTCCATGACATGTAGATGACCTAACTTGTCAAAGGCTCAAAGCTAACCATGGTCACTACTCACCCTAAATTGATAATGTAAAGGAAAAACGAGAACAATATCGAACTGCTCTAGTGCTGGGTTCAAAGACCCAAAAAGGCTCAAATTTATCTGTTTCTTTCCAGTCACACACACACATTCACTCTGTTTCTTAATAGTCTTAAATTCTTGAAACCTAAATGCATGGCACAACACGTAGTGCTAAAAGATAAATTAATTCATTAGAAACTCTAAAATGAAATTGATACTAGCAGAAAATGCTGTTAAGTTCATTAATTTAGCATCAGAATCTCAATAATCTATTTATAGCCAGAACAATATAACAATCTAAACTGATTAAGCTAAAGCACCTGAAGGTGTATGAATATTCATTTAGAGCAAGTATTTTGATTGATAAATGACCCGGGATGTTTTTGTCAAGATTGAATTTTCTAGAAACCAAATAGGTTCTTTTATGTAAAAAATGCCAAAAACTGCTGAAATAATTAATTACCAGAACCATATAACAAATATTAACGTGTCAAATAAACAGAGGCTAGAGAAAGAGAAGGGAGATAATGGTGATGAAACAAGATGGAGAGGAAACAATGGAAGTAATACTTACATGAATTACCAAAACCTGACAGTTCACTGCTCCAATTTTGTCAATATTCTGAAAATTAGAATGGGAAAAAATCTGGTAATGAAGGTCAACAAGACAAAACAAGAAAATATAAAAACAGTGAAAAATGCAGACTTACCTTATAAATGTCAAACCAGTATGTCCTTTTGACAGGGTACAATACTCTCATGCCAGACAAAATTGGGCTATGAAGAACAACGCCTCTCAAGTTCGGCAAACGAGAAGCAAGATCAACAGTAGGTCCACTACCAACTGACTGACCATACAATATTAACTGTTCATCTTTAACTCCATACTCTTCCTTAAGGCACTTATAAGCTGCATCTATGTCTGCATATGTATTACACTCTGTTGGCTGTTTCAAATAAAAGAAGGTGACTATTAGAATACAAGTTTTTAGCAAGCAGTAAGATGTTCGTTCATTATGTACAATAAATCAGAATGACATGACTGCTCAAATCTTGATACACATTGAACATAGCCAATTAATGAGAGAGCCCCACAGTACTAGCAAGAACTTAACTAGTGTGTAAGATATCAAAATTAAGGGTTAAAAATAGAAACCTGAAAACATTTCTATCAACCAATACATTTAGATATTATATAATAAAGAAAAGCTGCCCAACAGGCTTATTACACTCAGAGCAAAACTATTGCAGTAAAATGAACACTGTTCTATTAGCAGAAAAGGAGGAAAGGATTGGCCAAAAACTAACTGTGTAATTATTTAAAATGCCCATTATGATAGTTGAATTGCTACAGCTAATATGAATAAAGGCAACTTTTGCTCCCGAAATTGGCAACTAGAGAAGAGAAGCAAAGAGACCTACCTTTCCAGTTGATTGTCCATAGCCAGAATAATCATACCTAGAAAAGAATGAGTGACATTAGGAACAGAAAACAAATGAATATATATATAATAAATGGCTAGACTAAAATAGACCTATCAAGCACAAAGATGATAAAACATTTTCTTTTCAGGAACTCTAATTATCTGTACAATCATGTCATGTCTAAAAACAATCCCAAGAATAATTTATAGGATAAGATATCTAAAAGTTCCTTTTTGCATTATAATTCACAAAACTTTGGAATGCGCTATACATCTAAGGATTGAAGTCTCCCTTGATCAGTTTCTTCTACAAAAGTCTCCACAGGAGAAAAATGTGCTCAGTTATTTAAGTTCAATAGATAATGCAAAGTCAGTGCCTGCTTTGAAAGCAAACTTTTATAGTTTTCTCTTGGAAAAATTTTATCTACAAGGAAGCATTAAGCTTGCTTTTTATTTTTTAAAACCTTCCTGGCTGTTTACATAGTTATGGAGAGCACCTACAACAAACATCAGAAGTTTGACAACAGACAGAAGACAATCATTTCCAAGCTGCCAACATTTGTTATTTACAAGAACAAGAAAACGCATATCAGCGTAAGTCACAAGAAATTTGAAAGAGTTAATGGTTACCATAAGGCAACATACAAAGATCCAACTTGACTGTACAGCAATTACAGCCCTAAAACACTAAACTACCGCTTAAAAACTTCTTATAAATCATTTTCTAGAAGTAGAAACAGGGCCAAAAAGAACTTCCTTACAGAAGTGGTTGATTATTAAGTCAGTAAGAAAAGCTAGCAAATATTATTATTTGCATTGTTCCTACATTTGCATAACATAATCTAACATAACTGAAATAACATTATCAATAATTATCAGTCATCACTTTGGAGGTTAGGTGATAATAATTTAGTCGCTACAACTTTGCAGTCCGCCCAAACAGCATGGAGTTGTACTCTGATCAATCAACTACACAAAACAAGAAACTTGACCTTAAAAAGGAGAATGTTTCCTTCTCTTTTCTTTCACTTGATCCCAATTTTGCACCCTGACCAATCAACTGTACAGACAGTATGGCTTGAGCTAGTTGCATGGGATCCTAAATTTGACCTTAAAAAGATAACGTTTCCTTCTCTTTTAGCACTTTATCCCAGTTATATGTCATCAATAACTTCTGTAGTATATCTTTAAGTCATAATAAAAACTTACATGTGACCAACCTCCATTTACATTTTTGTCCACTGGCATGACAAACACTATGCTCATCATACTCATACTGCAGCCCGAGTTACTAAATATCTAGCTTTTCCAAATGAACATAGATAAGCAACAATGAGAAGATCCCATCAACTTCAAGGATTGATGGTAAATATAGAATAAAAGTTCTGGATGTGGTAATGGCAGAGAAGGAAGGAACAGAAGCAGAATAATTCATAAACATGGGAATTTATAGGAAAATAATGCAGCAACATAATAGAACCTAATAATCAAAGGAAGTCAAGATTGCATTGTTCCAAAGTCTACAATAGGACACAGTAAATTTAAGCATCCATAATAGTATCCTGAAGCATAAAATAAAAGCTAGAATATTCAAAACTTGAGAAATGTCTCTTAAGTTAGTCATAATGCCTCAATAGTAACATAGGGCTATTATGAAGGTGTGATCTATATTCTATAGAAACAGAACATCCAGTTAAAGGACTACACACTTCTCGAACATTCTAATCATGTGCCTACAGTTTTTCTTTTTTCTTTAACAACATTGCCTGCATGCCAATGTCCTTAGGGCTTCGGCATTAGCATCGAAGCACTATTTGCAAATATGTATAACCAATAACATAAAGCTCCTCAATAACAAGCAAGTAACCGTAACTAATATGACCCTGCCATAAACCATCTTCTTCAACATTGCCTTCAGTCCACGATCAGTAAACAGAAAAAAAAATATCCCAAAGTATTTAAATCACGTTTGAACAGTATCCATGCTCAATAATATTGCAAAAGTCCGCACATTGAAGAAACAATAGAAGGAAAGGATAACAAATAACCGGTCACCCCTAAGAAACTTTAACTCAACAACATCGCCTTCACCACTAACTCTTTGTCCAAGTCTCTCTTTCTCCTATATTTTTTTTATTCTCTCTCTCTAGTACTGCACAAATGAAGCCAATTAAAGTAAAACCATTAGCTCAATCTTACAATATACCATAATCAGCATAACTTTCACTTACTGGTAACCAGAATCTCTGTTCTCCCCCTAACTAGCTTCAACCTCAATAATACAGCTGAACATAAGGCAAGCAAGTTCCACTTCACCAGAATTTTCCAACACTTATAGAACCCTAAATCCCCCAAAATCACAAGCAAATCAGACCAAACCCAAACGAACTACTTTACTAAGCTAAAAGAAATCTAATACAATTAAAACAGTAAAAGCCTAAGAAGCCAACTTAAAATATCATGTTCTATATGTTGCAAAAATTATGAAAGAAAATAAAAATACCCCATAAGATTAACCCGCAGGCGATTACACAACTCGACGAAAAGCTCAAACATTTGTCCTAAATCAGCGGCATTTCCATGAGAATACAAGAGAGTAGCGGAAGCCTTGGGGTGTTTTATATGGACGGCGACGATGTCGTTCCCGCGGCGCGTGCGTAGCTTCAAGACGTCGACACCGTCCCTCCTCGGTACCTCTGGTATGTAAAGCTGACCAGCGCATAACTCGTCCTCTAGCACTCTGTATGACGGCGGATTTGGCGGGAAGAACGCAAATTTCGCGGCAATCGAAGACGTTACTCCTCCCATCTTCTTCTTAGCACCAGACGTTGTTCATCCTTCATTAAAATTACCAAAATAAGTCACTCTCCTCAGAAACCTCAAATCTCAATCACCAACTTCCAATCTCCTTCAGATCTTTCTCATTTCATTTAAGATAGAAGGAAAATGAGAGAGAAGGAAAATGAAAACGAAGATAGGTGGCGCGTGGAATGGTAAGGGAGGCGCGTTGAGACGGGAGCTGCCGTAACGAAGCGAAGTTTCTTTAAATGTTTTGAGAGATGGGAAATGACAGCTAAATGGGATTTTATCCATTAAAAGGGAGGTAGGAAAAAGCAAGAAGGCGCGTGGGCGTGGGCGTGAGCGTGAGCGTGAGCGTGAGCGTGGGTATAGGAAGGGTCGCCTGACGGCGACTTTGACAAATGATATGCACATGGCATGTGTGTATGTATCTCTTTGGATCTTTAGTCACTTCACTAGAATGATGGCCGCTTTGCATGGATCACTTTTATTTTAATAAATTCAAATAAATAACTAAAATTAAATATTGATGTTTGCTGGTTTTTTACTAAAATGGGGTATAAATTTTTTTTATTGAAATGGGGTATCAAAAAAATTATTTACCTAAATGGGATATTTTTTTCATTGTTGCCTATATCAGATGCGCTAATGAATAAAAAAATATTAAATTTTTTTTTAATGGCGCCTATTCAATGAATATTTTATATTAAATTTTTTTATAAAATATAATTAAATATTTTCCCAGGTCAGTATATGACCCGTATAATATATAGTATTGGCGCTTATCTCAGAGGCGCCAATGGTGGTGCCTATCTGAGAGGCGCCAATAGTGGTGTCATGTTAAGAGGCGCCAATGGTCTGATTTTTCCCTATATATACCCCCAACATAGACATAATCTTTACCAGAGAAACGGAAGAAATACAAAGGAAGGCAGAAGAAAAAAAGAAAGGAAAAGAAGAAGAAGGATAAGGTATTTTAATTTATTTATTTTTAAATAGAATGTAGAGTCTTGTTAGTAATTTATTATTTGAAAGTTATTTTGTTAGGTTATTAATTTTGTTAGCTTCTGAATGAACAATTTTGCATTAAAAATTTTATGTAATTTTTTTACATTTCGAACTGTTTTAAGAAATTTGAAATTGTTTTTAACAGATCTAGTATTGAAGATGGAGAATCAGTTTTTTGTATGCGTTTATTTCGATGGAGAAATTTTGACAACAACCATGGGATGTATATTTGAATGTCGCAAACAAGTAGCAATGAGATTTAATAGAAATATCTCGTTTGATGATATGAAGGAAAAAATTAGTGAAAAAATTTATATACGTTGTGGGAGAAGGATATCAAAAGTTTTCTACAAGTTTCCAGTTTCAACAGATCCAATAAAATTTACCGAAATGGAACTTGTAGAGGATGAAGACGTGGAGACAATGGTCGCTCTTTATTGTGGGACTCAGAGTAACAAAAATGCACCGATTCAGTTATTTGCTGAGTTAGCCGGTGTGGAAGCAACTGAAGATCCCACTCCATTAGGTGAAGAAGATGGAGTTCAAGCGCCGTGTATGGTGGTTCCGGTATCGTTTGTTGATAGTCAATCAACTATACACGGGATCAATATTGATCTTAATGCTGCAGCCGAGACTGATGTGGTTGGTGATGATGTATACTATAGTAGTGATCCTGTTGATTACGAAGTGGATAGTAAGAGTGATTCCGACGTGGACGAGGTCCCGGATGATATTGATGACGAAGGCATGAATGAGGATGGAAATGTTAGCGCGTCTTCAGTCGGAAACCAGATTTGTCGTATTGTAATACACAATAATCTTGGGGCACACATGTCTTGGATAGACCTCAATGCGGCACGGGCAGCTGAGTTTCCAGAGTACCCTGAAATACTACCTGCTAACCGAATGGGCGTATATTCTGATCCAGAAGAGTTGTGCGTGGGCCAGAGATTTGAAAGTAAGGAAGAATGCATATTTTCCATTAAGCGGTATAGCATGAATATATCAGTAGATTACAAAGTCATCGAGTTTAAACCAACATTATATGTTGAAGAGTGTTAGAGGTTGGCAGAAGGCTGCAATTGGCAGATACAAGCTGCATTTATCCAGAAGTCGCAGATGTGAGAGATACGAAAATTGGTTGGGCCTAACACGTGCACTTCAACACGTATGACAAAAGATCATTGAAAACTTGATTCCAAAACTATCTGTACGTGCATCATGCCAATGGTAAAAGACATGCCGACAATTAAAGTTTCGGTACTGATTGCTGAAATATAAGCACGATTCCAATATCGAGTATCATACCGGAAGGCATGGATAGTTAAACAGATGGCAATAGAGAAATTGTACGGAGATTTCGATGCATCGTACAATGAGTTACAAGGATGGATAGCCGCTATGAGGGAACACGTGACGGGGACTGTAATTGAGTTATAGACACGATCTTATTACGGACCGGATGACCAACTACAATCGAGAAAAAGAATTTTCATCGGATGTTCTGGACGTTTGATCAATGTGCGCGCGCATTTCCCCGTTTGTGCAAGTAGATGGAACCTGGCTATATGGAAAATACACACAGATCCTACTTTTTGCGGTTGCTCAAGACAGCAACAGGAATGTCCTCCCAATAGCATTTGCCATCGTTGATAAGGAGAATATGGAATCGTGGGAGTTCTTCCTTACCAACCTGCGGAGGTATGTTATTAGCAACGATAATATTTGCATCATCTCCGATAGAGGAAAATGATTAATTGCAGCCATTAGGCATTCTGGTGTACCATGGAGATCTGTTTACTGCATCCGGCACATCATGGCCAACTTCCAGCGAGATTATAAGAATGCAGACTGGAAGAGACAAGTTGTGAGAATGGGTAAAGAATTACCTTATCTTTTCAATATAAGTTTTAATGTTTTAAAGTAATACTGTATCTTAAATTTTTTTAATACATATGAAGCGCACGAGCTAGAGCCACACATTTTTTACCAAAGAATGGCCCGACTTGAAAATGACATGAAGGGTCAAACCAACAAATCTTTCTGGCAGTGGTTGGGTACCATGGAGTCGTGGCAATGGACTTAAAGTTCTGACGAGGGCTTTCGTTATGGTCAAATGACCACAAACTTGGTGGAAGGGATCAATACTATGTTATTAAAAACACGACATCTTCCAATTTCATCTGTCTTCTCGGCTACATTCTACTGGTTGGCTACCTTGATGCCAAGAATGGGTCAGCAACAAGTGAATCAGATGGAGGGGGGACACGTCTTTGTCAAAGATATTAGGAATGTAATGGTTGCAAATCGTCGGATGGCGAGGTCGATGACAGTAGAAGTATATTCACAACATAATGAAACGTTTTGAGTTACAGAAACTATCAGTTGTCGAACCGGTATACCACCTAGGTCCTACGAAATTGATCTCCGAAACAGACAATGCGATTGCAGGAGATTTCAAACACTTCATTATCCATGTGCACATATCGTGGCAGCTTGTGCTAAAGTTGGGCTCAATGTAGAATAATTTATCGATGAAGTGTACACAATCGAACGCACGTTGTGTGTATGGGAAAATGAGTTCCCCGTGCTTCCTGACCTATCTACTTGGGAGGTACCTCCGACGACCTTCGAGCTTGTCCTAGACAAAAGGTTACGTAAGAACCCGAAAGGTCGTCCGCAATCATCCAGAATCCATAACGAAATGGACATTAGGGAGAAATCTGATGGGAAGTTGTGTGGCATATGCAGATTAGCCAGTCATAATCGGAGTAAATGCTCGCTCCTAAACTATCATGTTGGACAATCGTCTCAATCGGGTAGAAATTGATATGTACTTCATTACATAAAGGTATAGCATGAATCACAAATTTGTTGCAGTTATGAAGCAATTTGAAATTATAAAATAAAAAAAACCATAAAAAATTTATTTACATAAAAGGTAAAAAGTCTTTATATAAATACACAGTTGACTATTTAAATTGAAAACATAAAAAAATTATCTCCATCTGATAAATAAAATGCCAACAAAATTCATTACATAAATATGAGGTTGTTTATTACAAAAACCCCTAAAATTGATGGTTTGATGGTGTGGTTCTAGGGGTATATTTTTGTGGAGCTCGACGCTCACGTTGCGGGCGATTACAGTTATCAACGTTTTCCTCAACTGTATGTTGGGGTGTGTGAAACATAGATGAAAAATCATATGTCTCAAATGCCATTAATGAACTTGATCCGAGAGGAGAGGAGTACGACGACGAATACGGGCCGGAAGGAGCGGAGTATTGAGGTGGATACGAGCCCGCGAAATAGTCATCGCCTCCAATTCTGGATGATAAGAACTATCCCTAGAATGTAGTTCCGTCTCTAGCACTGGCTCTAGCTCTGGCTCTGGTGCATGATGCGGATCTAGAAGGAGTTGTGTAATTCGTGTCGTATGCGGAGGGACTACCATCGACCGCTCACCAAACAGAAATGGTTTCCCTATCTCACAGTACCACTGTATGTACTCTAACGAGGGTTGCAAATCTGGAGCACGATCCATCTGAGGTACCCTTCCGAACCGGTTGTTCCACATCGTAATATATTCTTCGTGTACTTCTCCCCAATTATCTCCATACCTTCCCCTCTTGCTCATCCTATGGATCTCCCCCAATTATACTGGCAGTGTCGGGATATCTGTATGCAATCGAATTGCCTGAGTATTCGATTGCCATGATACCACTCCACTACGTTAAAATTGATAATGCGTGCGCTAATGCACCATAGGTTTGAGTGGACGTGGGCAGATGAGGGGATAACTGCCATAATTTCTGGAACAGAATACGACATCCAAATGAACTGCACAGTTAATAACGTTGTTATATTAACGCGGGTCGAGTGAGATAAAATAATAAAATTAAGTTTATATTCGAAACACTTACCCCCTCTCCAGCATGATTCTCAATCATTAGACGGTATATCGGAACCGTGTATGACCTCCCGATACCCGGATTAGTACTCCACCTACGAAAACAAATTGTTAGAATAATATAATATAAAAAAGTCAATTAATTATTATAACGAGTAAAAAATAACCACCTATTAACGAGTGGAAATATATATGATTGATTACTAATGGATGCCAAGAATGGCATCCGATAAAGTGCCCACGACTGCAGCAGTATGAGGCATCCGCCTATGTCAACCGCAGAAGGATCTATCGTCTGACAAAGTTCGCGATACAGCATGGCTAAAACTATGGACCCCCAACTGTATGAACGAGTGTTATGCAAATTGGATAATAGGGGTAAGTACATCAAGTGGACCTTACTGCCGTTTGCATCCGGCATGAGTACACCCCCTATAAAGTGCATAATATAAGCTCGAGCAGCCTGCATCACCTCCCATTCATTAGCAGTACTTGGCAAATGCTCAAAATTGGCCTTTAGCCATGAAAATCTCGGAATGGTAAATTTCCCCTCACTTGGCGAGCGTCCAAGTAATTCATTGCAAATGGTAGCCGGCCTAGAGATTGAACTTACGTCCATGACCACATTCCCGTCTATGGGAAGCCCTAGCTGTACTGCAACATCCTCTAGAGTGACGGTACACTCTCCGCACGGTAAATGAAATGTGTGCGTCTCCGGACGCCATTGCTCGACTAAAGCGGAAATCAAGTCGTATCGCAGATCAAAAGTCCGGATCAATGCCGCTGATCCGAACCCGGCTAACTCTAAGTATGGTATTAGGCGTTCATCTGGTTAAAACCCTACACTATTAACACGGCCCCTCAATACGTGGTACGGACCTTGACATTATTAAATTAGTAAAATAGTTAATACGATATAATTTAATTCAGCAAATAACATGAGTATCAAACAAAAATTATATTACTATCTCATTAATAGTACTTGATATGTGATTATCATTATTAATCAGAGAACCCATTTCCTGCAAATCTGCAATTAGAAAAATGAATTCATTTTCTCGATTCAAAAAGTCAATAAATATTGTTAAATAAATACAAAATCAAATTAAATTAAATTATATAAAAGTTATATTATATAAAAATTAAATGAGTTAACAACAACTACATGAATAAAAAATCAGTTATAATTAAACTTTTAATAAAATGATTTTATTTTTTATAAAATTATATGTTAAACTCACCAAATACTAAACTAAACACAACAACTTATAGCTTAATCCTAAATTACTAATAAATTAAATTTTAAATAATTACAAACACAAAATTTATAACATAATCCTAAATTACTAACAAATTAATTATAAAATAATTACAATATTCATACAAAAATTACAATATTCATACAAAATACTAATCCAAAACTATAAATACAAATTTAATTATAAAATAATTACAATATTCATACAAAATTACAATATTCATATAAAATACTAATCCAAACTATAAACACTAAATATATATAATTTATAATTAATAATTAATAACAAAAAATTCACAATATCCTAATTAAACTCTTCAAATTATAAACAAAATTATTTACTAAAATAATACATTACATTTTCTTTCTTTCTTTCTTTCTTCTTCTTCTCTTCTTCTTCTTTTCTTCTTCTCCTTTCTCTCTTTTTTTTCCCACCGTCCATTGCATGTTGTTGGGGGACCATTACTTATAGGCCATTTACTTATGGTGTTGAAAGGACAACACCAGCTGCTCTTGCAGCCGTGGGCAGAAGGCCACCATTGGCGCCTCCCTAAGAGGCAAATTCATTGGCGCCTCTTTATGAGGCACCTTCATTGGCGCCTACCTGATAGGCGCCACCCGAACCGACCCGACCAGTTGACCCGTATTTTTTTTAATTTTTTTAAAAAATATATTTTATTAAAAAAACAAAATTTAATTATTTTTTTATTCATTGGCGCCTCTAAGATAGGCACCAATGAAAAAGTACCCTATTTTGGTAAATAATTTGTCTGACATCCCATTTTAGTACAAAATTTTTTTTTACCCCATTTTAGTAAAAAACCCGCTCTTCTGCTGTGTTTGAGAATATGTTTTTCATAATTTAGACTAAATAAAATATATATCTGAAATTTATAAAAATGTCAAATTCGATTTGAAAAATATTTATGACTATTGTATTTATAATTTACATTATTCTTGAATTTTAAAGATAAAGACCTAAATTAACTTTAAATTTAATTAGATTGTTATGACTTCTAAATACCAAACGGTTGAAGATTAAAAAAATGAACTAACCTTCAACTAATATTTGGTTTGTTTGAAGTAATAAAACTCCATTTGAGTCTTATAAAACAATGCTAAAAAGATTTTCGTTTTCGTATACGATTTAGGGTGGGTTTAGATAGACGGTGTAGAAAATATCGGTGGCGATGAGATTAAATACAATAACGATACTATAACGTGAGACAAAAAATAAACTAAACATACCACACCGCACCCCACCACCTATCTAAACTCACCATTAAACCTTACTCTACTGACGGTTTTAAACTTCAACCGGAGATTTCAGTCAAAAACATAGTCCGAAAAGGTCGGACTTATTGGGCCAGGCGTCAGAGGTCTAGTTTCTATGTTTCAACCCAAAACAACTTGCTTTTCTTCTGTATATCATTTTTATTATTCATGTTGGAGATTCCCTTTATTATCATATCCAAAGTGTTCTCATCAAATGTAACGTACCCCACACTAACACTTGACCGTACCAAAATGCAGGAGGAAGATGAAGACATCAGCCATTGCTTCAACCCAATTTCAATTCTGTTGGTCTCACTTATTATTGAAGTATCTGTATCTTTTTATCATCTTTAACACTCACTTTTCATGGATTTAAAATTGCACTTTTTTTTTATATTACTGGTAACAATAAGTAATTCTCTTATCTTATCGTGAGTGTTCTTCAAAAAAAAAACGAATAATCATAAAATGTATTTTATTTTGATCAAATCTTTAAACTCATGAATAAAGAATGATTTAAATTGCATTTATGATTATAGACGCAATAACTATTAAGTGTAATTACTCCCAGCATGATTGGTTTTTTGTATAGTAAAATTCCAGGGAATTTGATAATGAATGTTAGCAGCGGAGAGAGTCAAAACCTGGCCACATTATTGCATTATTTAAGGAACCAAACCCTTTGACCATGTTTATCTCGATTTTATATCAATAACGAATATTGACAGTGGAGTTATATTCCTTTTTATAGTCTCGTGTTTCACGCTTCCCTTTAATATTCATATTTTACACAAGTATCAAATACATATATATCGAAATATAATCTTTAAAAATTCTCCAAATACAATAAATTATTTAGAAAATTTTATTACACATATTCGTCTCTCACACTTAAACCCAAATATAAGTAACATAAGATGGTGGGCAGTGAAATCTTGGGGTTACTTTGTAATGACAGAATTTTGATATTGTCATGTTTTAATTTTTGTCAATTTTATATGTTTCATTAAAAGTTTAATTAGCATTGTTGTTTAAGTTTTAATAGAGCTTCCTTTTAGTGTTGGACACATATCTAAGATACTCTTCAAGAATCTTCAAAATATAGAAACAAATTTATAAATTTTGAACATATCTATATTAAACACTTACCTATCTCGATACACAGAGGCGAACCCAAGGGGGCGGGTAGGGACCATGGTCTCCCCTAAAATAAAAAATTATTGTTTTGGTCCTTTAGAAAATTTTAAATTAGTAAATGTAAAATTACACTTTGTCCCCTTAAAATTATGAAAATTAAATTTAATCCTTTAAAAATTATAAAGATATAGACCATTAAAAATTAAAATTTCATTTCGGCCCTCCCTAAAAAAATTTTCTAGCTTCGCCCCTATCGATACAGACACTCGAGCCCAAGTAATGTAGGTTAGACGAATAGCTTATTGTTTTTAAATGTTGCATTTATTAGTAATCTTTGATATTCTTTTAGTTTTTCTTTTCCATTCAATAATTTTTTTCGATATCATTCTCACCACATTATTTTTTTATGCATGAGAATTCATTTTCATAAAAAAAAAAAAAACTCTCATGCAAGAGGTAAAATATGGATACTCATTTTCTTGTTATTAATGTTTCTATTAATAATAGTATCTGAAAATATTGTTCATTGTAGGATCACTTTATGTTGAGAAGATTAGCAGGAATCTTTGGTTTGCCCCATAACTGGAATGTCTTGGAGAGCATAGCTTAGAAGCTCATATAAGAATATTATTAATAATTTTACTTCTTAACCTTTCATTAGAACGCAATTGTTTTTTTGTCTTTCCCTCTTCTCATTGACCAAACTGTGCACTTGCATTTAAGTTTGTATGTAACATTCCCTTTGCTAAAATGAGTTACATAAGTGTAACTTCTAGTAAACTATCATTATATATATCCACTATATTCATAACTTCTCTCCTATTATCCGATCGAGGCAAGTCATGATGGGGACAAGTAAGAGCGGTAGACTCTTGCAAATGAAATGTACAAGAGAGAAATACAATTTGAGTTAGGTGACGACGAAGACATAAGTCGAGGCAAATGTTTCAAGGAGCGGAACTACCTGATAGAGAGACTAGTTGGGCATCAACCGAGGCATTGAGGTAGTTCTAAAATGAGTCAAACCAGTGTCATTCCAAGGATGCGACGAGGGCATTGCGAGAATGAGTGAGGGAGAATGTCATAGGACACAGATCAAAACCTGTGACAAATGAACATAGAGCGTCCCATGAAGGTCAACTAATTAAATGGGGCTCATTTGACCCACTTCAATTGGCTCGATTCATGGAACATATGGAGAAACTCATCTACTTGAAGCCTTGGTAGCCTAATGAAACACTCTAGTAAAACTAAAGTTGCCAAGGTAATTATTGTAAATATTAAGGAATAAAGATGTATAGAGTTTAAATCCCTTAGGACTCTTATATTGTAAATTGGCACTAATTTTAACAGTTGATATAATTCAATCTATACCATTAGATCTGGAGAAGCACAACTATAAAATATTGGCTTAATCTATACCAATACGTCGATTTTAGTCTATCTTTTAACATAATTTCTCTAGGGTTTTAGGTGAGGGCTATAGAAGACGAGTTAACGAATCTGAAACTTGTTGATGAGGAGGAAGAAGCATTTTAGGGGAAGAGAGTGAGGCGGATGAGGAGTTCAAGTTCTGTTTAGTAGGGTGTTGCCTAGTAGATAGTGTGGTGCATTTCCCCTCGCTAAGGAATACTTTGATTGATTTATGGCACCTTATTGGTGGAGTTTTTATTAAAGATCTAGGAGAAAAGTGAGTTTTATTTTATTTTTTTATGAAATGGATATACAACGCGTTTTGGATGGAACACCATGGTTCTTTAACAATCATTTGTTTTTGCTGCATAGGATCTAACCAGAGGACTCTATCACGTTGCCATTATTTTCTGTTGAGTTCTAGATGTAATTTCATGATCTACCTCCGGGTCTAATGTCAGAGGCTATGGTGCGGCAGTTTTAAGTGTTTCTAGGTATTTTCTTGAATATGATACAAAGATTTCTTGTTAGCTGTACAAAGATTTATGCAAATTAAGGTCTGGTTGGATGTTTGCCTTCCATTAAAGCGTAAGAAGAAGATTCTATTAGGCGTTAGTCGAACAGTTTATGCTCGGTTTCAATATGAAAGACTTAGTTTGTTTTGTTTTCTTTGTGGAAAGTTTGGGCATGGAGAGAGGTTTGGCCCATTGAGGGTGCGAATAGATCCGAAAAAAATCCAATTTGGATGGGATATCTCTTTGCGAGAACTAATAAAAAGAGGCTCATTGGCAGTGAGTCGATGGTTACGGGAACCAGATAGTTCCATAAGTCAAAGGATGGATAAGGAAAGGAGTCAATTAAGGCGTAATTTTGGGGTATAATGCTACCAATTTGTATCCCAATCATAAGCTACAATTAGTAGGGTCTACCATATGCCAACCGGTTGGAGATAGAGTAGGTGTATCTCACTTGGATACTGACATGAAAGAGGGGTAGGCCTACTAATCTTGGGCTTATGGAACTGGTTTCAAATGGGGAAGAATATCTTATCCAATACGTTGAAGGGAATAAATGACAAAGAGTGGTGGGGCAGGTTACCACCGGTAAAATTAAAAGCAATGGTGGTGTATCAGAAAATGGTTATATTCCATCGACTAGGTAATGAAAATCGTAAGCTAAAATGTTCATGGTTTGGGGAGGCCACAGGCAGTATGTCGTCTCAAGAATAAGTTGAGAGAAATATGTCCCCAGATTTTGTTTCTAATGGAAACAAAAATTAGTGCGTGAAATATGGAGATTGTTAGGAGGAAATATGGTTACGCGAATGGTATTAATGTGGGAGCAGTGAGTTCTAAAGGAGGATTGTCACTGGGATGGAGACAGAATTGTACAGTTAATCTACATAGTTATTCTCAATATCATATCGATGTTGATATTCATGATGATCGGGAAAGAGTGGTATGGTGCTTCACGGGTTTTTATGGTGATCCTGAAGAACGGTTAACGAGTATTTCGTAGAATTTGATTCGTTAGTTGGGTCAAGATCAGTCTATCCCGTTGTTAGTAGCTGGTGATTTCAATAAGATAGCTTACTCTTTTGAAAAGAGGGGTGGTAGATTGCGTCTGGAAAGAAACATGGAGGTTTTCAGAATTATGTTACAAGATTGCTATTTGAGTGATATAAGGTTCATAAGGCACGGGTTCATATGGGAGAAGGGTAGATTTACGGCAACCATATTCGAGAAAGACTTGATAGAGGTATGGCAAATCTGGCTTAGTGGAGTTTATTTTTGGATTACTCTATGACGCATTGGACACACTCATTATCTGATCACTATCCAATTGTGATAAACACAATCAGTCGACAAAGTGGGCCACGAAAGGGTCAGGGTCAATTTCGTTTTGATGCAAATTGGTGTTTGAAGGATTCATGCGAGAAAGAAATTTACAATTTTTGGTCCTTTTCTAATGATGCTTTACCAATTAAATTAAATGGTTTGGGGAAAACATTGCGAAATTGGAGTCATTAGGTTAAAAGAAGCTGAGTGGCCAATAAACAATGGCTAGAACTTAGGATGAATGAGCTTTACGCTAAGAAGCTGGATGATGATATCCTTGCCAAATTAACAAATATCCAAATTAGGCTAAATTTGGAGGATGATAAAGAGGAACTATTTTGGGAACAGAGAGCCTGAGTTAACTGACTTTCGACTAGGGACAGGAATACCACTTTTTTTATAAGGTAGTTTGTGGTCGAAGGAAGCGAAACAGAATTGTTGGCATTGAAAGGGAAGGGGTAAGTGACGAGGAAGAGGTTCTGAAGATTGCTTCTAAGTATTTCATGGAACTTTTCACGGCCTCGGACGAAGAGGATACTTCTAGGATTTATGCTAACGTTTAAAGAAAGGTGATGACAAAGATGGATGTGGATTTGCTGCAACCTTTTCTACCTGAAAAAGTATGGGTTGCTGTCAAATCTATGTCGCCTCTTAAAGCATCAGGTATTGATAAGTACCCGACTTTATTTTATAAAAAATATTGGCATGTCATAGGTAATGATGTTACGAACTATTGCCTTGCGGTTCTTCGTGGGGAGATTACTATCAACAAAATCAATAGGACTCATTGTTTTGATTTTGAAGGTAAATAATCCTTGCAATATGACACAGCTTAGGCCTATTAGTTTATGCAATGTGTTGTATAAGATCATTACCAAGGTAATAGTGAACATAATAAGTGGTCTGTTGGGAGAGTGTGTTGATGAAGCTCAATGAGAGTTTATTCCTAACAAGCAAATTTCAAATAATGTCCTTGTTGTATATGAAATATTGCACTCACTCAAAGTGAAGAGATTGGGTAAACTAGGAAATTTTGCGCTTAAGCTCGATATGAGCAAAACGTACGATAGAGTTGAATGAGACTTTGTAATAGGGATAATGGTACACTTGGGTTTTCACGAAAATTGGGTGAGGCTAATTATGATATGTGCGTCCTTTGTTTCCTATATGGTCGGGGTTAATGGCAGCATTAGTGAATCTTTTTTTTTTCTCTTCGAGGGGTTTGCATCAATGTGATCCCCTTAGTCCATACTTGTTTTTATTGTGTGTTGAGGGGTTCTCGACTATTCTTAATGAAGCAAAAGCAGTAGAGCGAATAAAGGAGGCGTGTATAAGAAGGGAGAGACTAGCAATAAATCACCTCTTCTTTGTGGATGACAGTGTTTTATTTGGTGAGGCTTTAAGGGAAGGAGCTCAAAATATAAAACAGATTATTTCTAAATATGAAAAAGCTTAGAGACAAAAGGTCAACTATGAAAAGTCTCTTCTTTATTTTAGAGCTAATGTGGATTTGAATGTCTAAAATGTTGTGGGGAGGCTGTTGGGCTTTCGGATTTTGAAAAACCCCTAGAAGTATTTGGGATTCTAAGTCATGGTTGGTAGAAGTAAAAAGCAAGCATTTGCGCATTATTTGGATTGCTTTAGTAAGAAGGTGGAAGGTTTGGGTATGAGATTTCTATCTATAGGTGGGAAAGAGGTTTTCATAAAATCCGTATTGCAAGTTCTACCAGTCTATGCTATGCAATGTTTTTTTTTTCCAAAGACACTTTATACCCAATTGAGTAACATTTTTAATAATGGCGGAATAATAATACGCGTCGAGGTATACATTGGTCTGCATGGCACCCACTTTGTTTATTGAAAGCGAAAGAAGGGTTGGGGTTTTGTGATTTATCCAAGTTCAGCATAGCATTATTGGCCAAGCAGTGTTGGCATATTATTACGCATGGTGATTGTTTATTGGCAAAAGTTTTAAAAGTTAGATATTTTCCTTAATCAAATTTCATGTCTGCAAGGTTAGGATCTTATGCTTCTTTTACCTAGAGGAGTATTTTAAGTGCAAGGGGCCTAATTGAAATGGGAATTGGTTGGAGAATTGGCACGGGCCGGTAATAGTGTAAACATCTGGAATGATGCTTGGATTCCTGGGCCAGGTAATAGGAAAATACAGTGTCAAAATACTGTCTCACAACTAATTAATTTTGATACTTGTACAAACAAGCTGAGAAGGTGCTGATGATTCCACTAGCACAAACAGACTGTCTAGATATGTTGGTCTGGCGATATGAAGGGTCGGGTGAGTATTCTCCAAGTAGTGGTTACAAGTTGTTGCTTGACCAAGAATTACATGCTAAGACTTCCCAGTCTATGGATTTACCTAATCTAATTACAATGCTATTTACAAAACTATGGGCTTTACATCTTCCAAGGTAAATCAAAATTACATTCTAAAGACTTACACATAACTTTCTACCTACATTCGAGAATTTATCTAAACGTATGATGCATGTTGATAAATTATGCCTTCTATGTAAAGAAACTGAAAAATCTGTGGACCACCTTTTGAGGTCGTGTATTGTCTCAAAACAAACACTAGCCTCTTTGAAAACAAGGATGTTACCTTTGTCACAATATTCAAATTATAAGCAGTGGTTAGCAATGGGTTTTAATCAGCTGGCTGATAAGGAAAAGGAGGTTCTTGTAATTGCTTACTGGGCAATCTGGCATGCTTGGAATAGGTTGGTTCATGATGGTATTAAGCCAAATATACCGGAACTAGTGGTATTCATTAAGGGTTATCTCATAGAAATAGAAGCCCTTGAGGGGTTGAGACCTTCCTCATTCGTTCCTAAATAAGAGATTTGGGTTCCTCCAGACACAAACAACATAAAGCTAAACTATGATGCTTCTTTCAATACTAATACCAATATTCCTATTTTGGGTGTTTTAGATAGAAATGAAAATGGGGAAATTCTGGCAGCTTGCACTTACCCGCATTTTGGCGTTGCAGATGCTTTCATAGCTGAAGCACATGTATGCGAACAAACAATGACCTTTGCTCAAGAGCTTGGGTTTAGATCGATACATGTGGAAGGCGATTCACTCACAGTCATGAAAAAATTAAACAACATAGATTCAGACAGATCAGTACTAGGTCTGATTATTCAAGACATTAAGGGGAAGGTGAGAGGTTTTGATAGTGTTACATTCGGGTTTGTTGGCAGATCGGCGAATACAACAGCTCATGTTCTTGCAAGAAGTGGGTGTCGCCTTCCAGCACCACAATATTGGATTGAGGAAGCTCCTTTAGAGGTAAAGCGCTCAACGACTCTGGATTGACAGTAATGGACGTCACGAAGCTCCGGGGGGTAGTTTTCAATGGTTTTGGCTTTGGATTTTGGAGATCACAGTATCTTTCACTCCAAAAGGTTCCCAAGGCAAGCTTTTCCTGCGTTTCTTCTCTGATTTTTCATGCAGGTCCTCGCTGGGGTCGTGTCTACAAGAAGATTGTTCAGATTCTAGCTTCATTTGTTACTTATAGTTAGGGGGAAGGGGTTTCTTTACTGATTAGGGCTATTTGTTTCTTTAGTATGATTTGATATGGTTTGATGGAACGCATTAGTTCCTCTTTATTTAATGAAGGCCAACTTTCACTCAAAAAAAAATATTTTTAGAGTATTTACCAAACAATTGGTGTGTTATTATTCTGTTTTGGCTTTTCTGTTCTGTATAAATTCTTTTTTCTTAATTCCAAACTAACCTCTGCCTTTCCCTCTCCATTTTCGCTCACAATCTGCCGTTCTCCACTCTCAATCTAAAAAGAAATTGCAGCCACCTTTCAAGTTTACCCGCAAAATCAACTTCTTCACTGCTCCTGTTTAAACCCTAAAAGCTATTTAAGAAACATGTCCTTAGTTTTTCCTACCAAAACAGGAAAGGAAATCTGCCCTTACCCAAATGGTTGTTATTCCATTTACTAAGGGATTCATGGCCTCAAAGTAACAAATGATACCAATTTTGTCAAAGCCTCATCTCTCTCCCCTCCTCTTCTTTTTGTTTTTATTTTCTTTTATTTAGAACATAAAACACATGCATGCACTCAAAAGTTTCGAAATTGAAAAAAAAAAAATTCTTTTGAAAGATTCCAAAAACAGTGAGAATTTACCATTATTAAATAAAATATAATAGTCATGTATTTAAATTTTTAGTAAATTTTATTTTAACAAATATTAGGATTATATATTTAATAATAATTTGTAATTGATATTTTAAATATTTTAATTTATAATGTTAGTTGAAAGCAAAATTGTTTCAAATTTCTCCTTCATATATTTTTAAATATAATAATGTGCATATAAAATCATGTCTATATAAAACTTGTTTTGGAATAAATTTTTTTGTATATATAACATTTGCAAAAACTCCATTGAATAAAGAGAAAATCAAGTAGTAACTTTCCCATATTTTATCATGAGAATCACATTTCCATATTTATAAGAAAATAACTCACAAGGAAAATAAAATTTCAAGGAAAGTAAATAAAATTTGACACATTAAATGTTGGAATCACTTTTTAACTGATTAAATTCTCAAGAAAAGTGACCATTTTCAATCGCTTTCAAGGCTACCTTAAATAATTAATTTAGATTTAAGGGTATTAATCATATTAAGCTATAACATTTGAAAATTAATAGGATCAAAACATAAATAATAAACTATTAATAGAGGATTTAATTATAGAAATTTATAAATTAAGGAGGTGAATAACAATTAAGTTATAATAAGTAACAAAAAGTTAAATAGTTGGCTTAAAATTAGTTACGGAATGAAAATAATAATAAAATATTTAATTAACTCAAACATAAGGAAGATAATAGAATGGTGCACCAATATTTAATTAATCATGCACACATGGCAGTCATATAAAGAGACTTAGAGAGTTCACAGTTTCCATTTAGTGGGGTTTGAACATACTTTTAAAGACGCGGCTGTAGAGTAGCTGTAGTATCCAATTTCGCCGCAGTGAGCGTTGGATTTAGGCAAACCTAACCACAAAACAAAAGTCCAAGTCTTCTAAGTCATTGTTTCGACCACTCCCCTAATTTCCTAGAGCTGAGCTGAGGCAATCTAATCCTTTTTGTCGAATATACACATCAATCATCATTTCCCTTGTTCTCTGAAGATGAATTCATCATCACATCTACCTTTGTTTTCCATATTACTCGTCATGCTCGGACTTACCGTCTCACAAAGCACTAATAGCACAGGTATGTATGAATGTACTTCTCATTCGACTTTTTGCTTCCCCTCCCTTCCCCTCCCCAATCTGATTTTATTTTATTTTTACTCGTAACGTACAACACTTGATTGCCTGAGCTGCAAGTTTAATAACTTCCTCTTGATTTTGGGTGTTTATTGCAACACAAGTGATTATATCCTATTTCAATCTGTTACAAAAGCCTCTCTAAGGTCCTGTGTGAAATTCTGCTTGCTTGGATCCTTTGCTTGTCTTGTCACTGTTCAGATACCGCTTTTCCATGCCATCAGCCGCAGCAGTAAGTTATTGTGAAAGTTCTGGCCTGCATTATGGTTTCTGACTTGAAATTTCTCTGTTTTCCATATTCCCCATGTCAACCGTTGCCAATCATCCCAATCATTCTTTCCGGCTTCAATCCACCTCGATTATTTAAATATTCAAGACTAACAAAGAAAGGTTGATTGTTGCTTCTTTTTCCTTGGTGTTGATTTAAATCCATTTTCCGGTTTTACAGGTGCTCATTCATCAACGTTTACTATTGTAAACAATTGCAACTATACAGTTTGGCCAGCGGTAGCGTCTGATACTAAACCTACACAAATTTCCCCTTCAGGTTTCATTCTTCAACCAGGCGAATCAAGATCTATTTCTGTTCCACCATCTTGGTCAGGTCGGATATGGGGTCGAATTGTGGTAATGACTCTTCTGGCACTTTCTCTTGCCTCACTGGGGACTGTGGCACATCTATACTAGAATGTTCTGGTGGTGATGCCACCGCTCCTGTCACCCTTGCGGAGTTTAAACTTGGTCCTGATTGGACATTGGTTTACTATGATGTTAGCCTTGTTGATGGATACAATCTACCATTGATGATATCCCCACATAATGAAACTGGAGGTAACTGTAACTCAACTGGATGTGCTGCGGATTTGAATGGTGACTGTCCTTCGGAGCTTGAGGTTGTCAGTGGGAGTGAGACAGTTGCATGTAAGAGTGCCTGCACTGCTTTTGGGGCCCCCCAATATTGCTGTGATACTACAGATACGTGCAACCCCACTTCTACTCACGATTCTTCAAGAGTCAGTGTCCTACTGCTTATAGCTACGCCCAAGATGATGCAAACAGTACCTTCAGTTGTTTTGCTGCTGATTATGACATCACTTTCTGCCCATCCCCTTCCACCAGGTAATAAATGCATACCAATTTCAATATAAAGTTTTATTCCGACGGCGGATGGAATCCGGAAACATTTTCTCAATGATCCTTGCTTGCTTTTGGTTTTGGAACAAACATTGAAAACAGGACTAATGGAAGTGCAGCGAAAAGAGTGGAGAATAAAACAGGTTGCCACAAGTGCAATGCTTCCGGTGGAACCTGCGGTTCCGACAGCAACAATCGAACAATCTGCCACTGTCCCTCTGGATTTTACAATTCGCCAGAGCTCAAACAATGTCTCGGCTTAGCTCCCCTCCCAGGCCCAGTATTGGCGCCAACATATAGCCCACGCCCAGGTATGTACTTTTCCACTTCTACAACTTGACAAAATTTTCTATTATTACTACTGCTAGCCACTAATATGGTTCCTAATATTTAATTTGTAATAGGGTTTTTAATTAACCCAATAATACCAGCTTAATCGTAATCATTAAAATTGTGCAATAACAAATGTGTTGCTTTGCGTGGTATATTGTTTCTTGTAGGTGGGTCCAATTTGAAGTTGACATATTCAATATTAATAGGTACGAAACAATTTTTGGAATTAACTATAAATCTTCTTCTTCTTTTGTTCATTAACTATATATCTACAAAACACACAATTTGGTAGATAATAACTACTACTATAATGTCTTAGAGGTTGAGGTTTATTGGGTAATAATATGTGGTTTTATTGCTACTATAATTAATTTTTAAAGTTGGAATCAAAATCAGCATGTCCAATCCAAAGTAATATTTTATTAATTAAGATTTACGATAATTAAAGTGTATAATTTTAAAGTAGCTTAACTTAATTAGGTTTGAAGAAATATATATACTTTGTCTAACTTATAATGCTTTTCTTTTAAATTAACAATGATACTTTCTAACAGATGTTATATGCTTTCTTTTAAGATTTTTGTTTAACCAATATTTTTACTTAATTAAATATTATATATCATCTTTATTTATGAGTTAACAAAAATCGATTAATGATTCATAATTCATAAACAGGATCAGCTATTGTTGGAATTCTACTGATTTTTGCCGTTTGCTGCTTTGTCCCGAGGTTCAAAAGGAAATTATTATCAAATTATCTCCACCAAATAAAGATGAATGACAATGCTAGGATTGAGGCATTCATCATAAAGTTTGGTTCCTTTGCTCCAAAGCGATACTCTTATGGAGAAATAAAGAAAATGACAAATCAATTTAATGATAAATTAGGTCAAGGAGGTTTTGGAAGTGTATATAAAGGAAAGTTGCCCGATGGTCGTCTTGTGGCAGTTAAATCCCTAAATGAAACGAAGAGCAATGGAGAGGATTTTATGAATGAAGTAGCTAGTATTAGCAGAACTTCTCATGTTAATATAGTGACTTTGCTTGGCTTTTGCTTTGAAAGATCGAAGAGAGCTTTGATTTATGAATTCATGCCAAAAGGGTCGTTGGATAAGTTCATTTATAGTCAAGGAACGGATAATCAAAGTCGTCAATTGGAATGGAAAACTTTGTATGACATTGCCCTTGGAATCGCTAGAGGACTGGAGTACTTGCATCAAGGTTGCAATACAAGGATCTTGCACTTTGACATAAAGCCTCATAATGTTCTTTTAGATGAGAACTTTTGTCCCAAGATCTCTGATTTTGGCTTATCTAAATTATGCGAAAGAAAGAAGAGTGTTGTATCAATGACAGGTGCTAGAGGAACTGCTGGATACATTGCTCCAGAAGTGTTTTTTCGAAATTTGGGAGGAGTTTCTCATAAATCTGATGTCTATAGTTATGGAATGATGGTCCTTGAAATGGTTGGAGGAAGAAAAAATATTGATGTTGAAGTGTCTCAAACTAGTGAAATATATTTTCCTTCATGGATTTATAAGCATCTTGATCAGTCTAAGAACTTGAATCTTAATGAAGAAATAACAGGAGAGGAAGAAGAAATAACAAGGAAATTGATTGCAGTGAGTCTTTGGTGCATTCAAACCAATTCATTAGATCGACCGTCAATGACTAGAGTAATAGAAATGTTGCAAGGGAGCCTTCAATCATTGGAACTTCCTCTACGACCCACCTAAAGATGTTGCAAACTTTTTTGTTAACTTGAGTTAAAAGTAATCATAATTTGATTTGACAAAATGTATATTTATCTTATAAATTTTTTAATGTTAGTTTTTTTATAACATCTTTAATGTTAGTTGTGTAAACAAAAATATAACACATATATTATTAAATGTGTCCAAAATTTAAATATATATAATTTTGTGTTCTTTTTTTTTTTAAATAATAACAACTACATCCATTAATACCTAGGGAAGACAAAGTCAAGGGACTTAAACCTTCCCACTAACAAAAACAACAAAAAACTTTAGAGAAAACCAAAGAAAAATAAAAGAAATAACCAAAAATACCAAAAAGTAAACAAGGAAAGCTAAAAACCCATCACCTTCTTCCCTTGCATACCAAACGACCGATGAAGCCAATTGAAGACCTCTCTGAAAATCTTTCATCAACCCTATTGCATCTAAATCCATTAACTAATTTCAGAGAGAAAAGTCACTTTGGTAACATCTTTGGAGTACATATAGCATAATCTCCAAACACCAAAGCTAAACATTGCCCCTGTTAGGTATGAGACAACCATCTGTGCTAATCTACGATCACCATCCGGTCCACTGTTACTGGTGCTTCCTCCATCCAATACCGTGGCTTTGAAACTGGTGTCCTTCACTAGTTAAAACGTGTGCCATTGCGTTTGCCTCCTTTCTAGCAAAACGAAAATTAATTCGCTAAAAAAAAACCAATATTTACCCTAATGTCTTGAATAATCGGACTTAGCACCGATCTATCCACTGTGTAGGGGTTTAATTTCTTAATCTTTGAAAGTGAATTCCCTTCAACCTGGACCAGACGAAACCCTAGTTCATGCATAAAAATGACATCCTGCGCACATATTCTTGCTTTTGCTACAAACGTATTAGCAACATCTTGATGTGGGCAAGAAACACTCCTATAATCTGTCCAAATGCATCTATTGCTAGAATCCTAGAAGTAGAGGTTTTTGACATAGCATTAAAAGATGCATCAAAATTTATCTTTATGTAGCTCGGATCTAGTGGCACCCATATTTCCTATTTACGTAGGAACGTAGATGGCCTTAGCTCCTCAATAGCCTCAATTTCTAGCAAGTATCCCATAATAAAGCCTGTCAACTCCTTTAATGTATTCTAAAACCCTTGTGAACCAGTTTGTTTCGTGTGTACCAGATAGCCCTATAAGAAATTAACATCATCTTTTTAGATCTGATATCTGCATTTATAGAAGTCTCTACTAACCACATTCTGTAATCCGAGTATTGTAAGACAAGGAGCACCGCAACCTTCAGGTAATTCAACATTTTCTTAGAGACAAAATAATACTGCAACAGGTGATCAACTGTTTCTTCAGCTTCGTTGCACAAAGGGCACACATTAGCAATTTGAAACTTGCACTTGATAAGATTCCCAAAAGTAGGAAGAAAATTATTAACGAATTTCCATATAGAAATTTTTACTTTTGCTGGGATTTATAACGCCCACATCTTTGTAAAAAAATATTGCAATTTGTTTAGGCATATCCATAGAGTAATAATCTCTATTCTGTAGCTCTTCTTCTATGAGCAATTTGTAACTGCTCTTAATGGAGTATTCCTCTATCCGCTCAGACCGCTGCACAATCGTATCCGAAGGCTTCGTCTACGCAAGTGGAATTGTACGAACTTTCTCAGCTTGATCAGCATCAAAGAGGGATCTAACTCTTCCTTCATTCCAAGTACAAGAGTCTGAATTGATCAAATGTGCAACAGCAAAAAATCTAACATCAATATTCTGGTGTATAATTCTCTCATTCCTAAGTTCAGGAATACACGAGTCATTCTAGATGTTCACCCTTTCTCCTGTACCAATTTGCCAACCAGATCCCCTCTCTATTAATCCCTTGACACTTAAAATAGTTCTCTAGGTAATTTAAGGGTAAACACCATAACATAATCAACATAAAATGACAAGAAAAAGTCAGGTTCAGAGGCTCACTAAAGACCTACCTTGATCAGCATCAAAAAGTGATCTAACTCTTCATTCATTCCAAGTACAAGAGTCTGAATTGATCAAATGTGCAACATCAAAAAATCTGACATCAATATTCTGGTGTATAATTCTCTCATTCCTAAGTTCAGGAATACACGAGTCATTCTAGATGTTCACCCTTTCTCCTATAC
Organism: Gossypium raimondii; assembly: GCF_025698545.1. Taxonomy (NCBI): domain Eukaryota; kingdom Viridiplantae; phylum Streptophyta; class Magnoliopsida; order Malvales; family Malvaceae; genus Gossypium; species Gossypium raimondii. Next base: position 46,098,331 of record NC_068575.1, read on the forward strand.
CAATTTGCCAACTAGATCCCCTATCTATTAATCCCTTGACACTCAAAATACTTCTCTAGGTAATTTAAGGGTAAACACCATAGTATAATCAACATAAAATGACAAGCAAAAGTCAGGTTTAGAGGCTCACTGAAGACCTACCTTGATCAGCATCAAAGAGGGATCTAACTCTTCCTTCATTCCAAGTACAAGAGTCTGAATTGATCAAATGTGCAACAGCAAAAAATCCGACATCAATATTCTGGTGTATAATTCTCTCATATTTAAGTTCAGGAATACACGAGTCATTCTAGATGTTCACCCTTTCTCCTGTACCAATTTGCCAACCAGATCCCCTCTCTATTAATCCCTTCACACTCAGAATAGTTCTCTAGGTAATTTAAGGGTAAACGCCATAGCATAATCAACATAAAATGACAAGCAAAAGTCAGGTTCAGAGGCTCACTAAAGACCTACCTTTACTTTGACCTAGAGTTTCTATTTCGATTGTCTTTCCTAACCTAATAGCAGGAACTACTTAAAAAATCATAAGATTTTCATTAGAATCCTCATTACAGACATTTTACTAACATTTCAACTACATGCAACCCCTATGCATGGTCTTCCTGCAATACTCTTCCTTCATAACGTGCAAAGCTGTAAGACTTGTCAGAATGTAGAATCATCTATTAATTAAACTAGATTTTATTTTGATCTTAATGAAAAAGAAAATGTTGAGGCTAGAAAGAAAAACTATCTAAAATGGTCCTGTAACACGCCTAACCCATATCCGTCGTCAGAATAGGGTTTCAGAGCATTACCAAGTAATCGTAATCTAATCATTCATTTCAGACATTTCAAAAATAATATAATTATTCATCATTAACATGCATAGAGTCCTTTATTAAAGTCTTTGAAAGTTTAAAAACACTTTAGAAATGGTTTGAGGCTAAATCGGAACATTTGGAAATTTTAAGAAAAATTTTAACTGTAGGGTTCATATGGTCGTGTCACACGGCCAAGTCACACGCCCGTGTGTTTGGCCATGTGGGCATTCGAAGTAGGATACACGGCTGTGTCCCAGCTCGTGTCTGTGCCCGTGTAACTCTTTAACTTGGGTCACATGACTAAGCCACATGCCCGTGTGCCAGGTCGTGTACCTTTTTGAAATGGCCCCGCACGCCCGTGTGCTATGTAGACATCTCAACCCATAAATGTCTGGATCCTATCCAAAATTGGTTGCAAGTTGAATGATCTTTTGAGCTTGAAAATTGACAGGTTGACTGAATTTACTTTAATAAATTTCACCTCATCCATGCATGTATCATTTAACTAGAGAGATGATGGATAAGAAAGAGGGGAGACACCTAGAAAATCGACCACTATGGTATGCCTCTGTGTAACACAGCTAACCCTTATTCGTCGCCAGAATAGGGTTACGGAGCATTACCAGACTTTGCGGATTAAATGCAGACATTTCATAACAGTTAATGTACATATCATGAACCAATCATAAAACACTCATATTTTTCCCTTATATAAGCCATCGAGGCTCAAAATACACATTAAAAGTATATTGGGACTAAACCGAAAATCAGAGAATTTTTCCCAAAATTTCAAAATTTTCCTTAGGTGCAGGGGATACACGCCCGTGCGGTCAGGCCGTGTGAGCTAGAGACACGCCTGTGTCTTAGGCCGTGTGGGCATTCGATGTGAGGCACACGACTATGTCCCAGCCCGTGCCTATACCCGTGTAACTCTCTAAATTGGGTCACACGGCCATGCCACACACCGTGTGCTAGGCCATGTGTAAGGTGCAGGGGTCACACGGCCAAGCCACACGCCCGTTTGCTAGGCTGTGTGCAAAAACCTAGGCATTCTATTTCTAAATTTTAAGATGCAGGGGACATACGGACAGACCACACGCCATGTGCTATGTAATAACCCGATTTTTAGAAATGTCGAAAACAGTAGTTCGAGACCACCAAATTCAGCAAATAATCTCGTAAATTTTATTATTTAATAATTACGAGCCAAATATGATTTTTAAGAGATTTTTAAATTAGTAATTTGTGTTTTATAAAGATTTATTAAGTCAAGAAATTGAGGAAAAGAGGTATCGAGACCTCGATGTTATAAACCATGTCGTAAATATTTATAATATTTATGGAGTGTCAATATGGTAGTATTAAAGTTTCGTCAGAAAATTTTAACGTTTCGGCAGTCAGTTAATTAAAAAGGACTAAATTGAAAAGATAAAAAACTTGCTAAAGTGATTAAATAGCTTAACAATTAAATAAGGAAGGACCAAAAGAGTAAATGGACCAATTTAAGTGGCTGAGGCGGCATACTGTTAAAAAAAATCAAAGATTTTTATGTATTTAAGGACAAAATTGGAATTATAATAAAGCTTATGTGGCCAAAATTTATTTTAAGGATTTCAAGACCATTTCTTCTTTAACTTTCGGTGAAAAATAGACATGGTAGAGATTTTAGAGCTGGTGTTTCATATTTTAGCTTCAAGTAAGCTTAATTCTTGCTTTTTCCTTGAATTTTTTATATTTTTAGACTTTTACAACTAGGTCCAACTTAGTATTCTATTAGTTTTTATTTTTTTGAAGGTTTTGGAAGATAATATTGATAATTTCATATGATTTTTGCTATTTGATGATGAAATTGAGATGTTAATGGATGTCTAAAGGTGTTTTATTAGAGAATTTTGGATGAAAACATGTTTCAGGGATTAAAATTGAAAATTACTGAATTTATGGAAAAATTCTAAAATTTTATGGAATTCATGGGCTGTTATTGATATTTATGAGAATTATTAGGCTTGGAACAATGATTAAATTGCAAGAATTTCATTTTTTGAGCCTAAGGATGAAATCGTCATATATTAAAAGTTTAGAGTTAAAATGGTAAACAATATTTTGCACTGAAACAGTTTTGGGCAGTAGCAGTAGTCTAACTTTGAAAAATCACCAAAAATTGTGGGAATCGAATTTTAAGATGAATAAATATGAAATTAAATTTTATTGAGTCTAGTTTCTCATAGAAGAAACGGTGTAAGCAATGGAATTGTAAATTATGAGATATAATAGATTTTGTGAGACAAGGTCAGAATGATTTTGGGTTCCCTTGTTCTGACTTTGGAAAATCATAAAAAATTGGAGAAAATAATTAGGGGCTTAAATTTATATGTTTAAATTCTTATTAAGTCTATTTTCAATAAAAACAAACGGGAACATCATCCGAATCCCATACGAGGAGATAATTAAATTTTAGTGAAGAAGGGTCGAAACTGTCAGATAGCAGAACAGGGATGACTTTAAAGAATAAACTGTACTTATTGGCTAAACCATAAATTCTGAAAATTTTATGGTAAGAAGATATGTGAGTCTAGTTTCAGAGGAATTTAGCGGATCTTAATTTGAAGTTCTATAGCTCAAGATAAAAATAATTTAGTGACTATGACACGGATGGACAGCTTTGAATATACATTTAAGTAAATAGTGAAATTATAGATAATGTTACTTATAAGCATGTTATATACATTAAGGATGTGGAATGAAGAGCAGGAGGAGGAAAATATATTAATGACTTGTTATAAATTGGTCATATGCCCGATTATAATCGATAAACGTTGAATTAGAAATGATATAATGTTTTATTTCAAATAGTTATTATGAAATTATGATTATCGTTATGTTATAAAAATCGAATTGTGAGTTCATATGGCTGAAATTTAATGATTAAATGTTAATTTCATGAATTATATATTGTATGATGAGATATATTTGTTGATGAATTGAGAATAAAATAACAGTGCGAAAACTAAATAAATGATCAAATTGAGCGGAACGTCGGATTTGAGTACTTCTGATCAGTAACAAGTGATAAGTGGTAGCTTTAGCTACACTTATCTAATCAGTGACAAGTGACAATTGATAACTGGTAGCTTTAGCTACATTTATCTGATCAGTGACAAGTGATAAGTGGTAGCTTTAGCTACACTTATCTGATCAATTACAAGTGACAAGTGATAAGTGGTAGCTTTAGCTACACTTATCTGATCAGTGATGAGTGACAAGTGATAAATGTGATCAGTGTAAGACCATATCTGGGATATGGCATTGGTGTGATATGTGTTTCTGTGTAAGACCATAGCTGGGCTATGGCTTCGGTGTGTGATATGTGACGATGTGCAAGACCATAGTTATACTATGGTAATGTGAAAACGAAGTACTCAATTCAGTAAGATGTTCTCTAATTTGACAAATTGTGGTAAGTGTTAAGCAAATTTTATGTGATAAAACATATTGAACAGTGAAATTTAGCTCAATTATGTGATCTCATCATTCAGAGATTGTGTTTGACAGGTTATGTTAATAAATTATGTGTATGTGAATTTAAGTGACAGAAATTAAACAGCTAATGATATTGAGCTCATTTACATGAATCTGTCATTTGAAATTGTGGTTGACAGGAAAAAATAGTGAATTGAATATGAAAATGTGAATAGAAAGCATGAACCAAATGTTCATGAGATAAATAATGGCTCAATGTGATAGTATATGATGTTATCTAATGAAAGCCAAATTGAATTGTAGATGACTCTAATTATCCGAAAATGTTCTGAAATCTCTGGTAATGCCTCGAAACCCTATTCTGGCAATGGATACGAGTTAGGGGTGTTACATGCTAGGCTGTGTCACACATGGCTGAGACACACGCCCATGTCTCTTCCCGTGTGGACAAAAATAGGTCATTTTAAGGCCTCTTTTCTCACCCATTCTGATATCAACCCATACACAACATTTCAATACATCAATATATCCCAAACAAGAAATCAACACAAGTTAAAATCATGTTTTAATCATGACATAACATCATAAATACCCAATTTCTTAAACTTACCTATTTAATCCATTTCATTGACTTATCAACATCTACATAAGTATTTCATTTCCAAACCAACCCTATACATGCCATATAAACCAAATCATATGTTACAAAAGCTACCGAATTAAGTTGGATAGTGTGGCTTGATGTGTTGATTCGATCTCCCAACCTCACGTTAATCTACAAGATCATTAAACAACACAAATAAGCTTAATGAAGCTTAATAAGTTCAATAGGTTAAACATAAATCTTACCAAACTTAATATAATAAATTAAATAGTAAATTATTCATGCACTCTCCCTGTCAATCACAACATAAATCGATGAACACACTTCTTTCAAATCAATATTAATAATAAACGATAAATCTTTCAATTTCAATCACATAAGTCATTTACCAAATCTTACCAAATCGGAGAACGGCTTACGAATATGAGTACATCATTTTCAGAAGCCCGAAGGCTAAACAGAAGCACATAAGTGCTAAATAGAAACCCGTAAAGGTTGAACGGAAGTTCATAAGAGCTGAACGGAATCCCATAAAGGTTAAACAGAAGCTCAAAAGAGATGAACGGAAACCCATTAGGGTTGAACGAAAACTCAAATGAGTTAAACAGAAACTCGTGAGAGCTAAACGGAAAGCAAACACGAAAGTTCGCAACAAATGCTGAACCTCGGTTTACTTGGGTAATTTGCTGTCAATTCTTTCTTTGCTATTTTTTTCCATATAACGATTGTACTCAATCTCGCATTCCATTCATTTTGAACATTCAGTTCAATTTCATAATTTTAACAATAATTTTTTTAACAATAGATATGAATAAATAAATAATAAAATTCATCAATTTAATATATAAATATTAAAGTTTAACCATACGAACTTACCTGGGTTAAATTATAAGATTTGTAGTAGTTCAGGAACTATTTTGCTAATTTCATTTTTTCACGATTGTTTACAGCTCTTGATCTAAAATATAAAATTATTCATTCATTAGCATATATTTAAGTTTCAATTCACTTCACAATTAATACCCTTCAATTTTCAAAATTGCACATTTTGCCCCAAATTTTACAAACTTTTGCAATTTAGTCCCTCAATAAATTAGTCTATCAAATGAGCTAATTTTTCTCAATTGAAAATTTATCTAAATTTTCTAAGCTATCATACAGCACTTGAAAAATATAATTTAATATTAAACCTTAATATTTATCCCTTTTATAATTTAGTCCTAAAATCAATAACTATCAAAATCACTTGATAAAATCATCATATAACAAAATTAAAGCTCTAAATCCATGTTAATTTATCAAAAAATCTAGAATTAATCAATGGTAGCTTTCAAAATTTCCAATAAAATCAAAAACTAATGTAATAGGTAGTTGTACTTAATTGTAAAAGTCTCAAAACATAAAAATTTCAAGAGAAAGGCATAAATTAAACTCAGATGAAGTCAAAATAAGTAAAACCAGCTTAAAATCTTCTCCTATGGCATTTTGGCTAGAAATTGAAGAAGAATGACCTAGAAAACTTTAAAATTCAATTTATTTAAGTTAATTTTATAAAATTTACAATTTTACCCTTAGTTCACACTAATTTATTATTTCTTTTCTGCTTATGCCGCCTCAACCATTTCCATGTGTCTATTTACCCTTTAAGTTCTCCTTTATTATTTAAGCCATTCAATCATTATTTCATTTAATTAGCAAGTTTTGAGCCTTTTTCAATTTAGTCATTTTTGATTAATTAACTATCAAATCGTTAAAATTTTCTAACAAAACTTTAATTCTACCTTAATGACACTTCGTAAATATTTATAAAAATATTTACGGCTTGGTTTGTAAAATTAAGGTCTCGATACCTCATTTTCTAAACTATTTAACCTAATAAATCCTTATAAAACACAAGTTACTAATTCAAAAATTCTCCTAAAATCACATTTAACTCGTAAATACTAAATAATAAAATTTAGAAGCTTACTCGTGGGATTTGGTGGTCTCGAACCACTTTTCCGACACCACTAAAAATCGAGTTGTTACACTCTGTCTAGAGGTGGCAAACAAAAGGTAAAAGATGGCTATTATGCCAACCAAAAAAGAACAAGGACAAGCCTTATCTCGATGGAGAGAAGTGTGAGTGTAATGGCCTGAATTTTCGGTGATGTCGGAATGGTAATTCGAGATCACTAAATCTGACAAATGAGTAGAAAATATTATTAATTTAGTGAGAATAAGTAAATGAGAAGTTAGGAAAATTTTTGAAATAGTGAATAGTGTACTAGGAATAAATATTGAAATAATTAAAATAAAAAACGAGGTATCGAGACCTCAAAGATTTTAAACCGAGCCATAAGTATTTTTAGAAATATTCATAGAGTGTCATTGAGTTGGTATTAAAGTTTCGTTAGAAAATTTTAACGTTTGGATAGTTAATTAGCTAAAAAGGACTAAATTGGAAATAGTGTAAAATGTGTTAAATTGTGATTAAATAGCTTAGGTGACTAATAAGGAGGGATTTAAAATGAAATTAGGCCTAAAGTTGTGGGCTGGACGGTTGGGCAAGAAAAATCAGCAGAAAGTAAGGAGAAATAGGGGCAAAATTGGAAATTTTACAAATTAAATATATAAAACAAAGATAAAAGTGAAAAATCTAGAGATCTCTTCAAAAATTATCAGCAAAAACGCCATAGGTAGTCTGAAACAAGCTGGTTTCTCATATTTTTATATCATGTAAGCTCAATTCTTGCTTTTTCTTTGTAATTTTTCATGTTTTGTGACTTTTACAACTAGGTCCAACTATTGAATTCATTAGTTTTGATTCTATGAATGATTTTGAAAGTTACCATGAGTGAGTTCTGGAATTTTATGATGAATTATCATAGAATTAAAGCTTTAATTTTATTATATGATGATTTTATTAAGAAATTTTGGTAGAAATTGATTTTAGGGACCTAATTGTGAAAAAGTTTGGAGTTAGGGTTTGGTGTTGCGGTTTTGATTATGAAAGGCTATGTAGTAGTCTAAAATAGTTGTAAAAGGTGTTAATTGAGAAAAATTAGATCAATTGAGGGGTTAATTAAGTAGGGACCAAATTGTAAAAACTGTAAAGTTTGGGGTAAAAGTGTAATTTCGAAAATTTAAGGGCATAAATTGTGAAATGGATTAGAATAGAATTATATGCTGATGAATGAATAAATTTGTATTTTAGATCGAGAACCCGAAGCAAGCCAAGGAAAAGAAAAAGTAGTTGATTAGTCCCTGAACTTTTACAAATTCTGCAAATCGACCCAGGTAAGTTCATATGGCTGAAATTTAATGATTAAATGTTAATTTCATGAATTATATAATGTATGATGAAATGTATTTAGTGTTGAAAAGAGAGTAAAATAAAATTGCGAAAATTGAATAAATGATCAAATTAAGCGGAACGCCAGATTTGAGTACTTCTGATCAAGAGATAAAGTGATAAGTGGTAGCTTTAGCTACACTTATCTGATCAAGTGAAAAAGTGATAAGTTCTACACTTATCTGATCAAGAGACAAAGTGATAAGTGTTACACTTATCTGATCAAGTGAAAAAGTGATAAGTGCTACACTTATCTGATCAAGAGACAAAATGATAAGTGTTATACTTATCTGATCAAGTGAAAAAGTGATAAGTGTTATACTTATCTGATCAAGTGAAAAAGTGATAAGTGCTATACTTATCTGATCAAGTGACAAAGTGATAAGTGCTATACTTATCTGATCAAGTGACAAAGTGATAAGTGGTAGCTTAGCTACACTTATCTGATCAGGGACAAATGATAAGTGATCATACGTAAGACCATAGTTGTACTATGGCAAAGTGAAAGTGAAGTACTCAATTTCCCGTAACCGTTCCTTAATTTTGATCAAGGATGGTAAGTGACAAATGAGCCCAAAGGAATTATGGTAAAAGAATAAGTAGTAGTGAGTTTATACCAAGAAACTCACCAAAGATTGTGGTTGACAGGTAAATTTAGTAATGGTGTATATTGTATAAGTGTACAAGTGTTTGGTAAGATTTATGTTTTATGCCTATGAACTTTACTAAGCTTTTCTATAAGCTTTTTATGCCTATGAACTTTACTAAGCTTTTCTATAAGCTTACATGTGTGTGTTTATTGTTTTTGTAGATTAACGAATTTATACATTCGGAGGATCGGATCTACATCAAGAATCACACTATCCAGATATACTCCGGTAGATTATGTTAAGCAACTTTTTGGATTTATATGGCATGTATAGGGAATTGAAGTAAAAAGTAATAGAATGAATGACTAAGTATGCAAAGTAAATTTGAATGTTATGGTTGTGTTAGATATCGAAATATATACATGTTTTTAGTTTGAAATGGTTGATTGGTTGAACTTCATTAGTATTTAAATGAAGTAGATGAAATCTTGGAATTGGTTGTGATTTGAAATTTGCAGGAATGTTAGACAATTATAAAGGGTTATATTGAATTTTTTAAAAAATTGCAATGGAGCAGTTCTTGGACAGCAGCATTGATGTAAATTTTAAAATCACCAAAAATAGTGGAAATAGAATTAGAAGTTGAGTGAGATATGAAATTAAAGCTGAAAGAGTCTACTTTCATATGAAAGAAGTGGAGTAAGCAAAAGAATTATATACTTTTAGATATTTGAATTTTAGTGAAACAGGGCAAGAATGTTTTGAAGTCCCTGTTCTGACTTTAGAAATTCATTAAAATTGTACAGAAGGAATTATGAGTTATAATTTATATGTATAGATTCCTTAATGAGTCTATTTTCAGTAGAAATAAGTTTAATCACCATATGAAGTCTGTAATAAGAGATAATTAAATTTTAGTGATGAGTGGTCAGGATAGTCGATTAGTGAAACAAGGGAGACTTCAACTAATAAACTGTAATAATTGGCTAAAGAAAAAATTATGAAAAATTTATGGTGAATAGATATATGAGTCTAGTTTTAGGGAAAATTTACGGATCTAAATTTCGAGTTTCGTAGCTTGAATTATAATTATTTTAGTGACTGCTGCACAGGTGGACAGCTTTATTATGAATGATGAAATTAAATTTTAAAGTAAATTTTTATGCCCCGAACTTTTAAGTTAAGTCAAGTAACGCCTCATGCTCGACTCCGGCAACGGTATTGGGTAAGGGGTGTTACAGTGAGCGTCCCCAGTCAAGGACCAAGACAGAAACATTTTACTTGAGAGAAAGAGGGCTTTTTTAGGATGTTAAATTTCATCACACAAAGTTCAATTTAAGTTCAAACAAAACTTTCATCGTTGGACGAGATTAATCATATCCCTTAAATTATGGGATTTATAAGATATGTCATATCAAATCAAATCTAATCTTTACAAGATATGATTCCTATCAATCTTCTAAGATTAGCTGCCAAATTTACAAAGATAGTCTTATGTTGTCATATCTTCATCATCGGGCCACCCAGGCTTCAACCTGACATGCTTCTCTAATAGCTTACGAATCGGGCCAGTTCTTGTGGGTCAAATGATCCCTATCTAAACAATAGACCTCCATTGGATGCATTTGGTGCGATAGTCATGAGCTTTGAACTGCGGTCTGTGACACATGCATGTATCATATACCTAGAGAGAGGATGGATAGGAAAGAGGGGAGACCCTAGAAAATCGACCACTATGGTCTGCCTCGGCCTAGGGGTGGCAAGCAAAAAGGCAAGAGATGGTTATTATGCCAACCAAAAAAAGAACAAGGACAAGCCTTATCTCGATGGAGAGAAGTGTGAGCGCTCCCGGTCAAGGACCATGACAGAAGCATTTTACTAGAGAGAAAGAAAGAGCTTTTTTTGGATGTTAAATTTCATCGTTCAATTTAAGTTGAAACAAAACTTTCACTACAATCCCAATGCTAAATTAAAATTTATAGGTCTTAAGCTATAATTTACTACGATGTTTGTATTGGTGTCTTTCTGTGTTGTCCGTGTCCTTTCATGTTGAAGTTGTCTCGAGTAATCGGGCAATCCGCGTATTGTGTCTAGTGTTTGCTTTTAGTGTTCGCCGTGCAGTTATGAGATGTGTTGAAATTTTCAACACAATTATAACATATCTTTATAATAAGGTACGTACTCTTTGTAGAAATTTAAATTTTAAATTTTTTACTCGTAAAAAATAATGTTATTATCATTGGTTTTGGTATGAAAATAAAACAAATTTTAATCTCTACGTCTTAAATCTTAAAAATAAAATAAAATAAAATTATAAATCTAAAATCTGTACGTCTTAAACCTAACACTTTATAGTATTTTTTAAAATGATTCAGTGTCAGTAGTATGAATGGAGCTTTTACTACTACAACGATAAATTGGAACAGTGCAAAATTCAGGTCACAATGTAAATCACGTTGCATGAGTCTTTTCAAGTCAACTTTATAGTCTAAGTCTTTCTTTTGATAAACTTTCCCTTTATTTAGACCCAATCAACCCTTTCTATCTATACTTTCCTAATTTCCCATGTCCTATTTTCCATCAATCCTCAGAAAAGAAAAAAAGAGAATGATTTATCATTGCTTCTCATCATCATTAATACCTGATCTTCCACTTCTTCTGTACTTTTCCTTATTATTCATCATCTTCGGTTTTCCTCTTTCACTAAGCGATCATGAACTGTACCAGAACTGTCGCGATGCAGTCTACAAATGCGGGAATATCTCCGCTGGATTTCCTTTCTTTGGAGGCCAACGAGCGATGGACTGTGGACGACTCGGTCTCGAGCTTCGCTGCGACAACAAAAATACAACGACGATCGTAATTAGTGATATAGAATATCGGGTTCTGGCCATCCATCGGGATCGTCATATTCTAAGGATTGCGAGGGAAGACCTCATCAAGTACGATGGCCTTTGTAGCCCTCAAATTATCCCAACTCGGAATTCGGTCCTCAATTCCGAGCTGTTTTCACCTGGTCTTGGTTATGCCAACGTTACTTTGTTTTACGACTGCCAATCTTCCATCTCCTCACGCAGTACTCTCGGGTTCTTCCCTTGCGACAACGCCGGTTCCACTTACAGTAACGTTTCCGTTGCGACGCGAAATAATATCCGACCGAAGAGATGCTCGGCTAATGTTACTGTTCCGATTCTTCGATCTTCCCTGGAGGGATCACTGAATTCTTTGTTGGGGTTGAAAGAAGCCTTGAAAAGAGGAGTGGAAGTACAATGGTATTGGAAGGACAGCGAAGCTTGCGGGAAGTGCAATGATTCCGGCGGAGCCTGCGGTTTCTTTGGGCCGGCGGAGAATCAAACAGTGTTCTGCCACTGCCCTTTCATGTTTGACAATTCGCACGATGACAGACAATGCATTCGCATTGTTTCTTCACCATCCCCAACGACTGCCCGAGGTATGTAATTTTTATACCTGACAAATTTTTAAAAATTCTTTGTTCAAGTCTCACTATTTCAAAATGATTAAAAATGATGTTATCAAAAGCATCCAACTCTTATATAGATGAAGCATTAAAATAAAAATTATTGACAATGGCAGATACATTAGCAACCGTGAGTGTCTGCTTCAAATGCATCAAAACTATTTATATTAAATTAAAATTTCTCATCTGAAAATTACTCATTTAAAACATCAAGATTCCTTTTAAAAATAGCATATAATAATAAATAATTAAATATATTATTTAATAGTAACAAATAAAATATATATATGATATTAAAATAAAAATAGATTAAATTATAAGTAAAATTAAATTTAAACGTGTAATATATCATCAGATTAAGAATACATAAATATTTTGATTGAGTTGGTGTTGCCCGTAACTGGACCTAGACTGCATCATGGGCCGAGTTGGGTCGATGCAAAATTTTAGGTTCAGGCCTGCCTCGGCTTGAAAAGTGAGTCTAAAATTTTGTCCTAGCTCAACCCATATTAAAATGCTGAACTTGAGCCAAACCAACCCAATCCAACCATATTATTTTTATATAAAAAATTTAAAAAATATAAGACATCAAATACATTAAAAATATTAAAATAAATAATTCCTAAAAATTGAAAATACAAAAAAAAAGGTATATGTGATTCTGGCTGAACCAGACCCAAAACAAAAAATTTATGTCTGTGGCCCGACCCGTTACCCGTTTGGAAAACGAGTCTTATTTTTTATCCAAGCTTATTTTTCGAGCATATATACATTTTTAAATCCTCCCCTCCCGCTTTTTATATTGGTCATTAGACTTAGACGTGTGACTTGACTCATGATCAAATCTAATTGAACCCTGTCTCAATTATTAAATTACTAAAATATAATTATTTTAACAAAGAAATAAATATTAATTTAAATTCTTATATATTTTTATATAATGAAATTTGGAATAATAACACTCCCAACTTTACCATTCCAATAAAAAGTAACTTTTATAATATTTTAAGACAAATATACAACATCGTTAATATGACAAACTAATATTTGTTAGGTGCGCATCTGCATTGGTTTTAGAGGACAATTCAACACCTAGCATTCTGTATGTAACTTTTATCCATTCCATTAATATTTTTATTTGAATATTTTATCAAATATAAACCATACTTTGCTTTTTCCTCAAGAAACTCATTTGAATTTTGTTAAAAAAAAAGAAGCAATTTAAATGGTGGAATTGTTAAAATGATTAAAACTGCAGAATAAACTAATTTACTACTTCTGCCATATGTTTTACTTGCAGAATCCAAAGCTAAATCGAAATCGAGGCTGAATCTAATATTTATAGGTATGAATCAATTTGTTTCATCAAATGTTTTGTTATTTAAATTTAATTGAATAAAAGTTTTTAAATTTATGTTTTTTTTTTTGTTTAAGTAATTTTACTTTTTATTTATTTATTGAAACTTGGTTTCCTTATAGGGTTTTTTTTTTTTTACTATTATCTGAAAGTGGTTCCTCATTCCTTGAATCAATTAAGGATTTGAATTATAATTCTACCAATAAAGAACTAGTAACCTTCAATTAATGGGGGAGAGAAGGAGAAGGGTGAGATTAAATGTGCTCATGGATTGGGTCGGGTTGAGTCTATCTATAATATAAATATATTTTACGTTTGTTTAAGATTGGTTCAGCCCAAAATATCGGCTTAAAATTTTACTCAAACTTGCTTATATTTGTAAAAAAAAAATTAATCTAAACCCATTTTAAACTCATCCATATTATTTTTTTAAGATATTTATATTATTTTAATTTAATATTTAATATTTTTATTGAAATTTTTATATAGTCATTATAATATTATTTTAATGTTTATATTAGAGTAGTATTATATATTTAATATAAGTTTATTTTTTCAATGTGTTATAAATTACATAATATATAAAAAAACATAATATAAAATATTATAAACTTAATAGTGGATCGGGTTGGGAGCCCGAGCCTGATCCATATTTTAAACGGGCCTAATTTTGTTACCCAATCTAATTTTTTGAGCCTAATCTTTTTATCCAAACCATCTCAAATTTCGGGCAGACCTTCGGGCCTAAGTGAGTAGCTCGGCTTATGAATAGATCTAGGTGAGGAAGAGGGTGAGGGAAGGGATATTTTTTTATTTTATTTAATATTAACATAATTATAATTGTTTAATATTATTATAATTTTTTATTTAACTAGATTTTAATGAGGTGCTGATGTGGCACTTCTTGATCGGCTGTAGCTTTTTTTAATAGAGTCTATCTGTAAAGGCCAACTGTGGTTATGAATAAAGTTTAGATACCCTGTTTGACAAAAAAAATTTAAATACCTAACCTAAACAAAATGCATAGTTAAAAGGCCTCTTATTGAATTAAGCCTGTTATTTATTTTAAGATTTCCTGTTTAACTCTATTCATTGTTTTTTTTAAAGTAATAATTTTTTACTTAATTAATCTTATTGATATTCATTTATAAATGATTAAGTAAAAGTTGATTAATACACCATGAACAGGATTGACGGTTGCTGTAACCATCACCGTTGTATTGGTTTCTGCTATATGCTTCTTTGTGTTAAGGTTAAAAGGGAAATCACCATCAAGTCATCTATGGAAGGGGAAGAAGAACGACAATGCTAGGATTGAGGAATTCATCACAAAGTTCGGTTCTCTAGCTCCTAATCGATATTTTTATGGAGACATTAAGAAAATGACAAATAAGTTTAAAGATAAATTAGGTGAAGGAGGATATGGTAGTGTATACAAAGGAAAATTGCCAGACGGTCGTCTCGTGGCGGTCAAAATCCTGAGTGAATTCAAAGATAATGCAGAGGAATTTATGAATGAAGTAGCCAGCATCAGTAGAACTTCTCATGTCAACATAGTGACTCTTTTGGGTTTCTGTTTTGAGAGATCAAAAAGAGCTTTGGTTTATGACTTCATGCACAATGGATCTTTGGATGGGTTTATTTATAATAAAGGACCACATAGTCAAAGTTGTCAATTGGAGTGGAAAACTTTGTACGACATTGCAATGGGCATCGCTAGAGGACTCGAATACTTGCATCAAGGTTGCAGTACCCGGATCTTGCACTTTGACATTAAACCTCACAATATCCTTTTAGATGAGAACTTTTGTCCCAAGATCTCTGATTTCGGTTTGTCTAAGTTATGTGAACGACAGGAAAGCACTATTGCAAATACAGGTGCTAGAGGAACTGTTGGATTTATAGCTCCTGAAGTGTTTTATCGAAATTTTGGTGGTGTTTCTCATAAATCAGATGTCTACAGCTATGGAATGATGCTCCTTGAAATGATCGGAGGAAGAAAAAATAAAAATATTGAGGGTTCCCAAGCTAGTGAAACATATTTTCCCTTATGGATATATAACCATCTTGATCAACCTATGAACTGCAATCCTAATGAAGTACTATCTATAGAGGAAGAAGAAATAACAAGGAAACTAATCATAGTGAGTCTTTGGTGCACTCAAACCAATCCAGTAGACCGACCATCAATGACTAAAGTATTAGAAATGTTGCAAGGAAACCTTCAATCATTAGCACTTCCGTCGCAACCCACCTAAAAATGTTGCAGATTTGTTGTTAACTTGAGTAATTTGTTCATGTTGAGGCAATCTTTAATAGATTTAGGAAAATGTTCATTTTGATCTCATGTTTTTTTTAGTGTTAGTTGTGTATATAAAAATAGAACAAATTAAATGTGTAAAATTTTAAACATAAATCTATGGTATACCTAAATGGTGTTATGCTTATTCAACTTATTTTTTGTAGAAATAATTTTATAAATATTAAAAGATAACATCGTTGAGAGAAAAAGAAAAAATTCCTAAGAGGTTTTGTCACCATGAATCATAAAAGAATATACATGAATTCCATTAAAAAAAAGCAAAGATAAGATTTGATTGAAGATTCCTAATAGAAACCTAAACTCCTTCAATGTTCCCTTTATAGGAATGACAGCAAGTCGAATACTTATATTTTTGAATTATTGAAATCTAAATATGAAAATATGTTGAAATATTTGAATTTATTTATTATCTATAAATTATTCAAGTATTATTATCTAATCTCAAATCTAAAACTAATATATATTTATACTACAATAATGTTTTAGAAGGAAAAAAGAAACAAGCTTAGGTGGCATGCTTCAAAGATTTGACAAGTGGCATTATATTTATATATAGGGCACATTAGTATTCAATATTGTGTGAATAATTTTATGGTTTTAGCAATGGTTTTATGTAAAATGAAAAAAAAGTTTTGTGTCAAAATGTTTGAATATTATATACTCTTTATGACAACAATTATATTAAAAAATCACTTTTCATATTATTTTCTTAATTTTCATATATTAAAAAATAGAGAAAAACTTAATGAAATGATTTTAAATTTGTTAAATTAATAGTTTGTTATTTTTTCTTAGTGACATGACTAAATTAAATTTCTTGAAAATTTTGAATTAATTGCAAACATATTCAGTAATATGAAATATAACTTTACATATTCAACAATTTAAAAGTAAAAATAAATTAAAAGAATTTTGAATAAAAATAATATCAAACATATTCAATAACTTCACATTCTTTACGCTATAAATAGTGAAATTGCATAGTGTTACAAATAATTTTATTTTATTTTATTTTATTTATTCTTGACTCTAAAAATTAAAATCAATACAAGTTTATCACAATACAAACCATAAAGATTCTAAAAGTAAAAATTTTATATCATTTTATTTTTACCTTTTCATTTATAATATTTCCAAAAGGTTACAATTTTTGCAACTATTTTTAATAAATAAATGTAGTATACTTTAATTGATGCATATAATCAAATCTGTGCATTGTGTAACGCCCTTAACCCGACCCGATTCACCGAGTCTAAATCTCGAGTGTTACTACACATAATACTTAAAAAAAATCTTGTCAAGCAACTTTGCTAAGAAGGATATAGGTGTAACAAATGTTGTTCTTGATATTAAAATAACCCAAGAGGAAAACACTATAACTTTATCACAATCACACTACATTGAAAATGTGCTTAAAAAATTTGATCTTTTCAATTATATATTAGCATCTACACCATGGATCCTCAAATAAAATTAGTATCTAATACTGGTAGGAAAATTGATCAATTGAATTATGCAAGTCTAATTGATTGTCTTATGTACATAACGAATTGTACAAGACTAGATATTGCATGTGCTTTTAGGAAATTAAGTAAGTACATGAGTAATCAAAGTAGTTTGCATTAGCAAGCTTTAAATTAAGTACTTAGGTACTTAATGAAAACTATTAACTACGGGTTGTACTATAGTGGGTATCCTTCAGTTTTAGAAAGGTATCAGATGCTAGTTGGATTACAAGTTTGGAGGATCATGCTTCTACTAATGGATGGATCTTCATTCTTGGTGGAGGTGTCATTTTTTGAGGTTTTAAAAAACAAACATGTATTACTGATTCCACCATGACAACTAAATTTATTGCATTAGTTGCTACATCTATCGAATCAGAATGGTTATATGCCCTAACTTTTCAAAACCTACATCTGAAAGAAAACATCTCTTCAACGAAACAGTCATACATTTTTCCCTCATTTGGCCAAGTTGTCTCCACTCCAAACAAGTTGACTTCGACTCCGTAATAGACAAGGGATATCTGGTTTCACCGGTTACTGTAGAACATTCTAGAATATAAAGATTGCCGGTTCTTTTACCTTTTAACAAAATGAGAGCTCCACAAGATACTTTAGTGCCACTCGACTCGATGTTGATTCTGCATCATTTCAAGTCTAAAATACTCAATGAGATGAGATTTTTTCGTAAATCAGCTACATACCTAACATCTTAGAGTGTCCTAATTGTTCCATCGTGTATTTTAATTTTAACAGTACCAATACCAATTACCTTATTGGATGAATCGTTTCTCATGCGCACAACTCCACATTCAACCGAATTGTATGTGGAGAACCATTCTCTATTGGGACATATATGGAAAGAACATCTCGAATGCAGGACCCACTCGGATGTAAGCTTGGAGTTATCACTTGTTGACACTAACAAGAAATCATCACCGCTTTCATCGGCCAAATTAGCAAAATGAGAGCTCCACGAGATACTTTAGTGCCACTCGACTCGATGTTGATTTTGCATCATTTCAAGTCTAAAATACTCAATGAGATAAGATTTTTTTGTAAATCAGCTACATACCTAACATCTTAGAGTGTCCTAATTGTCCCATCGTGTATTTTAATTTTAACATTGCCAATACCAAATACCTTATTGGATGAATCGTTTCCCATGCGCACAACTCCATATTCAATCGAATTGTATGTGGAGAACCATTCTCTATTGGGACATATATGGAAAGAACATCTCGAATGTAGGACCCACTCGGATGTAAGCTTGGAGTTATCACTTGTTGACACTAACAAGAAATCATCACCACTTTCATCGGCCAAATTAGCACCAGCTATATCTTCTTCATTACTCTCAGCAGCTATTTTATTTCGCAGTTTATAACAATTTTCTTTGACGTGACCTAACTTTTTACAATAGCGACATCTTTTGTCTCTCTTCTTTGATGCTACCGAAACAGAAGCTTACTTATCTGCCTTGTTATCCAAACCAAACTTATTATAGAGTTTGTCTCTACTCAACAAATGACCTTTCACATATTCAAACGAGAGTTTGTCTCTGCCATAAATCAAGGTCTCTCTGAAAGACTTGTATGAAGGGGGTAAAGAGCACAATAATAGCATAGTCTGATCTTCATCGTCAATCTGAACCTCAACGTTCTTTAAATCATTTAAAAGAGTAATGCATTGATTGATGTGATCTCTAAGAAGCTCACATTCATTAATGCGAAACGTAAATAGACGTTGTTTCAACATTAAACAGTTAGCTAAAGAATTTGTTGCATGAAGAGTTTCTAACCTTTTCCACAAGGCGAATGAGATCTTTTTCATCAATGCCTCCTACAATATTGTATTCGCGAGGTGCAACTGGATTACATACAAGGCCTTTTCATCAAGCTCTTCCCATTCTGTTTGATTTAGATTCTCAAGTTTTTTTCCCGGTAACAACCTTTTTCAAGCCGGTTTGGACTAAAATTGTCATCATCCGAACTTGCCACAGATTAAAATTTGTGACACCATCGAACTTCTAAATTTTAAACTTTGTTCTACCATCTCTGAATGAGCTGATCTATGAAAATTAAACTTGCTTTTATACCACTTGTTGGGAACCAACCCGGTTAAGTAACGAATGTAATAGCCCGTTTTTTAGTCAGATCAGAACAATAGTTTCAGGACCATAAAACCGAGTTAAAATATTTATTTTATTATTTTAATAAGGTTTATAGTATGATAAAATTACTATGTGAAAGCTTCGTAAAGAAATTTTACTGTTTGATTGCTTAATTTGTCAAAAAGGACTAAATCGCGTAAAGTAAAAAACTTATGTTCTATTAGTTAAACGTATTACATAGCTATAGAACCTTAAAGTAAAGGTCCTTAAGTGGTCAATAGACCATTGGGGAGTTAGTGGAAGATGATAGCATGACAATTGGTGTAGTTTTAAATGTTTTTAAAGGTTAATTATGTAATTTGATAGATAATGACAAAATAAAATAAAACAACAATTAGGTTATCATCTTTAACCATTCTTTCTACCGAAAATAAAAGAAAAAAAGAAAGCCATAGAAGCTTAGCATTCAGCCATTCTTGTTTTCCTTGATTGGTAAGATATTTTGTCCCGTTTTTAATTATTTCTAATTTTCGAGATCGTTGTAGCTTAATCTAGCTAACCCGTACCTTCGTTTTTGAAACTGTTATAGATTTCAAATGATTCCATTGTTGAATGCTTGGTTTTTTAAGTGTTTAATGATAGATTATGAAGGTTTAATGTTAGATATACAAGTTTTGTTAAGTGATTTTGACAAAGATGTCAAAAAGGGATTAAATTGATAAAATGTGAAATGTGGTGGTTAAAAGTGTGAATAAATTGAAAATATGGGCTGCTAGTAACATGTATCAAATTCGTTTAAGCATGGATTTGTACTAAATTGCATGAATTTGCAATTTTATGTGATAAGGACTAAAGTTTAAAAATGTGAAAGTTTAGGGGCAAATGTGTAAAATAGCCCTAATGTGTGTTTTGGATTAAATTGAATAAATATTTGATTAAATAAGTTGATTTTGATAATATATAGATCAAGATAAGTCGAGATTGGGATTAGATCGGGGAAAAGAAAAAGTGGACGAATAGTCGATAATTTCCATCCGAGCAACTCAAGGTAAGTTCGTATAATTAGAATCGAACTTTCATTTAATTGCAATTGTATGAAATGAATATGTATATATATATGTGAATTAAATGGTTGAAATAAATGATATTGAATTGCTTAACATTACACTTTTGGGTGTATGAATGTTAATCGATCAAAGTTGGACATTTTTTTTATGTTGTTCAGTTGAATTAATTGCTTGTTTAATTGAAGTATTAAAGATTTCCAAAACAAGACATGTTACCTATGTTTTTCCATATTTAAATGCTTGTCCAAATTGAAGAAATAATGTTTGTCAAAATTTGTATATTAATGTTGTCCGATTTCTAACGTTTAAATTGATTGAGCATTTGATGTATACATGCTACTTATTTTTAATGGTTAAGCTATCCAAAACTCGTATATTAATATTGTATACTTTATATATATATGGCTTTATACATCATTTATAAATAGAGTTATCCGAGTAAGTCCTTGAGGTAATGTTTCCCTTATCTTTTTATGTTTTTTTAATTGTTAACTAATAGGAAATTGGATTGGGATAGTGTTTCGAGTTATGTTATTATCGTAATTGTTAAATGTGTTCTATAATAAATTTATGGTTGATCGGAAATGATAGTATTTGGTTGGAAAAATTTCTATTTAAAATGTTGTCAGAATGGAGATTAATGTATTGAGTAATACCGAGCCCCATTTGAACTATAGAAAATCGTAGGATACGAGTGACATGTCACTTGGGTTACCGTTTTGGTCGAGCTCCTACATTTGTTGCAGACTCACCACAGCTCGTATGAGCTTATCGATATATCAGCTCTTATGAGTTCACCGTTTCAGCTCAATAGAGCTTATCGTTCTTTAGCTCGGAATGAGCTTACCGATCATGGATCGAAAGAGTGGAAATGATAATGAATTGACGGATTACCGTTTAATGCATATAGTGTGTATCACCCGAGTATCCTTCGATGTTTAGGTAGGTTCAACGAGTATTATACTGTTACTGATTATAGAATGGAGAATGAAATGGAATTTGAGCTATGTGAATTGTATAGATAGAATGTGATATGTGTTACATGGACGTATGGAAATGAAAATGAGATATTATGAAATGTATGAATGAAATGCTATGTGATTTGAATACTAAATTGAAGCATTTATAGATGAAATGTTAGTTATATGCATGTTTGAGACTCTAACCTATTGAGGTGTATGTGTGATAGGTATTTGAATATTCGAGTTGGACATATTAATTTAATTGCTTAAATTATGCAATGTGGTAAGTTTAATTCTATTATATGGGCTTTAATAAGCTTAAATGCTTACTCTATTTATCATTCATGTTTTATAGAGGTTCATTAGCTAGCTTGATTCGAACAAAGTCAGATATTGGCATCACACTATCCAGGCGACTTCTCGGTACTTTTGAACTCAAGGAAATTGTGTAAATATGACATGTATAGGCTAGATGAAGGGATGATGTTTTGATCACTTAGTTTATAAAGTATATGTATATATGTTTGATGTGTGTAAACCATGAGATTTGGTTTAGTGACGTAATGGTTAAATGGGTGCAAAATGATATGTTTTGACAAACTCATGAATGAAAGTCGTAATACATATGCCCATACTATTATGAGATGAATAAGTGATTTGAAAATTCTTTATGAATGTGGCAAATTGGTATGGTATATAGTATGTGATGTGTATAATGTTTTTATATTTTGGAAATGCTTGATTTAGGCATGTTATAAATATGAATGATTGATAATTACTGAAATGATATGATATTAGTTAAATGTTGATGAATAACTGTTCTGAAATGAGTTGCAAGTCCGGTAATGCCTCTTAACCTATTTTGGTGACGGTTACAGGTTAGGGGTGTTACAACGAACAAGTAAAAATAGCGAAAGAAATTGAGAAATTGAACACACAAATTTAACATAGAAAAACCCCTCCAAAGAGGATAAAAAACTGCGGGCAAAGATAATTTTACTATAATGGCAAAAGAACAAAGAGTACAAATGATGGAGATAAAAACTAAACCCCGAAAACCTAAAAACAAAGAACCCTCAAAACATAAAAACAAAATTCTCTAAATGTGTTATGAGTTTTAATCTCTAATGGGTGTATTTTCTAAGGTTGTAAAAAGCCTATTTATAGGCTAAATTCATAGGTCAAATAATAATAAAATAATCTAGACTAATCAAAGTTTAATTGAAACAAATAAAAAAAATTTAACTAGAAGATTATTTCTCAAATTTGACTGAAATAGGAGTCATACTTAACAAAGGTGTCTATTGACTACAAGGTGGCTGACATTAAATCGATGATCTATGTTGGTGAGTGTTGGAAGTTGACAAAAGGGTGCAAGTGGTAAGTACAAGCTGCATTTATACAGAGGTCCTGGTAGTGGGAGATACAAAAACATGTTGGGTTTTATACATGCACTTCTGCACTTATGATGCAGGACCACCGCAAGCTTGATTCAAAAACCATCTGCAGTTGTATATTGACAACAGTTAAAGATATGCCCACCATTCCTGTATCGGTGTTGATTGTCGAAATGTAAGAACGATTTCAATACTGAGTTTCATATCGAAAGACATGGTTGGTTGAACATATAGCCATGGATCAGTTGCACGGAGATTGAGATGCGTCGTACAATGAACTCTAAGGGTGGATAGTCGCAATGCAAGAGTATGTTACAGGGATAGTCATTGAGTTGCAGACGTTGCCTTATACGATTAGGACAACCAACTACATCCGAGGGGAAAATAATTTTTCACTGGAGGTTTTTGACATTTGATCCATGCATTTGAGCTTTTCCCCACTATAACCCGTTTGTGCATATAGGTGAGACCTGGCTATACGAGAAATATACGCAGATCCTTCTCATTGTGACTGCACAATATGGGAATTGGAACTTGCTACCGATAATGTTTGCCATTGTTGAGGAAGAGAACATGAAGTCATGGGAATTTTTCCAAGAGAACTTGTAGAGGTATGTTGTCACTCAATACAACATTTGCATCATTCTCGATAGATCAAAGGGGATAATTGCCGCAATTAGGCATTCAGGTGTTTTGTAGAGATCCGTCTATTGCATCAGGCACATTGCGGTGAACTTCCACAAGGAATTCAAAAATGTGGATTGGCATAAACAAGTTTTAAAGCTGGGTAATTATCTGTCTCAATTTTTTTTCCATATGTTTAAAGTTTGTGAAACAACACGCAATATGTTGTAACGGTTCAGGGTACGTGTTGGAACCATATCGGTTTAAATTGAGACTGGTTGACCTCTAAGCTGATATGTAATGTCAAACGAATACTTCATTTTACCAATATAAAAAATCGTGTATTTTTAGGTCTGAAATACTGGTGCTGCCAATTGCTTAGGCGACTCCCAAAAAAATTATATTTTTTAAAAAATGTGATGTCATTGGTGGCAAGGGACAGGGGTGCCGTCAATTGGTTAGGAAGTTTCGATTTTACACTATTCGCTTTGCCTAGATTTGTAAATATTAGGGCCCTTATCCTATTTCAGTATTTATTTTTTATATTATTTAAATAAAAAACCTTTATATATTCCCTATTAGATACTTTTTTCAACTTTCTTTATTCTCATATTCATTTCTTTAAGGAATTATTTAAAGATTTATCATTAAGTATGAATGGAAGATTTAAACATAGGAATAACTTATATTAGAATGATATAAAATTTAAGGTTTTAGGCATTAATAAAATTTCATCGCATTATCAAAATTTAAAGACATGAAATTATTATTATACACTTATTCATATTCAACTGTTCTCCAACTCTAAGTTTTTTAATATATATATATATATATATATATATATATATATAAGTAATTAAAATAAAAAATCATAAACTTTAAATTTTACACGATTCTCAATTAATGAAGATTCAATGAAATAGAAAACAATTTAAAATGAAAAAAATCCATTGTCTAGAAACTAATATTTTTTAAGAAAATTGATTGAAAAAATAACTTGAAAGAAAAGCAAAATGATTAAAATTGTAAAATAAAAAATATGTTTGTTTATAATTTTAAAATTAATTATTTTAAATAAATGAAGAAGATAGTAAATATAGATCAAAATTTAATGCCTTAAAATTATGTTTTTTTAGGAGTTATACTTTTTTTTTTTTTTTACATAAACCTTTAGACTTTTTACTACCCAGTGATAAATTAGAACAGTGCAAAATTCAGCATAAACGTAAATCATATTACATGAGTCTTTTTAAGTAAACTTCATTGACGAGGACTTTCTTTTGATAAACTTTCCCTTTATTGAGGGCCAATCAATCCTTTCTGTACTTTCTCATTTACCTTGTTCAATCTTCCATCAATTCTCAGAAATTTTTTTTAAAAAATGAATAATCTTTGGTTCTCATCATCATCATCACCATTACCTTGTCTTCCACTTCTGTACTATTCCTTATTATTCATCATGTTTGGGTTTCCTCTTTCACTAAGCAATCATGAACTGTACGAGAACTGTCGTGATACAGTGTTCCGATGCGGGAATATCTCCGCCGGATTTCCTTTCTCTGGCGGTCAACGAGTGTCGGAGTGTGGACGACACGGTCTCGAGCTTCGCTGCGACAACAACAACAATACAACAACGATCGTAATTAGTAATATAGAATATCGGGTTCTGGGCATCGGCTGGGATCGTCATATTCTAAAGATTGCGAGGGAAGACCTCATCAAGTACGATGGCCTTTGTAGCCCTCAAATCGCAACTCGGAATTCGGTCCTCGATCCCGAGTTGTTTTCACCTGGTCCCGGTTATGCCAACGTTACTTTGTTTTATGACTGCCAAGCTTCCATCTCGTCACGCAATCTCGGGTTCTTCCCTTGCGATAACGCCGGTTCCACTTACAGTAACGTTTCCGTGGGGATACCGAATAATATCCAGCCGAAGGGATGTTCGGCTAATGTTACTGTTCCGGTTCTTCGATCTTCCATGGAGGGATCACTGAATTCTTCGTTGAGGTTGAAAGAAGCCTTGAACAAAGGAGTGGAGGTACAATGGAATTGGAAGGACAGCAAAGCTTGTGGGAAGTGCAATGATTCCGGCGGAGCCTGCGGTTTCTTTGGGCCGGCGGAGAATCAAACAATGTTCTGCTACTGCCCTTTCATGTTCGAGAATTCGCCCGATGACAGACAATGCCATCGCGTTGTTTCTTCATCATCACCAACGTCGTCTGCCCAAGGTATGTACTTTTTATCTGTATTGGTGTTGATAAGTAAGATCAGACTGGATTGCAACCTGAATTTAAAAAAAGAAAAAATCTTTATTCAAGTTTATTAGAAGTTTGATTTCACTATTTCAAAAACATTAAAAATAATCTTATCAAAAGCCTGATAGATAATCCGACAAATAATAATAAAACTTGAATTTTTTTATTTTATTTTTATATTATGAATCATGTAAAATAATTTAATTCATTTAATAACGTATTATCTTATGATTTTATATACTTTCAATTTTTATATAATAATCCTCGTTATAATAACTAAATTTTAGTAAAATTAATATTTTATGTTTTATTTTAATCATTTGCAACAACTTTTTACTTATAATATCAGCAACAACAATATTATAGAATACATTTTTTATCAAATTAATTTTCTATAATAGCATTTATTGAAAATTTTAGAAAGATTATAGTTATTTTATATTAATTATAATTTATTAAATAAAAATACAATAATTAAAATATTTTAATAAATTATTTAAATTTCACATTTAAAACCTATTAATAATATTTTATTAAATGAAAATAATCTTTAATGAGTGAATTAAAGATATCAATTCAATAAACTATTAAGTTCCCTAATAAATATTCTACTATGAATTTGGATCATTATAAACTTATAAATTTAATAATTTTATGATAAATTCATTAATTTAATTAGAAAACTCATACTTGATTAATTGAACTTGTTTAAATTAATCATGTGAAAGAATATAAAATAAAATATACATAAAAGTAATAATGCATGCATCTACTATATGTCTTTTAGTTTTGTTCATTTGATTCTCCTTTTTTCTTTTTTAACACAATTCACATTTACTTTATTTAATAGAAATTCATGTTATAAATTTTGTTGTAAATTTATAATAACTAATTTTATATAACAATATATTGTTATGAATATATAAACAACGGACAAAATCTTCATTATTATAAAGAAAATTTAATATATTATCAATGATAAAATTTTGTTATAAATAATTACTTTTAAAAAGATTTGGAATCATAATAAATTAATGCAAAAATAAACTTAAAAACCCATTATTTTCAAAATTTTTGAATTTCTTTTAAAAGTTAAAAGGGGTCGAATAAATAAAAACAACTCTTGTTTCTTGAAACCAAACACACAAAATGATAAATACAAGTGTTTTTAATTTTAGATGAATTGACAGATTGAGTCTTAACTCAGTTGGTATAGACATTACTCCCAATGCAGGAGGACGTGATGTTTGAGTGCGCTGAAGCGCATTATCCTCCTATTTATGTATTGGGGAGTAACTATAGGTAGTTTTAAACATTGTGTTAAAAAGAACACATATGATCAGAACCTATCATGAGATTGTTCAATAAAAATAAGTTTAGATGAATTGATCCGGGTTCAAACCCATATAAATGCAAAAAATATTCTCTCTTTTTTCAATTATTTTTTTAATATTAAATCTGGTATCCTAGTTCAAATCTAGATGAAATGTAATTTATTTTATTTTATTTTATTTGAGAAAATAGTTACTAGATATATATATATTCATGTTTTAATTATTATAAATAATTTTTATTTATCAAACGTGCTTTTTAATTTTTAAAAATAGAAAATGGAAATTATTATTTGAAAATAAAAATAGAAAATATTTTTAAAAATCAGATCTCATCATAAATGTGCTGGTAAAAGACATTACATGTTTAAGGAAGGCACATTCAAATTTTAAAGGTAATATTATTGAGAAGAACAATTTCAAACATAAATTATAAAATAGAGTAGAAAAAAGAGAGAAGAAAAATATGCTTAATAATAACATCTTTGAAATATACAAAACTTTACCCAAAAAAATTATATTTCTTCCGTCATTGTCAATCATTTAAAGCAATAATAACGTATTAATCAGCATTAATTTTGAGGAAAATTCAACACCTAAAATTGGATGTATCTAATTTTGATCCATTCATTTAGATTCTTTTATATCTCAATGATACGTCCTTTTATCAGATAATGACAAGGATGTTATTTAGATTTTCTATTTTTGGTACGATAATAAAATTAGTTTTTAATATTTAATTTTTTAGCATTTTTTATATCTTTTACTGGATCACTTTTATCCTTAACTTTTAAATTTTTGTTAAATTATTATTTTTAACTAAAAGTAATTGAACTATTAAAATTTTAAAACTGATGTGATTATTTGTATAACAGTCCATGTATATCATAAGAAAACGTAAAAATTAAGAAAATTCCATATTTTTTAAAAATATTAATAATAAAGTATAAGTGAATTATTATATACGTTGTTAAAATTTTAGCCTAATCAATTTTTTATTTTAAAAAAGACTAACATTTAAAGATTAAGGGTAAATAAAAAACAGATTAGAGATAAATATTTTTCACTAAATTTATTATTATATTTAATTTTTTATGATGTGGTATCATCTATTTAGCCAAACGTATATATATTATATTACACGGTTTTAGATTTCTATATGAAATGAGTAATTGATATGTGACAATGCCAAACATTTTATCACAACATGATTACTAATTAAAATTTCTAAATCAGAATTGGTTAAAAGAAAATATCATAATTGTACAAAATACTAGTGATGTATTTTAATGTGTCAATGAAATAAATTTGGGCTTCCAACAAAACCAATGTTTTATTCTATTGAAAATTCAAGGGTGATGTACATGCAACATATAAGATAAACTTTGATATACACATTGAGTTTATAGACAAAAATTAATTCATAATTCATAATTATTGTAAAAATATACATACTAATTTGAAATCATAAATAATAGCAATAAATTCCCATTTTTTAAATTATTTAAAATGTTAATTGTTTCATATTTAAATCCAACATACTTACCAATTGAGTCTTAACTCCATTGGGATCGGCATTGTTGTCAGTGTAGGAGGATGTGGGTTCGAGTGCGGTGAAACGCATTATCCTCCTATTTAAGGGTTGGAGAGGGGTTATGGATAATTCTAAGCATTGTATCAAAAAGAACAAATATAATAAGAACATATAATGAAATTAATATTAAAAAAAGTCCAACATACTTTGCAATATTATCTCAACTCAGTATGATTCGTAAAGTTATGCAATGAAACAAGTATTAACAATAATTCATATTTTAAATTTAATTAAAATTTCCTTGCTTTTTAAAAGATTTCATTTATAGTTTCAAAATTATATCTTAAACCATTTTAAAAACACATTTAGGATAGGGTAAAATTATTTGCACATTTAGTCCATGATCTGTTATCATTAGTTGATTAGATTTTTATTAAGTCTTTTAAATTGATTTTTACTCCTTCAAAATTTTCATTGCTATATTTTATTTGCAGAATCTGAATCCGAATCCAAATCCAAATCCAAATCGAGGCTGAATCTAGTATTCATAGGTATGAAACACTTTGTTGTTACGACAATATTATCTATTCATGAAATCTTCTGTTATTTGCTTTACGATTTCTTGTTTGGTTTTAACTGATCAAAGTTTTTACTTACTTCACCTTATTCATCTTCATTTATAAATGATTTAGTAAAAATTGATTAATAATGCACCATGAACAGGATTCACGGTTGTTGTAACCATCACCATTGTTTTGGTTTCTGCTCTATGCTTCTTCGTGTTAAGGTTGAAAGGGAAATCACTGTCAAGTCATCTATGGAAGGGAAAAAAGAATGACAATGCTAGGATCGAGGAATTCATCACAAAGTTTGGTTCTTTGGCTCCGAATCGATATTTTTATGGAGACATTAAGAAAATGACAAATAAGTTTAAAGATAAATTAGGTGAAGGAGGATATGGTAGTGTATATAAAGGAAAATTACCCGACGGACGTCTCGTGGCGGTCAAAATCCTGAGTGAATTCA
Source organism: Gossypium raimondii (assembly GCF_025698545.1). Taxonomy (NCBI): domain Eukaryota; kingdom Viridiplantae; phylum Streptophyta; class Magnoliopsida; order Malvales; family Malvaceae; genus Gossypium; species Gossypium raimondii. The sequence continues at coordinate 46,128,117 of NC_068575.1, forward strand.
AAGAAAATGGGGAGGAATTTATGAATGAAGTAGCTAGCATTAGTAGAACTTCTCACGTCAACATAGTGACTCTTCTTGGTTTCTGTTTTGAGAGATCAAAGAGAGCTTTGGTCTATGAATTCATGCCCAACGGATCTTTGGATGGATTTATTTATAATAAAGGACCACATAATCAAAGTCGTCAATTGGAGGGGAAAACTTTGTATAACATTGCACTAGGCATCGCTAGAGGACTCGAATACTTGCATCAAGGTTGCAACACCCGGATCTTGCACTTCGACATAAAACCTCACAATATCCTTTTAGATGAAAACTTCTGTCCTAAGATCTCTGATTTCGGTCTATCTAAGTTATGCGAACGAAAAGAAAGTATTATTGCAAATACAGGTACAAGAGGAACTGTTGGATATATAGCTCCTGAAGTGTTTTGTCGAAATTTTGGTGGTGTTTCTCATAAATCTGATGTCTACAGCTATGGAATGATGCTCCTTGAAATGATAGGAGGAAGAAAAAATATAGATATTGAGGGTTCCCAAACTAGTGAAACATACTTTCCCTCGTGGATAAATAACCATCTTGATCAGCCTATGAACTTCAATCTTAATGAAGTAATAGCTGAAGGGGAAGAAGAAATAACAAAAAAACTATTCACAGTGAGCCTTTGGTGCACTCAAACCCATCCAATAGATCGACCATCAATAACTGAAGTGTTGGAAATGTTACAAGGAAGCCTTCAATCATTGGTACTTCCGCCAAAACCCACCTAAAAATGTTGCAGACTTGTTAACTGGAGTAATTTGCTCATGTTGAAGCAATCTTAAGTAGATTTGGCAAAATGTACATTTTGATCTCATGTTTTTTTAGTGTTAGTTGTGTATATACAAATAGAACATACTAAATGTGTCAAAAATTTTATACATAAATATGTTATACATATATATGATGGCATGCTTATTAAATGTATCGTTTGTGGAAATAAACATTATAAATATAAACAGATTATATTGTTAGGAAGAATAGATATAAATTTCTGGAAGTTTTATTTTTATGAATTGTCCTGAAATCTATTACATATTTTAACTGAAAATTAATTAATACAATTTTCAGTAATGAGATCAATTTGTTGATCACTTTTAAAAGCATAGAGATTGTGCAGGATTTTTGCCAAATATGATACATATAAGAATCAAGTTAGGTTTAAGGGTTAGTAAAATTCATTTCGATTTGAAAAAAAATCAAATTTTAAATTAGTTGATTCAAGTTAAATAAGTCATTTGAGTTATTGGGTCAATTCAAATAATACTTTGAGTTATTCGAGTTGAATTTGAAAATATCCTAATATCTAAAACGATGTTGTTTTAAGGTCTAGTTTTGTTTCACTTTGATGTAAATACTCTTTTTAGTCCTTATCAATTCAAAAATTATAATAAAAAAACAAGTAAAAAGTAAAATTTATATAATATAAAAATCTAAAAATAAAAAAAGTATATAAAAATTTATTTTAAAAATATTAATAACAATTCATAATTTTAAAAAATAATCTTAATTATAAAAATAAAAATCTTAAAAACTTGTTATTTAAAATTCAAAAGAATTATAATTTTTTCCAGAATTGTACTAAATATATAAAAATAAAAATCATATAATATTTACATTCTAAAAATTTCAAAATTTTCAAATTTATATACTCTCAAATTTATTTACTCTAGTATTGTGAACAAGGTTTTAATTTGATTATTTTATTTTTATTTTAAATTTAAACCAAATAAATTTATTCAACTCAATTCAATTTGATTTTATTGAATCCAATTCGTAAAAGAATAAAAAATTAATTTAATTAATAAAATAAGATACATTAATTCGACTAATTCGAATTGGATTCCATACAATTCAACACATAGTACTTAATCAATTATAAGTTGTCTGTTCTAAAATAATGGCGGTTTCCAGGATATTCATCAACAATGTTCCCCCTAAAATCCATTGAAGATAACTGATCTGTGCAGTGCTCATCCAAATGAGTGCTTTCAAAAATGTGGATGAAGTGATAAAAGGGTTAATAGCGGTGGAAAGATGGTTGATGTGAGATTGTAATCCGGACATGTTTTCCTTGTAAACAACTTTGTTGTCAGTAGGAGTAGAAATTAGAGGAAGAGGGGTTGGTGAAGGTTAATCGGAAATCCACCAACATGGCTAACACCTTCCTAAACTAGAAGAGGACGACTTATGGTTCGTCTATTTATAAAAATTTAACTTCACCACATTTTTTGGTAAAAGAAAAGCTCAGTCAAAGACTGAAAGAAGACTAACAAAATTACAGCAAAGAAGAACCATTGAGACTATCATCACGTAACAGCCTCCCTGCACTAACCGGAGGTTGCTCAAAAGTGTGAAAATCGAAATCTGAAAGTCTATCGCGGTTGTAACCCATAAGCCAACGCCATTAGAATTAACAGTGACCCAACCTTTCGCTGGTGGTAGCCAAATGTCATGGCTTCCCTGCAAAGATCGAGCTTTTTCCTCCGACAGCCAGGTCCAAAAGATGGTTATCACGCAAGCCCGACTGAGGCTAACAATAGTTTCAGCACTCCAAGTCGAATTTGAAAAGAGGAAATTGCATCTATACTTCCAAAGCCTCCAACAAAGTATTGCAAAGAGAGTCCCCCATTCGCACTCATTAACATTAATCTGTAGCTCATTCCGTGTATTACTCATCATCCAACTCACAAAGGAAGAACTGAAAAAACTAGCACTACAAGTTACTACGCACTAATCTTGACCAAATCGATTTAGCAATCAGAAAATCTCGAAGAACATGTAACGTACTTTCCTCATGATGTCCACAAAGGCTATAAGAAGAACCGGTCGACAGGCCTTTCCTTACCCGTTCCATATTTGTCAGGAGGCTATTGCGTGAAGCTAACCACAAAAAGTTCCGAACTCTTTGTGGCACCCGTACTTCCAAATTACTTCCCATTTAGCATCCTTATCATTCCAATCTGCGTTGGCCAGAAGAGAATAAGTACAGATAAAGAGAACAAGCCATTTTCAGAACTTGACCAAGCAAACCTGTCCTCTTCCGCCATAGGATTTGGTGGAGGAATAGCAGCAACGTGCAACATGGTCGAGGCTTCCAACAAATGCTGGAATTTATGCCAACTCCAATTTCCATTAATATCAACCATATCGGAAACACAAACTTCATGATTTGGAGGGTTGGATTGAGTAAGATTTACAAGAGGCCCATGAGCCGGAATTCAATTGTCTCTCCAAAAACGAAATCTCCTTCCATTTCCCACTCTCCAACAAATATTCGTTTTTAACACATCCCAAATTTTTGCCAACAATTTCTCCGTACAAACGAACATTTTTGTTCCACAAATATGTTCTGGGTACCAAACATCAACCTTAGACTTGCCTTGATGATCAGAACCCAAAATGCTTCAGGATTATTAAGAAGGTTAAAGCCCATTTTAAGAAGAAAAGACTCATTCTTATAAGAAAATTTTCAAAGACCGAGACCACCCGACGAGATTGACTGACAACAATCCCTCCAATTCACAAGATGCGGTTTTCGCCTTTCATCTTAAGAATCCCAAAAAAGTCCTCGGATCAATTTCTCCAAAATGTCGCAGAGTTCTTTAGGGATCAGAGTTGTCTACATGCAATAATTGGGAATAGCAAAAATGATCGAATTAACCAAAGTAATACGACCAGCCATCGAAAGGAGCTTTGAGTTCCATCCGCTAAGCCGTTCTCGGATTTTGTCAAGAAGGAACTGAAAGGTACTCTTCATGACTCTTTAATGAAAGAGGGGCATCCCCAAATACATTCCTAAAGCATCGAGCCTTTGAAAACCCAAACTTTGGCTAATCGACCATGCCACATACCTTTGACATTCCCCGAAAAACAAATCTGATTCTTTCTAGCATTAACTTTTTGGCCCGAATAAGCTGCAAATTCGGACAAAATCTCACTAATTAAATTAGCTTGCTCCTCATCTGCTTTGCAAGACAAAATAAGATATCATCGAAAAAAAGGTGAGATACTGGTGGAACATCGTTTGACAATCTAATAGGCTTCCACATACTCAACAGAACAACTGAGATAATCTTTTGCCCAAGCTGCTCCATACCTTTACAAACAAATGCGGAGAAAGTGGATTACCCTGACGAATTCCCCGAATCGATTTAAAGCTTTCAACAATAGAACCATTCCAGAGAATTTGCATAATCGTAGAAACACAGTTAATAGTAACACGGACAAAATGATGAGGAATTCGAGCATCAATGAGGGACTCTTACAAGAAGTCTCACTTAATCTGGCCGCATGCCTTCTTAAAGTCCACCTTAATTGCCATCCAACCCACAAAACCTTTATAAATTTTCATAGAATGAAAAATCCTCCTAGGCGATCAAGATATTATCATTGATCGATCTACCTGAAACCACTTTACATCATTATTCTTGATGCTCACTAAATCATATGTAAGTTCAGGTTCAAAGAAAACTTATCAATCACATAACCTAACAGAAATATACTAAAAACACTTTAAGAAATTAACAATGATAGATGAAGGATGAAGACGAAGCTTTTCTGATTAGTGTATCTTGAATCATATAATGATAGATGAAGTTTAGTATTTACTGCTTTTTTTTTATTAATCATATATATAGTTATTTGTTTTTAATTCAATTCAATTCAATTTTTTATTTAGTTTTTCCCATAATGTTATATTATTAATGTGGAGCTGATGGTTTGGAAAAAAATTTTATGTGTCAAATTTTAATTAGTTGGTTTAACAATTGTTAACGGTGTTAACACTTTATTTCCTAATAAAACATATATTGATAATTTAGGTACTACATAATATATTTTCATAGTATAAGACATTTTATAAAATACATGTGCCATGACAAAACATATTTTGATGGTTGAGGTATATTAGACTTTTAAACTACAAATATAACTTTCATCATTTTATAAAAGTATGTGGACAAGAAAAGATGAGAATGAATGTATATTTGATCCATCTGTCTCCCACTTAAGTATGTTTTTATCTTTAATAATCAATCAATGGCTATAATTCACCCAAGCTTAAGTGAGTGGAAGTGGATTGTAGATAAAAGGTTAATCCACTATCAAGTTTTTAATTATTCTCAAGTCCTAGGTGAATTGCATATTAAAGGCCAAAAATTTTACCTTTAATCCAATCACTCTAGTTTTGTCATCTAACAAATTTTCCCTGTACTGTCTACAAACAAATCATTTATAATTCTATTCCCTAGTCAACTCATGAACTTGTCAATTTAGTACTCGGACTGTCTTGGTTTAAGAAAATTTAGCTCCAATCGAGTGGATTAAGTTGCTACTAAAACGCACGTAGTCTCCCAATATTTTGGGTTCCTTCTTTCATGTGTTCCTTTACAAATCTAAACTGGTATATATTGTTGCATGGGCTGCTGATTGGACCCAAAATTTGTTACATTGCCTTCCCCTGGTAAAGAAACCTTCTCCACAAGGTTCCAAGCTGGAAAATTCTTCAAAATTTCGTCCTCATCTTCTCATGTAGCTTGGCTCTCATTTGCACTATTCCATTGCACCAGCAGTTGAGCTACTGCCTGCTTTTCTTGTAACTTGACCCTGAAATCTAGTGCTGCCAACGCCAGCCTCGTTAATTTTTGTCTCCTTCAAATGGGATAGTGAAATCGATTCATGCATCATAGTGGGCACGAGCACTAATACCTCATTTTTTATGTTTGATCTCTACCCAGATAAGAAGCATTGAGTTAGGAAAGGTTCAGAGAGACTCATTGTATGGAGTACCATTTCTTCAAACCGTGCTTGGTACTCTTTGACAATTAACGTCTACATTATTTTAGTTAATTGGCATTCAAGCGACTCAATTTCCGTCCAAACAAATTAGCATCCACTACACTCGACTATTTGTCTCCTTTGCATTCATCAGAACCACTTCTTCGCCGGTACGTCCATTCCAAACGACGTGATCGTAACTTAATGGTGGTCCTCAATAGGATTGAGGTGATGACGTGGAGTATAAATAAATGGTTATATATATAAAAAATGTACTGTTTAATATCGAATAGTTATCTCAAAATAAATGGTTCTTTTTTCAAAAGAAATATGAGGTAGAAATAATAAATAAATAAATAAATTAGAGTTGAATATAATTAGATTTAAGATTCATGTTTAGAATAACAAATTTAGCATGTAAATTTAATTCCAAAGCCGATTCATATGTAAATTACAAAATTAGATTACATGGTACTACGTTGGGGCTCGGCTACTATTTACTTACGTCGCTGTATACAACATTTTTCATTGGAAATTCAAAGATGAGACAATGCCTTACTGTTGTTGGAAGCTAAAAGTCTTAAAAGGTAGAGTGTGTGGTCAAAGCCTTCGTTTTGATAATTTCCTCGAAATTCATTTGAGTTGAGCTCAGACAATAATCAATCCTTTCTCTTTATTCATCATTTGACTTGTTCTCTGAAAATCTAAAAACAAAATGACTTCATCATCATCTGAACTTGCTCTTCTTTTGCTTTCCTTATCATTCATGATGCTTGGGGTTGCTGCTTCACAAAGTAATAATACCAGAGGTATGTCTGCATGTACTTTCCATTTTAGAGCTTTTCTTTCTGGGTAATGGTAATAAGATGAAGATAATGGTTGCATGCATCTGCCAGTTTAATAATTTGGGTGCTTAACACAGTTTAATAAGATGAAGATAAGGTCCTTTCCTGTTTCAAGGCCTCTCTCAGTTTACCCATTCACCGTCTGCTTGGACCCTTTGGATGTCTTGTCCCTGTTCAGATGCCCCTTTTCCACGCCATTAGCTGCGGGAGGTTATTCTGGAAGTTTTGGCCTGCATTATGATTTCTGACTTGAAATTTCTCTGTTTTTCCCTCGTTTTCCATATTCCTCGTAGAACCATTGCCAACCATCCCTATCATTCTTTCCATCCTCAATCCACTCTTTGATCCAATTACCAACGCTTCAAGTTAATCTTTTGAGTTTTGACCCATTAACGTGAAAAAAATTGAAGCTTGCATCAATGGAAAAAGAACAGTTTCAGATTTTAGAACTTACGTAGATCTTTTGAACTGATAAATATAAAAAAAATATATTTAAAAAGAAAGAGAAACAGTCTAGATTTTTAAAGAACCCAAATTGCTAAACCAGAATGTAATTAAAAAAAATCAAAATCCAGACATGCAAATTTCCCTTCAAGTTTTCTTAGAAGCCAAACATAACCCAGAAAAGGAATCCCATCTTTTTGAAAAGAAAAGAAAAACTATTCAAGATCTAAACTTTTCCTTCCTTATCCTTTATCCTCTCCACCTTTCTCATCACCCAACTACACACACAAGCCAAGTTAAGCTTCTTCTTAAGAAAAGCCTGATAACCTTCTACATCTGCAGGAATATTGTTGGTGTTGTTGTTATTATTTTCTAAACACCCATTCTTCAGCTCCTCCTTAGCTTCCTCCTCTTCGTTATTTTCACCTTCTTATTAAATTCTTCTCTAAGGAACTGCTGAAAAGCCCACTCTGAAGCATTTCGGTTCATTTCAGAACCGAGGTTTTTATTTCTATCGTCGTCGCCACCACCGGCAGCGGAAGTGAAGGCGGATGAAGACCAGTAGTGATCGGGGATTTCTTCAACGGGGAAAACTCTATCCATTGTGATTGGTTGGGTCGTTTGGGGGGATTTCTTCAACCGACCATATTAAATTAGATTATTTGTATTGTTAACAAATTTCAATTTCAGCTTGTTTCTCGAGAAAAAAAAATGTCCATTTCCATTTTGGGTTTTTTCTTTTGTTCTCATTTCGTTGAATTCGCTGGTTTGAAATGGGTACCTGTTGAACTTCAATGGGATTTTTGAAAATTTTTAACTTCAATAATAATAATAGTCAATGTTAACAGAAATTAAAGCTATAAACAAAATCCAGCTGAATAGAAGCTTTGAAAACTGTCGAGAAAATTAAAAACTTACCGATGAAGAACCTAATAGGGCAGATTCAGAGGCACCCATTGATGCAAGCTTCAATTTTCTTTCACACTGAGTCTTAAAAGATTAACTTAAAATTTTGTAATTTTTAAAAGAATTAAAAGCATATTAATTTTTTCAACAGAATATCTTAGATATGAGGTGAAAAAATATTAATACTTTTCTAATAACAGTGACAAATTTAATAAAAAAATTAAAGGAGTAATTTCAGCATTAGTTTTCTGTGTTATTTAGTAAATCTATTTTGAAAATCTAACCCCAAAATTATTTTAATGGTCTGAATGATGAAATAAAATAATCATATTTATCCACAGATCAGATTGGATAGATTCGGGAGCTGGAACCTTTTCTTCATTTTAATTTCAGGTTATTTTACTTAAATAGTTCAAAAAATATTATATTTATAAAAATAATCTAGGTTTAAAAACAATAATTAAAATAACTTGAAATGAACAGTAAATTTGAGTTGTTGCCTATCAATGGTCGGAACTCATTCGTATTTTAAACTCATGATTCATTAATAATTGTGTCAGACTTTAAAAAAATAATTTTTTAAGTTTTGGCCTGTCAATGGCCGGAATCCGTGTATTTTTTTAAATTGTATAATACTAATATACAAAAAAGAAGGAAAAAAACTTTTTGGGTGTTGGCTCACAATGGCCGCACCCAGAGACAAAAAAAAAAAAAAAAATTGGGGTCTTTGGCTTTGTCAATGGCGGCACCCAATCTGATAAAAAATTTTGACTTTTTTCGTGTCACATCGTATTAGTATCTGAAAAAAGTAAAAAAAATTTTGGGTCGCCCAAGACCCAAGACAAGAAAAACAATTTTGACTTTTTTGTATCAAGATCGTATCGATATCTGAAAAAAAGTAAAAAAATTTGGGTCTTGACCATCAATGGTAAGGCACCAGTCTGAGAAAAAGATTTGACTTTTTTTCATGTCCGTATCAGGTATCAGTATACTAAAAAAAGTAAAAAAATTTGGGTCTTTGTGTCATCAATGGTCGACACCCAAGACTGAGAAAAAATTCGAGTTTTGGTATGTCAATGGCCACACACAGTACTGAAAAAAGTAAAAAAAATTTTAAAAGGAACTGTCAATGGCCGGCACCCAATACAGCAAAAAAAATTTGACTTTTTTCATGTTGGTATCGTATCGATATCTGAAAAAAGTAAAAAATTTGGGTCTTGGCACATCAATGGCGGCACCAAGACAAGAAAAAAATTTTGACTTTTTTCATAAACAGATCAGTGTCAGTATACAAAAAAGTAAAAAAAAAATTATATCTATAAATTTAATATAGTTGCTTTCGATTTAGGTTTTATTTTTATATTTTAGATGCGATAATTTTTTGAACGTTTGTATTTTTATATTATCGGGTAATAATTTTTACATTCTACAATATTAATACAAAAATATATATTATTACCCGATAATATAAAAATACAAACATTCAAAAAATTATTACACTAAAATATAAAATAAAACCTTAAATCCTAAACAATTATATTAAATTTATAGATATAATTTTTTACTTTTTTGTATATCGATACCTATATCGACACGAAAAAAGTCAAAAAAAATTTTTACTGTACTGGGTGGCCGACACTCAAAAATTTTTTTTTACTTTTTTTCTTATACTAATACGATATCGACATCAAAAAAATCAAAAAATTTATCAGATCTTGGGTGCGGCCATTGATGTGCCAAAGACCCAAAATTTTTTACTTTTTTCAGATATTGATACTTGATACTAACACGAAAAAAAGTTAAAAAATTTATGTCTTTGGTGCCAACCATTAACAGCAAAGACCCAAAAAATTGTTTTACTTTTTTTCAGATATCGACATCGACATGAAAAAAGTCAAAAAAAATTTATCAGATCTGGGTGCGGCCATTGATGTGTCAAGACCTAAACAAAGCTTTTTTTCCCTTCTTTTTTGTATATCAGTATTATAAAATTTTTAAAAAAATACACGGGTTTCGGCCATTGATAGGCCAAAACCCCAAAAAATTATTTTTTTAAGGTCTGACACAATTATTAGGCAATCATGGGTCCAAAATACGAGTGGGTTCTGGGCATTGACAGGCCACAACCCAAATTTACTGTTCATTTCAGGTTATTTTGGTTATTGTTTTTAAACCTGGGTTATTTTTGTAAATATAATATTTTTTTGGGCTATTTAGGTAAAATAGCCTCTAATTCAGCCAGAAAATCTAATTCATGAAATTACAAAATTTATACATTAAATGGATATATACCCTCTAGTACTTGCTCAATCCAAAACTAAAAACCCACACCAAGTATCAATGGATACGAAAAAGTTGTAGGCTCTTTGACGCTAAGTAGTCTAGCAATATTCTTGCAGCAGAAGTGTGCGGAAGACAAGCAGGAGGTGCTCTATGTCCAAATGGACTGTGTTGCAGTCAATTTGGGATGTGTGGCAGCACGTCTGACTACTGCAGAACTAGCTGCCAGAGCCAGTGTAGTGGCAATGATATTGGCAGCATTATCACTCAACACCTCATTAATAATATGCTTAAATATCTAAATTATTCACGTTGTCCTGGAAATGGTTTCTACACTTATAGTGCTTTCATTATCGCTGCTTGATCTTTAACGGATTTGGCACAACCGGAGATCTTACAACCAGAAAGAGGGAACTCGCAGCTTTCTTAGCTCAAACCTCTCATGAAACAACAGGAGGATGGCCAAGTGCACCAGATGGCCCATATGCATAGGGATATTGCTTTATAAGGCAACAAAACAACCACCAAGCATATTGTCTTCCTGGTGTCTAGCCGTGTCCTCGTGGAAGATTGTATTATGGACGAGGACCCTTCCAATTAGCTTAGTAAGTTTCTCAGTCGCTTGACTAATGAAGTACTAGTTCATGATGTTGTTAACTGACTCAACACAACTTTCACAATTTAATTTCCTCAGCAACTTCATCATGGGCCAGCTAGAAGAGACATTGGAGTAGACCTAATAAATAATTCAGACCTCGTAGCCACCAACCCGACTATATCTTTCAAGACGGCCATTTGGTTTTGGATGACCCCGTAAGGAAACAAACCATCAAGCCATAACGTAATTGTTGGGCAATGGACACCGTCTGCTGCAGAAAGGGATGCAGGTTGGCTCCCTGGCTATGGAGTCATCAGTAACATAATCAATGGTGAGCTAGAGTGCGGTCATGGTCCTGATGACAGAGTGGCGGACAGGATTGGTTTCTATCGAAGGTACTGTGACATATTAGGTGTAAGCTACAGGAGCAACTTGGATTGCTATAACCAAAGGCTTCATACAAGCGGACGATCCCAACATAGATAATAAATGCATGTCAATTTCAACATAAAGTCTTATACGAACCGACGATCTCAAGGTAGTGGTGATTGTTGATGTCACCACGATAGGTGACATTAGCAATCAACCCTTTCTTATATCTCTTCTCTGAAAATTTTTGAAAAAGAAATTGGATTCTATTTCTTTCTACCTCTTCTTCTGTTTTGCTTAATCTTGCATTTCTTGTTTCACCACCCAGTCCTAGTCAATTGTACGAGAAGTGTCGTGATGCAGTGTTCAAATGTGGGAATATCTCCATTGGATATCCTTTCTCCGGAGGTGATCGAGAACCAGAATGTGAACATCCTAATTTGGAGCTTCGCTGTGACGATTTTACTAATACTACTAAGATTGAAATTGTTGGTATTAAGTATAAGGTATTGGACATTCATCATGAAAGTCAGATTCTAAGAATTGCGAGGGAGGACTTCATCAACAATGGCTCTTGTCGTCCTCAAATTCCAATTCAAGATTCGATCCTAAATTCTGAGTCATTTGTTCCCAGTTCTCAGAATACCAATCTTACTCTGTTATATGATTGCCAATCTTCATCGAGTCTTGGAAAAATGCAGAGAAATTTGGAGTGGGGTTTTCCTTCTTTTTCCTTTTATCTTTTTTATGTGACAGAAAAAAGGCAGAAGCTTTATGTTCTTAAATATATGGAGTCAAGCTATTGATGATTACTGAGGCCTGCTCAAAGACATGACTGTTTTCTTAGTCAACTGAAAAAGAAAACTAAAAAAAGGGGGAGATGAACAGTTTTTTAATTAAGTTTTAGGGTTTAAAATTTTTAATTAATTAAATTTATTTAATTAAAAATCTATCATCATTCTATTAGGAAATTCAAGTTGACACTTAAAATCTAGTTGGGCTGCCACGTAGGATTACCGTTAGGGATATAACAGAACTTAACGGAAGAGTGATCACTTCGTAACAAAATAATAACATAAGTGACCAAAACGTAAGATTTCAAACATAAGTGACTAAAATGTAACTTGAGGCAAACAAAAGTGACTTTTTTTGTAGTTTACCCAAATTTTGTAATCTTTAAAAGAATTAAAAGAATATTTTTTTATTTTGTAATTTTTTCAACAGAATATCTTAGATATTAGATGAAAAAAATATTAATACTTTTCTAATAACAGTGACAAAATTAATAAAAAAAATTAAAGGAGTAATTTCGCCGCAATCAGCGGGCAAAACACCATTAAAAGCCCTTTTTTTAAATTTACCGAAATGGGCCATTTATTTTATTATTTACCGGAATGGCCCTTTTCCCCGAAATTGTGTCCCTAAGGGCGCACTTTGCTTAAGTAGACGGCAATCGCTCCCTCAAGGGCGCGTTTTGTTGCCACATAAGCGCTCCCTTGGGGACTCGTTTTGCCCATTTCTCCACGTTAGGTTTTAGGTTTTTAGGGTTAGGGTTAGAGTTACGGTTAGGGTTAGGGTTTAGGGTTTTTAAAATTTTTAAGGTTTTGGAGAAAATTAAACAAATAAAGGATTATGGTTTAGGATTTCTTAATTAAATTAATTATATTTTTTTAAAAATTGGATTAGGTTTCGTGTTTATGGGTTTTTAAGAAAAAATTAATTAAATTTGGGTTTAGGGTTACGTGAGTAATTAAATTAAAAATTTATTAAGGAAATCGCTCCCACGTGGACGCGCTTTTGCTACAGTAGGTCCTGAAAAAATAATTCCGAGTTGACGTTTCTGAGCAAATAGTATAAAAACCACTTCAAGTAGGATGCTTTATTAGAAGAATTTCTGAAATCGCTCCCACGTGGACGCGCTTTTGCTACAATAGGTCCTGAAAAAATAATTTCGAGTTGACGTTTCTGAGCAAATAGTGTGTAAAATGCTTTAAGCAGGATGCTTTATGAGAAGAAATACTAAAATCGCTCCCACGTGGACACGTTTTTGCTACAGTATCATGTTTGGGCTGAGGTTATAAATGAGGCAAAAAAATATTCTCAGATTGCATAAGTTACAGCAAAAACAATTTATAGAGGCTAAGAAGGTTAGAAATTAAAGATGAGTGAACGTCTTAGTGATGTTATTTACTATGATGGTGAGATTTGCCACACCGAGAACGGTGTTATTTTTTTATCGGAGAATACAATGCGACCGGTTTTTAACCAGAACATAGATTTGACAGAACTTCGTAAAAGATTAGGCGTAAAATTTTTGGAACAACGCCAATGAAAGTTCTGTTTATTATGTATCGATTTTGTTCTTCTGTTGATCCTGTGACATATGACTCGTTCGACATAAAAGGTGCTCGTAGCTTGGAGGCAATGGTGTAGACTCATCTTGCTAGTGGAGCACCTTATATTGAGTTATATGTACAATTTACATCGCCAAATGATGTACTTGCGACTGGTGTTCGAGAAGTATACACGACCCCTGACCGACACTCGGTTAGCGGGTTACAAAACACGGAACAGCCCGTGTTTAGTAGCGGTGTGGAATGCACATCCCCTGCAAGACACTCTATTGGTGGATGGGACATGTACGTCGATGGCTCGATGTTTGATGCTAGAAATATGTACTGGGAAACAGCATCAAGTTCTAGTGGTTGGCAATCTACATCCAATTGGAGACATTATGAAATGCCCAAAAGAAGGGATGATGTACTCCCTACGACGTCCACCAGTGAGGGGATATCTGAGAAATAGCCAGTCAATAGAAGTTGTGTGGATGGTGTAGGAATCCAGGCCATACAAGTCGATCATGCCCAAATCGCAATAGTTGAACGTCATTGTAAACAACTTTGTATTATTTATATTTTTTTGAAATAAAAAATTGGCACAAATATTCAAAATATTTACTTATTTTATTTTAAATTTATTTCATTAAAAATATTAAAGTAAATTACAATCACTTTATTCAAAATTATTTTATATTTTATTAAATGAAATAATATCAAAATATTCAAAATAAACTATTTTATATTTTATTACATTAATAGAAACTATTTTGTACAAAAATATTAAAATAAAATTCAATCTCCGTGCCCGTTGAATTCAGTGCCACATGGCGGTCGTCGACGGTTACGCGCTAGATTTCTTTTTTGTCTAACTTCCAGCGGGGGTTGTTGTTGCTCCGACGTGGATTCTGGTTCATCCGGTAGGGGATCTGGTTGTCGGTGTTAGGACAATGATCCACTTTGATAGAATAGTGAATGTAGAGGTGTTTGCATCACCAACGACTAAGGTGTTTGAAATCCATACAGTAATAAGGTTTGGTAAAAAGAAGAGCTCCCCGACGGCCCCTCTTACGATCCCTCATGCGACGATGGCCTAAACATCGGCTGTCCACTCGGTGTAATCAAAAATGGAAATAAACCGGGCCATTGACTCTAACCTGCCATGGGACTAGAAAAAGGAAATATATAAGGGTTAGGACATATATAAGGGCTAGGATACACACCTGGCATCATCTGAAAAGGTTATGCCATGGGTATCGTCGGTTGAACTGCTGGGTCGAGTGACTGTGTCAGTGCTATTGCTGGGCCTGATGAAGTTATGGGTGCTGATGATGGGCCAGGTGAATTTTTGGGCCTCGTTGATGGGCCTGCGTCGTCGTCACTTCTTCTTGAATTTAAAGGGTCACGTCGTTCCCTTTGGACACGCAATTGCTGCTGCCTTTCCTCTGGTGACTATAAATACGGCTTCCCATAGATCCAAAATCATAGCATATATTCTGGCACGCACGCTAAATCTAGAACGATGATCGGTTACCGAGTAGGTATATAGTCATATCGATCTTCTCACATTTGGATGTAGTATGACCAGAATCTCGATCAATCCATATGTAATTGCCGTAGGTCGATTTTGTGATGATCATCCAACACCTCAGGTGCCACGGGAATAGATTGTTAGAATCCAAATTGCCGCAATACTCTGTCCAACTGGTGCATCTTTACAGTCACAAAGTTGACCAATGGGACTTTCGCATGCCAAGCGTTTGGATTTTGGAAGTACTCATCCGGAATTACTGCCCGAATTACCGGATCCTCGTATGGTGTCCATTGAAACTATATGACCATGATAGAAATATTAGTTATGTACTAAATACTAAATACCAATCAACTATCTCATTATGAAAATCTCTATTTTATTTAATACTTACTTGTGCTTCCAACTGTTGGTCCAATAGAAGCCGTATATCTTTAAAAGAAGTAGGTAATCGAGCACAATTTGTTGGATGGTTCCACCTAATTAAATAAATTTTTAGCATTCGATTATATTTTAAATCTACGTAATAATTATAAAATCTAATACAAAATTTACCTTGTTATAAGTGAGAATGTATACGGGTGGTCCACTTGATAACGTAAAAATAAAAAGCGAAACCGTGCCCATGACTGCAGTAGTGACAAGCAACCTTCGATTTTCACTTTATTCGGTCACGTCACCCCACACATCTCCCAATACAATGTTGCCAACACGGTAAACCCCCAGCTAAATTCACCAGCTGCTTGAAAATCAACGAGTTTCAGTAGCCATCTTAGATGCACGAGGTTTTTTAACAAGTCCGGCATCAGATAACCTCTAATTGTTTGAAAAATGTATGTCCGAGCATGTCAGATTCTTTCTATTTCGGTTGAATCATCATCTTTGGGAATGTGTCTCGTAACTAGCCCATCTCGATTCGACCTCCGTTAATATTCTCCAGAATAGCGCCCAACAGCTCATAGCATACCGCTCCCCAATCACCAGATTGAACAGGACCCAGTGACTGCGTACCCATCCACTGGCAACCCTAATTGTAATTTGACATCTTCCAAAGTGATAGTGCACTCTCCACATGGAAGATGGAATGTATGCGTCTCAGGTCTCCACCTCTCAATCAACGCACTGATGAGTTTCGGGTCCAACTTGCATCCCCGGCCTACCGTCGCCACGTGCCAAAAACCTGTCTCCCGCAGGTAATTCTCTACCAATGGTGATGGGGGACCATGCATATTGCGGATATAAAATTGGAATATCCGATCTACAGACTTTTATAACAAATAATTAAATAATAAAATAATAATTATTTAAAATTGCATAAATAAAAAAATCTTAAATAATATTTAAAAATTAAATTTAACACTTACCATATTCATTTGTTCTACAGATATATGCTTGTCATTAATACGAATCAATTCTCCGACTATTGCTAAATTGGTACAAATTTTTACGATTTAAAAAAATTCAAAAAATAAATTTTAAAACTATTTTAAAAATAATTAAAATTTTAAAGATCTTTTAAATAGAAATTTGAGAGGAATTTGAGAGGAAATTAAGAGGAATTTGAGAGGAATTTGAGAGGAAATTAAGAGGAATTTGAGAGGAATTTGAGAGAATATTAGAGAAAAATTGAGAGAAAGGATTTAGTTGTGAAAAAAATAAAGGTGGGGGGGTTTATAGTTTTTTTTACCGTTGGGGGGTCACCAACGGTCAAAAAAGTAGTCGTTGCTACTGTTCACGCGCGGGCAAAACGCTTTTCCAATGGAGCGCTTACGTGGCAACAAAACGTGCCCTTGAGGGAGCAAATTTCGTCCAAGTAAGCAAAGCGCGCCCTCAGGGACGCGATTTTTTGCCACGTCCCCTGACATCGCGCTGACGTGGATATGATTTCGAGGAAAAAGGGCCATTCCGGTAAAGAATAAAATACCGGGCTCATTTCGGTAAATTTAAAAAAAAGGCTTTTTATAGTATTTTGCCTGCAATCAGCATTACTTTTCTATGTTATTTAGTCAAATCTATTTTGAAAATCTAACAAAATTATTTTAATGGACTAAATGATGAAATAAAATAATCATATTTGTCCACAGATCAGATTGGATAGATTCGGGAGCTGGAACATTTTCTTCATTTTATTTTTTAATTCAGCCGGAAAGTATAATTCATGAAATTACAAAATTTATACATTAAATGGATATATACCCTCTAGCACTTGTTCAATCCAAAACTGAAAACCCACACCAAGTATCAATGGATACGAAAAAGTTGTAGGCTCTTTGACGCTAAGTAGTCTAGCAGTATTCTTGTAGCAGAAGTGTGCAGAACTGGCTGCCAGAGCCAGTGTAGTGGCAATGATATTGGCAGCATTATCACACAACACCTCTTTAGTAATATGCTTAAATATCTAAATGATTCACGTTGTCCTGGCAATGGTTTCTACACTTATAGTGCTTTTATTACTGCTTCTCGATCTTTTAACAGATTTGGCACAACCGGAGATCTTACGACCAGAAAGAGGGAACTCGCAGCTTTCTTAGCTCAAACCTCTATGAAACAAAAAGAGGATGGCCAAGTGCACCAGATGGCCTATATGCATGGGGATATTGCTTTATAAGGGAACAAAACAACCTCCAAGCATATTGTTTTCCTAGTGTCTGGCTGTGTCCTCGTGGAAGATTGTATTATGGATGAGGACCCTTCCAATTGGCTCAGTAAGTTTCGCAGTCGCTCGACTAATGAAGTACTAGTTCATGATGTTGTTGACTGACTCAACACAACTTTCACAATTTAATTTCCTCAACAACTTCAACTATGGGCCAGCTGGAAGAGACATTAGAGTAGACCTAATAAATAATCCAGACCTCGTAGCCACCAACCCGACTATATCCTTCAAGACGACCATTTAGTTTTGGATGATCCCGCAAGGAAACAAACCATCAAGCCATAATGTAATTGTCGGGCAATGGACACTGTCTGCTGCAGAAAGGGATGCAGGTTGGCTCCCTGGCTATGGAGTCATCAGTAACATAATCAATGGTGAGCTAAAGTGCGGTCATGGTTTTGATGACAGAGTGGCGGATAGGATTGGTTTCTATCGGAGGTACTGTGACATATTAGGTGTAAGCTACAGGAGCAACTTGGATTGTTATAACCAAAGGCCTCATACAAGCGGACGATCCCAACGTAGGTAATAAATGCATGTCAATTTCAACATAAAGTCTTATACGAACCGATGATCTCAAGGTAGTGGTGATTGTTGATGTCACCACAATAAGTGACATTAGCAATCAACCCTTTCTTATATCTCTTCTCTGAAAATTTTTGAAAAAGAAATTGGATTCTATTTCTTTCTGCCTCTTCTTCTGTTTTGCTTAATCTTGCGGTTCTTGTTTCACAACCCAGTCCTAGTCAACTGTACGAGAAGTGTCGTGATGTAGTGTTCAAATGTAGGAATATCTCCAATAGATATCCTTTCTCCGGAGGTGATCGAGAACCAGAATGCGGACATCCTAATTTAGAGCTTCGCTGTGACGATTTTACTAATACTACTAAGATTGAAATTGTTGGTATTAAGTATAAGGTGTTGGACATTCATCATGAAAGTCGAATTCTAATAATTGCGAGGGAGGACTTCATCAATAATGGCTCTTATCGTCCTCAAATACCAATTCAAGATTCGATCCTAAATTCTGAGCTGTTTGTTCCCGGTCCTCGGAATACCAATCTGACTCTGTTATATGATTGCCAATCTTCATCGAGTCTTAGAATCTTTCCTTGCAATTCTTCAAATAACAACAATGTTTCCATAACTACAGATAATATCCGTGGAGATGGATGTTCAGCTAATGCTAGAGTTCCTGTTCTTCAATCTTGTTGGGGAAGATTTCGAAATAAAACCTTGGATTTGGAAGAAGCACTGGAAACAAGATTCGAGGTGCAATGGGAAGAGGATATGGAAGCCTGCTGGAAGTGCAATGCTTCCGGTGGAGGCTGTGGTTTTAACGATTCAAACTATCAAACAGTCTGCTACTGCCCGTCAAGATTTGAGAGTTCATCAGATCCTAACGAATGCCATCAATCCCATCTCCCACCATCTTCAGCATATACCAAAAAACAACAATAATACCAAAGGTATGTATATACTTTCCATTTATGCAATTAAACAATTTTGTTTATCTAATATGAAATATTACATAATTTTTATATTATGTTAATTTTTACAAAATTAAATGAATTACTTATTATAAAATCTTATAAAAACTAATTATTATATATAATAGTTGAAATGTTATAAAATCTCAAAAATAAAAAAAGTTTTAATTAAAAAGAATATATAATAAATAATTAAACATATAGTTTGAAACTAAATAATAATAGCACATACAATGCGCATTTAAATTATAATGAAAAAATTATATTAAATAATAGGCAAAACAAAATTTAAACATGTAAATATATCAAATTAACAATATTAAATTTAATATAACTATTTATTATATTGGTGTTATTAATGTTGAGTTAATGCCAAGTGACATGAACTTAATAAGAGATTTAAATAGTAGTATATATATATTAAAAATAATTATAAAATTAAAAATATAGATATTTTAGTAAACTTTTTTGGACGGGATAAAACTTGCTCTCAAACCTGCCCTTATTAGGTGAGGGTGAAACTTGATGGATTCGAGTTATTTTACCATGTAAAATTATTGACTAATCAATTATTCAATCAATGTATACTAATATAAAAAATTAATTGAGTTAATTAATAATTTTACAATAATAAAAATAATGGTTGAAAGCATTGAATTAATTGTTTTTTCAATAGGTTTTTTTAGAAGAGTGGAACCAATAAGAGTTTATTAATAATATCATTATTTGGTATATTTATGGTGATTTTTTTAACTATACAAACGAAATTAAGAAATTGTCTTATGTCCTTAATTAGTATTTAAAAAATTAAAAACTAGATGAGCTGTACATGGTGGGTTTTTTATCCTACTTGTATAAAAAATTTCTTCACCAACGGGTACACAAGGGATGAAGACGAGAGGGAATAAGAAGGAGATCAAGTGGTGCAATGGAGATCGATTCACCTATAAAGGTCAAGAGCTGGAACAAGAACAATGGGACAAGTTGAACAAATAGATGAATATAGAGAATAACCTTAGGATGCTAAAAGGTCAATCTTTTATTCGTCGTTTCAGAGGGTATTTATAGGAAATGTCCCCTTGTTCGAAGGTATGATGTGTCAGAATATAGATTTGATCCCATTAAATGCATAATAGACAATCATAGACATGTATCATGAGACTCTATCAACATAAGATAGTTAAGCCTAAATAGACTTCTTATTAGAATAGTATTCACATTTAAATTTGTGTAGATGACTCTTTAAGGTAGAATGGGTGATCACATTCAGAAATAATGGATGAGAGGTTTGTTGAAATGTTATCTTAAAGAAAGCCAACGCAGAGTCAACGATGCCTTCAGTGCTGACATGTGTCTGTTCGACGGAGGGATATGACACTATTATTAAAAGCTCCTTCCTATTTCAACTATGTCCACCAATTGCAGTACCAGATGATTTGGTTTTATTATAATTTGACAAATTCAACATGGCATTTATTTATTTTCTGTTTGTAATATTCTTTCTTTCTTAAAGAAAAAGGTAGTAATATTAATTTGGTGTGACTGTTTTAACCCAAAAAAAAAATAAAATTGTTGAAATTATTTGAATGATTGAAATTGTAAGTAACTAATGTGTGGAATATTGTATTGAATAGGTGGGTCCAAATCCAAGTTGAAGCTGGCTCCAATTTTAACGGGTATGAAACATTTTTGTGGTTTGAATTAATTATATACCTTCTACTATAATGTCTTATTGGGTAATAATATGTGGTTTTATTGCTACTATAGTTAATTTTTAAAGTTGGAATCAAAATCAACATGTCTAATCCAAAGCAATATTTTCATGTACTCACTTTTAATTAAGATATACTCCAATTAAACTTTTAGGATTCAAGTCGGTTTTAATTAATATAACTTAATTGGTTTTAAACAAATATAATCAGGGCAAATCCAGCAACTCATTATTGAGTGCCAAAATAAAAGTTTAAAAGAGACTTAAATTAAATATCTCACAAATAAAACGGGTTAAAATAAATATTTTACCTTTTAGCTAAGGCGGGAATGCCAAAATGCTTTTCTTTTAAATTAACAATGATACTTTACGTGTTACAGCAAACACAAGTTTAAGGGTTTCCTTCAAGATTTTTCTTTAATTTTATTCATTACGTTCTTGTACTTAATTAAATATTACATATGTGTTAATAAACAGGATTAACAGTTGCTGGAATTGTATTGGTTTTTTCCGTTTGCTTCATTGTCCTAAGGTTCAAAGGAAAATCATTATCGAAGATAAACGACGATGCTAGGATTGAGGCATTCATCACAAAGTTTGGTCTTTTTGCTCCAAAGCGATACTTGCAGCAACCAAAAATTTAGCACGGGCGCTAGTTAAGGCGATTATTGAAAATTTATAAACAAACAGAGTCTTGATTTTACTTTTTTTTATTTAAAAAGAGAGTCACCGTCGATCTTTTTTCTAGGTGTGATCGGACACCTATTAAATTCTCTTTTTAAAAGATAAATTTTTTAAAATTTTCTTTAAAAGAGTCGATTTTAGGTCCGCGTTAAAAAATCCAAAGAAAATTAGGGTTCGGGAGTCAGTTACGCGCGAGGAAGGTATTAGCACCCTCGCGACGCCCAAAATTGATATCTCGTTAAGCGCGCACTGTCTTAATTTTCAAAAATACGAATTCAATTTAATATTTAATCATGATCCGATTGAAACACGAGAATTTTAATAAATTACATATTATTATATATTCATTTAAATATAATTTGATAATTTACGAAAAATAGACATTTTGTTTTAAAACACGAGAATTTTTTGAATTTTTTTTATTTTAAAAAGACCGTATCGTATTTAACACGAACCGATGATATTCACCCAACATAGCAATGAAATCAACGACTTGGTGTCAAATCGATTCGTTGCCTTATTTATTTAAATTATTTAAATTAAAAATAAAATAAAATTAAAAATATAAATACAAAAAAATGCGTAAAAAAATCCCAATAATATTCAAAACGAAACATCATCAAAATACATGAATTAAATTAAAAGTGGGTAAAAATTAAATTACCGAAAAGCCCGAAAATACAAGCTTGATCGAAAGGGCTACACGACTTGAGCTTCACTTTTTCCTTTTTTTTCTCTTTCTTCTTTTTTCTGCTGGGTTGGGCGCTTGTTGGGCTGCTGCTTGCTGCTGGGCTAGCCTGGTCCTGCTGCAGCGGGCCGCTGGCTGTTGATGTGGCTTGCTGGGAGGTGCTAGGCTGTTGGGTTGCTGGCCTGCTAGGCTGTTGGGCTACTACTTTTGGGCCTGCTGTTTTTTTTCTTTTTCTTTTTTTTTTGCTGGGCCTGACTGGGTTGGCCTGTTGCTGGGTGTTGATGGGTGGTCGGGTCAGGTTGCCGGTCGGTTAACGGGTCAGGTTGGGATGACCCGACTGTTAAAATTTTTTATTCTTTTTCCTTTTCTTTTCTTCCTTTTTCCTTTTTCCTTTTTTCTTTCCTTTCTTTTTCTTCTTCTTCTTCTTCTTCTTTTTCTTCTTCTTCAAAAGCCTAGCCCTTTCGTCACGCCGCTGCTTGCGCCGTTTCCTCCATCGCCGTCTCCTTCGTCGCTCGTCCCCTTTCTTCTTTTCCTTCCTTTTTTTTACTGCCAAAACTCTTTTTTTTGAAACTTTTCTCTTCTTCTTTTTTTTATTCGTGGGGGTTTCTGATTTTGGGGGAAAAACCCCCTTTTATTGTTGATTTCTTGCTTCTTTTTGCAGGTAGCAGGTGGGGAGGGCAGAGGGAGGCCATACCTTAGGCCGGCTGCCGAAAATCGCGGAGGGTAGGTGCGCAAATCGCACTGGTGGCTGCCAGAAGGACCAAATTGAAAATACAACAAAAATTTTAGGGCCAAAGTGTAATTTCCAAAAAGTTCAAGGGTTAAAATGAAATTTTAAGAAAGTTTAAAGGTTAAAATGTACTTTTGAAAAGTTAAGGGGTCCAAATATAATTTTAGGCAAGTTCAGAGGTTAAAATGTAATTTTGAAAAATAAAAAATTTGACCCGAACAAAATTCAGTGATTACAATGTTGAAGCGTCCCGAACTAGTCAAATATATTTTCCGTCATTGATTTATAAGCATCTTGACCAGTCTACAAACTTGAATATTAATGAAGAAATAACAGAAGAGGAAGCAGAAATAATAGGGAAATTGATTGCAGTGAGCCTTTGGTGCATTCAAACCAAACCATTGGATCGACCGTCAATGTGTAGAGTATTAGACATGTTGCAAGGAAGCCTTCAATCATTGGAACTCTCGCCACGACCTACTTAAACATTTTTGTGGAAATTATTGTGTTTATTATTATTTTTAATTTATTAAACATATAGTGTTAGTGAATTTAAGAGAGTTATAAATATGGGAAAATGCAAATAAAGGCTATTAGTATACCTTAAGATACTGTTAGTTGGTTAGGTTGTTGTCAATTTAGTTGCGTGTTTGTTAGTGAGCAGTTAGTCATTGAGGTTTTATATATTGGCTTCTTTGGAAGTTCAGAAAATAGATTGGAAAATATAGAAACATTCCTTTAAATTTGTTCTTTGTTTTTGTTTCTTTACCTTATTCTTTTATGGTATCATTCGCTGGTTGCTCCTATGGCCATGGCTTCCGCTGAATCTGGAGATCCGATTCCTACTGTGTTTACTGGTGATCGAGTCACCAACACATTTCCTCGACATGAGATCATTAAACTTGACGATGGTACTTATTTGCAGTGGCACAAACAAGTCAAGTTAATTGCTGATGGATATGGTCTTATTGGTTTTTTAGGTGGTACGTTGCCTTTGTCGTCGCAGTTTGTTCAGTTGTCTGATGGTTCTCGTGCTCCAAATCCTGCCGCTTTGGTGTTCACGCAGCAAGATCGCCTTCTTACTTCTTGGCTTTTGTCCACGATAAGCTCATTGCATCAATCCTCTTTTACTGATGCTTCCAAAACGTGTGATGTATGGGATACAGCAACTCGTTTGTTTGTTGCCGATACTGGAGTGAAGCAGTCCCGGATTCATCATGAGTTACATTCCTTAAAGAAGGGAAATCTTTCTGTTAAGGTGTATGTTACTCGTATTAAAGAGCTATGTGCTATTTTGGAAACTTATGGTTCTCGTATCACGGAAGAGGAGAAGATCGAAATGTTGTTTGCAGGTTTGCCGTCAGAGTTTGAAGCCGTTATTTTTTCAGCCCGGCTGTCAACTGGCGTCCTCTTCTTTCAGCACTTAGTTAATGCACTTGTGGATTGTGAGGCTCATCAGGCGCGACTTTTTCAGGATGTTGTTTTGGTTGCGAATGTTGTTGAAAATTCATCATTCGATGAGGGGGATGTTCGCTGTGGTGGTCGTGGGTTCAATCGTGGCCGTGGTTAGAGTTTTTGATCTCGCGTTCAATGCTAAATCTGTAGTCGGTTTGGTCATGTTATGCAAAGATGTTATTATCGTTACCATCGTGAATCGAATGACTAGTCGTGGTATCTACGTGTTCTTTTTAAGGGTTTCTATCATCGATGCTTGGCGGTTATGGCGAAGGGCAGGCTCTTCGTCAACAGAAAAGTTCGAGGGTGAGTTTTGGTCAATATTACTATGCCGGTCAAAGTAATAGTCTAAATTTTGACCAAAATTTTTGTGGTTATGCTCCACGTAGGCCGGTTGTGTTTGATGGTCAACATGGGGATCGAAATTTCGGTCGTTCTTAGGCTGGTGAATTTAGGCCTAGGTTTAATGATGCTGGACCATTTGATGTTGGGTATAGGCAAAATGAATTTCCTGGGCCAAGTGTTGATGTTGGATATAGGCAAAATGGGTTTTCTGAGCCGACTATTAGTTTTGCTAATGTTGAATCCAGTTTGTATAGACCGGTTGGGTATGGCCCGAGTATACGTCCTACTGGCCCAGTTGGTGGTGGTCCAATTTTGAGGTCAACTAAACCACGTGCTCGAGTTTATGATGGGTTCAATCCGTGTATTGGTCTTCCTCGGTTAGGTGATTTGCATGCCTCTAATTTTTCTGACTCTTCTATTCATACTATTTAACCTGGGTCCAATGCTGGTAAGGATGGTTCATATGTTCCTGGTCATATTGGTACCACTTCTTGGTATCTTGATTCTGGTACGAGTAATCATGTCTGTCGCGATGTTTCTGCCCTACATGATGTCACGTCGTATTTAGGTATGTCATCTCTTTTAATGGGTGATGGTTCTCCTGCACATATTTCCTCAATCGGTAATGCTATTATCCCAACACAGTCTAAGTCGTTACGCCTATCTAATGTTCTATGTATGCCAAGTATAAGGAAAAATCTTTTATCAGTTTCACAATTTACTTACGATAATGATGTTTTCTTTGAGTTTCACTCTACACATTATGTTTTAAAGGATGCCGTGACCCGAGAGATGTTGCTGACGGGTCGCATTCGTGATGGACTATATCAATTTTCTGTACCAGATGTGTCGTCTTCATCTAATGGTGTTTTGTTTGCTGCTCATTCTCAAATCCAACCTAAAGTTCCAGATTGTCCAGTTTTTGCTTTATGGCATAATCTGCTAAGCTACTCGTCTGCTTCTGTGGTTAAGACTGTTCTTAATAAATGTAATATTGTTTCAAATAAATATAGTTTTGATGGTTTTTGTACTGCGTGTCAGCAAGGCAGGTCACATAAGTTACCTTTTTCAGTTTCAACCACTAACTGTCTTCCGTTTGAATTGATTATTTCTGATATTTGGGGACCTGGGTCTGTTGCATATGATGATAAGCGGTATTACGTTTCGTTTATTGACATGGGTTCTAGATTCACCTGGATTTATCTTTTACGACAGAAATTTTAAGTTGTAGAATGTTTTCTTCAGTTTCATCAGTTCGTCAAGACTCAATTTGGTAGATTTATTAGGCAATTTCAGAGCAATTTCAGTGGTGAATATCAGAGTCTTATGTCTATTTTACAGTCTCAAGGTATTGTTCATCGGTTAACTTGTCCGTATACTTCTGAACAAAATGGTGTCACCGAATGTAAACATAGACACATTGTTGAAATAGGTATTACGTTGTTAGCTCAAGCACATATGCCTATGGACTACTAAGGATATGCATTTAGCTGTGCCGTACATCTTATAAATCGACTTCTTACTATTTTTCTTCAAGAGTGTTCTCCGTTTCAAGCTTTTTATAGAAGTGATCCTACTTATGATTATCTTCGGGTGTTTTGTTGTTGTTGTTTCCCTTATCTACGTCTGTTTGTTAGTCGTAAATTAGAATTTTGTTCTCAGCCGTCTACGTTTTTGGGTTCCAGTTCTCGTCACAAAGGTTATCAGTGTCTTTTACCAGAAGGTAAGGTGATTGTTTCTCGGTATGTGGTGTTTGATGAGCTGCGGTTTTTATTTTCTGAAGCTAGCTATGGAAAGTCTGAATCTTCTTCTCTTTAGACTAGTTCAACGGTTGTTCCTCTTGTATGGCCTAATATGTCGTCTCATCCGTTTCAAGATGTTGAGTTGATGTCTCCATCCACTACTTCTCAAGCAGGTGTGGCTAATGATGATTTGGTTCAGTCACCAGATGTTTCAAGTAGTAATGTTCAGTCTGACTCTGCAATATCTGAAGGTGTTTCATCTTCTTCTACTAGTTCAACTAGTGCAAATCCTGTACGTAATACTCATTTAATGATTACTCGGGCTAAGGTTGGTGTTTTTAAGCCTAAAGCCTTAACTGCTGAAATTCTAGAACCTTCTACGATTGAGGAAGCTATGACTACTACTAAATGGAAAGCCGCAGTACAAGATGAGTATGATGCTCTTATTCGTAATTCTACGTGAGAGCTGGTTTCAGCTTCATCTGATCGTAAAATAATTGGATGTAAGTGGTTGTTCAAAACTAAAAGGAATTATAATAGTACTATTGCCCGTTGGAAGGCTCGGTTAGTTACGAAAGGTTGTTTTAAGGTTCTGGAATGTGATTTTAAGGAAACGTTTAGTCCTGTGGTTAAACCAGCTACTATCAGAATTGTTTTGTCTATTGCTGTTTCCAGGGGCTGGTTGCTTCGGCAAGTGGATGTTAATAATGCTTTTCTAAATAGTGATCTTGATTCTGAAGTTTTTATGCAACAACCTCCGGGTTATGTTCATTATGACACCAATGGTAAATCTTTGGTTTGTCATCTAAAGAAAGCGTTGTATGGACTTCGTCAGGCTCCCCGTGCCTGGTTTGAGAAGCTAAAGACATTTCTTGTCTCTCTGGGATTTGTTGTCTCGAAGTCTGATGCCTCGATTTTTTATCTAAAGAAGAAAATGAGCTTGATTGTCATGTGGATTATTTGTGCTTAACCTCGAATTGAAAATTTTCAATAATAGTAAGTGTAAGTTTGATTATACTGCCAAGTTTTCTGGTACAAATCAAGAGGGGTTAATACCTTGAAAAGTTAATAAATTGTAAACGTCTTCCATCCTATTTCAGTACGCCCGGACATTTTTTGTTACCTCCAAAAAAACCTCCAAAAATAAATATTATGATTTTTTTAGTATAATAAGGATAGAACAAAGAGTGAGATGTCTGGCCTGAATTTTATTGGCAAATTTGTAGCTCCAAATGGACAGAAACTGATAGGCTCTGTGGTCTTGAATGATGGTATTTCACCCGCAGTCATGCTATTTCACCCGCAGTGGACGATGTAAAAAGAGAAAGTCCAGTTGGAGAGGGGACTTTCAACGAGATCCGATATTTGAATTCTTGATTGAGGATTCTACAAATTGTTGAAAGGGAAGGCGTTTATTATAGAATTATGAAAATTTTAAATGTGATCGTTTAAATTATTTAAATTTGAACTCAATTCGATAATACCTAAATCGAATTCTCTTTTCTTTTCTTTTTTTGAGTTGGACAAAGAAAACTGCGAGCAGCTATCTGATAATGACATTTGATTCATGTTTTAATTAGATCTTTGGTTGTTTAGTTATACGGTTTTTGATTCTCCTATTGAAACTTTTGCATTTTTTTCTATATATATTTGAAAAGAATTATAAGATTATAAAAAATCATACATTTTCATCATTAAATTTTATTAAAATAATTTTATAATTAAAGAATTATATTAAATTTTTATATTTTATACTTAGATTTTAAATAATAAATGATATTTTTAATTAATACATAAAAAAATAAGGCCAAACTGGATCGGCCCAAAATACAAAATAATTTATCCGAAATCCAACAGAAACAGAAACTAATAACATGAGCCATGTCCATCTATGTTCCTTTGGACAGGTAATTATGTTGGGAAGCTAAAAGTCTTAAAGGCCGAATTTATAGTCAAACCCTTTTGTTTGACAATTTCCTCGAAATTCATTTGAGCTGAGCTGAGACAAAAATCAATGGTTTCTATTTTATTATCATTTGACTGGTTATCCTACTATCTCTTCTCTGAAATTTTTCTAAAAACAAATTGAAAATGAAATCATCAGCATCAGCATCAGCATCATCAGATCTTGCTCTTCTTTTGCTTTCCTTATCATTCACGATGCTCGAGGTTGCTGTTTCACAAAGTAATAATACCAGAGGTATGTATGCATGCACTTTCCATTTTAGAACTATTCTTTTTGGGTAATGGTAATAAAATTAAGATTAGGGTTGCGTGCATCTGCCGGTTTAATAACTTCCTCTTGGGTTGGGTGGTTAACACAAGTATGTTCTGTTTCAAGGCCTCTCTCAGTTTAACTTATAAACTCTCCTGTTTGAAACTCGGCTTGGATCCTTTTCTTGTCTTGTCCCTGTTCATTTAACTCTTTTTGTGTGTGTGTATATATGTTTTGTGTAGATTTAAATTCATTTTCCTGTTGCACAGGTGCTCGTCTATCGATGTTTACTATTGTAAATAATTGCAGCTATACAGTTTGGCCAGGGGTGATAACAGAGAGCGGAGGCTCACAGAGTTTTCCTACTACAGGTTTCAGTCTTAATCCCGGTGAATCAACATCTATTTCTATTCCAAGATCTTGGACAGGTCGAATATGGGGTCGAACTCTTTGCACTCAAGACTCTTCTGGCAATTTCTCTTGCCTCACCGGGGACTGCGGCACATCTAGACCAGAGTGTTCTGGTAGGTTGCCCAGGCCCCTGGCAACCCTTGCAGAGTTTACTTTCGATAGTTCTGTGGGATCCGATTTCTATGATGTTAGCCTTGTTGATGGATTCAATCTACCATTGATGATATCCCCACATGGTGGAACTGGAGGTGACTGTAACTCATCTGGATGTGTTGCGGATTTGAATGATGACTGTCCTTCGGAGCTTAAGGTTGTCAATGGGAGTGAGACAGTTGCATGTAAGAGTGCTTGCTCTGCTCTTGGGGAGCCCCAGTATTGCTGCACCGGAGATTATGGTTCTCAAGCTACGTGCCAGCCCACTTCTTACTCACAATTCTTCAAGACTGCGTGTCCTACAGCGTATAGCTACGCCTATGATGATGCAACCAGTATGTTCACTTGTGTTGACGCTGATTATGATATTACTTTCTGCCCTACCCCTTCCACCAGGTAACAAATGCATGCAAATTTCAATATAGAGAACGGGCGATCCTAAGGCAATGGTGTCCGTTGATGTCACCGGTCCGCGGTAGCATTGGCAATCAACCGTTTCTTCCATCTCTGCTTTGAATTTTTGGAAAAGAAAATGATTTCTCTTTCTTTCTGCCTCTACTTCTGTTTTGCTTATTCTTGGGTTTCCTGTTTTCACTACCCAGTCCCAATCAACTGTACGAGAAGTGCCGCAATGCAGTGTTTAAATGTGGGAATATCTCCATTGGATATCCTTTCTCCGGAGGTGATCGAGATCCAGAATGCGGACATCCTGGTTTGGAGCTTCACTGTGACGTTTTTACTAATACTACTAAGATTGAAATTGTTGGTGTAAAGTATGAAGTGTTGGACATCCATCATGAAAGTCGAATTCTAAGGATTGCTAGGGAGGACTTCATCAAGAATGGCTCTTGTCATCCTCAAATTCCAATTCAAGATTCGATCCTGAATTCTGAGCCATTCGTTCTAGGTTCTGGAAATACCAATCTTACTCTGTCCTACGACTGCCAATCTTCATCGAGTCTTGGAATCTTCCCTTGCAATTCTTCAAATTACAACAATGTTTCCATAACTACAGATAACATTCGTCCAGATGGATGTTCAGCTAATGTTAGAGTCCCGATTCTTCAATCTTCCTGGGAAAGACTTCGAAACGATTCCCTGGATTTGGAAGAAGCATTGGGAACAGGATTCGAGGTGCAATGGAAGGAAGATACGGAAGCCTGCCGGAAGTGCAATGCTTCTGGTGGAGCCTGCGGTTTTGACAAGTCCAACAATCAAACATTCTGCTACTGCCCATCAGGATTTGAGAGTTCACCGGATTCCAACGAATGCCATGGAGCCCTTCTCCCACCATCCCCAGCAAATACTGGAAACAATAATACCAGAGGTATGTATGTACTTTCCATTTATACAATTCAACATGTTATTTATTTTCTGTTTTAAGATAGTAATATTAATTGGATGTGAATGCTTAACTTAAAAAAAAGAAAGAAAAGGAGTTGAAATTATTTAAATAATTGAAATCGTAAAGCAACTAATTGATTGCTTTGTGTTGTATATTGGTATTTAATAGGTGGGTCCAAATCCAAGTTGAAGCTGACTCAATAATCATAGGTATGAAACTGTCTGTTGGGTAATAATGTGGTTTGAATTAACTATATATCTTCTAAGCACACACTAAATACATCACAACTACTATAATTGTAGTGTTGAAATAGCTTTTAATTAAGTTGATTTTAAATAAATGTATATACTCTTTCTATATCTTTTAATGCTTTTCTTTTAAATTAATAATCATACTTTTTTTTTTTAACTTTTATGATTTTTTTGGTAAACTATTAAAATAGTCACTTTTTTTGTTTCAGGTCATATTTTAATCACTTATGTTTGAAAAATTACATTTTAGTCACTTGCATTATCGTGTTATAACATTTTAGTCACTAAGTGTTAATTGTAGTTAACAGTGTAACGGTAAGCTGATGTGGCACGTTAAATCATCATTTCAAATGAAAATTTTAGGTTAAAATTTAGCTCTAAACGAAAAAATATAGGGGCCAGTTGTATAATTTAATCTACAATTTTTGTTTGAAATGATGATTTAACATGCCACGTCAACTTATTGTTACACCGTTAACGACAATTAACGGCTTAGTGACTAAAATGTTACAACATGGTAAGGTAAGTAATGAAAATGTAATATTTCAAACATAAGTGATTAAAATGTAACCCGAGATAAACAAAAGTGACTATTTTGATGATTTACCCTTTCTTTTTAAGTTTATTGTTCGATTTTATTCACTGCTTTCTTTTTATTTTAACCAATGTTTTCACTTTAATTGAATCTTATCTATTGAGCTAGCAAAAATTGATTAATAATTCATAAACAGGATCTGTTGTTGGAGTTGTATCGATTTCTACTATATGCTTCATTGTCTTATGGTTCAAAGGAAAATTATTATCAAATTATCTCTGCCAAGGAAAGATGAACGACGATGCTAGGATTGAGGAATTCATCACAAAGTTTGGTCCTTTTGCTCCAAAGCGATACTCTTACGAAGAAATCAAGAAAATGACAAATAAATTCAATGATAAATTAGGTCAAGGAGGTTTCGGAAGTGTATATAAAGGAAAATTATCCAACGGTCATCTAGTGGCGGTTAAATTCCTAAGAGAAATGAAGGGAAATGGAGAGGATTTTATGAATGAAGTAGCTAGCATTAGCAGAACTTCTCATGTTAATATAGTGACTTTACTTGGTTTTTGCTTTGAAAGATCGAAGAGAGCTTTGATCTATGAATTCATGCCCAAAGGATCATTGGACAAGTTCATTTATGGACAAGGATCGGATAATCAAAGTCGTCAATTGGAATGGGTAACTTTATATGACATTGCACTCGGCATCGCTAGAGGACTTGAGTACTTACATCAAGGTTGTAACACAAGGATCTTGCACTTTGACATAAAGCCTCACAATATCCTTTTGGATGAGAATTTTTGTCCCAAGATCTCCGATTTTGGCTTGTCGAAATTATGCGAAAGAAAGGAGAGTGTTGTATCAATGACAGGTGCTAGAGGAACAGCGGGTTATATTGCTCCAGAAGTATTTTTTTCGAAATCTGGGAGGAGTTTCTCACAAATCCGATGTCTATAGTTACGGAATGATGGTTCTTGAAATGGTCGGAGGAAGAAAAAATATCAATGTCGAAGTGTCCCAAACTAGTGAAACATATTTCCCCTCATGGATTTATAAGCATCTTGATCAATCTATGAACCTGAATATTAATGAAGAAATAACAGAAGAGGAAGCAGAAATAACAAGGAAATTGATTGCAGTGAGCCTTTGGTGCATTCAAACCAATCCATTAGATCGACCATCAATGACTAGAGTATTAGAAATGTTGCAAGGAAGCCTTCAATCATTGGAACTTCCCCCACGGCCTACTTAAACATTTTTGTGGAAATTGTTCATTAAACATGTGTCTATTTTTTTTTAAATCTATTAAACATGTAGTGTTCGTGAATTTAAGAGAGTTATAAATATGGAAAAATACAAATAAGGGCATGCAGAATATATGAGTATCTATTTGATGATTTCTAATAGAATCTATAATTGATTAAACAAACTATCATTCGAAACGTAACATAAAATTTGATAGGTTTTTTTTACAATACTTTTTAATACTACCTGCCAAATTGGAAAATTAACAAATGCATATGGCTTGGTGTTTATTCACATGGACAATGTGTATGATTTTGTTGAAAGTGAAAATATCAGTGAAAATGAGATTGAAAATATTTAGAGAAGTTTTCGAAGTCTTGTCTTTAAGAATGTCAATCAAGTTTCTCAACAGTGGAAAGTATTGTCCCTTAGGGGAGGGTTTTATCTCCAGCTATGCAGAGAGCCATTTACAATTCACAGAGGGAAACGCTCGACCATATGTGGATGTACGACCACCCATCAAGAGGCGACGTAAGTGTCTCACCCTTCATAAATCCGATGTCTATAGTTACGGAATGATGGTTCTTGAAATGGTCGGAGGAAGAAAAAATATCAATGTTGAAGTGTCCCAAACTAGTGAAACATATTTCCCCTCATGGATTTATAAGCATCTTGATCAATCTATGAACCTGAATATTAATGAAGAAAGAACAAAAGAGGAAGAAGAAATAACAAAGAAATTGATTGCAGTGAGCCTTTGGTGCATTCAAACCAATCCATTAGATCGACCGCCAATGGCTAAAGTAATGGAAATGTTGCAAGGGAGTCCTCAATTATTAGAACTGCCGCCACGACAGACTTAAGATGCTGCAAATATTTGTTTACTTGAGTAATTTGTTCGCATTGAAGCAATCATAAATAAATTTAATAAATTATATATTTTGATTTCATAAATTTTTTAATTGATATTTTTTAAATATATTTTAAATGTTAATTGTGTAAACATAAATTATTAAATGCATAAAAAATCAAATAAATTTTTTTGTATTTATCAGTATTAACTTTGATTTCTTTAAATGTGTTATATTTGTATATTTAATAGAGGGTAAAAGTATCATGGAAGTCCCTATACTTGCAGTTGAATTGCATTTTGTCATTGCTACTCAGAAAATGGACAAACTAGTCATTGCACATTAGATTAAAAAGCAAATTTGTCATTTCTGTTAAAAAAATTCATATATTTATGTAGTCAAAAATTAATATGGTTGATGGGATAATCAAATAGTGACATGTTATGTTACAATTATTCTATGTATCTAATAATTATGCTACTATAAATTGCAATAGTTAATTGTAATTTATTTTGCAATTAAGTTGGTTGACTTGGTTATTATATTATTGTATTTTATTTAATTAAATATTTATTTTTTAGTATCTTTTAAGAGATTTTAGGCAACAATTTTTAGATTAATTAGGAGAAATTTAGCTAAGGAATGATAATCTGAAGTTATCTAATATGATTTTATTTTCTTATTTGAGACATTAAATCAAGAAGTTTAAATTAAAAAAAAATCTCTACCTTAATTAAAAAAAATTAAATGATAGGTTTGAAACCTATCGGCCCGGTTTTTTTCATCTCGTCCCTAAATCCAAACGTAACGTCATCTCTTAACCGTTCCACTAATTCCCAACTCAGTGACTCACTCTTCCCTCTCCTTCTCAGCCTCCAATTTCTTTCGTTCTTTTTTTTTTTTCGTTTTTCCTTCCTAAATTTCTTCTTCCGATTGCTTTTATAAATCTATTTTGATCTAAATTATTCTGTTTATTACTAACTTTGATTTCATACTCTAAATTTGAAAAATTCATAGTTTCAATTTGATTGCTGAGAAAAAGAAGGCAAGGGAAAGAAGAAGGCGCTATTCTTTTATTTAGAATTTTAAATTCGTAATTGAGCAGGATGGTTTACTGTAATAATTGCTCCAGAAACGTTACTGGAGAACGCGTCGACGACGGTCTTTTGTAAGTGGATTTCTTGCTCATAAACAGTGTGGGTCTTTTTTGGAGAAAATTTCAGTTTCTTGTTTCATTATTTATTTTACCTATTTATCTCTTCTGTAGGTCTTGCACTTTTTGCGGGAAGGTGTTGGAAGATTGCATTTTTGCAACCGAACCTCAATTCGTTAAAGATTCATCTGGCCAAGTAATGATTCTTTCTTTATACGTAATTTTTAAGTTTGGAACTATGTTATGATAAAATTTAGTTGAATAGATGCGAGTTAGGTTTAAGCTAGGTGATATGTACTCTTAAATTTTGTGCGAGGTTCATTGTTTTT
The DNA here is from genome assembly GCF_025698545.1 of Gossypium raimondii. Lineage (NCBI taxonomy): Eukaryota > Viridiplantae > Streptophyta > Magnoliopsida > Malvales > Malvaceae > Gossypium > Gossypium raimondii. Next base: position 46,163,232 of record NC_068575.1, read on the forward strand.
GTCATAGACAATTACTTCTTACTAGCTATTTGTAGTTTCCTAACTACGAGAATGGCTGGCTGAATATGCCATCAAACAGAAGAAGAAATTGGCAAGCTAATCTCATTGTCAGACGTGTTTTAATTGAGTGAAGTGCATTGAATTGTGGAGTTCAAGTTTTGTTTCCCTTTGTTTAGTTTGTTGATAACTTGATCTTTGCTTTCTTGTTTTTGACTTGCATTTATTTTGATTTCTATTGCTAATTTCACTTTGTTCCCAGAGCAAACTATCTGGAAATTTTGTGAAATCTACGCAAAGTATTTCAGATTCACGCCAGCATACCATAGCTAAAGGTATGCTTTATTAAGTTGCATCTATGTTATGCAAGAAGCTATATGTTGCCAACTTTTGATAAAGGATTATTTATACATTTCATCAAATTCGCTCTTTCAGGGTGCTCTGATTTCAAAACCTTTTGACATCTTTATTGCAGGCTCAACTTTACTTTTATGTGTTATTTCAGTTTGTTGTCGTGGCTAATTATGTGTTAGCATTACACACTTATTGCAATGTGACTTATAAATATCTTGTTTCTGGTTTTAATTTCATGGTGATACAGCTCTTGATGGTATCAGATCTTTGAAGACTGGATTGCTTATTGACGAGTATAGTGATGATGTTGCTAATGTTGCTTTACGGTTTTATGAAGTATGTTTTCTTTTTCGGAACTTTCATTTCATGCTTGTTATTTTTGTCCTCCCCCCCCTCAATATTTTAAGCTATTTTTATATTTACTGTGAAGGTTGGCCTTGAACGGAATTTCACTAAGGGACGCAGATCAGAGCTAGTACAGGCTGCATGTCTTTATCTTGCCTGTCGGTGAGGAATTTCTTCTTTCTTAAACTTGTAATGTGGTTACATGGAAATACTATTGCCTGAATTCGAACATGGTCTATTGTCTTAAACTTAAATGTGATGATTCAGCTGTTTATATCTCAGTTTACTAAACAAACATGTAGACGTCTACTGATTATGTGCATAAGCACTTGCTAAAATAAAATTTCACTCATGTAACTTACAAATGCATATTTTCACTAAAATATAGGGTCATGCAGATGGTAGTAACTTCTACTACTTCAAACCTCTCGTTCTCATTTGTAAAATAACAAGCGGGATTCTTTACCTTCTATCCTTTTATTTATGGGAAGTATCTGATCTTTTTTCCTTTCAAATCTTTTTTGAAATTTGTGCAGTATTGGCTACTTTTTCTTCTGCAAAACACAATAAGCTGTGACTCTTTACTTCATCTTCTCGTATATGTTTTTTGGTCATGGATTTTGCTTGAGTTTGGCTTAGGAAAAGGCGGGTAATACTGTAATTGTTAAAGATTTTTTTGTTGACTAGGATTTTCAAGAACGAGGGTAAGAGTCTTGTATTTTAGGGTTTGATATTGGTCAAACAGATGTGTTTGTGGCTGGGGTTGGAATGCAGAAAGAATATTGCTGGTCTGGAATTGAGAAAGAAAATATTGGATGGGATCTCTTTCAGCTAGTGGTCCACTAGTTGAAAAAAACACAAAAGGTTCATGCTGTGCTCGTAAGAGCCATATTAAATATTCAAATTAGCTCTATACTTTCTTGAAAATTAGATCATTGCAGAGATACACAAATCAGTCAGTGAATGAAAGAGTCAGGATAGGGAACTGTAGAGGGAGAGGAAGAGAGAAAGAGGGAGAGCTATCATGAGCGACATGATTCTTTTTGTTTCTTCTTCAATTTAGGGTTGAATTGTTTACCCTCCTTTTTATCACTTTTTTGTTTCTTTTTGTTCTTTGAACTGTTGAACTATTTCCCTCCTCAACCATATAATTTTTGGCAGGCAAAAGGGAAAGCCATTCCTTCTTATTGATTTTTCACATTATTTACATGTAAATGTGTAAGCAATTTTCCCCCTTTCTACCCCTTTTAAACAAATTTAACTTGCTCGATAATTCTTTATCTCTCTGTTTCTGCGTGATGAGGTTTTTTTTTGACAGATGTTCTGTTGTTTCTTCTTCAGTTATGAGCTTGGCTCTGTATATCTGCAACTTTGCTATGTGCTGTACCTTGCTGACTCAAAGGATCTTCCGAAACTAATTGATCCTTCAATTTTTATTCATAAATTTACAAATGGTAAGTTGCTTAATCAATTTCTGTACCTTGAGATTTTTTAGTTGATCGCATGCTCCCAGTGTTTGTGCATTGAACTTAGACATGCATAATAGACATGCATAATAACCAATATACTTTGCAGCTTTGATTCCAGAAGGAAATGATGAAGTTGTTAAAACTGCACGGGACATTTTAGCTAGCATGAAACGGGACTGGATGCAGGTGTGATTTTATTCAAAAGTACTTTATTTTGATTCTGTGTATTATCTAGGTAATTTTTGGAGTTAAAATCTTACTGTAACACAAATTAACAGACAGGGCGGAAACCCAGTGGATTATGTGGTGCAGCACTGTACATTTCTGCACTTTCACATGGTCTGAAGTTTTCTAAGTCAAAGATTGTAAGTTATAGTTCATACCTTTTTGTTTTTTGCCTTCTTTAATAATCATATGTTGTTGTTCCTTTTGCTTGAAAATCTATAAGTTTTTACTTTTTATTTATACTATTTGGTTGACAGGCTTTGCAATTTTAATTTTATGATAGGGGCTTGAAATTCAGTAGATGTTTTAACTTCCAACCATGTCATGATTGTTCTCATACACATTCTAAATAAGGTCCTAACTCATATTAGGTGGTTTTGGATTAGGTTCATGTCTTGGCCTAAGCTAGAGTAGGGATTGTTTTAGATGCCTCACTGCCCTGTCTAAGACCCCCTCTACAATTTTCATTGTAGTAATATGCACATGTCCATGTTGTTATTATTATTATTTATTTTTTATTCTTTTTCCGTAAAGTAAACTTTAGCATCATGGTACTAAAAGGTGGAGGCATAAAATAACTGAAGTTTAATACGATAAAAATGAAAAAGCAAAAGTAAAATAAATCCACGACAGCCTTAAGCCATAACAATACTGGATAGCTTGATATTACCATTTAGCATCTGCTAGATAATGAATTTTTGTTTTTTCAGTTTAATTTATTTCATTATACTTATTTATTTATGCTTGTGGGCAGTTTAATTTTTTGTTTTTCCAATTTCTTCTTTACTTAGATTCATGTTGATTCTTGTTTTTCCCCCCTTTTGCTTATTATACTCTCTCTCTCTTAAATTGTTCGGTTAATTAAGGTCTGTTTATCAGATAGAGGTTGTTCACATTTGTGAAGCAACATTGTCAAAGCGGTTGATTGAATTTGAGAATACCAACTCTGGAGCCTTAACGGTATGCATTTTTTTACTTGTGCATGGTAAAATAGAACTACATTGTGCTAGGAAATTGGTAATGGAATAAGATTGTAAATTAGAAACTATGGAATGAAGAACCATATTCAACTGATGCTTACAGTAGTTTGAAATTTTTTTCCCCTTTTGATGTTGATATGACTTTCTATCTGCATATGGTCCTAAGTAGAGCATGATGGCATAATCCGATCTATAAGGCTTGCAGTATCTTGGGCGAAAAAAGCTTTGTTGTTGTTGTAATTGTAACTTGTGTCAGTACAATTATTTTTTTCTTATGCTAGAATTTGATTGTTAAATCTTTACTATTATTACTGTTGATGTTACTTTTGTTCACACTACAGAGTATCTAACTAATTTTATGAAAAAATTGATGCCAATTTTTCATCATTACCTCAGGTGTCATGTTGAATTTGTTGTATTCCACATCTTGTTACTTTTCCTCCTTCGTATTTCTTGAAAATACCTCCTTTGTTTTGAACTTGTGACCAGATGGAGGAATTTACGGAAAAGGAGAGGGAGCTTCGAACTAGTTCATTAACTGAAAAACAGCCAAATATTGGGTCAAAAGAAACCAGCTTAGATGAAGTGCTATGTAGGCATGTGGGGAGAAAACCTTTTGCCTATGGACTTTGTAATGAATGTTATGAAGAGGTGGCACCCATGTTTTTTTTGTACCTTTTTATATTCTTTGACCCACTACAATTGTACTACTGGAAACTGTTTTATCATTGAAGCTGAAGTTCATGCTGTTACTGGCTCGTGCAGTTCATGAAGGTTTCAGGAGGGATTGATGGAGGGTCAGATCCACCTGCATTCCAACGGGCTGAGAAAGAGAGAATGGCAAAATTATCTATTGAGGAAAATAATAAAGTAAGTTCTGTAATTATACCTTTTTAAAGGCTTAAGGACAGTGAATGTTGAGAATCTGAATTGTAGACACTTCATATATTTTGGATTGCAAGATTCACATCATGGGCATGCAAAAAGGTTATTCTCTCACAATGCCCCCTCCCCCCCTCATGTGCTAACTGATCTCTTAATGTGCTGTCATTCTTTTCAGTTTAAACACTTAATGGTAAAGAATTTATTTATTGTTATGTTGATTAACTATGACAGACTGAACTCTCAAAATCTTGTCACAGGACGCTTGAGTCCTTTCTTCTCTTGGATTTTTTTTTACCTTTATTTATCATAAGGTTATCTTCTGGATTGTGAGATTCATGTGAGCATGCAGAATTATTCTCTCCTCCGTCCTCATGTGCCAACTGATCTCATAATTTGGTGCTGTCTTCTTTTTAGTTTAAAAACTTAGTAATGAAGACTTTATTAATTGTTCTGTTGCTTAATTATGAGAGATTAACCTCTCTCAAATTTTTGTGACAGGACACTTGAATCTTTTTATTATTTATTATGAGGTTATCTTCTGCATAGTTTTAACTTTCATTCTTTAGCACGATATTTCATTGTTGTGGTTGTTTTTGATAACCCAGAGCATATCTAGCAGCACGTTTGCAAGTGGATCTGAAATACCTGAAAATAGTGGTAAGTTTTATTATCATGAGTAATCATGCATGACATGGTTTAATAATTGGACTTTTTTATCTAAATGCCCTAGATCTTTTATTAGAAAAGGTATTTTTCAGGGTTTTTAGAGGATGCAACTAACAAGGCAGCCATTCGTGAGGGTGACAATGATAAGTTACCTGGAGTTGATGATAGTGATGATGGATCGGATAACTTTTCTGATATTGATGATATTGAGGTGCAGAATAAGTCTGCTTTCTTGTATTTTGACATTGCATTGTCCATAGGAACTTTAACAAACAAAAGTACTTCATACTCTACCCAAGTGCTAAACTAACTACATTGGTTATATTTCCTAGTCTAATGGAATATTGTTTTAAGATGTATATAGAATTATGTAAATTACATCAAGTTTCTTGAGCTTTGACTAGCTTAACTGTTTTGCTTCTTTTACTTGCATATCATCTTTTTTCCTTGCATTCATAAACCATCTAAGATGCTCTACACTTGATTTGAAGTCAACTGGGCTTAAATTCAGCTTTGATCACTGCTACCAAAGTAATCCTGAACGTTTGGGTGGTTGTCTGTCTTATGCAATCAGCACCGCTATTGTTATAGTTTCTTCTGAGCTACTCTGGGTCTAAATAATGGTTGATCTGTAAAGTTGAGTCTTCAGAATACAAAATTGTCAATTTGAAAGGGAAAAATGTTCAAGAACTGACTACAATTTACCTAAACTAAGTTTATTGTTTAGGTCTACTCTCAGTTTATTGTTCAGGTCTACTCTTCAGTATTTAGAGTTTGGTTCTTCATAACTTTCTTAGGAGGTGAGTTTGGTTGGTCTGGTACAGAATCAACCATCCTGAGATCTAGTCATATAAATAGCCTTCAGTGTACACCTTTTCTCAACAATATTTTCATGCCTTTTAAACTGTTATGTCTTTATTAATGCATGCATGCATTTATGTATACGTGCATTAAATTTTATCTTCTTACTTTGACGTCATTTTCTTATCACTCTTGGGAACTACTCATTATTACATTTTCAGGTTGATGGTTACCTTCACAATGAGGAGGAGAAGCATTTCAAAAAGATCATTTGGGAAGAAATGAACCGGGAATATGTTGAGGTGATTTGAACCATGACTTTGTTAAGTACAACATTATTTTGGCCTCCTCTACTCTAATCTCACAGATTAAATGCAATATTCATGCATTGGCATGTGCTCAAGTAAGGGCATTGGAAAAGCATTTTGTATCTTTCTAGTTAAAAACATACATAAGAGGATGATTTCTCCTTGAAGAACAATTCAGATATATTTGACTATTGAAAAGACGGACTTTTAGATGGTTTTTCTCATACTTTTGGTCAAATTGAGCCCTGAATCTGTGAAATTGTTTGATATAATTTATTTGAGTCTCAGTGCATTTGTGTATTAGAAGGTAAATGGAAAATGCAACTCGACTTTCCTTTCATGAATTTATTGAATAAATAAATAAACCTAGCTAGTTACAGGAACTTAATCATACTGCAATCTTTGCAGGAACAAGCAGCCAAGGAAGCAGCTGCAGCAGCAGCTAAGGAGGCTTGCATGGCCAACTATGATAAATGCCCAGAGGATCTCCAAGCTGCACAGAAGCTTGCTGCAGATGTTGCAGAACTAGTGGCAAAATCTAGAAAGGTGATTCTTGAATATCAAGAAAAATTGGAAGTTTCCTGATTTCTGAAAATTATATCAAGAGAAATGCAAGCCACCTCTTGTACTTTATTACTTATTGTTAAGATAGTCATGGAAGGCAATATCTAAAAGGCTAAAATGAAAATGCAAAACAAACTATAAATGGTACCACACGTAATAGCTGGATTGCATGCACTTAATTCTTGATCTCTATTTCAGCTGACTTTTGCCACTTTGGCTTGATGCAAAGTTTGTCTTTCTTTTTTAATTATGAGCATTGTTCTAAGCTTAGCAATTAGCATGTTGCAAGATGTAATTCTTATGTCCAACCATGATCGTCTTTAGATTATGGTACTTATCTTTTTAAGATATATTGTTTCCAGAAATCTTTCCTCTATTTTAGCTTGTTTTTCTCTCTTTTTTTTTTTGGTTTGCTTTTGTTATATTAACAGGAGAGGCAACAAAAGCGAGCTGCTGAAGAAAAAGATGCAGGTCCTGCTCAGACTGCTGCCGAGGCAACCCGGCGAATGCTGGTTAGGAAGGTATTAGATAGCCTTTCTTTCTTGTTTTGGCCTAAGGGGTACCGCGTGGCTGAATAGATTTGTGATTATGATGAAACTGCACTTTGAAATGGGAACATTGTAGTGTTATAGTAATTAAGATCTAAAGTAATTTTGGGTTAATGAAACTAAAACTAATAATAATCTCTCCAGAGGGCTGTAAAATTGCCTCATTATTCTGTAATTTTAAAATAATAAGCAATCAAAAGATTTAGGTCTTTTTTTAAAAAAGAAAAAAGGAAATCCCTTTTACACAAGACTTTACTGAAAAGAGCTTCATCTTTGTTGGAAGAATATGGTTGAACAGGTTAAGAAACTAAATACTACAATATTGTCTCTTGTTTTTTCACCAGAAGACATCAAAATTTGTTAATATATCACTTTCTTGGCTTGTATAAACATTATGCAATTCAAAATTTTTAGGATGCCTGGAATTTGTTTGTTAAAATAATGTCAAAAGTTGGCTTCTTATTTAATCCCATCAGGCAATTACCTAACTGAAATGGAAACCTTGAACAGGAGATTAATCTGATACTCCTTTTGCAGACAATCTCAATGAGATTTAAAAGTTAGTAGACAGATTAGCTATATGCCTTGATAACCACCCCGGAGTCGAACAAAGTGATCCTGAAAATGAAATGCTGATTTTGCTTGGATCCATTTGACAGGCCTAGCATTCACGCATTTCTGCAATCTACAGTTGTTGTCATAATCATGCATTTGTTTAGGTTCTATAATTTTTTAAGTGTTTCATGCACGTATGGATGTTTACTAGTAAAACTGTCATTTTAGTACTTTATATGGATTCTACTAACCGAATTGCTTAACTTTTGCCTTGAATGCTTATACTTGTATTGGTTCTGTGCAGAGATTAAGTTCAAAAATAAACTATGATGCATTGGAGAAGCTCTTTGATGACCCGGTATGTTTATGCCTAATTTGTTTTAATGTTTCAAATTGATTGTTAGACCGTAGACACGAACTTACAAACAAATACTTGGTAATTTCTTTTGTATCCCTTATTGTATTTGACAAAGACTTATTCATTTGGGTGGTATGATACCTATGTTACTCCGACTTGGAAGTGTTGGATATGATTATTCTCAACGCGTCAACCTGGATACTTCAGAGTCGGACTAACATAGGGTTGCTTTAGAGGGATTTGTTTTTTAAAAAACAAAAAAACTTCATGAAGTTATCTTAGGATTTCTTTGGTATAACAGGTTACAGAGAAACCCAAGAAACAAAGAATAGAATCAAATTCAGATGAAAAGGAGGAGAAGGCTTCTAAAATTGGCAAAGAAGGTGATTTAGAAGATGAATATAACGACAATGATGATGATGGATATGGAGGAATTTTTTACGGTGACACTGAATATGAGTATGAGGATAATTATGATTACGATGGATATTGAATTGTCTTTTATGTTGGAGTTGGGTGAATTCTTATATTCGGAACTCTACTCGTAGAGCAAAAGAAGCAAATGGCGTTAGTAAAGAGGGAGTTAAAACTGCAGTCATTAGTGATAGTTTTACTCTTGAGGAGACACTAGGATGGACGGTGAGAATAATGATTTTATTGAAATTGAATATATTCTATAGGTGGGTTTTAATCAAACATGGAAACTTCTTGAGTTTTAGCCCAATTATCAGCTTCTCAAGTTTGACGGCATTGTATAATATTTAACACGTATTTTTATATTAAGCAAGTAAAATTTATAACGTTTATGAAATTCCAAATTAAATGGCAAGAAATAAAAATTATAGCACTAAAAAGAGTTATATTACATTTGACAAATAAATTTATTTAAACACACGTTGCTGGAATTGTGGGTTCTTCATGCAATACAAAAGTGGCAGGTTTTACCAGTTTGCAACATAATTAACGATTTTTATAGCATACAATTAAATTGCTAATGGTATCTCATTCCCTTTATATTGATTATTTATTTAATCCCACATGACAAAATCGACTATAAATACCATTCTTCAGTCTATCAGAAACTTGAGGTAATGTGTTCCCATCTAAATTTATGTTTCTCATTTTAAATCCAACCATTTTCAATAATGTGAAAATTACAAATATTAATTTAAATTGTATTTGTTCAAAAGGAGACATACATCACCATATTAATTACTTTTAAATTTCTACACACTAAAACTATGCAATAGGAGATATTATTCAATACAACCATGTTGTGGAGTGTCATTCATATTTTGGATAAAATTACGGTTGATGTCCGAATGAAGAAGAGCCAGCATCTTGATGACACGATACCGACATCATGACAAGAGGTTTTTCCATGTCTCGACGACATGATGAAGGGCACCTCGCATGCCACGTCACGGCGTGGCGACATATTCCATACTTAATCTGATTTCTTCTCTTAGTTAAACTTTGTTACATATTTCCAATTTAACTCTAATTATTCTAGAGATATTCTAGTCACATTTGTACACGAAATTCAACCTATAAATAGGCCTTAAGAATAACAACAACAAAATTAAGGGAGAGTTTATGAGAATTTCGAGGAATTTTTGTATTTTGATTTTTGCTATCAAGTTTTCTTTACCCGTGATTTGTTTTATCCACATAGATTTTGTATCTAATTTTCTCGATTTTCGTTTGTGTTTGTTGCATAATTCGGGTTTGATTTAATACATGCTTTACTCGATTTTTTGGTTTTATTTCTTTTAAAAGTACTTTCTATTTTAACAATTTTATTTTCGTCTTAAATAATATTCAATAAAATAGTAAAATAACTTCTAATTCAAAAACAAATATTTTCAAAAATAACAACAAATAAATTTAAGAGTGTTAACTGTTGGACTTGAATTTTAAAATCCAAAAAGTAAAGAAACTATAATTCTTATAAATAAAAATATAAAACTAAATTTCAAATTTATGAATAGTATCCTATCATACAGGGCAAAGCCAAACAAATTTTTTGGGGACACAACTAAATTGTATATTTTTACGATAGTAAAACACAATTTTACCATTTTAATAACCTATATCTTTATAAATTTTAAAGGATTAAATCAAATTTTTATCATTTTGAGAGTATCCAAAATTTAATTTTATCATTACTAATTTAAAATTTTATAAATTTTCCATTTTAGAACTTAGTGGATTCGCCGCTGCTCTCATACATAGATAATCTAAAAAATGATACTTATTTCTTAAACAATATATTATTAAAAATGTATTAAACATTGATTAAAAATTCAATACCTTTTAAACATATTTTATTTTTTAATTATTGATATTATCATAGAATTCCAATTTATATTAGAATTGTTAATTATTCATTCACAACCTCGCCATAATCTTATAAACATTTATTAAAAATTGAAATTAAATAAATATTAGTTAAAGACTCAAATTGCGTAAATGTTTATTAAAAATTGGATAATTTTAGCACTTTTAAAATTGTTAAATAACTATATTTACAAATATAAAATTAATTCATGTTTTAAAACTAATTTAAAATATTGTTTTATGTATTAATTTAAATTTATTTTAATTATTAATTTCTTTTTAAATTTAGATTGACTATGCATTTATATTATTTTAAAAACTATCAAGATTTTACATACTATATATTTATATTGTTATGTTTTAATTTCTCAATCAGAATATTTTTGAAAGGTTACAATTTTTGTAACAATTTTTGAAAAATATATATAACATATTTTAATTAATTTATACAATTAAATTCGTGCATCGCATGGGACGAAAATACTAGTTATAAAATATATTTTAAGATTACATGTTATAATTATACGAAATCTTATAATTAAAATTAATTATTACATTCATAAACAATAACAATAATAGAAATTTAAATAATCTGATTTTCGATTGCGTCTTAACTTAGTTGATATTGACATTGTTGCTAGTGAAAGAGGATGGGGTTTGAGCGTGTTAAAACACATTTATACTCTTATTTAAGAGTTAGGAACTAATTATAGGTAATTTTAGGAATTATATATTGCACTTTTAACAAGTGTGTGTGGGGCAATTTGATTTTGTTAAATCAAATACCATTTAGGAAAGCTATATAATGATTCGTCCTACAAAATTAAAAGTTCGGAATTTGGGTTCGGTTTAAGCTCCATTGAGTTTTAGTTTTAAAGGCAAACTATATTGAATGTCACTAAATTATTTGTAAGTTTACATTTTGATTATTTAACTTTAAAAAGTTACAAAATGACCATTGAATTATTCAAAACTTTTCATTTAAGTGACAAGACTGTTGAAATCGTTGTTGTACAACCTTCTCTGTTCAATTGTCTGCACCAATTGAGAGCTTTCTTTCTTATTCTCTTTTACAATAATTCGGTGTTTTTTTTTTCATGAAACAGTTTTGAACATCATAAATCTCCAAGTTAAAATCTAAACAACTTTATTCTCCGATCATTGACACCAATTGATGGATTGACTTGGATTTAAGATATGTTCTTTTACTCTTCAATATGTATTGATCTATCGTACCGGTCGTCGAATCATAACTTGAAACTCACTAGCCGGACTTAAAATAAACAAAAAACTTAACAACCCAATGATTTAAATAAAATTTTTTGAGTAATTAAGTGATGGTTTTGTAATTTTTAAAATACTAATAGTTTAGTTAATTTTGCCTTAGTTTTAATGCGTGAGATCAGCTGGAAATAAAGATTAAACTGCTTGATTATGTTGAGTTAAGCTCTTTTAGTTAATAAAGAATGAATTTGGTTCCCATGATTCTGGGATACTCGAATGAGACTCCACTAATGCCCAACCTGAATTCAAATATTTTGCATAAATGTCTGGCTTACACCTGATCCATGTTTTGGTTGTCCAATCATCTCCCTGCAGTTTCCATCTAATTCTCCATTTCAACTTTTTGTCTTCTTCCAATAGCTTATATACATAGACTTTGGCAACACTGTAAAGTCAAGATTCCAAGATGTTAATCTAGAAATTCCATGTATCCGCTTGCAATTTCCTGTATATTTCCAGACTTGAAGTATCACTACTATCATTTACTTTAATATATAAAATGGTTTCAACGCTGTAAGTTCACACTTAATAATATATTATTGCCATGGTAGGCTACCGAAATTTCCATAGACTGGCGCTTAATGGTGTCATATAACAGAGGTTTCCTTTGGAAAATTTTCAACTTTGAATTAGTCAAATACCAACTATTTGATCATGAAGATCAACACCAATTCACTTTCAGACGCTCATTTTATATCCAGCTACTCTCAGTTTCTTTCCCTCATGCTCTCCATCCTCTCCGACAATGCCATCCAAGTTTTCGTTCACCATCATCATCATAAGCTTGGTCCTGATCCTTTCTCCAAAACCAGTGTTTTCGAATAATTATTTGAGCTGCAGTGTCCGATCTAGTTGCGGAAATATTTCGGATATCGGTTACCCTTTCTGGGGATTGGATCGGCCGGAAAGTTGTGGATATCCTGGATTCAAGCTCAGCTGCAGTGAAAGTGAGCTAGAAATCACAATCAGCTCTGCAACATACCGAGTTCTTGCAATAAACAAGGAATCACAAACACTTCATGTCTCTAGAACCGATTACAGTGAGAATCTTTGTCCCACTCATCTCATCAACTCCACTTTTGAAAGTGAAACCAGTCCTTTTCGACAAAACGGGGATAGTCAGGATATAAGGCTGTATTATGGTTGTCAGCCTCTCACAGCTCCACAAAATCTCACATCAATTCTCGGGATTTCCAATCAATTCGACTGCACAATAAACAATACAAAGATCGTAGGTTATTATGTGACAAGGGAATTCGCGGGAACTGTCACCGGCAATTTCCTGAGATCTTGCAGTAACAGTGTGATTATTCCAGTCCCGAATTCCCAAGTTCCGTCACTGGAGGAAGGCCGGGATCCAGATGATTTGGAAGAAGCGGCTAAAATTGGGTTTCAGCTGTGGTGGTCTGCAGATGATACCCGTTGTAATAATTGTGTAAACAAAGGTGGGCAGTGCGGGCGTAACCTCGTCTCAGGTGGATTTGAATGTTACTGCTCAGATGGCGACGTTTGTTCCCCAGGTACAATCTTTGTTCTTTGCTGTACCTGTTGAAATATCTCTTGGAGTGGGATTTAAGTGGTACGATTTCGGTTCCCAGAACCCAGTGTTTTGGGGAAACCCCAAGCCAGAAACTTGGGAATTGGATGCCATTAAAGTTGACCCAGTTCCCATTTGTTTTTCCCTACCCATTGACCTACTCCAAAAATACCACCTTCAATGTTGTTTATTCATCAGCCAATAATAAGTGTATTGCATATTTCATTTACAGACTCCAAATCCAAATTCAAATTCAAGTGGAAGCTATTCATAGGTATGAAACAATTACTTTCTCTCTCTTACATACACAAAACTTGAAATTACAAAAATATTACTAATTACGTATAACAAACTTCAAGATTTTAATTGATGCGTGTGGAACAGTTGTAATCAATACGTATTCTGTCCCCATATGTTTTTATAGACACTCATGCTTTACTTACATTTGAATATTAGATAATTTTAGGATATTAAATTGAAAAATCAAAATAGAAGAAATGGATGAAACAATCTGGAGTAGTTATTGATAAAACCGGATGTTTTTAAATATCCATGCCATCATAGGGCGGAGGTTAATGGCACAATCTCCCCTTCATTATCATTTCATATGTTAGCCATTATTAAAATTATAGGATTATTGTTTATTTTACTCTCTTTTTTTTTCAAAATTCCAAAGTAATCTTTTTCTTCGGATAATATTAACTCATTTTTACTATAGTTTAACTGGATTTCAAAGTAATAATGAAAATATGTATCATTGATTGAATAACTTATATTTTTCCTTATAAATTAATGGCGATCTTTTATTTGTTACAATTAGCATCTATTAATAATCGTTATTGTGGTTTTGAGTACCAAGGTTCGAGATTCATCATGTGTAATTGTATATGCGGGTATCTGAGTTTCATTACATGCGATTGCCATGTGTGTGTTTTAATTCAGTTTGTTAGCTTTAGTTTAAATTGTACAAGTTCTTAGTCCATTTGTACTTATAATTATTTGATTCAATTTTGTGGTTACTCGACAGTATGTGTTGAAATAGTTTGATACTCATAATTACTTAGACATATATTTATATTGTACTTGTAACACTTTAAAAAAATTACCCTATTTGAATTTAGTATTATTTATCAAGTAACATTAGTTCAACAAAAATAATACATAAAACCCATTAAAACAAATAATAAATCTTTATGAGACTACTTTGGTGTTTTAGTTTTTTTTTTAAATAAAAATTTTTCTAATTATTTATTAACATTTTTCTAGATTTCTAACAAACTATGCATGTTGTTATTATTTCAGTGTTTTCCACTGCTCTATTATTTTTCTCTTATCTTAAATGTTTCACTTACTTTCTCTATATATTATATCTCCAATTGATTGTTTATTTGACCCAATTCCATGAGCAGGATTGGCAGCGGCTATAACCATTGCCATATGCTTCGTTGTCTTGTGGCTCAAAAGAAAATGGTTACCGAATCAAGGAAACAAGAATCAGGATGGCAGGATTGAGGCATTCATCAAAAAGTTTGGTTCTCTTACACCAAGGCGGTATTCTTATGCAGAAATAAAAAAAATGACAAATAAGTTCAATGATAAACTAGGTCAAGGAGGATATGGCAGTGTATACAAAGGGAAATTGTCTGAAGATCGTTTTGTGGCAGTCAAAATTTTAAGTGAATCAAAAGGAAACGGGGAGGATTTCATGAATGAAGTGGCTAGCATTAGTAGAACTTCTCATGTTAATATCGTGAGTCTACTTGGCTTTTGTTTTGAGAGATCAAAGAGAGCTTTAGTTTATGAATTTATGCCCCATGGATCCTTAGATAGGTTTATTTATGATAGAAGATTGCATCATCAAAGTTGTCAATTGGAGTGGAGAACCTTGTATGACATTGCACTTGGCATCGCTAGAGGACTCGATTACTTGCATCAAGGTTGCAACACAAGGATCTTACATTTCGACATAAAACCTCACAACATCCTTTTAGATGAGAACTTTTGTCCCAAAATCGCTGATTTCGGTTTATCTAAATTATGTGAAAGAAAGGAGAGTATCATTTCCATGACTTGTGCTAGGGGAACAATAGGTTATATTGCTCCAGAAGTGGTTTGTCGAAACTTTGGTGGAGTTTCTTATAAATCTGATGTCTATAGCTATGGAATGATGGTCCTTGAAATGGTGGGAGGAAGAAAAAATATTGATGTTGGAGTGTCTCAAACTAGTGAAGTATATTTTCCGTCTTGGATTTATAAGCATCTTGATCAGTCTATGAACTTGAATCTTAATGGAGTAATACTTGAAGAAGAAGAAGAAGAAATAGCAAGGAAGTTGATTATTGTGAGCCTTTGGTGCATTCAATCTTATCCATCTGATCGACCATCGATGACTAAAGTGATAGAAATGTTACAAGAAAATCTTCAATCATTGATAATTCCACCTAGACCTTTTGTATCTTCTCCTGTAAGATCTCCTAAAAGTTTAGAACATCAACAATAATTTAGGCTTAGTAAAAAAGGTTGCAACAATTCAAAATGTGCTGACAATTTTAGATGATGAAATAATCCTCTCTTTTTTTATCGTATGAATTAAATTGATTTTAATCAATACATTTTGTTTCATATAAAATTATATAAAGCATTACGATAGATTATCGGTTGGAACAATGATTATTGATAAATAAATAATAACGATGAATTTGAATAATTTTTTGTCTTAATTTGAGAGAGATTAAGAAATCATCGATTTGCTTGCTAGAGTGAGAAAAACGACAAAATTAAAAAGAGCATAATAAAATATGAAAGGAATATAAATTTTAAATAAAAATGATTATTTCTAAAAAATAATCACTTTAAATTAGAATAAAGAGGAGAGAAAATGATAAGGTAAAAGTTAAGTGTCTATTTTATAAAATTATGTATTTTTTAAAATTTATTATTTCTCTTATTTTTCAATTTCACTAAACATTGAAAGGAAAAACAATATTTTTTTATTGGTTTATCCTACGAAGCTAATATAGGAAAGAAATATGTCAAAATTCACAAAGTGGAATAAAGTTGAAATGCAAAGAAAATTCCCAAATTTAAGAGCTTTGGAGAAAAATTGCAACTTAGACCTGAGTCATAAATGTCTAGCATTAGCAAATGATAGCAATATCTATCAACATGAATGTTCATATATTGCCAATGTTTCAATTCTTCAAACTTCATTGGAAGGACTTTGCAATCTATCCTTGGAAACAAGATTCAAGGTGCAATGAAGGAAGGGGGATGTAGAAGCATGTAGGAAGTGCACTTCTTCCTGCGGAGCCTGCAGTTTTAAAGATCAAACATTCCTTTGCTACTACCCACATGGATATTGGAGTTGGATGGTGTAACATCCTAAAAATCGTATTAGAAGAAATTGAGTTAGTGAAACCCAGAATGGTTACGCCCTGAGTTAAGTTAAAATTTTGAAATTTATGACAAATGATTGTTTTGGTTTAGTGGCTTGGTGCTGTGTTTGTGTGTGTGAGGTTCTGGGTTCAAATCCTTTCTTTGAATTTTAGCAATTTTTGTCTAAACCCCTATTTTTGAACATCTGACATAAGTGTTATTTTCGCTCAATTGTTGATAATGATAAGCCTAGTGGTTTAATGGTTAAGCTTCTGTATACTCTCTAATCTTGTGTTTGAATCTTTGTGAAAGTAATATAAAAATGTTTTTATTTTGCTGACTCGTGAGATAGTTTCATTTTGTTTTTAAATCAATCAAAATTCTCTCAACTTCCCCTTCGCCTGTTGCGTTTCTTTCTGTTTTTTACTACCGTTTTTTCTCATTTTCTGTTTATTTGTCAATTACATCCACCATCGATTTTTGTTGAATCTTTGTAGCATCTGTTCTTCTAACTTCCTTACGCGGTTAATCTGTAATCAATTGTATAAGTATTCTCTGTCCAATACCTGCATAAGTTTTGTTGTTGGGCGGGGTTATTTTTCGTTTTGTGTAACATAAACGTTGACTTGTGAAAATCTTTGTTAGGTGAAGGTCTCATGTTTAACGTTCTCCTGACGACTTAAGGTCTGCATAATTGTTGTTTGATTATTGGTAAGTGTGGTCTGATTTGGGGTTTTTTAGTTGAAGTTCTTCGACGTAGTTTCAGTTGGTATTCTAGTTAGCGATTTGGTTTAATTATTTCATCTAAATAGTCAATTGAATGTTGTTTTTAGGTTTCAATATCATCTCAGTTGCTTCTACGTCAAAACTGTATCATGTGGGTAACAAAACCCCAAATTTCTAAAATTTACGAATGTCGGAAAACATTGCTTTCGATGCCACACGACCGTGTGTCAGGCCATGTGGTAGACCATGTGAGGCATTGTTTGGGTCACACGGGTTAGGGACACGAGCGTATGTCCAGGCCGTGCTCGACACTGTTTTGCTTTAAGGTCACATGGGCTCGGGCCATGGACGTGTGTTCAGATCGTGTGAGAGATATTTTGGGTCTTGGGTCACACGAACGTGTACAAGGCCATGTGCTAAATCGTGTAACTCACTGTTTTGAGCCACACAACCATGTGCTAGACTATGTGATGAACTGTGTACAGCATTAAGAGGGTCACACGGGCGTATGTTAGGTTGTGTAGGCCACATGGGCCAAACACCTAGGCCGTTTGGATCCATACGGGTGTGTGGGTCAATATTTTAAAATTTTCCCTAGGACCGTGAACATTGTCTAGATCGAACGTAGGCCTTCTGTAGGGTTTGTATGATCTATAATAAGCTATAAAAATCACTAATTGTTGATATATTAGTGTGTAATCCGTTATTTGTACGTATTTCTGTTTTGATATAAACTAAGGATGGCTTGTTAATGTATAATGTATCTCTGATTGGATGCGTTAAGGTATGTGATTTATCCTGGTACAACCCGTATTCTGTTAAGTTTGATGGTATGCCTTTGTGTTACTCTGTTGATTAAGAATATGTGATATCTGAATATGTTGAATTGATTGGTACTGGTTTTGATTTTTAACCATTCATGTGTCTTCATGGCGAATCTAATATGACTTGTTGAGGTTTGATAACTTTATTTTACAAAGCATGGACTCCCATGCCTATTGATTTTGTTATTGTACGATAGCATGACCAGCATGTTTATCACTCTGATTCAGTATATGTATGACATGACGTATTGCATGAGATTTAGGATGATGTGAAAGGTGGAAGTTTCTGGTAGTTACTGATCTGTATTATCTGATGGTTTAGCCATAATTCTATTATGGTAGCTTGGCTACAATATAGTGGCTTGACCACATGAATCTGATTTGGCAGTTTAAACTACAAATTCTAATGGCACTGCCACAGTTATCAACTGGTGTGATTTAGTTGGACGAGTTCTTGGGAACTCTATTTTGGTGTATAGCTAAATTAGGTAAGATATTTTCTGATAATTCTGCATTTTGATTTGTTTTGGAAAGTATTGCATTGACATAACATACATCCTCTGTTCTGTTTTGGTTTGTTCTATTGTACGATTGTTATAAGAGTTTTTGTGATACTCCGATCTGTTCCGTTTTGGTTATACCATCGCTATTAAATTCTCTTTGTTACTCTGATTTATATAAATTGTATCCTGTAAAATTGTATTTGAGGTTTGTTATACAAAGTGTTTTGTAGCTCACCCTTTTGTCTTATATTTATTTGTTCAGGTAAACCTCTGACTTAGGACTGGATTGCGTGTGGGAGCTCAGATTTTTTTTGCACTGATGTAAATATGTTTGATCTTTTGGGTTTGTAATCTATTTTTGAACTCGTCGTGGTTTTTGCTAAACTACAAAATCACTTAAGTCAACAAAATGGATTTCGACTTTCAACACTAAAAGTTTGAAAAAGTTTTCCACGGCAAGATAAGTAATTTCTTAAGTGTTTTCTGAAAGTGAACAAATAGTTTTCTATTGACTGTTACAGAAATCGTATTTTCTAAATACTTACTAAATCAATTTTCATCACGTTGGTGTAACTCCTCCAGATTTGACTTAAACTTTTAGGCTGGGTGTGGGGTGTTACA
Organism: Gossypium raimondii; assembly: GCF_025698545.1. Taxonomy (NCBI): domain Eukaryota; kingdom Viridiplantae; phylum Streptophyta; class Magnoliopsida; order Malvales; family Malvaceae; genus Gossypium; species Gossypium raimondii. The sequence continues at coordinate 46,182,497 of NC_068575.1, forward strand.
GCTAAAAGGCAAAGAATGTTATCCTCTACCAGGTATGCATTATCCCTTTTTACAACTAAACAAAATTTTCTATTATTATTATTATTTTCCCATTGGATTAAACTTTTTTGAACTCAAAAGTCGGCCTATTCATTGATGAATAGAGCAAAGAAAAAAGACAAATAAATGAACCAACAGCTAAAAAGAAAACACGAAAAAAAACTTTCGGCCATGGGATTCCGATCGGCAGTTGCTCAACAAAAACATTAACAATACTGAATATAGAGCAACCAAAACAAGAAATGGAGTCTTAAAAAAGTAAATCCTCACAACCCTTCAAAGAAAACCAACAGTTCAATGGAGGTTCATGAAGATGACAATTTTTTGCAGCCACAGCTTCTACCAACGCTGAAGCTTCTTCGACCCAATAGTCATCCTCGCCTCCACTTAATCCTTCTTGCGCCATTGCATGTGCTATTTTGTTACCAAATCGACATAAAACTCCTTCGCTATCTCTTTTGCAGACCAGGTAAGAGCACTGATATTCGAGAAATCTTGTTCATGGTTGTTAATATCCCCGATAATAGATCTTGAGTCTCCCTCAACTATTATTGACAGAAAACCCAACTCTTTAGCAAATTAGAGCCCATGTATCATCGCAACTGCTTCTACTACAAAAGCCGAAAGAACATGATAAGTGATTTTGCAACAAGCCCCCAAAATTTCCTTATTTTCATCTCAAATCACAACCCCTACTACTGCCTTCTTTTGATTTAATCTAAACCTAGCATCAATGTTTATTTTGACCACCCCTGTAAGTGGTGGAGACTACCGAACTTGAATGCTAAAGAATACACCATTATTCATAGGAATCACAGAGACCAACTCCACATAATAGTTGCGAATGAAGCTAACAATCTCACCTATACTCTAGTTCGTTCCCTCATGCACCATACGGTTCCGGGCAAACCATATAACTTACATTGTAACACAAATTTCATTATGTTTTGTTGTATGATGTATCTTTAGAACCCATGAAAGCCACTCATGGAAATCTATTTGAGCAGTAACCATATGCAATGGGTAACCCAACATTACCCACACATCTCTCACTTTAGCACAAAATCTTAGCAGATAGTTTACTGTCTCATGATCAACATTAAACCTCGGACAACTTGGGTTATTTTCAACTCTTCTATTGTATAGGCATGATCTAGTGGCTACAAAACTATGAAAAAATTTCCACAAAGCTATTTTGATTTTCGAGGGACATTTAGTTTCCCAAATTTGCCTGAAAACGTCATGCCCAAATGATAAAGGAGTCGGTTGTTGGAGTAATAAATGATAACCACTACGAACATAGTAGATACCCGAACATTCACCACCCCAGACGAGACCCAGACGAGACAATCTTCTTGAGGAACAAATGGTAAAGGAATACTTCGAATAAGGATTATGTCGGCAACTACAAAAAATGAGTCAATCAAATCTCGATTCCAACCCATTCCATTTGGCAAAATAAGTTCAGACACCCTCTCAGTATTACCTGATTTAGGAGTTTGAACTCTTCCAGCTAAAGACCTTAGCACCTAACCTCCCAAATGCTAATACTTTCACCAGTCCCCACATTCCATTTAAGCCCCATCTCAATTAATTTCCTGGCACTCCAAATGCTCCTTCAAACGAGTGATGGTTTGGGATCTAACTGAGCACTAAGAAACCTTGTATTAGGAAAGTATTTGGCCTTTATAATACATTCCATCAACGATGAAAGGTGTATTAAAACTCTCCACCCTTGCTTCCCTAATAAGGTGACATTAAACTTTGCAAGATCCCTAAACCCCATCCCTCCATCATCCTTCAAATTACTTAAAAACAACAAAGTACACCAATGGATGCCTCTCTTATCGGCCGCCTTTTGCCACAAAACTTAGCTAAAATACCTTCAATTTCTTGAAGAATGGATTTGATGAATACCTTTCTACCACCCATAGATAACAGCCTCGTACTCTAAAAAGATATCCGACTTTGAATCTTATCCCTTAAGCTAACAAAGGCCCACTTCTTCTTCTGACCAACCATACATGGTAAACCTAAGTATTTCTCCCAATTATCAACATGATGAACCCCCAAAATTCTCTCTACATCTAACCTATTCCCCATGGCAACATTAGAACAAAAGAAAACTCTAGATTTTTCAAAATTGACCAACTGACATGAACACTTGGCATATGATTGAAGCACTTTCAAGACATTCGATGCTCCTATTGCCGTGACATTCCCAGAAATAAGGCTGTCATCCGTGAACAATAAATGAGTAACCCTTGAGGTCCCTTTTACCACCCTTGTTCCCTTTATCGTACCACTACTTTTTGCTAACCTAAGCAAAGCTGAAAGACTCTCACCACAAACTAAGAAAGGATACAGACTCAAAGGATCTTCCTTCCTAAGACTCTGAGATGGCGTAAACTTATCCCCCACCCTATTATTAACCACAACCGAGTAAGTAACTGGCGTGATGAACCGCATAATCCATTCCATCCAATTGATCGAAAAACCCATTTTCAATAACATCTCCTTAATGAACCGCCATTCAACACGGTCATATGCCTTACTTATATCCAACTTAAGAGCAAACGACCCTTTTTTATCAAAATTTTTATTTTTCATGGAATGAAGAATCTCATAAACGGCCATAATATTATCAGAAATAAGATGCCCCAATACAAATGCGCTTTATGCCTCATCAATGCAAAATCGAAGAACTTTTTGAAACCTATTCACTAAATCCTTTGAAGCAATCTTATAAAGTACATTGCAAAGGCTTATGGCATGAAAATTTATCATGTTTCGAAAACTCTTTACTCTTGAAATTAAGACAATATGCGTATGATTAATAAGGTTTATAGGAACCTCACTGTTTAAAAGACCAATGCAATAACCAGCCACTTCATTTCCCAAAATATGCTAAAAACACTAATAGAAAAACCATCCTCACCTGAAGCTTTTAGAGCCGACATTGATAACAAAGCACTAAAAATTTCCTCTTTAGTGAATGGTCTATCTAAATCGGTATTCATGGAGTCTATGATTCACTTGTTAACGCCTAAGATAATATCCTCCTCATCAATGACACATTGCATTGAAAAAAAATTAACAAAATAACCATATGCAATCCTTCCCACTCTCATATCCCCTTCAACAATCTGACCATCACTGCCTTCAACGCAACTAATTCAATTCAACTACTTCCTTTGAGATGCAAACTTGTGAAAAAAATACGATGTTCCTGTCTCTATTTTTTAACCAATTTGCTCGTGCCTGTTGTTCCCAATAAATTTCTTCTCTATCAACCTTCATATTTATATGCAATTTAGCAATCACCATTTCTTCCACCACAGCATCTGACGGGGTTAATGAACCCAAATGAGTAATACAAGAATGCAAAGAGGACACATTAATTCTTTTTTCTCTACGAACTCTTTTAAACCACTTATTAAGACCAAGATAAACATAGCTCAATCTTTCAGATATAGTACCGTTTGAACCATTTCAAAGGTGTACCACCTCAGTTTCACATATTTCCTCAAAAAGTCAAGCTGCCTCAAATTTGAAATGTTACATTCGATTTCTATGGCCATCATCCTCTGTGTCTACAATAATTGGACAATGATTTGAAAAGGAATGTGTGAAATGAGATACCTTGTAAAGCTGAAAAGTTGCACTCCATACACTATTAGCAACAACCCTATCCAACCTCTCTATGATGTTATTGCTAGCAAACCTCCCACATTCCCATGTATACTATACACCTTTATACCCTAGATCCTCAAGCTCACAATCCTCAAGGGCAGTACTGAAAGCTTTTATCTGCCTATCATTAAGTAGCAAGCCACCTTTATTTTCGAATGAAAATAATATTTCATTGAAATCCTCGAATACAAGCCAGGAAATTGTAGAACAATCATTTAATTGCCGCAATAGTTGCCATGATTTTTCTCTACGAGTCTCTTGCGGCGCTCCATAGAAGCCAGTGCATTGCCAACACTTCCCATTAGTATCTTCATTAATCAGGACATCAATATAACTATTAGAAAATGACCTCAAAGTAACAGAAATACCCGATTTCCATCCAAGAGATAGCCCCCACTGCTACCCACCGAAGGCACTTCAATACCATTCAAATAACCACATGATCTATGAACTCCCTCCATCCACCTACTCTGTAATTTCATTTCCACCAGAAAAATTACAAAGGGGTTAATGTCATTCAGCGTGTGCCGAAGACAACGAACTGTCCTGAGGTTACCCAAGCCCTAGACGTTCCAGCTAATGAGCCCACTGAGGGAGACCTGCCGATATTTTATTTTGGTGTTCATCACCATTTCTTTTGTTATTTCCTTCACTATTAGCCAAGTAAAGGCGAGGCCACTTCAAGCCTTCCCCATTAAACGTTGGATCATCCTCCCTTATAGCATCATCAAAACCACCACCCAAAAGCCCATTTGATGGCCCATCTTGCGCTATAACCAAATCTATTTTACTCCTCCGAATTAAACCCTGATCCTGAGCATTTTGAGTCAAATTTTCCTCGTCTACCTGCCCAAGATTCGACCTTAATTGCCCATTACTAGGTCACACCAATCTCTCCTACATATTACCCATGACAGAGGTGTTCCCCCTAAAATTCCTCCCTTCCATACCTGGTGAACCACCACCCTCCTCCCTCAACCACCTGCTGGAATGAGATGTCGCACGCCTAAACGGAGCTTTCAAAGAAATATCCCAGCCAAAAGAAAGCTCCTGATCATCTTGCAAAACACGTAGCGGACAAAAGCTCTCTCCGTGGCCTAATTTTCCACAAAGGAAACAAAATAGGGATAGCTTTTCGTATGCAAATTTCACATATCTCATTGTTCCATTCAGCAGAACTATTTTTTTTTATGTTTTAGCGGTTTCTCTACATCCACCCTAACTCTTACTCTCAAAACCCCGATATAGCCAAGATTGATAGCTTTAAAATCATAATTGATAAATTGCCCAATGAAATTTCCTATTTGTCTAGCCACCAATTTTGAACTAAATCCATGAGAAAGATCTTACACTAGAACCCAGAAATCAACGGTGTTTAATGGAATAGTATTAGGATCATCTCCATCATGTAACCTTTGTAGAATCAGAAGATGTGAATTGAAATTTCATGGTCCTTCCACTTTTATACGATCAGCATCTACCTTATGAAATAGTCTATACTGAAATCTCCCATCAGATAAATCAAAAATCATGATCCCTCCTATAGGATGCCAAACATTCACCAAAATGGCTCTCATTGACGGAAAATTAATCACGCTATATGTTAGAAATGTTCCGGTGAGGCAATTCTCCAGCAATTCTCCAGTACTAAAAACAAGTGCTTCTAATCTGACAGCTTCCTCTTCTTCAGCATCTTTCAGCGACTACCCTTGAAAGTCCCCTTCCACATCAAACATCTCAGAACCCAAAACTCTCCCAAAACCCAGACCACCAATCAAAAAATAAAATAAAATAAAAAACAAAACAAAACCCTAGATAACGTGCTATAGTAGCAGAAGACTCTTGTGAATTAAATCAATAATTAATTTTCCATTAGATTAAACTTGAATACATAATTAAAATCTAACATCAGTTTTTTAAAATAATTTTTAAACAAAATAAGCATTTGATAGATGTAGACTTGCATTGCAAACATGTCTATTATTTTGATGGAATATTTAATATATATTAGACCAAATACTTGTGCTTATCTTAGTAAAGTATATAGTTCATTGTTTTAAAATTAAAGTAATTTATATATTATTATTATTATTATTAATATTTTAGAATTTCAATTGATAAATCTAATAGCATAATCATAATTTTTAATCAATTTAATATCTCTATTATATCTAACAAAAATATCGTATTCAAGCAACATCATTTTCAAATTTAATAAAGAAAATCACGTGAGTTTGGATTATCCCAAAAGGAAGGGGGAAAGCTAATATGAAGGGAAGATGGAATTGAGTGAAATTAAGAAATCTTTTGTTGATTCACCTAACAGTAAAACCTGCACACCCTAACAAATATGATATGAAAGAATCAATAAGATGATGAGTTTGTATACATTGAAATGAGGTAAGTATTAGAAGAAATGGAGTTTGGGAAAGTTTTTCAGGATGCAAACTAGACACTATGGTTTTTAATAGAAAATAGTTGAAGTGAATATGTTAATTTGATGTATAGAAGCTGCAAGTATTTTAATAATATGAGTATCATGTTATCTTTTTAGGTAAGAATTGGATAACAGCATCACTCTAATACTCGTAATCTTTATTATTATTATTAAGAGTAGCATACATTTTATGCATAACTTTTCTTATCTAAATAAAACAATTTCACAATTTTGATTTACGGCTTTAAACAAAATATTTGTGCTCCAATTTAGTTTTATTATTGTTGACTCAACTCAAACCACAAATAATTAATTTCAAACATGAATTTAAGTGGTTGGGAAAAGAGTTTACTTTAACAATTGAGTTCAATTAAATTTTCAAAAACTTTTGGGATTTTGAGGATTATAATCTTAATTAAGATTCACAATATTTTAATAATCTCTCTATCGTTATAGTTGACATTTTAAGTCAAAATTTTTAAATTTTGAGATTAATTATTTTAAATTTTATATATTGAAATTTTTATAATGTATTTTTGAAATTTTATCTATAATAAATTTTAGAGAATAATAGCTAAATTTTTTTCACTAAAAGTCAAAATTATAAATTAATCACTATGTATAGTTTAAAATACATTTTGGTCACTAAATTTGAAAAAAATTATGATAGGATCACTAATGTTATCAATATGTTACATTTTGGTTATTGAGTTATTAATTACCGTTAATGATGTAACGATAATCGATATGACATGTTATATCATCATTTCGCATTTAAAATTTTAGGTCAAATTATGCAATTTATCTCTATACTTTTTATTTGAAAAAAATAAAATTAAAAATAATTAAATTTGCTCTAAAAAAAGTTTAGGGATTAGTTGTTTAGTTTGGTGTAATTTTTTGTCTAAAATGATGATATAACGTGCCATATTAGCTTGCTGCTACAATTTTAATGGTAGTGACTCAATAACCAAAATGTATATACGTATAATTGATGCCTTTGTGAACTTAGTAAAATGTTAGAATATGATTGACATGCCAATAGGGTCTTATGCGTACTTATACGAGATATGTGGTTATATGGAAATTGTCACAAGTTATATCGAGATTCAACATTTGCTGCAGATCATCGAGTATTTTATGTTTCTATGGAGACTCTGGTGTGGTGGAGGGATGTATTAGCATATGAATACACATACAATGCTTATGGGCTTTGCATTTCGGTGCCTTGGTGTGGTGTAGTTTTTGCTTGGACGAGCAACTTGGTGTGGTGTAGTTTACCCCTGTATCTGAGTCCGTTTATTAAGGTTCCATTGGACGAAATGATATAAATGGAATCGGGAATTTGAAATTGGATGAAATGAACTTGGTCTCAAATTGAAATGTTACTGAAAGAACATTGGACGAAATGGTATAAATGAAATTGAGAATTTGAAATTGGATGAAATGAACTTGGTCCTCAAATTAAAATGTTATTAAGAATTTAATTGCAAATTATTCATCCATGTGTATTAATGATAAAAATATGATTGAAATGAATTGTGTATACATGGTAGAAGCTTATAAATTGTTGATTGAGTATGCTTTTGTGATAAGTCATGTAAAGTAGTATAAATTGGTATGTTTGAATTGTTATAATGTTTAAATATTATGGATAAATATGTATAGATACGTGCACACTAGTTAATGTTGTTATGTGCTATAAAATGGCCAAAGTTATGCCAATTAAGGTAGCTAATATGCTTATAAAAGAACAAGATAACCATGATAATCCTATTTGAACTTATTAAGCATTTTATATGCTTACTCTAATTATTTTCCTTCTCTTGTAGATTGTCACCTTGTGGAACATGTCAAGTCAGATCAACGTGAATCGCACACTATTGAAAGACGGTAGAATTATGCTCTTTTGAGTCCAAAATTGTGGCATGTATATAGGGACACTTAAGTGTGCAAATGAACATTTTAGATAGCTAGTTTTGTGACAATTTAAACATATTTGGTTTTAAGTAATATGAGTTCTTTGTGGCTTGGTAAGTGCACGGAAATGAACATATTTAATGCTATTACAAGTGATAGTCATAATCTTGAGAGTGATTCGGTAGTTAAGTTGATGATTAGCTAGTAATGGTATTAACTTATGTCATACTTGAAATATGTAATTAGTACTTGATTGTTCTTGTTCATGCTAAAGTCCCACTGATCATTGATGCATAAAATGTATAGAAATGTATGTATGGCATGTACGTTTTGGTATTGGTAGATTTGACATTAATTTGAATGAATGTGATGAAATGAATTGATTTTGAATAGGTTGGACTCATGTTTGAATTGGTTGTGGTTGAAGTTGGTTAGGTAATTTGTTTGGCATAAAATGGTATGAATTTGAATTGGTTTTGATGGTATAAGATTGTATGAATCATTTATGTAGTATTGCCCATCTTGAAATGGAACCAAAATGGTGTTTTTGTCAAAAATAGGGTTCTCGTCACGACTACCAATTCCCAACGTCGTAACATGATGCCAACAATAAGAGATGTCACGATGTCGATATGTATGAAGTTGCAACGTGACATACCGAGTTGGGGATGTCACGGTGTGGAGAGAGTGAGGTCGCGACATCGGCCCGAAATTTTCTAAACCTTATACTTTGGTCCTAATTCAAGCTCGAGTTAGCAAAAAAACTTTTATAAGTTCGTGTGGGATCCAACAATGATTGCGTAACATATTATGTATGTCAATGTTGTTTATTTACATGTTTGAATGGTTGAATGTTGCATAACGGTCTTAAACTTACTCTATTAGCAATTGTAGCATCTCGTAGCTCAGGCCCGACGACCGAGTCGGCTATGGGGTGTTACAATATATTTTAAGATTACATGTTATAATTATACAAGAATTTAGAATCAAAATTAATTATTACAATCTTAAACAATAGTAATAACAAAATTTTAAATAATTTAATTGTCGATTGAGTTTTAAGTTAATTAACATCAACATTATTATCAATACTGAAGGATATAGGTTATAAATAATTCTAAGCATAGAATATTTCACCTTCAACAAGTGTGTGGGGCAATTTGATTTGATTAAATCAAAAGTGATATAATGATTCTTCCTACAAAATTAAAATTTTGGAAGTTTGAGTTTTAGTTTTAAGGGTAAATTATATTTAATGTCCCTAAAGTATTAATAAGTTTATATTTTGATTCTTTAATTTTAAAAATTATAAAATAATTATTGAATTATTCGAAAATTTTATTTAAATCATTGAATTCTTAAAATATTTGTATGACTTTTCGTTCACGTCACTTACACCAAGTAAAGAGTTCTCTTCCTCTTTTAGGTCTATTTTTTTATAAAACAAATTTAAATATAATAAATTTATAAACTAAAATCCAAATAATTTTATTCTCCAACTATTGATATTAAACATTTAATAAAATTTAGATCTAAAATATATATTTTTTTGTACTCATCAGAGATACTGATGTTCCATTATGTTACTCTAGATGGTTCTCAATTTAGGTGTAATTTTCCTCCCCTAACGTCGTTTTACTCCTTTATAGTTAAAAAGAAAAATTCAGTTAAAACGTTTAACTCCATGCCCATTGCCATTTTTTTCTTCCTCAACCCCGATTCTTAAACGCCCAAATTTGGAACCCCAGATTTTTCTCTGCAAACTTTTCTTAATCCTTCTTTCGTCTTTGATTTCGAGAAGCGTAAGCGACAGCGTCCAGACGGTAAACACCACTGACACAGCCATCGTTTCCGCCGAGTCCACAGTCCAGCACTGAGTCTTCAATTGTTCAGGTAACATGTTTATGAATGCCTATTGTTTTAACTATTAAATATCTTAATTTGTTTAGAAAATATGAAAATGAAGAAGTGAACAAGAGATCGAGTAGATGACCGGATAAACCATGTTCTCTTATTATTTAGGAGCTATAGGCTTTCTTTTAGCTTACTTGTTCCTACTTGAAGGAGAACAAGGAATTTCCTCCTGAGCATTGTATTTTTCAAAACTGAACGATCCACTAATTATTCCCAGTTTAAATTGTTAACTTACTTGACCTGTCTCAAATGCTTTGGCTTTGACAGTGATGCAGAATGAACTGCCATGACTTCTGGGCGGAAGGTCTTGTGATTAGGAGTGGAACACGACTCCCTTGATTTTTGGGTATAACTTGGGTTTGAATGAGAATTTTAAAAGATCCTATACTTGACGATAAAATTGCAAACTGGTTATAGGTGTAAGTTGTGTTTGATTTTTGGCAAATATGTGTAAAACTAAAAAATGAAAATATTTTTTTGAGAGAAAATATTATTAAATAATATATTTTGAGTTTTTGAAAAGTGTGTTTGAGATAAAAAATTATTTTGTAAAAACCATTTTTAGTCAAAACAAAATAGAAAATTTTAATTTTTCCTAAAAAGTGTTTTTGACAAAATAAAAACTTTAAAAAGTAATGCAAAATTAAGCCTATCTCGATAAAAGATTCGACTTTAAAAGTGATTCTCTATGATAGAATTAATTTAACTGCTGACTCCGGTCTTTTCTTATTATTCAAGCTGATAACAAGCAAAACGACAACGTTGAAGATTTACAAAGTTATAGGATTTTGAGAATCAATTTGGTGATCCCCTTACCAAACTCAAGTTTTCTGAATTGCAGAGTTGAATGAACAGATTCAAACTTTGGTTAGCCGAGTGAAACCAACAGTGTGCTCTTTATTCAATTGCAAATCCTAAAGAAATTAGTGGTAATGATGAGTTCAGACCCTAGGATACTTTTGTACTAACTACATTAGGTGACTATCCTTGCTGGTTTATGATAATATTCTTATGCAATAACCCAGTTAACCTAAAGAAAGATACAACAGGTGCTCTTCATGGAATTTTTTTTTTTTTCATTTGAAGCAAAAGATATTCAAAGAAGAGACACCCTTTTAACTCTTCCATTTACGTCTTTATTGAGCATATTATACTTGATTATGATTATTTTGGAAATTTAAATTTTTATAATTATTTTTGGATTTTTTAAAATTAACTCGAATAAACATATTTGATTCGATTCGATTAAAATTTTATATATTTGAAAAAAATTAAATTGAGTTTATTGATAAAATAAGATTCGTTAACTTGACTAATTCGAACTTTTTCAAGCGTTTTGTCTCACCTCAGTCGAACTTTTACCTCTACGGATAAGGTTCTAGGGGAAGGTTGAGGTTTGGCTAAATAAAAGTAATTAAGACTAGAGTAAACATAAGAAAGGAAATTTTAGGAATGCAATTGGAGTTCTAGTTTGTATAATTATTTTTAAAATTTTAGTCAAGTTCCATTTCATTGCTTTGATCTTCATTTAGTCCAACATAAAGAAAATTCTTAATAGAAGTGGGGACTTGGCACCCAATTTCCAAATTATTTTGGTTTAAGTCTCCACGGATTCTTAATTTTAGTTCTTCGATTTGGAATTAGGGTGTTTTTAGTGTTGTCAATTTATGTAATATCCAAAGCATTTCCTGCCAGTTTCCTTCAAATTCTGCCATCGAAGCTTTGGTCTTCTTCCCCGTAATAGATGCCTCCATAGACTTCTGCAGCACTCTAGAACCAATTTTCCAACTCCTGACGTAATTTCCAGATTAGAAAAGGATTAAACGTGTATACTAATATTGTAGAATTCAACGTTGACCATTCCATAATTCATAAATATATTCAACCCATCATCCTTGTAACGTCAACAAGATGTCTTCGCTTTCTCTTCCGATATCTTCCCTTCTGGCCCTCTTCTTTCTCGTTTTCTTAACCAGAGTTCCGACGATTTTATTCGCTGACGATCCGCGGGCCTGCAGGGAAACGCTAACATGCGGAAGCGTATCAAGTATCGGTTACCCTTTCTGGGGAATGAACCGTCCGAGTTATTGTGGCCAACCAGGATTTGAACTGAGGTGCGAGAATAATGTAACGGAAATCCTGATGAATGAAAACACCTTACGAGTTCTTGACATAGACCCTGAACGACAGATTCTTAAGGTAGCTAGGGAGGATTACTGGAATGGTTATTGTTCCACGGAATTTATCAACACCTCAATCGACTTCAACCACTTCAATTACGGCTCAAACTTTAGGAACCTCACCCTATTCTACGGATGCTACCCGCTGGCAACCTCGACATCTCTTCCTAACTGCACCATAAATAGTACACTTACTGATGTGTCATATGCTGTTAGAAACATGTTGGGTGATCCTCGCTATAGCATATGCCGTGAAATTGTGGTAGTTCCGGTTTATGAAGCTGCAGCAAAGGAGCTGGAGGTGAACCCTATGAGTATGCAGGCTGCTTTAAGTGGAGGTTTCGAATTGCAATGGGAAGCGGTTAATGATCAGTGCAGAAGATGCAGAGATTCAGATGGGATTTGTGTATATAAACAAACTTCATATAGTTTCACTTGCTTTTGCAGCGATAAACTTAGTTTAACCACATGTTTTCCAACAACTGAAGGTACGTTATAGTTCTTCTTCCGTATAAGTTTGCTCAGCTGTTTGTTGTTGCAGAACTTACTGTTTCATTGAATATCTCGAACCGTAACTCTTAGTAACCTTCACGGTTTGACTCATTCTGATGTCCAATCTTCATTAGCAGTAGCAGCAAATTGGCCTTTGTTACTTCAGATCGAATCCTAATCTAAATCTCCCCAAGAAGCCAATGACTTCATTAACTCTAACCATTTTGATTGGTTAATACCAGTTCATCTTCAAATTCCATGGTCGCTTGTTCTCTTTCCCATCACAACTGCATCAGCTAGCAGATAAAACGTAGGGTCTTACCAGTTGCTTATAGATTCGACCTAGAAATACTTTCAGCCAAAGTAGTACTATTATTGATTTATTCAATCATTAAAATCAGATGACCTTTTCCAATTACAGCTATCTTCAAGTTTTCACCGAACTCGAACTGAGTTTATACCTTTATGAGTTCCGAGTCCTGAGAGCACTATTATAATGAACTGGGCTATTCACACTTAATAATATATTATTGCCATGGTAGGCTACCTAAATTTCCTTTGACTGGCACTTAATGGTGGCATATAACTGAAGTTGAGAAATTTCAACTTTGAATTAGCCAAATACCGACTATTTTTTTTGGTAAATAAAGTCCCAAAAAGATTACATTGTTGTTTCAGTGTCATCATCCATAAACCTACTATCAAACGTAAATGATCAACTATCGCTTCCGGGGTTCTTGGAAAACTATCGGGGGGGTCGGGACATAAGAGAACGCTTTCATCTTTCCAGTCAATGTATGTGCAGTTGCATTAACTTCTCTTAGAATCTTCCTAATGGTCACCCTCCATGATGGGTGTCGAATCCACCAATATAAACCTACGCCTAATTTGCGATTTCAGCAGTATAGGAAGTAGGGTCGATCCCTCAGAGACTGGGTTTACTGTAAATTGTTCTTCTCTTGACCAGATTTATGTCGGGGCAGTTGTCGTGCCTAAGATATTATGGGGGAGGATAAAGTCGAAAATCTGGAGCCTGAAATAAATAAATAAAAATCGTAAAAAGTAAAAGTTGAAGACAGAATAATAAAAACAGTTAAATAAAATATGTAAAAGAATTAATTAAGATAAGCTCAACCTTAGGCACGGATTTTCCCTCGTCTTTGAACCGATCCTCGAAATTAAATGAACTCCTCTTCTCCAATAAGCTAGTTATAGCTACCAAGGACGCCTCGGACACCAACTCTTCCTTCTGTAAATTAGTTATGGAACGTCCAATAACTAACCCTTACCGATCGAACAACCACGAAACGTTCGTGATTTAGAACTCCGGCAGCTTTGCTTTCTAGAAGAGCCTAGCTCGAACCAGTGCCCTCAACCGCGTGGGGCATTTAAATCCGGTTACTACTTCCCTTGACGGAACCAAACAGCAATCTCCACTTGGCACGCCAATGTGTTCACAGAAAACCGATTAGAAACGTTCCTTTCGGAATTCCAACTGTACGTCTAACCACACTAAATCAAACGACGTCTTTTTTGACTTAATGTTGATCTGACTTTGTGAGTTGACAAAATCATACTCTTAATCCGGAGAAATAATAAGTACTGGAATTTAGGAGTTAAATTGTTCGGGTTCGTAACTCACGGGTTTTGACGAGGTTAATTCCGACCTAAAGCTGAAAATGAGTTTAGTTAACTAAGGTTTGGGGCATGTTGACTATTGGATAAATTAAATAAGATAAATGAGTGGTTGGCTACTGGAAATAAAAAGGGAATTTGAAAAAGGAATTGCAAATTATTTAATTGGGTGGCTAACTAGGAATTAATAAATTGAAGAAAAAGAAACTATGAACAACAGATGCTACGTGAGAAAAAATGGAGAAAAGATTGAATTCAAAGATGAAAATTGATTTATGAATTGATGATTAAAATGAACAAATGTAGTCTCTATTTATACTAGTGGCCTTGCTAAATTAAGAGCCAACTAGTATAGAAAATCAAGGAAAATATTTCATAATATAAAAAATATCCCAAAATAATCTCCCACTAAGTCAACAATATCAGCTAATTAATATTGGAAAAATTCTACTTTGGCCCTCCTTCTTTGCTTCTTTCTTCAATCTAGCCCAATTGTTTCCTTTTTCTTCTATTTAGCCCAAAATTGCATTCCTGCACAAAATTCAATAAATATGGCAAAATTAGTGGTGCATTCTAATAAATCAACCAATTTAAGTTACATAAAATATGTAACTTTAGCATTTAATCACTCCATTGCCTTCTACAAAGCTCTTGAATTCTTGAAATTAGGTCCTTGTACAATTGCCCACAAGACCTACCTAAAATGACTTCCACAGCTTGCGCACAGTTTGTTTCAACTATAATATTGATCCAATTATTATCCCACGCCAAATGGAGTCCACCATAGATTGCCCAAAGTTCTGACTGCATAACACTGCATTTCTCAATGTTTCTTCCAACTCCACACCATAAACCAATATCATCTCTAGCCACAGTCGCTGCTGAAGCATCCCCCGAAGCAGGATCCCTTGCTCCATCTGTATTTAACTTAATGAACCCCACTGGAGGAGGATTCCAAGCTTGATCGCTTCGTTGCTTCATAATACCACCCACGGATATTGCAGGATGATACTTAATGGAATTCACTCAACACCACGTTAAATGAATAATGTGGGAGCTATTTGAGCTTACCCCTTAAAACACCCACAAATTTCTTTGCTTCCAAAGATTCTAGCAAATAATTCCAAAGAAAGACTGCCATTTAACTTTCATAAAAGCCAAGCCAAAGTCATTTTTTAAATTCAACAAGATCCACTCCACCAATGGAGCAGAAAGAAAATCTCCCCAAATCCTTGAAGGGATTACCTGCCTCCACACTTCTCGTGCAAAGACACAATCTCACAGGACATGAATAATAGACTCTTCAACCTTTCCTTAAGAACCAACCAAAGAAATCGTCTTACTCTTTGGGGACCAGTAAAGGACCAAGCGAGCTTCCATATGTTGTCTTCTGGATTGAGACTCATGCGTAAGAAAGTGATAAGCAGATTTGATAGTAAGTTGACCATGGTCAGACCATCTAGAGATCAGTTCCTCATTGCCTAATAAATGATTAGGAGGTGGAATGACCGCAATATAGGACAATATGCTATTATCCACAAAAAAGCTTAGAAAATTCCAATCCCAACTACAGTCAGTTAATGGAATCTCGTTTAAGGTTGTATTCAAATCAATATTCTCCATATGGTGACGAAAGTTTATTAATGGCCCAATCTCTGCGACACAATTATCAGCGCAAATCCTTATAAGACTTTCATCCTCAACTGACCAAGCCAGGTTTGACGAAGGATTGACCATACTTTGGACAAAGATATCCAAACAAAAGAGCACGATCTTCTCGAAATATCTTCAGGGCAAACCTCCATAACCTTTTATTTGGCTCTAAGGATCTTAACCCACAATGCTTGCTTACTAGTAAGAAGATTAAATCCCAGCTTAAGCAAAAAGGATTCATTTTGCTCCTTAAGATTCCGAATGCCAAGACCACCGTTGATGAAAGGTTGACAGTAGTCTGACCATTTAACAAAAGATATCCCATGCCTTCCTGTGTCTCTTACCCAAATAAAATCCTGTGCAATTCTTTCAATCTCGGCACAAATACTAACAGGAATTTTGACAGTTTGCATAAAGTAATTTGGTATCGCCATAAGAACCAAATGTGCCAGAGTAACTCTCCCTGCCGTGGACAACATTTTAACATTCCAACTGTCCAACTTCCTCCTGATTTTTTCCACTATAAACTTGAACTTGCTAGTTGTAACCCTTTGATGCAACAATGGCATGCCCAAAAAAAGCCAAAATCATTCGTCTCAATAAATCTCAGGATACTACAAATACCATCTTTTTCAAGTGGCCGAACATTTTTAGAGAAAAAAACCTCCATCTTGTTAGCATTCACTTTGTGACCTGAAACCGCTCCGAAAACATCAAGAACTTTCCTCACCATCCGTGTTTGATTCACATCCACTTTCATAAACAAGAAAAGGTCATTAGCAAAGAACAGATGCGATAAGGATGGGCCATTTTTTGTATTCAATATAGGCCTCTAAGAATTATCCTCGACTTCTTTGTGAACAAGCTGACCCAATCTCTCCATGCATAGAACAAAAAGATATGGGGAGAGGGGGCACCCTTGACGGATTCCTCTCCTCGGCTTAAACCCCTCTGTAAGGCTTTCATTCCAAACAATCTACATAGATACAATAGAAATGCATTCCATGATGATTCTAGCAAAAGAGAAAGGGATACCTGCATCAACCAATGTGTCTTCGATGAAGTCCCATCTCAGTCTATCGTAAGCCTTTTCTAAATCCACTTTGATTGCCATCCACCCTTTCCTGCCCCTCTTGGTTCTCATTGAATGATTGACCTCTTGGGCAATAATAATATTGTTAGTAATTTGCCTCCCTACAACAAAACTGACTTGGTTCCGAGCAATGAGTCTAGGACACACAAGCTTAAAACGGTTTGCAATGATCTTTGTAATAATCTTATACAAAATATTGCAATGGGTCAAAATTGGGATAAGGACTTCGGACTTTTGACTTTAGGGATAAAGACCAACAAGGTTTTGTTGACATTACAATCAACCGAACCACCTGCAACTATTTCCTGAATCCAAGGGCACACATCCTGGCCAACCGTCTTCCACTGGTTCTGGTAGAATAAGGCATGAAAACCATCTGATCTCAGGGCCTTTAGTGGACCCATACTAAAAAAAGGAATATGAATCTCATCAACGGTTACAACCCTAGCCATATCCTCCAACCCCTCCATATCTAACCTTGGAAAAATCCCACGCAAAGGAAACAACACATGCCTTTGGTCATTCAGAGAGTACAATGATTTGAAAAATGAAATTGCTTCATGTTGAAGAACTTCGTCATCAAAACACCAATCACCATCAACCTTTAAAGCATAAATTTTATTGAAGTTCCTCCTTCTCAAAGTCTTGGTGTGAAAATATTTCATATTACAATCCCTTTGTTGGATCCATTCTATTCTAGATTTCTGTCAACATAAAGATTCTTCTTCATCAAGGACCTTTTCATACTCAATTCTTAGCTTCAATTCTAGATCCAAAAGAAATCTAGAACACTTTCTATTAAGCGCGGCTTGGATTTTTCCAATATGACGGGCTAGGCTTGCTTCCTTCTGCCAATGTGCCCATACACTTCCTTATTCCATTTTTGAAGCTCCACGGAAAGATTGCTGACACAGGTAGAGATCTCCTGTCCACAATTCCAATTCTCACGAACAAAATTTCTGAATGATGAGTGTTGAACCCAAGAGGCCAAAAAGCGGAAAGGCCGACTTGGTCTATTGACCATAGAGGAATCCTTTGAAAGCAAAAGCGACCTGTGGTCTGATTTCAAACGAGGAAGGTGAAAGACTAAAACATCTGGAAAAATTTGAAGCCAATCAAAGTTTCCAAAAGCCATATCCAATCTCTCAAATGTAGTCCCCCTTCTCCAAGTAAATTGAGGCCCCTTAAATCCAAGATCTTAAAGACCATCCACCTGGATAAAACTTTGGAACATTTACGTCCCGACGACACTGATCGTCCCCCTCTTTTTTCACCCGAAGATAAGTAGGCATTAAAGTCTTCCACCAATAACCAAGGCCCATTAACAGGACGAGCAATTAAAATTAAACAATTCTACAAATCCCTACGCTTTCGCTTATCCGGACTACCATATACGAAAGTCACAAAAGCACCCTGAACCTCCATTTCATTCTTAATGTAACTATGAATAAATTGGGGGTTATTATTCAGCACTTGAATCTGAATTCCACTCCTCCAGCAGACCCAAACTCCCCCAGAAAATCCCTGTGCTTCGACTCTATAGGAAAAGTCAATACCAAGCTTGGCAATAATTTTTTCCGCCTTAGGACCACTAACCCAAGTTTCAAGGAAAACTGCTATCACAACTTCATGTTCCACAAAATAGTCATTAACCACCTTGATGAATTTGGGACTTGCACAACCTTGGCAGTTCCAAACAAAAATCTTAGGCAATAACATAGACAAAAATGGTAAGAAAAGCAACCCCACCTCACAGAGTGGTTATATACCATCCATTACCAGCTTGCTACCCTCCTTTGCCTCCGAAATGGAATTGGTAGCCACTCTTTCAATATCATCAACAATACGGCTCATTGCCTCCGAAATAGGTAGTCGCCTAGACCCTCGGCTCTTAAATTTGTTGCTCTTGCCCCTTAAGGAGATTGATTTTTTTTACCACGTTTGGGTATCCCCTTCGTATTAAGAGTTATCCCAGACACCCTCCCCGACACCACCTCCAGCTTTTTATTATTCCTCCATGCATCTTCTAGTCAGTTACGGTCTTGATTTTCAACAAAAATCACAGCCAAATGATTATCCTTGTTGAGCTTGGTTTTCAAAGCTTTTTCTATCACCAAATTAGAAGCAGGTGAATTTAGATGGACAGTACGCTTATCAATTAGTGTAAAAATAATGGTAATTATAAAATTACATATTATAATAATATTATAATATGAGATAAAAATAAACTAAATACATTATATCGCACCTATTTACCTATCCAAACTCATCTTTAATGTCGATGGATTGCGCTGGTCGGTAGACTTTTCCTATGGAAGTTCAATAGCAGCAGGTTGTGTGAACGATTCCAAGTTACTTATGGGAATCGAGTCATTCCTGTTAGAACCCATTTCACCCCCTAAACTTGAGGCTCTTATGGGCCCGCCAGAATTAGTTGAAGAAATACCCATGACCTAGCCTCCCAAATTGACAAAGCCTGACCCTTTAACTATTCCACGCGGCCCAGCATCTTTCCCAGTCCCCATGGTCCAAAATTAAATTATCAACACCTAAAGGTTCATCGTAAATGGACAGTCCTTTTCCCTTTGATTTAGCATTAAAACCAGATAATATTTTGCACAGCATCTATCCCATTGTTCCTTAAATTAAGCAGAACATTAAAATGAGATCCCATAAGGTTAGCACTTTCCTTAACATCCTTGCCAGAACCTTTACTCCGATCAACCTTCCTTAACCGTCGGTCAACTAACATCCAAGGGCCAAATTCCTTAGCTTCTTCATGATTAACCTTAGAACCACTGGAGCGTGTACCCAAATTCAAGTCAACATCATCTCCTATTCTTTCCTAAACATGCAATGTCGGGCATGACTCTTTCATATGTCCATAGTGGCCACACGTAAAGCAAACATTTGTAAGGGATTCATACTCTACCCTCTACACCCAACCATCCACTTTAATTTTAGAGACTAAAGGTTTATACAAGTCAACCATAATAGCCAGGCGAACAAACTTACCCCGCAGTGCACTTCCTGTGTTATCATCCAACTTGATGACTCTACCCACCATCTCCCCAATGGTTTTGATAACACTTTTCCTATACATAGACCCCGGCACACTTGGGAATCGAATCTAAACGAAAACACTCGACGGGAACGGTTGGCTTGTGGAGAAATATCTAGACCAAGTTTGCACAATAAGATAATACCCAAACACTATGCATAGATTTTATTAAATTTTTAATTAAGAGTAGCATAGATTTTATGCATAATTTTATTATCTAATTAATATAAATAAAATAAATTCAGAATATTGATTTAGGGCTTAAACAAAATATTTGTACTTGAATTTGGTTTTATTATTGTTGACTCAACTCAAACTTAAACACAGATAATTCAAAGCTTGACTTCAAACATGAATTTAAGTTATTCTTTACTTGGTAAACGAGTTTAATAAGTAAATTTGAGCAGTTCAATTTTTATCTTTTTTTTTAATAGACTGGTTGGATTTTATTAAAAATAAAACAGAGCCCAAAGATCTGTAAAGGTCCAAAACACACAACAATAAACTTTAGATATTAAATTTTAATCTTAGTTTGAGTTTTTCGATTTGGAATTAGGGTGTTTTTAGTGTTGTCAATTTATGTTATATCCAAAGCATTTCCTGCCAGTTTCCTTCAAATTCTGCCATTGAAGCTTTGATCTTCTTCCCCATAATAGATGCCTCCATAGAGTTGTGCAGCAGTCTAGAACCAATTTTCCAACTCCTGATGTAATTTCCAGATTAGAAAAGGATTAAACGTGTATACTAATATTGTAGAATTCAACCTTGACCATTCAATATTTCATAAATATATTCAACCCTTCATCCTTGTAACATCAACAAGATGTCTTCGCATTCTCTTCCGATATCTTCCCTTCTGGCCCTCTTCTTTCTCGTTGTCTTAACTAGAGTTCCGACGATTTTATCCATCGACGATCTGCAGTTCTTGGTATGCAGGAACCTCACCCTATGCTACGGAATAACTAAATGTTTATTTATTTTTATTTGTTTTAGGGTAATGTATATATTCTTCTTCCAAACCTCATAATCTTGGTTTCTGTTGAATATTTAATGTTGGAATTGAAGAGTATCCTCTTTATTGATTTTTGCTGTATATTGTATTCACAGGGTCGAATTCCAAGTTGCAGCTGAATCTAATCATAGGTATGAAACAATTTAATGGGTCATAATTAACAAAAGTTTTATTATTCCTTGCAAAATTCTGTTTATTAATTAATATTCGATGTCTATTGAAAACAAGATAATTTTTTAGGAAATTTTCAAAAATTGCAAGTAATGGGGCGATTATATAATTTATTAACAACGTGCGAATTTTATTCACTAACAACATATGAAATATAAATATAAATTATATTAATTGATTTTGTTTTTGTGAAATTAATTGATGTGGAGACTGTATTAATCTTCATTCATATATATAACAGGATTGACAGTTGGTGTAACCGTTGTTACTATTGTATTAGTAAGCTTCATTGTCTTGAGGTTCAAAAGAAAATCATGGTCAAATCATCCCCGCCAAGGAGACAAAGCAACAATTGAAGCCTTTATAAAAAATTTTGGTTCATCTGCACCAAAGCGATATTCTTATAGAGAAATCAAGAAAATAACAAATAAATTTCAGGATAATTTAGGTCAAGGAGGATTTGGCAAAGTATACAAAGGAAAAATGTCTGATGGTCGTTTCGTGGCGGTTAAAGTCCTAAATGAATCTAAGGGAAATGGAGAAGATTTCATGAATGAAGTAGCTAGTATTAGTAGAACTTCTCACGTTAATATTGTGACTTTACTTGGTTTTTGTTTCGAGAGATCGAAGAGAGCTTTGATTTATGAATTCATGCCTCATGGATCTTTGGACAAGTTCATTTATAGTCAAGGATCAAATAATCAAAGTCGTCGATCGGAGTGGAAAACTTTGTACGACATTGCACTCGGCATTGCTAGAGGACTCGAATACTTGCATCAAGGTTGCAACACAAGGATCTTGCACTTCGACATAAAACCTCACAATATCCTTTTAGACAAGAAATTTTGTCCCAAAATATCAGATTTCGGTCTATCTAAATTATGTGAAAGAAAGGAGAGTATAATTTCCATGGCTTGCGCAAGGGGAACAGTTGGATATATTGCTCCAAAAGTGTTTTGTCGAAACTTTGGCGGAGTTTCTTATAAATCTGATGTCTATAGCTATGGAATGATGGTCCTTGAAATGGTGGGAGGAAAAAAAAATATTGATGTTGGAGTGTCTCAAACTAGTGAAGTGTATTTTCCGTCATGGATTTATGAGCATATTGATCAATCTATGAACTTGAATCTCAAAAGAGTAATAGCTGAAGAGGAAGAAGAAATAACAAGGAAGTTGATTATAGTGAGCCTTTGGTGCATTCAACATGACCCATGTGATCGGGCTTCAATGACTAAAGTGCTAGAAATGTTGCAAGGAAGCCTTCAATCATTGGTAATTCCACCTAAACCTTTTGTATCTTCTCTTTTACGATCCCCTGTAATCAATGAATAAAAAGAGACTTGGACTAGATTGGTTGAATCAAAATCTAATGATTAGTATGATGGGTATAGAAAAGTGACTGTTAGGATCATCCCGATTAAGCAACGAACAAGTAAAAATAGTAGAAGAAATTGAGAAGATGAACACACAAATTTAACGTGGAAAAACCCCTCCAAAGAGGATAAAAAATCACGGGCAAAGATAATTTTACTATAATGGCAAAAGAACGAAGAGTACAAAAGATGGAGACAACAACTAAACCCCGAAAACCCAAAAGCAAAGAACCCTCAAAATGTAAACACAAAATTCTCTGAATGTGTTATGAGTTCTAATCTAATGGGTGTGTTTACTAAGGTTGTAAAAGAGCCTATTTATAGGCTAAATTCATATGTTAAATAATAATAAAATAATATAAACTAATCAGTGTTTGACTGAAACAAATAAACAGAGTTTAACTAAAAGATTATTTCTCAAATTTGACTGAAAATAGGAGTCATACTTAACAAATCTCCACCTTGACTCATATTTCTACAACGCCATCTTTGCCAAAGCCCGCCACGAACCTATCTTGAACTATGCAGGGAATTAACTGAGTCGAATCTGTGCTTAGAAACTGGAAGACTTCTAGCCTTCGACTTGTACACTGCCAAATCAAAACTAACCCGGGTCTGATTTTCACGAACACAGTGCCCTAACTTTTCAAAACCTGCATCCAAAAGAGAACCTCTCTTCAACGAAACGGTCATACATTTTTCCCTCCTATGACCAAGTTGCCTCCGCTCCAAACGAGTTGACTTCGACTCAGAATGCATTTAGGACGTCCGATTTCACCGGTCACTGTAGAACCTTCCAGAATATAAAGACTACCAATTCTTTTACCTTTTAACAAAACGAGAGCTCCATGAGATACTTTAATACCGCTCGACTCGATGTTGATTCTGTATCCTTTCAAGTCTAAAATACTCAAGGAGATGAGATTCTTTCGTAAATCAGGTACATACCTGACATTTAAGAGTGTCCTAATTGTCCCATCGTGTGTCCTGATTTTAACAGTTCCAATACCAACTACCTTACTAGATGAATCGTTTCCCATGCGCACAACTCTACCTTCAACCGAACTGTATGTAGAGAACCATTTTCTATTGGGACACATGTGGAAAGAACATCCGAATCTAGGATCCACTTGGACGTGAGCTTGAGTTATCGCCGTTGACACTAACAAGAAATCATCACCGCTTTCATCGGCCAAATTAGCACCACTACATCTTCCTCGTTACTCTCGCAGACTCTTTTATTTCGCAGATTTATAACAATCGCTTTGGACGTGACCCTTTTTACAATAGCGGCACCTTTTTTCTCGTTTCTTTGATGCTACTAAAACGGAAGCTTGCCTATCTGCCTTGCTATCCAAATGAAGCTCATTGTCGAGTTTGTCTCTACTCAACAAATGACCCTTCACATCTTCGAACGAGATTTTGTCTCTGCCATAAATCAGGGTCTCCCTGCAAGACTTGTATGAAGGGGGTAAAGAGCACAATAATAGCATAGCTTGATCTTCATCATCAATATGAACCTCAATGTTCTTTAAATCATTTAAAAGAGTAATGAATTGACTGATGTGATCTCTAAGAAGCTCATATTCGTTCATGAGAAACGTAAATAGACGTTGTTTCAACACTAAACGGTTAACCGAAGACTTAGTTGCATAAAGAGTTTCTAACCTTTTCCACAATGCGGATGAGATCTTCTCCATCAATACCTCCTGCAATACCGTATTCGCGAGGCACAACTGGATTGCAGACAAGGCCTTTTCATCAAGTTCTTCCCATTCTGTTTTATTTAGATTCTCAGGCTTTTTCCCGGTAATAACCTTTTTCAAACCGGATTGAACTAGAATTGCCATCATTCGAACTTGCCACAGATTGAAATTTGTCTCACCATCGAACTTCTCAATTTCAAACCTTGTTGTTGCCATATCTGAATGGGCTGATCTATGAAAATTAAACTAGCTCTGACACCACTTGTTAGGATCGTCCCGATTAAGTAACGAACAAGTAAAAATAGTAGAAGAAATTGAGAAGATGAACACACAAATTTAACGTGGAAAAACCCCTCCAAAGAGGATAAAAAACCACGGGCAAAGATAATTTTACTATAATGGCAAAAGAACGAAGAGTACAAAAGATAGAGATAACAACTAAACCCCGAAAACTCGAAAATAAAGAACCCTCAAAATGTAAACACAAAATTCTCTGAATGTGTTATGAGTTCTAATCTAATGGGTGTGTTTACTAGGGTTGTAAAAGAGCCTATTTATAGGCTAAATTCATATGTCAAATAATAATAAAATAATCTAAACTAATCAGTGTTTGACTAAAACAAATAAACAGAGTTTAACTAAAAGATTATTTCTCAAATTTGACTGAAAATAGGAGTCATACTTAACAGTGACTAATCATTGAATCGATCAAAAAGCGATTCAACTGCTAAAACCTATATTGGACCAATAAAAATATTTTTTTATATTTTCTTTTCAAAGGTGTGACCAACTTGATACTTGATTCAGTTCAACATAGTTCAATTAATTAAGTTCAACTTTTAACATTTATTATATATATTTGTATTCTTCATGTCTATTTTATGAACTATTTTTGGGGTTTATAACTATCCCTTCCAACAATGTTGCCTTCAAGGTTTGAACATGTGTCTCTGTTGGTACGTAGGGATAAAAATAAACATATGAGAAATTAACAAAAGTTTTAAGATGTGTATCAGTGTCACTTTCTTTAAGGTTCTATCACCCACCTATATTATAGTATGCAAAACAATTACTAACAAATAAACATCAATGATGCAATAAAGCCCAATGACTATCTACATTTTGCACTGACGGAAATAGTCCACTGAGTAGAGCATAGCGAGGATATTAATGTTTGTAAAGAATTTCTACAGTAATTCTTTATAGAATAATCTAGAAATAAAAACAATGGTTGGAGAATAGGAAGAAACTTTGTTTTCTATGTTTTGGGTGTGTTATGCAAAAGAAATTTCGCTCCTATTTATAGGAGGTCTCATGTCTCTTCATATGGACATAATTACCCAAATAGATAGTCAATCTTTAGCAATAAACATAATTATTTAATAGATATCTACTTGAATAATTATAACTATTTATTAAAAACCAAGTGATATAACTTTTGGTTACTTATAATTTTTCATTTGCAACTCTTTGGAACACTATATATTTTAAAATGTTCCAACAGTCTTCTCTTAAAATGTAATGTGTTTTACCATTACACCATCACTTATTGATAACATTTATTATATACTTTATTGTCTTTATCATTTTCGTATGATTAAATAAAATTGACTTAATTTGGTTGATTTCCTTAGTTTATTCGGAACTTTTACATAATGTATTCGAATTTGATGGTTTGTAACAGACTGTTGAATTCAGAGGATTTTTTGCATTATTTTCAAAAAAAGACTAAAGGGTAAATTGGAGGAAATATGAAAAGAAAACATTTTTAAAGAAAAGATTGGATATTATAATGGTTTCAAATGGATCAGTTAATCAAACAAATCGTATTAAATATCTATCTAGAGAGAGGCATCAAATTGATTGACTTACGAGTTAGCATCGATCAATTGAATCAATTTTTAAATTTTATAATTTTTAATAATTTATTTAACCGAATTAATTAAATAAGCGATTCCACCCATTTTGAAAATATAAAACTATTCATCTCACTTAAGGATTGGGTTAAGAGTTTAGCCTAATGACCTTAATTCACTTGGATCATAAGACAACTTCATTCATTAATCTAAAACAAATTATTATTTTAGTAAATAAATAATATTTTATTTATTTTTAATTACAAAAATATGATGATAGATAAATATTTTTAATATCTTATCTTTTTTTTTTAAAATGCTAAATTTGAGCTCACACAAATGAATTTAAATAGAATTTTAAAAAATAGAGGTAGAACCCAATGGTAGAGAACTTGACTAAAGGTGGTGGAAGTTTGAACACCAGAGGAAATTTCCTAATTAAAGAGCTTTGCGGAAAAATTGCAACTAAAACTTGACTGAAAAGATAATCAACAAGAGCCGGGAATGAAGAAAATGGCAAAGTTTTGGGTCCTCCGCATGTGTATTGACCAAACTTGATAATTTTAATTACTACGTTAAAGCTTTTTGCAATATATTAACTACATTACATAGATGTCCTTTTTCGTCAATAATAATAACATAGTCAAGTGTTGCAAAATTTAGTATTCATTTACTCATTTGATTTTCTCTCTCATTTAACAAGAAATTACAACGATTAAATGAATGCTTGCGGGTCAAATTAATTAAATATTGGCCCCATTTTGGGTTCAATGACTTGTCTTTGTTCACTGAGCATAAAAATAATTAAAATATGAGGAAATTGGATAATATTTTACATAATTCTAGTTTCAATATTGAACACCCAAATTAAGTAGAAAACATTAATATTAAATTAAAACTACTCATAAATTTAGCAAATAACACTACTAAAATTAAAAGAGATAGAAAATATATCAAGTGCAAATTATGCTTTATTTAATTAATCACACTTTTGTATTTTCTCCAATATATTATTTTTGTCTTATAAATAGACATTATTAGGTTAAGGCTACAGAGATTGAGACTTAGTTATTTTTAGTTTTGTTTTGTTCTTTATTTTATGGATTTTAAACCCTATTTTCTTGTCGAAGTTTTGTCGAAGTTTGATTTAATAAATTTGTGAGATTTATTTGCGCTTTAAATATTCTTTGTTCTTTGGTATTCATGTATCTTCTATTTTAATTACATCTGCTTAGGTTGAATACTCGGTCGGTTTTTGATAGTTTAGTACGGTTGCCTTATCAATTAAAATAATTAAATCTATAATTGTTTAATCCATTTTAATACTAGCGACAAACTGCATAACTTGTTTATGTTGTAATGTACGTTTATGTAGTGTGGATGTGTGATCTAGCTTAAATAAACATTGTTGAGGTGAGTTTGTTGGTTAAAATTAAATCTTTCTCGTTCTTAATGTTGCCAGTAAGTTAAATCTTGGGTGTTGAGTTACAAGGTTATTTATCCATTAGGGAAGTAATTTCAAAGAAGCAACCTCTTGGTTACCGAACAGGTAATGAGAGATTGGTTGCCTGATGCTGAGTCAGCTACTAGAACTAATTTATCAAAGGCATTGAAATTATCATTAGGTCGATAATCGAATCTATGAATCAAACGGAGATTTTACTTTGGCTAGAGTTTCTTGTTGTTGATTTTATTTTACTTTTAAAAAAAAACTATTTCATTGAAAAAAATTATAATATATATGTTGAAAAATTATCTATAATAAATTTTAGAGAATAATAGCTCAATTTTTTTCACTAAAAGTCAAAATTATAAATTGAGTCACTATATATAGTTTAAAATACATTTTGGTCACTGAATTTTAAAAGTTACAATATGGTCACTAATGTTATCAATATGTTACATTTGGATTACTAAGTTGTTAATTACTGTTGATGGTGTAATGGTAACGACATGGCATATTATATCATCATTTCGGATGAAAATTTTAGGTCAAATTATACTGAAAAATAAAATTAAAATAATTAAATTCTCTCTAAAAGAAAATGTGTAGGGAGTAGTTGTTCAATTTGATGCAAAATTTTGTCTAAAATAACAACATAATGTGCCATATTAACTTATTGTTATAATGTTAATGATAGTTAATAATTAAATGAGAAATATAATAAATCAATAATATTAGCTTTGTGTGGTATATTGTTTGTTATAGGTAGTTGAAGCTTACATTAATAGGTATGAACCAATTGTTTGGATAATAAGGTGGTTTGATTTAACTATATATCTTCTAATCACACACAAAATACATAATTAATTTAATTAAAATAATTTTAAATAAATATATACACTCTTTGTATAACTTGTAATGCTTTTCTTTTAAATTAACAATCATACTTTTAACCAAACTTTTATGATTTATTTTCAAGGTTTTTCTTTAATTTTATTGGCTGCTTTCTAATGTTTTTATTTTAATTGAATCTTTCCTACCGAGTTAGCAAAAATTGATTAATAATTCATAAACTGGATTTGTATTGGTTTCTACTATATGCTTCATTGTCCTAGGGTTTAACGAAAAATCATTATCTCCATCAAAAAATATGAATGACGATGCTAGGATTGAGTCATTCAACAAAAGTTTCATCATTTTGCTTCAAGGCGGTACTCTTACAAAGAAATCAAGAAAATTACAAGTAAATTGTCAAGGAGATTTTAGAAGCGTATATAAAAGAAAACTGCCCGATGGTACTTTTGTGGCAGTTAAATTCCTAAATGAAACGAAGGGAAATGGAGAGGATTTTATGAATGAAGTAGCTAGCATTAGCAGAATTTCCCATATTAATATAGTAACTTTATTTGGTTTTTGCTTTGAAAGATCAAAAAGAGTTTTGATTTATGAATTCATGCCGAAAGGATTATTGGAAAGGTTTATTTATAGTCAAGGATCGGATAATCAAAATCGTCAATTGAAATGGATAACTTTGTATGACATTGCACTCGGCATCATTAGAGGACTCTAGTACTTGCATCAATGTTTGTAACACTAGGATCTTGTACTTTGACATAAAGCCTCACAATATCCTTTTAAATTAGATTTTTTGCCCAAAGATCTTCGATTTTGGCTTGTCTAAATTATGCAAAAGGAATAAGAGTATTGTATCAAGGATAGGTGCTAGAAGAACTGCTACATATATTGCTCCAAAAGTGTTTTTTCGAAATCTTGGAGGAGTTTCTCATAATTCGATGTCTATAACTACAAAATGATAGTACTTGAAATGGTTGGAGCTAGAAAAAATATTAATGTTTAAGCGTCCCGAACCAATGAAATATATTTCCCGTCATGAATTTATAATCATCTTGGTCAGTCTATGAACTTGAATATTAATGAAGAAATAACAGAAGAAGAAAAAGAAGTAACAAAAAATTTGATTGCAATGAACCTTTGGCGCATTCAAACCAATCCATTAGAAAGGCCATCAATGACTAAAGTATTAGAAATGTTGTAAGGTAACCTTCAATCATTGGAACTTCCTCCACGGCCCACTTAAGATGTTACAAACATTTGTTAACTTGAATAATTTGTTCATGTTGAATCAATCATACGTAAATTTAATAAGTTATTTATTGTGATCGCATAACCTTTTTTAATATTTTTAAAATATATCTTAAATGTTAATTGTGTAAACATAAATGTAACATAAATGATTAAAGGTGTCAAAATTTTAAATATATATGTGTTTATCAATATTAACTTTGTGTTCATTAAATGTCTCATGTTTGGATATTTAATAGAGGGTAAAAGTATTATGGAGCTACCTATATTAAGAGTTGGGTTGTATTTTGTTTCTCTCATTCAAAAATGGACAAACTAGTCCATGTAAATTAGATTAAAAAGTAATTGGTCCTTCCTATTAAAAATTTCATCTATTTGTACAATTAAAAATTAGTATGGTTGATGGAATAATCAGACAATAGCATATGACATGTCACGTGTACCTCATGTTACAATTAATCTCGGATTCTATGTATCTAATAGTTATGCTACTATGAATTGCAATTAAGTTGGTTGAGACTTGGTTATTATATTATCATATTTTGATTTAATTAGGAGAAATTTAGCTAAGGAATGATAATGAGAAGTTATCTGATATGACTTTGTTTTATTCAGACATGAAATCAAGAAGTTCAAAAACAATTAATTGTGATGAAATTGTAGAAGTCTACTTCCATTAGGTTGAATTAAGCTCTTTTAGTCAATAAAAAATGAAGTCGAATGAGACTCCACTAATGCCCAACCTGAATTCAAGTATTTAGCATAAAGGTCTGGCTTACACCAATCATCTCCCTGCAGTTTCCATCTAAGTCTCCATTTCAACTTTTTGTCTTCTTCCAATTTCCTGTACATATTTCCAGACTTGAAATATCACTATCATTTACTTTAATAAAATGGTTTCAACATAGACCAATGAAAGTTCCAAAATTCTATCTATCTGATTGCAATTCACTGCAATACCGTTAGTTCTGGGTTGTCTAATCCGCTTTGAACATCCTTTCATAAACTTACTCCAACATGCCTCTCTTCTTCTTTCTTTTTGCAATACCTTTAGTTTCATACTTGAGGTCACTTAGACATATATTTATATTGTACTTGTAACACTTTAAAAAAAAATTATCCTATATGAATTTAGTATTATTTATCAAGTAACATTAATTCAACAAAAAATAATACATAAAAACCAAATAAAAACAAATAACAAATCTTTATGAGACTATTTTGGTGTTTTAATTTTTTTAAATAAAAATTTATCTAATTATTTATTAACTCTTTTTCTAGATTTCTAACAAACTATGCATGTTGTCATTATTTCAGTGTTTTCCACTGCTCTATTATTTTACTTTCTCCAATTAATTGTTTCTTTGACCCCATTCATACTCCATGAGCAGAATTGGCAGTAGCTATAATCATTGCCATATGCTTCGTTGTCTTGTGGTTCATCAAAAAGTTCTGGGTTCCTTTTCTGTTCTTACTTAAAACTTAATGGGTTAAGCTAGCCCAATTACTAATTTTTATTTAAATAGGATAAATATAAAATTATACATTATTTTTTATTTAATGTGTAATTTGATATTTAAACTTTGATTCGATACGATTATACACATGAAATTTTAATTACAATTCAAGTGTATAAATGAAACTTTAATTTTAATTCAACTGTACATATTTGAATAAATGAATACATCAATTTATTTTTATATTCAAATAAATATAATTATTTGTGTATGCAATATGTTAACCCAAAATGATGTTATATTGATAATTGTGTTAGTACTTTTGAAAATTGAATCAACTTGACATTTATGTATAAAATTATAAAATTTATAGATTTTCCTTAGTGTAAATCCATTCACATCGGACGCTCAGGCCTCTCCCTTAAATGTGGATAATATTTTTGTCAAATTTAGGTGATTCTTTTTATTATATATACTAGAAACTCTGTCGCACATCTATGCGTGTGGAAATAATATATTTAAAACACAAATATGTGTTTAAATTGTAAATAAAATTAAAATAAAATACATGAATACATCATATTTATAAGAATATTAAATGGATACAATTATTTATCATAGTGTTGCCATCAATCCTAAGTAGATGTCGAGTTAATTCGTAATACTATCTCAAATCTCAATCAAAAACATTATCAATATACACAACTGATAGAGGTAATAAAATTTGCATAATAAATTTAAAATGTATAAATAATTAAAATAAAGTATTATTGAGTGGTAGTTTTAAATTTTTTTCTAATATAATTGGCATGGGTTCAAATCCCACCATATGTATATATTTATTGTTTTTAAATTAAAATACCCTCAAATAATATTATTTATTTTAAATACAAAAAGACATTTTCGTAATTTCTCTAATCGAGTTGGTGCTCGCCTGCCTGATTAGCCCATGACACCAATTCAGTCCAGAGTTTAAATAATAGTAAGTGTATATATATACAATTGATGGAGGCAATAAAGTATACATAATAAAATTAGAATATAAAAAAATAAAAATAAAAAGTTTTAGTTGAGTTGTAAATTAAAATTTTTACTAATACAATTTGCATGTGTTCAAATCCTACCAAATACATAAATTTTTTGTTTGTTTTTTAAAGTAAAAATATTAAAATACCCTCAAAGAATATAACTTAATTTAATAATGAAAGGGCATTTCTATAATTTTCCTAACCAAGTTGGTGCCCAGTTGACTCGTGATACTAACTCAGTCAAGAGTTTTAATTTTTAACGAAAACACTAACTAAAATATTCATTTTTAATGTTGTTGGCGTGACAACTCGCATGACAGTCCATGTACACATCATGCTGACATAGCGCCATTTATCTTATATGTCACACTAACAAATAATTCAAAAATTATAAAATTTAAAAAATGTAAAAATTCAAAAAAATTAGCATGAAGTACATGTGAACTGTCATACAAGTTGTTGTGCTTAAAATTTAACATTTTAGTTAATATTTTCACTAAAAAATATTATTTCAGCTTTTTTTCAAAAGGTTAATGATCAAATTTGATTTTATTTTTTAAAGTTTAGGATCAAATTTAGCTAAAAGAAAGAAATAAAAGTCAAATTGATAAAAGGTATAAAGATTAAGGACTAAATTTGATATTATGGATAATTTAAAAGTGAAATGGAAAGAGGATGAGTGATTATTGGTGAACAAATAACGTTGAATCCGGAGAATTTCTTTGTAAAACTTTGAGGAAAGATTAAAGTATGATATGATTTGGAAACAGGATTTATGATACTAACAAATATAATAACTTTATGTCTCACTTTGTGGCTTCATTTTCAACACTCTTTAAAATATCAATACCAAAAATATATGCAAACAATTGATAAAATTGAAAAAAAAAAAAAGTTTAAAGTATCAGTGGAAATTTCTTATAGCTTTGAGTTACTCAAGCTTATATTCTCGCTTACACGGGTGCTTCCCTTAAGGCGGAATGTTCCTCTACCAATGCATTTTTACATCCCACAACTTCGGCATATCGCTTAGTCTTGTTCATCATTTGCTTAATTTTATTCATCGGAAATAAAAGAAAAAGAAAGAAATAATCTACATAATTCTGTAAAAGTTTGGAAACAGAAAAAAATTATTTTGAATATAAAGAATTCAAATTATGTTTAGATTTGATTAAGAATATGGTTTTTTATATTGATTAGTTAGATCCAATTTAAGTTTCAAAATTAGGTTTTGTTTTTGTGAAATTAATCGATGTGGAGAAGTTAATTTACCCTATTGATCTTCATTCATGTATATAGCAGGATTGACGGTTGGTGCAACGTTGTTGCTATTGTATCACTAAGCTTCCTTGTCTTGAGGTTCAAAACAAAATTATTGTCAAATCATTCCCAAGGAGACAAAGCAACAATTGAGGCATTTATGAAAATATTTGGTACATTTGCACCAAAGCCATATTCTTACAGAGAAATCAAGAAAATGACAAATAAATTTCTTGATAATTTAGGTCAAAGAAAGTATATAGAGGAAAAATGTCTGAACACCGTTTCGTCACGGTTAAAGTCCTAAATTATATTAGGGAAATGGAGAAGATTTTATGAATGAAATAGCTAGTATTAGTAGAACTTCTCACGTTAATATAGTGACTTACTTGGTTTTTGTTTCGAGAAATCGAAGAGAACTTTGATTTATGAATTCATGCCTCATGGATCTTTGGACAAGTTCATTTATAGTCAAGGATCAAATAATCAAAGTCGTCAATTGGAGTGGAAAACTTTGTACGGCATTGCACTCGGCATTGCTAAAGGGCTCGAATACTTGCATCAACGTTGCAACACAAGGATCTTGCACTTCGACATAAAACCCCACAATATCCTTTTAGACAAGAACTTTTGTCCTAAAATATCTGATTTCGGTTTGTCTAAATTATGTGAAAGAAAAGAGAGTATAATTTTCATGGCTTGTGCAAGAGGAACAATCGGATATATTGCTCCAAAAGTGTTTTGTCGAAACTTTGGCGGAGTTTCTTATAAATCAGATGCCTACAGCTATGAAATGATGGTCCTTGAAATGGTGGGAGGAAGAAAAAATATTGATGTTGGAGTGTCTCAAACCAGTGAAGTGTATTTTTCATTATGGATTTATGAGCAAGGAAGTTGATTATAGTGAGCCTTTGGTGCATTCAATGTGACCCATCTGATTAACCTTCAATGACTAAAGTGCTAGAAATGTTGCACGGAAGCCTTCAATCATTGGTAATTCCACCTAAACCTTTTATATCTTCTCCTTTACGATCCCCTAAAATCAAGGAATACAAAGAGACTTGGACTAGATTGGTTGAATAAAAATCAGTGATTAGTCTGATAGATATAGAAAAGTGAATAAACATTGAATCAGTCAAAAAGCGATTCAACTGCATGAACTCATATTGGACCAATAAAAATCGCTTTTTTATATATATATATATATATATTTTTTCAAAGGTGCAACTAATTCGATCTTTGATTTTGTTCAACATAGTTCAATCTAGAGGTGTTCAAATTTCGATTAAAATTGAATTAACCGACCAAACTGATCTAATTCGGTTAATCGGTTGGTTAACCGATCTAATTCGGTCGGAGGTCGATTAATGATTTTTTGGAAGTTCGGTTGTTGGTTAATTCGGTTCGAAATCGGGTAATTTACTGAATTAATAATTAATAATGCAAATTATATGTAGTTTTAATTCGGATAATTTGGTCAAATGAACACTATCAATTTATTTTTTGATATGTTTTATACTCGTTTTAATAAAAAAAAACATATAAATTTCAGTTAATTCGGTTAATCGATTGAATCAACCAAAATATTTCAATTAGGTTAATTTTTTAAAAAAAATTTGGTTCGGTTAATAGTTAAAGGATTAAAAAATTCGGTTAATTCGATTAATACTAGCTCGGTTTGGTTAACCATTTGAACACCCCTAATTCAATCCATTAAGTTTAGCTTTAAACATTTATTATGTACTTTTTTATATTCTTCATGTCTGTTTTATGAACTATGTTCGAGATTTATAACTATCCCTCTCAACAATGTTATTTCCAAAGTGTACCATAACAACCATGATAACATTTATTATATACTTCGTTGGCTTATCATCTTCCTATGATTAAAAAAATTGACTTAATTTGGTTAATTGCCAACTTTTACATAATGCACTGTCATGAGTTATAACTTGGATTTGATGGTTTATAACATAATGTTGAATTCAGAGGATTTTTTGCATTACTTTCAAAAGATTAAAGGATTAATTGGAGGAAACATGAAAACATTTTTAATGAAAGGAGCGGAAATTATAATTGTTTGAATCAAATTAATTAATTCGTCAACATGAAACAATTGAACTAATTTTTAATAATTTATTTAATTGAATTGATCAAATAGTAACCCGACCAATTAATTATTAATTTAGTTTTAAAAACTTTAAATGATATTTGGGTTAACAGTTTAGCCTAATGAGCCTAATTCACTTGTATCATAAGAAAATTTCATTCACAATACAAGTTCATCTAAAGCAAATTATTATTTTAGTAAATAAATAATATTATAAAAATATATTCATAGGTATTTTTAATGTCTTATTATTTTTTAAAATATTAAATTTGAGCTGACTCGAGCCAACGCAAATGAAATTAACTAGAATTTTCAAAAATCGAGTTACAACCCAGTGGTGGACCTTATAACTCCAGAGGAAATTTCCTAATTTAAGAGCTGAGCAGAAAAATTGCAACTTAAACTTGACTAAAAAGATATAATCAAAATTTAGTCATAATCCAAGAGCCGGCGATGAAGAAAATGGCTAAGTTTTGGGTCCTCGGCATGTGTATTGACCAAACTTGATAATTTGAGTTACCACTCAAATATAATATCAAAAAATAATTAAAATATGATAGGATACTTTAAGAGCATGATTATAATATGTGAAAATATACATACAAGACTTCCCAAATCTAGCCTCCAACTAAAACTAGAGACTGAAACTTCGACTAACTGCTAAGGCTTGGAGTATTATTCCCAGTTATGGTTAGAAATATACAGAGCATGAATGTGCAACAAAGACTAATAATAAATCATAAATATGGGAATTTTCTTCATATCAACAACTGGTTCCGTATGAAATTCATACACCCATTTCTAGTAGGACCATAGCCGAAATGTTTGAGGTCTGTACCTGCAATTGTTTGTTAAACTCCGTGTTTTGTTGTTTTCCTTGCTCACTATTTGATGCCACTGAATGTTGACGTTGTACTCTTGCACTAAAGGCATCCCAAATTAGACATGTTTCAAAACTTTTGAAATAGTTTGCTGCAAATGATACCGTCATGACGACTTAGTGGCTTCCATCAAGGGGGCTTATGTGCTAGAGAACCTGAAAATCAGAAAAGGCCGAATACAGTCCTCTCAAGCATGGCATTATAACACAAACTATGCAATTCAAAACCTGCAAATCTACACATGCTCGTCCATAACAGTTATAGTTGCCCCAAAGGATAACTTGGTGACATTAACCCGGTAAGAAAAACCTATTGGTTGGGTGACCTTCAAGGATACATGACTGATATTCAGGGCTCAAGAACTCCTGCCATGGATTCAGGATAATGTTGTAGGTCATCATCACAGTGGCATTCAGCACAGTTTTTCATGTGTAGCAACTAGCATCCCAAGCTTAAACTGTCTGAATCATACTTGCAGAAGTAATAAGCTATCTCATTTAAGTTTCCCCACATCGCAGTCAAAAGCTTGGATAACTTGCCATACAGTTCTGACATCAATGCACAAAGGGACGCTCATTCTTTTGGCTCGTGCAACTGCCTCATCTAGAATTCACTCCTTATTTTTGCCGGTATACATGGTAAACTTGAATCAAAACCCTAGCAATAGAAAGTTCCATGATTTCAAGATTTTCAGTTTGCAAGATACCATGAGCCACAGTCATATAATATGATGATTGACTAAAGAGGGAACTTCCAGAAGATCTCATGATCCATAGAACATAAGTCAGTGGCTTATCACCCTTGTGGACTAGCAACTCCTTGTTCCTCCAACTTGGCCTAAAGTTTCAATAAATCAGTTAGTCTAATAGGAAAACATATATAAGCTTTGCTTTAATGGAGTCTAGAGAGTATCACAAACTATTTTAAGAAAACATAGGCATATGACTGGTGAGAATAAAATTTGTTTGGAAGCCAGAGTTTAGCTAGGTTGGTTCATGCAGTTATCATTTAGAGGTGCATCAAGCAGGTTTGGATTCAAATCCTGACATTTCTATCCCTTCCCTTACCCCCACTCTACGGCCTCCTTTATAGTTTATACCAAAAGAAAGGAACAAATATTATTTTCTTACCAGTTTGAGTTTCAAATCTAAGATTGCCTGTCGTCGCTGATATGCAAAAAACTTCAATGACTGTTAACCAAGAACACCGAAAAGAAATCATGGTTAAGCCTAGAAATATACAACAGAATAAAGTGGAAATTTTCAACAAAAGGGTAAGAACAGAAAAGTTGTGATTAGCAAGCAAAAACAAAGAGCTTACTCCGATTCTCTGTAATTCAATAGACCTTTGTAATGCTTCCCTCTTAGTTAGGAGATGATCAGTCATTAGCTTCGAAGGGCGTCGATAGTTTTTTCCTCGGTAGATGATTATGGCATGACCTTCTTTTAGCTTCTCCACTGAAACCAAAATCCCACCACTCTCCGCTACTAGCATTTTTGCAGTATAGATAACTCGTAGGAACGCTCTCTGCATTGTGATTACCTTGACAACTTCTCTGTGCTTCCAGTGTTGATGTACTCCTTCTATGACGCCATTAAAGACCCCACGCCTACCTGAACCATATTAAAACAAAAACAAAACAGAGATATTTAGATCCAGCCAAGGATGCTGAAGGAAAACCAGCAGAAAAGCTATCTAAAATTTGAAAAACCAAGGATCTGCAAGATAAAGGATTGATTGGGAACTAGGAGAGCTTCACAGTCTTTCCCTCACCAAGAAATAAGCAACTACTTAGCTTCAGTCCGATCTTCCGCAAGCATTCTCTCTCCTCTTCAGTAATGGTTTCGAGATCCAAATCTGGCTCAGCAGTTTGCCATGAAGAATTCAACTTTGCTAGCTTTGTAGCCGACTTCTCTATCTTTCCATTGAGCTGCAGAGAGAGAATTAAGATTGTGTCAACAAACGGCAGTCCAAAGGATATAATATGATCATACGCAGGAAAATGATGCGTTTGAAACGATATGATGTTGGCCAACACCAATGCTAAACAAATGGTTTTGCGAAGGGATATTTGAAGGGAAATCCCCTCCAAATACATGGAAATCTAACAAAAATTTGAACATACCTTCGTCAGACTAACACCCGATTCTAACATGGGTTTAAAAACAGAAATATAATTGGAAAGGGATCTTACAATTGCAAGTTTGCGTTCTTGGTTTCTCAATTCCCTCTCTAAGTTTTCCTTTTGAGCTTCTATTTGAATTTCGAGTTCATTATTTTCTTTTTCCAGGACTCCATATTTGGTCTGAATATCCTGAAATTCTGCTAAAGTTCCTACAGTGCTAGTCTTCGCCAAAGGTTCATTAGCAACCTGAAAGGTTTCAGCTACTTTGACTCGAGCATCTTCTTCAATAAGTTGGCATCTCCTGAGTGCCATTTCTCTCTCCATTACAGAATTAGCAACACCTTGAGGAAGGAAGTCCTTCCCCCGGTAGAATATTATAAGGAACTTATTCCTTAGTAACAAAACTCCCCCCGTGAGATCCTGCAGAGTCAAGACTTATTAGTCATAGTAAATATACAGTTGTTGATAATCATAAACGCGCATGCATGTCATGCGGAAAAACGTATACAGAATTCCAGGCTTGGTAGGCTACGCAGTGATCCTTCTGAACTAAGTTAGTCGGACTAGAGTATGAGCAAGGTTGAAGCCGGAAATATTGATTTGGGAGCTGGACCAACTTCGAACAAGGTCTTTTCAAATTCCGAATAGTTTGACCCAACCCAAATTAATATTTAGAAAACAGAAAAATAAATTAAATACTCAATTTGGATTACATACCATAATTATTTAATTTCTTTATTTTTTACCTTCTTAACTATAGAATAAAAATGCTTAACACAA
This sequence comes from Gossypium raimondii, assembly GCF_025698545.1. Classification (NCBI taxonomy): domain Eukaryota; kingdom Viridiplantae; phylum Streptophyta; class Magnoliopsida; order Malvales; family Malvaceae; genus Gossypium; species Gossypium raimondii. Next base: position 46,221,920 of record NC_068575.1, read on the forward strand.
TTATTAGTAAAATGTATTCATTTAATTGATTGAAAAGATTAATAGAGAGAATCAAGCTAATAATAATGAATGGATTTAACATAAAAGTGTTACCAAATTAGTTATATCAAACAAATTCTACAAATGAAATCAATTATTTTTCAAAAAAAAGATAATTTTACTTTGTTTTAAAATGATAATGTAAAATATTTCAAATTACTTAAATTTAAGGGGAGCAAACATAATTTTTCCTTTTTTTACTTGATAGTATTTAGAATACTTAGAAATTTTGAAGGGGGGAAAGGTACCTGCCTGCCCCAGGTAGGAGTGACAGATGAGTATATTCTAACACAGGTATGGTCTGATTATTAAGTTTTTCCATGTATTTGGAGGGCCTTGAAGGTCATATCCTTATATCTATGTGTTGGACACATGCGTAGAACATGGATACTTCAAGATAATTTTTTCCTTAAATCGAGTTAAGTGTAATGCTCACAACGAGGTGTCTCATGCTGTTCCCTTAGTTTAGACATTTATACAAGCCTGATACAACTTAGATATGTCATATATGATGCTTCTTGACAAAATAAAAACAGAACTACCCTATGTTTCTCCGACTCTTCATTTGTTTTGAAGTACCCATGTCTAACACCCATGGCTAGTACATATTCAAACATGAGGATAAAGATACGATTCTCCAAGAACCCTCCAAATAAATAGAAAAACTTGGAAATTTTTTAAAATGCCCATGTCAGACACACATGTATCAGACACTCGCATCCAAGTCCGAGAAACCTAGGATCTGCCCATGGTTATAAACAGAGCAAATTTCAGCGCAATGTGTTCATAACAACTTAAAAGAATTACAGGCTTACCTTGAGCTCATTAGCCATTTGCTCATTGTCAGTATTTTGTGCCCCCCACTTTATAGCAATCTTTGCTATGAGACTCTTTTCCCATAATTTCAAGATAGCATTAGCCAAGCCTTGAAGGTTCCTATTCCTCCCTGCAGCAAGAAGAATAAACCGGTATCAAGAATTCTGAAAATTGCAAACACAAGTGGAACACAAAGCGACTAAGCATACCCCAGTATATGTTTTGTTATGCAAGATTTAGATCATCAAATTCTTCATGTTAATACTAATGTTGAATGCAGATTTACCCTTGAAATAATTTCTCAATAATTAACAAGCACATTTTTCAGTTAGACTAGAATAGATTACTTCCCTGTCCCTTAGTTACTTAAAATGGTAAGGATACTACATGCATATGCCACAAGCCTAAAGTACTGCACGTATGCCATGCAAATGTGTGTGTAAGTTCTAGCCGATAAGTTTATAATAGGTAAGGTGGTACCAAGAGCAAAGTGAAAAGGTAAAGGATGAGCGAGCTTCCTCAAATTTGTCAACTCCTCATCTGTCAATTTTGGTCTAGTTTTAGGAGGAGAAAGTCTTGTTGGAGGCCTAAAGCCAGGAACCACTTCTGGAAGCAAGTCAGCATCAACTGGTAATGGCTTTCGCATCCACCAGTCAATAAAGCGAGGTCCTAAACCATCCAATAATCTATCAGTTTCCCTCTCATACAGTGATCCAACTACTGGTTGATTATTCTCATCTCTGTCTTCTCCATTCAAACTTCTCCCCCAAGTACTTGCATTAGATTTTTCTTGAGACATAGTAGTATTATTGTCTGAGGCCAAGTTATTGAATACTCTTCGACCATTTGAAGTCAGCCAGTGGTTCTGTCCTCTATAAACAACAAGAACATCTTTCTTGCACCATACAACCAAGCCCCCAGTCTTCATCTGTCATGTAACGATATAACAGTCAGAAACTTCGACAAAGTTAAATCCTGAATGTGTTGATGTTCTAGACCTAACAAACAATAATGTTAAATGAATATTTATAATCTTTAACAACAACATCAAAAACAATATAATTTGTATACGAACAGAATAGCATGGAACCTTTCATCACACATTCCAAATATTATGAAATTGAATTCTATAGTTTAATAATTAGAAGGCCAAATATGAGAGTTCTTAAACGAATTCTACCCTGAAATCATTTGTCTGCATAAATTTATTCATAAAAATACAAAAACATGATTAACAATAAACATCCTTGAAACTTCTTATATAAAATGCAAAAGGAAATTAGCAGAAAAACAAACCTCAACAATTTCACTTGCTCTATCCATATTTCTACACAAAGGAACACCAAATTTAAGCATAACAAGCTCATTGTTCCTCCAAACCAACCTTATCTCATCAACAACAGCCTGAGTTACACCAGCTTTCATCACCTTAACCCATTTCCTCATCCTCATAGCCTTTTTTCTCAGTCTCTCAAGCAAATCGTTATCAAGAATAATCTCAGCCTGTGTCAAAACTTTCTCCTTTTTCATCCTCCTAAACACAACTTTCTCTTCTTCTCTCACCCACGGCATTTTCCTATCAAATTTTTTCACTTCCCCATCACTTCCAATCTCCTCCAACCAATTCCCGATCTCAAATTCTTCAAATTTCCCAATCTGGTTATCGTCTAAAACTCCATTCCCTTGTAGCTTTTCCACGTCTCTGATGATCTTTTTCATCACTTTCTTCCCTCTCACCCCGCTTTCCTTTCCAAACAATGCCTTTTCAGGTGCCTTTGAATTGTTGTTTGAGCTCCTTTTAGTAGTGGGTTTTAACACTTCATCGGGTTGGAGAAGGAGAGGACCCTTCATCCATGGAGGTGTTGGCATCTTAATGGGGCCATTCCTGTGGGTTTTTGAGACTGAGAATTTGGAATTTTTGTTGAAAGAGTGATTTCCTTTCTGGGTTTTGGAAGGGTTTTGGGTTGAGTTGAAGGAAGAAGAGAAAGGAATGGGAGATTTTAAGAGAGTGGTGAACATGAGTGGTGGATGGTGATTCAATAACAAGTTAGCAGAACTTGGACAGCTCTGTATTTTGGTTCGTTGGTTCTGTTTTTTTATATCTTTAGAATTTCAATATATATAAAATAAAATAAAGAGTTAAGGTCACTAAATTATTACTAAACTATTAAAATGTATTTTAATCACTAACCTTCAAAATGTTACAAAATGATTACTAAACTATTTAAATGTTATTATTTAAGTGACTGGGCTATTAAAATCATTATTGTATGGCTTATACTAACTGAAAACTCTCTTTTCCTTTCTCTTCTACAGTTTCTCCCTCTCTAGTACAGTTCATTTTTTTATATAAAACAACTTTAAGCATCATGTGAACCAAAATTCATATAGTTGTTTTCTTCGATCTCCAAAATTAATCATCAAATTGACTTGAATCTAAGGTATGTTTTCAACTTAATATGGCATTGACGATTAATATAGTAAAGTGATTATGGTAACACCACATTTTAAACAATTTCTATAAAATTTAGTTGATGAATTTTTATTTTTAATTTTAGTGTTTTAGGTGAAAAATCACAACTAAAAGAAAAGTATAAAAAATTTAAATTATACAATATGTAAATATTGAAGGTTAGAAATTTTAAAATAAAAATTAAATTGACATAATATATTTTTAAATTATCACACAATTAAATTATTAAGTGATAATTTTATAATTTTTGATAGATAACTTTTCATAATTTGCGAGGAAAACATGTTTAGTGGTATAGCAGCCCGAATTGAAGATTATATATTTTGTCCAAAAACCGGCCTGGACAAGCCGAGTTTCAACCCAAACGCCTTGCGGTTCTAATAGTTGGGCATAGCGGAAAGGCAGGAGAGAAGACATGGGAAATCAAAAGCAGGAAGAAGAAGACAATAGAAGAGAAACAGCGATCGCTTCTACCGGTTCTTTGCAACCCAACTTCAAGCCTGTTGGTGTTACTCCTCAACAGCTTTCTAAATTCCAAGTAATTTCTTAATATTGATTTTCACATGATTTTGCAGCAACCATTTATCTTTTAGCAGATTGTTTTTTTAATGGAATCGAGATTAGGGGTAGTGAAATCTTGGGTTTTGTTTATGATTGAAGGAACTGAACCCTAGACACTTCTCATGGATTTAAATTGCAGTGGCACGTTTTCAATCTTTCGAACTTATCTTAATTTGTTGCGGGTGCGATGAATTGTATTTCAGTAAATATTGGTAATGAATATCAGTGGCGGAAAGAAGCAAAACCTTGACCATTGTGCCTAATATTACATTACGATTGCTATACGAGTCCCCAACCCTTTTACCATCTTTGGCAGATACGTCATGCGTTTTTAGTTCATCTTGATTTCGGGTGTAATAAATGTAAATTTTGTAGATAGCAATGATAATCCATAAAAAGCAACCATAGAATTGCATTACGATTACTTTTCAAGTCCCTGTAACTTTTTATGGAATTTAGATGATGGGCAGTGAAATCTTTGGCTTACTTGAGATGATGGCTATATTGCTCTGACTCTTCGTTTTTCTTGTAGATGATGACAGAACTTTGACATTGATAGGCTTTAAAACCTGTTAATTTGGTATGTTTGTTTAGGAGTTGAATGGACAATGTTGTTTAAAGTTAATATGCTTTGGGATATGTTTGCTTCCTTTTCATGTCCGATACATATCCAGGATATAACCCTTTAAGAATTTCCTAAATACTTGGAAAAGCTTTTAAAAAGTTAAAACATTCGTATCGAACACTCATCCATACTCGACACTCACACTCAAATCCGAGTAATCTAGGATAGAAGGATGTCTTCTGGTTTTTGAATGTTCCATTTATTAGTTATCTCTGATATTCTCTTAATCTTTCTTTTCCACTGCATAAATTACTTCTAACCACCTGAACATTGCATGTAATAGGAGCTTCACAGGAGGCGTCTACAAATAAAAGCGAAATCAAAGATTCACAAGAAACCAAAAGGTACCCGTTGTTGTTTATATCATCCATGTTGCTTGTCTCCATTTTTCTTGGAAGTATTTGTATTCTACACCCATGTTCAATGGATATCTGAACATAGTCTCTAAGAACCCTGTAAATGCATGGAAAAACTTGAAATTTTTTTGAATATATCTGTTTCAGATCCATACTTGTGTTCGACTGTTCGGTAATCACAAAAATAGTATACTATAATCAATAACTTTCTATTGTTGGATTTTTGGTTCATCACCCATAATCTCTTGTTCTATTCGTAGATCAAACCAAAAATTTTCATGCTGAATACCTGAATAACTCATCATCTGCAATTGTTTCTTCTAATTATAGATCAAGCCAAAAGATTTTGTGCCAAATACATGAATTCTGCATGTTCTCAAGAATCAGATTCAAACACCAAAGTTGAAGATGAAAGTGTTCCAAACTCAAAGAGCCATAGTGAAGATGATAATCCCTTTACACTACAAGACAATGATGTTGTGCAACTTGCAACAAAAAAGCGGCAGAAACTGCATTGGGGGTATGTTTCAAACTTTCACCTTAGACTGATCCTTAGCATCAACTCATTCATTAATCAAAAAGCTATGTCACCTGGACATTCTTTTTAACTTTCTACTTTCCAAACATGAGTATAGGGGTATGATCCTCCAATTATATGAAAAAACTCAAAGTTGAGCATAGCGTGTTGGATGCATATCATATCTGATATTTAGGCCCCGAATCTAGACAACATTGCAGAGAAATATATTCATAAGCAAGAATTGCTGCTCCACCTGATGTGCTTATATCCTATTTACCTTACCTGAATTATTTTTCAAAAATACTCGCGTTTGACGCTGCATCCAATATTTATTCAGATATGGATATGAATATAGAGATATGATCAAATATATAAAAAAATGTAAATTAAGTACACTCGTGTCAGACATATGTCCATATCAAAAATTCATTCTTGAGTACGGATAACATAACTCCATTTGACATATTGTCTAGTATATTAACAATATGTTATGGTTTGTTCACAGGCTTGATACAAAGGAAAGATGGGAAAGGAAAGCCAACATGTAGATTTATTTCTGAAGAAAGTACAGCTTCTTTGAGTAATTATTGTTGCGACTCTTATTTCCTTTTCGGATTACGGCACCTCTGAGGCATATGCTAGTTGTGCATCCGAAAATTCTTAATTTGATGAATGTAAATAGCGCTAGGACTATGAAACAAAGGATAACGTAACACAAGTAAATCCTTTTATTCTAACTCAAGTAAAAGGTTAAAATCAAACTAGAAATATATCAAGTCTAATTTCAGAATGAATCAACCATCTCAAGATTTGAACGTGTTTTCTTGATTATTGAAAAGTTGCTACAATGTGTATTATATTGCTTAAAATTGCAAGGAGCAGCAACCTTCAAAATATAGAGATATAACCTTTCAAGAATTTTCCAACTACATAAAAAAAATACTTCAAAATGGAACATTTACATACTCATATCCAACATTTCTGAAATCAAGTGCTGAAATGAGATTAAAAGGGATGAAAATTTTACAAAGCAGGAAAATTAATCTCGACAACTTCTTGGAAATGACGATTTCTTGGAGGAAACTAAATAACATATGCTTGCATCTGAATTCAATTTATTTATATAATCAACCTTACGAGGTAAAGTCCAACAGGTTTCCCATTCTCTTATTCCCAAGTCAATACCACTTTTTGTAAAACAAAACCATAAGCTTGCATATTCTTATTACTGAGAGACCAAACCAAGAAAAATCCTGTTCCTAAATCTCAGACAGCTTCTACCAAGCGCTAGAAGCCTAGAACACCAATGCAGGTTACTATCAGAGCGTACCCAAAGATCTGTGGAAAAAAAGTCTTACCAAGATAACGGAAACAATCCATGTGACTGCACTTCATGGGATGAACATTAACAAGTCGCGGAGATTATTCTCTGAATCAAGTTGTCGGATTAAGAGCAAGCTCAATTTCTTCCAATGATCTCCCCTTAGTTTCTACAACATTACCAGCCATAAACAAGACAGCAAGAAGACAGACGGCGGCGAATACCAAATACACTACACTGATTCCAAACTTGTCCACAACACTCAGGAAATACAGGCCGATGACAAAGTTTGATATCTGTTACAGCAGAAAATAAAAAAAAGGTTCCAACATGAAAGCGAGAAATACCCAATTGAAAGATGAATGCAGCCATAACATCAAGAATACTAGATAAAATCGGCAAAAAATTTCATATCATGTTCTTTTAAAGGAAATCTATGCAATGGAGAAAGTCATATTTAGAAAGAACCATTGTCACATTATGATTATCGTCTCATATCAAAGTATCTATATGTGAATTTGCTTGCAGGGATATACATGCCAATGTACATATGTATCAAAATGTTTGGGCCAATTTTTTATCGCAACTTACCCAATGCATGCAAAGCGATAAAGCCACTGCTTTTGCTCTAATTCTGGAAGCAAATATTTCCGGAAGAAGAAGAGCAGGCACAGGACCAGCGCCAAGTGAAAACGATAAGACATAACTGTGTAAAAGAAAAGGAAGCCAGCTTTAATTCTCGCTGGTCATTTGGAGGCAACAATGATTGGAGGTATCAAAACAATTAGAAGCTTTGAGGAGATTCATTAATTGCAAGAAAAGGTGTTAACTCACAGAACAGTCCCAACAACGGCTAGAATGCCAGAGTAGGGGGCAAGAACCTTCCAAGTGAATGACAATGAAAGCAGCAACATTGAAGCACCCTTCACAAGCCAAATGGAAACCGAAGAACATGACAAGGAAAAAAGAAAAGATTTGTTAGTTATAAGAGAATCTGATGAGAAAACCATGCATCATATCATTTTGTAATTGTGAGCTTCACATTTCATCTCAACCAAATTAATATCCCCATCATGTTTTAAACTTTAATGCCATCAATATTGGCAGAAACAACATCAATAATAACAACACTGTGTGCTAGGATCTCTAGCCCAAAACTTGATTACATCAAGGTAAAATTAATTGCAGTTTAAGAAACTTGGTTATAATGTAGAAGAAAAAGAACCATAAGCAATTTAAGAGTTTAACAATAGAACCCATACTCTCCGATTTGAAAGAATGAACCTTTACAAAAAAATGAAAAGCCTACCATTCCAGAAAAACTTGTGATTAGAAGACTTTTCCTTCCTTGTCTGTCCATCAGAGAGGATGCAATAACTGTGCCTGCAAGAATTTCACATGTCCAGATATGTTTTAAATAGAGGTGTCAAACATGGGTACTTCAAGAGAATAAAGAGTCGAAGTGACATACATTAAATGTCCTACATGAACGTCGGTCCCCCCTCCCCCAAAGAACATATGCTTTTTAAAATGTTAAAAGACTTACCAAAGACATTTGATGCACCAACAAGAGCACTTGCGGCAACATCAGATGCAATTCCAGCACTACGAAAGACAGCTGTAGAATAATAAACTACAGCATTTATCCCAGCAAACTGTTGGAAGAAGAAAAGTGCAGCGCCAACACTCACAACTGCAGCAGGAAATAAAGTTGAGAATGAAAATTACCATGATAAAATAGAAAGTATATGAGCTGTGATTCAATAACCAGAAGAAATCCATACTATTTCAATTTAAGAAGACATAAGGTTCAAATAAAAGGAATTATATTACCTCCTCAGCCCTTATCACGGCATTAAGACAACACTACGGTAGGACAAGGAAGGTGGTGATGATGATTAAACAGAACCTAAGCCCATTAAGGCATTAAGACAAAACTATGGTAAGGCAAGGAAAGTGGTGATGGTGATTGAACAAAATCTATTATTTTTCAATAAAGTTTTAAACAAAACCCAAGCCTTAACATTAATTATTCATCATCATTCAGTAACCAAAAAGAACTAGATTGACTGGTGCTGTAACAACTCTTCAGAAACAAAGAGTATACTAATTGCCAGTATGTTTTGAGAACATAGACCCTTCAAGTTCATTTTTTATGTGCTACAATATTTTTAAAATGAAATACTATAATTTTCAGAGATTACCATCTGATCCTACTGGTAGTGTCCATTAGCAATACTATTAGGGACATAGTTATCTATGGGCCTTATAGCACTACAAATATTCGATATTCAGTTACAGTTAGCTTTCAATATTCACGCATACCTTTCCAGTATCGCTTACTAAATAGATCAATCCATCCTGCCTCTGGTTCTGTAGAACCCTGACCTGCAGTCCTTAACTCATACATAACCTCAGGAACTCTTTCTTTCCCATATAGTGTTCCTATAGATTTTTCTGCTTCAGAAATTTTCCCTTGCTGCAAAGTTGATGTATTTAATCAATAATAGTCGATATTATAAAAATATATATAGATATCAATGTGAGATGAACAAAATTCTAAAATAGACTGAATAGCCCAATAAGAAACCTGGAACAGCCACCGAGGACTTTCTGGGGAATATGTCATTCCTAGAGCCAATAAAATTGAAGGGATAACAGCAAGACCAAACATTCCCCTCCACCTATAGGAAAATAACTAAAAAAGATCAAAACAGTTATGGTAAATGCTTAAGCAGACACAAATTTTAATTGCAAAAGAAATCCAATGCACATAATACATAAAATTAATGCATATAGTGATGAAGGCATTACGTTGACCTATTAACTCAACCTCATGAAGACAGAAACAGATAGAAAATAAAGATTGATCGGAAAGAATATGAAAAAACTAGACATTCCAACTAGTAGGATGGAGCTTTCTTTTATTACAACTTTTTTGGGGAAGGGGGATTTGGGCCAAGCAGTTTTGAGGTATGCATACAAATGCTCAGGGTCGCACAACTATTATGGTATAATGACAGTAAATGATGGAAGACGAAGAAGCCTAATCCCACACCATAGACCACATGAATCATATTACACCATTGTGTTTTTTTTTTCCTTTTACCAGATTACCAAAAGAAATATTACTTTTTATCCTTTCCACCCATGACTTATTGGTCAGGCATCATGCCTTTGCACCAACAAAACGTACGAAGGAAACAAATTTAATATATATATACATATATATATAAATGCAGCAAAGCAAGTAAATCCTCCATAATTTTCCATCAACAGGTGCAAATGATAGGGAGAAAGGTATTCAAGACTAGAAAGGGAAAATTTACAACCAAATATGGTTATGTAAAAGAAAGAACTTTCAAGTGTCTCTGCATTTGTACCAAATTGAAGCACGGATTTTAGACACTTCACTAAAATTCTTAATAAAAGTTAGAAGAGGCAATCTCTCAGGATGCACATGATATTGCATGCTCAGCAGTTTTTAGACATATAGTGAAAGAAACAATTTAACATAGCAAATGCCAAATGACGATATGTTCATAGCAAACATGTTATAGAAGTGCTAGGATAATATACCATACTGGGCTCCGTGATAAAGGTAATCCAGCCACCAATGCTGCAAGAATCCCAATACATATAAAAAGTTGGTTTACAGATCCAAGTGCACCACGGATATCAGTTGGTGAGATCTGACAAATAGAAAGAATGTAAGCAGCTGTTTCCAGAAAGCTAGAAAATCAAAGCAATTAAGCAAACAATAAAGATCAGAAAATGTTACCTCAGATATGTAAAGTGGCACAATAGCAGATGTTATACCAATACCTATACCAGCCAGTAAGCGGCCAATTATCATAGTCTGGACATTCTGTGCTATAGCACTGAACATTCACGTCATTTTGAAATATTAGTTTGCAGCAAAGTTGTGAGAGTTAAGAAGCTAATAGTTAATGAAATGACACGAACGTAAGAACTGCTCCAATGATTAGTGGAATGGCATCTAATTGAAAAGTCCTTGTCCGGCCAAACTTATCTGCCAGTGCTCCTCCAGTAAATGAACCAACTGCAGCAGCAGCAAGGAGGGTGCTGACAACCCATCCTATCCAAATTAACGTAACAGCATTATATGCTAGTTGGTCATTACAAAAGTTGGACAACTTAAAGAGTAGGCATATAATCAAAATAATCAAAAGTGAAAAGAAGAGGGAAAAACAGCAAGCCAACAACTTGTGACATTGCATGAATGATTACATGTGAAGCCACTTCACTGTTATAAACAAAGGACACCAGAAGAGATGGATGGAATGCGTTAGTTGAATGACCTTTATTTCACTTAAATTTCACTAAATGATCTTCGGCACTAAATGTGCTATGGGAATTTGACTTATCAGACACCAGAATACACACGTAAAATATTTCAGGAAAAAAAAAAACAACCAACAACAACAAAGAAATGTAACGGAAAAGAAAGCAGAGATTGAAGCATGGTAACTAAAGATCATGATGCATGCCTTGCATGACAGCATTTTGAGCAATTCCCAGATCCTTAGATAGATAATCAAGAGCACCATTTACCACCCTGTAGAAAGAAAAACAAAGGGGCAAGATTACACAAGTGTAGCATTATCAAAAGCCATGCACAAATCCACAAACATATAAGCATAAAAAATGTAGCGGGCCACCTGCCAAAATATTGATTATGAATTCTTTGCTTAAATTCCAGTACAAGTATTATTTTCTAGAATATAACCAATGGAAGGAGTCAACTGCAGTGTTCAAATATTTACAAAATACTGGAACATTCACAACCATCCATCATTGCAGGCACCACAGAGTTTTTGGGACTCGCATAAATAAACCATAATCAACCTCTGTGAAGCTTTGATATTACTGGAGAGCATACTATATGTCTCCACAGCACAGATTGCTGAAGTATATCACTTAGATGCTAACAACAGTAAAATGACAAGTTTAGAACCCAAAAGAAAAAAGAGGATGTTCCTTCTCAATTTAACTGGAACATACCCTAGATGGTAACCAAATAATATAGCTCCCAAGCAAGCAACGCCAACAAATGGTAAAACCGTCCCAGTAGATGTCTCATGAGGGTTGATTGGTGCCAAATCCTCAACATCTCCACCTGCAGTTTAGTGTTCCATTTGACATTTGTACAGATGCAGAGAAGCAATTGTAAAGACTAACTTCTTTTGCAATTATTATAAAGAGTCTCAGATGCATAGAAAATGACCCATGCATGGGAGATAAATTTTAATAGGAAGTACAGTACGTCTTCTTCCAACAACAGACAAACACGCCAGTTAATCATATCTAGCAGGAAGCATCTAACTAGTATACATCCATCAATACCAACATAACCAAGCACAGATTAATGTATTTTAGTGGAAAGAATAGCTTTGGACATAAGAACAAGTCAGTTAATACATCTGCAAGATAAAAAAATCTAACTAGCTATCCCCTACAGGCCTACACCATCTTCATGGTGCTATAGAAAATATATGGCCACCTCCAACCTCATGAAATAAAAATTTGTACGATTTACTCATCACCAGCAAAAGAAACAAAATTCACTTTGGCTTTGCTTTGGCCATTGTTTTTGCGACTTCAATTTTATGTTCCGAATCACCAAGCACTTTTTGATGCAAAACAAAGTTATACTCCAAAAATGTCAAAGTTAAAATTTGGCTAAATACTCAAAGGGGAGCCAAACCTTTTAGGGGTTGCTCAAATAAGGACCAAACTTGCGTCCAAAGTTCATTTTTCATATGCATAAAATATTTTGAATATGTGATTAATAACATTTTTTAAAATGTGGGGAATTCTCGGGAGCAAATTAGAATATTCTAAATATGTGATTAATAACATTATAAAAAAGAGAGAAAGAAACCTGAAGCTTGAGCTTTGACAGATCGAAATTTGATCAAAGAGCGAGCGACGGTTTCAACATTATCTCTAGCACGTGCGAGCTCAGCTCCCATTGAAACGGCACCAGAGGTTAAACCACTGCAAATAGAACCCCTTCGGATGCAAAGATTACGAGTCAAAGTTGACTTCCTTTCCTTAAATTCACGAAAACAAGGCAGATCTCTCCGTTTTGAAATCTTAACCTCTAAATTTCCTTTGATTAAATGTGTTGATGCCTGCATTCTGAATTAGCTAATTCACCAAACGATAAAGACTGTTCAACCGACAAGTAAAAAACAGTCCGAAAAGGCGAAAAGGAAGAGCATTAAATCCAGAAATAAATATAAAAAAAAACCGAATAAGTGAGAAATGAGGATGAGATTTACCGAATCCAAAGATGAGCCAGTTTCTGAGTTCTGTTTGGATGGTGGAATTCTGATGGAAACCCTCGGAAAAATCCGTCGAACAAATTTGGTGGAAAATTCAATTGATTATTATTCTCTTTCTTTTACTTTTCATTTTTTTCCTTTCCATTTCTAGAAAGCTAAATTAATTTGAATTTATATTCCAGAGAATCGAAGTGTAAAAATTGAAGAAAAGAAAAAAATGCAGATGGAAACTGAGTTCAGTGGATGTTTGTTTGTTTCCATTGAACTGTGATTACGTGGCAGGGATTTTGGATTTAGATTTTCAGTTGCGTTGGCGACGGCTTTGGCGCACGTGGGGCCCCTTCCTTCGGTGACCGTCTATGTATTTTTTTTCTCTTTTATTTAACTTTAGAATAAATATTAAAACTACATATTTTTATTTAATATCTAATTTAATACTAAACTTTTATTTTATGTAATTATATACTTCAAACTTTAATTATGATTTAAATGTATATGTAAAATTTTAATTTTAATTCAATTTTATATAATTAAAGAAATAAATGCATTATATTTTGTATGTTGAATAAATATATTTATATATGCAATATATAAACGTAAAATTATATTATATAAATATTTATTTTGATAATTAATGAAAAATTAAATTAAATCAAAATATTATGTATAAAACTGCATATAATCAAATTTTATATATAATATTATACGTTTTTTCTAACTTTTCTTTATTTAAATTGAACTTAATTAAAAAAATCAAACATGAAATTCCATAGATGAAACACGGAAAAATAAACACACATACAAAAGAGCATACGGGACGAAACACCAAATCAATCAACAAGACTCTAAGTGATATTGTAAATAAGAGTTAATATATATTTGGTCCTTGAATCTGTTTATTTATATTTAGTTGGCTTTTTTTTTTTTGGATCTAATTAATTCTTGAACTTGTATTCCATTAATTAAGTTAGTACTTTAACACTAATATTGTTAGTTGTGCTTACGTGATATTACCCAAAGGTCCACGTGACAAACATAAATTAAAATATATATAAATTATGTTTGCCACGTTACATTTTAAGAGGTTGTTATATGCTATAATCAGATTGACTAAAAATGTCACATCAATATAAATTAACGATGTTGGTGTGAATGGACCAACCTAGTTGACAAAATACAAGTTCACAGACCAACTAGATAAAAAAAATTTAAGGACCAACTAGGTACAAATAAACAAATTCAAAGGCGAAATTATATATACTTTCAAATGGAAGAGAGAGCAAAGGGGCAACACCAGTAGAGGCTTGAGTTCAATCCTCTTGTCTTCCTTACTTTCATACAAAGACTCGAACTATTTGGAATCCATGATGCGAAGTCTCACTTCCTTTCTCAAAATAAACTTGAATAATCCTCTCGTCTTCCTTACTTTCATACAAAGATTCGAACTATTTGGGATTAATGATGCAAAATCTCACTTCCTTTCTCAAAACAAAATTGAACAATAAAAGGACGAAGACCTCAAACCTATGTTTTATGTCAAATTAATATGTATATATATAAAACTTCAAATTTGAATATAATGACAAACAAAATTTGATTAAAAATTTATTTATTTACCTATCGACAGCCAAATTGATTATATAATATGATATTGGAAATGTAAATATGATGAAAAAACTAAAATAAAAATTTATAATGTGAAATAATTTGAAATGTTTTTATTATCGTAAAAATAAAATATATTATACTTATTAATTAATGAATAATAATATTGTATAAACGTAACTTTGCACGTAAGATTATCATGCAAAAACATAACCTTATATAAAGTTAATTTATAAAACAATACAACCCTCTGAAAGAGTATCTCGTTAAAAGATACATTATATTTTACAAAAGATGCATCTATATGGTATTTATATAAAGGATTTTTTTATCTTCATTTTCACAATTCTACTTGGATTTTGTTGCATCTTGGAGGCATATTAAAGCTTTAAGGAAAGTATTCTACATGTTTCAAAGGCATTCATATTTTACTAACATTATTTTCACTTGTCTTATTTTATTTTTTTCTAACAGAAAAATGTCATATCGTCAAAGAGGGAATCGTCGATCAAGTTACTATAGACAAAGAATCACTCATCCCAAACCCGAACCATTGCCTACATGGGAGAAAAAATTCTGCATAGAAGTGGGTGCAATGCCATGGGAAAGATTTGTTGAAGCAAAAAAGAACTTGTATGAAAATGACAAAGTGTTCGAATGGGATGATTCGGCTGGTTTAACAGCTTTCCAAGAAGCTAAACAAAGATTTTGGGAAATTTATCATGGTTTTCCTTGCGAGAACAAGTTACCAAGTAACGTAGCAGATTTGTATATAGATAATATTGATTGGAATTCTAAAATTGACCCTGAACTTTTCTCGGAAATAAAGTCCCTTACAGATAATGAAAATGAAGAAAAAGACAATACTAAGGAGATTGATTGGTTTTCGATTCCGCTAGAAGAAATCCAAGCCACTGGATGGGATGAATATGAAGAACCCTCACCCCGCTTACCTAGTATAGTTGGATCACCATAGTTGGATCAAAGAAGAATAAGATCACAATAAAATTGGCAAACTTTGGCTAAGAAATTTATTATTAATATTCAATATCTTCATCATATTCTTAAGGACTTATTATTATTTTTGAAGCAGATACTTTTTTTTTTGAGTTTATTATGATTGATTGAATAATATTATGCATGGTGGTGACTAGTTTGAACACTAATGACCATTATCATGTGATGGAATAATATTATGCATGGTAAATCAATATATATTAATTTTATTTTGTTTTGGCCGGTAATACTATATATAAATAGAAAATAGAAAAGTAAATATATAATAAATAATAAATAAAAGGTCACTCCATTTCGGTGAAAGACCCACGCCCAAGTTCCATAGCATTGGGTCCGCTATCCCGATCATGATTTTCCTACCCCCAGAGGGAAAGGTCCTTCCCTTTTGGGCCAGTTGTGGACAAGGAGGGATTCAAACCCCTGACACCGTGGTTTGTAGCCACGTGCTCTAATCCTCTGAGCTACAGGCCACACCTCGTCTCCACTGGTTCTGTTCCCAGGAGTACCTTAAAAAAAAGGAACATTTCCTCGCGTTCCGAGGTGTGAAGTGAGAGAGAGGAGATTTCATAATTGGAGTTTTGAATAAGATGACTTTTTATTTTTCATTCTTATTACTTAATGATCATTACAATGTGTATAAATTAGTTTTGTTTTACTTTGCTCATGCTTGGTGTATAAATTTAGTAGGTTGAAGAAGCACGGGAGACTATCATCGCATACATCTTGTTCCACGGCATTTTTCAGGTAACTTTGATTTTATAGTTGCATACTATGCCAGAGAGTTCTTTTGTACGGTGATAGTATCAAATGATATCATTTGATGTAGGTTGCTTGTTTCCCGTGATTGAACAACCAAAAACCTTTATGCGGAGAATGAAAGGGTCAATAACTTAAAATGCGTGTCCTTGTAAATAAATGAAAATGATTCATTATAGAAAAGAAAAAAAGAAAAAACCAACAGGTGGCTGATTAATATTCCCTAACCCCAATTGGGACCCACGTCAAAATCAGAACGTTGGAAACCATGTTAATAAAATGACTCTTTAACATTACAATCAATAAATCCTCTTTCTTTTTCTTCTTTCTCTTTTTATTTGACCGTTGCAAACTCAATATCTCTCTTCATTTCATTTCTGCAAAAAAACCTTCAAGTTCATCAAAAATGGCCGACACAATCGATTCTCTGCACCAAACCCATCTTTCAAATCCTTCGTTTCAACCAATTTTCTATTCCCTGGATCCTATTTCTCTCATTCACTCACTGAATCATGTTATGGAAAGAGGTCCCAGATACCAAGCATATGCAGATTTGAGAGAAAGCAAGCTCAGAATGAAGTTTGAGAAGCTACAAGAATGGGAAGCAATGGAAGTTAAACAAGCCCCAGTGAAGAAACAAGTGAAATTCAGTTCAAATTCGGGGGTTTCCACGAAAAGGTCCTCTGTCTTGATTCAATCGGTGCCTGACTTTTCATCCGCTTTACGAAAAGAAAACAGGAAGCCGCCGGTTAACGGTGGAGTTGAATTGACGCCGCCGAAAACGGAAAAGAGTTGGTCGAAAGCGAATGGGGTGTTTTCGAATTCGAAGCAACTACAATGGGAAGAAACTGAAATGAAGCGAACCCCAACGAAGAAACAAGTGAAGTTCGGTTCAAATTCAGGGGTTTCTAGTAAAGAGCCCTCTTTTTTGGCTCAATCAGTGCCGGATTTTGCCGCCGTGTTAAGGAAAGAGAACCGGAAGCCGCCGGTTACCGGCGGGAATGAACTGACACCGCCTGCAAGTGGAAAGTATTGGTCAAATTCGAAAGGGAGTCAGTCTGCAAATGCAGGGGAGAAGAAGAAGGCACGGTTGGCGATGGCGAGGAAGAGTTATGCAAGTATTGAAGAATTGAACGCCATTAATGGCGTAAACAGGGGAGGGAAGAGTAGAGCCAGATTAATGTAGGGAAGAAAGGAAGTAAGAAAAAAAGCTCTGAATTTCAAGGTTTATCGGTACTTAGTTTCCACGTTTTAGAGAGATTCGAGGTTAAAAAAAATTCTTTCATTGCTTGGTTTGTTATGTTTACATGTTGAGCGCAAATATAAGAAGAGCTTTTCTATTCGGTATTATATTGCTGATATTTCTTTGTGGATTATTAAATAAGATATATACTTGAGGCTCGCAAGCTACTAAAATACAACACAAATCATAATAGTCCTTAACAAATAGACCATTAAATGAACGGATCTTGGATCTTTACCTCCCAATTTAGGCAACTATTAATGAGTAGTTCTTCAGGCTAATCATTTGTTACAGGAGTTAAAAGTTACATTGAAGATGAAAGATTATACAGGTACAAATGCTCATACAATATTCCAATACTCCAATGTTACTCGGACACAGATAATTCGTGGGAAATGAAAAAGTCAAAGAGTAACATGGTCCCATTTTTACAAATTTACCAGCTTGTTTTTTTATCAGAAATGGAAAATATAATTCAGTGAGATAGCATGTCAACATGATTTACAAAAGATACTCACAGATCATGCGGCATGTATGCAATTCAAGAGGAAACCAGGTCGTCTACCATTTCATCAACTAAAGTTTGAACAATATCCCAGCCCATTTCAGCACCAGTTTCGTATGCCTCGATATCAAAATCTGTCCATTTCCCAAGTGAATAACTCATCTCCCATTCTATTAGTTCATCAGGTACCATCCCAGCCAGTTTTGTCCACCTTCTAACTTCATCTGCAACATCTCGAATCAGCTTTCCTGAGTTCATGCAATATGGAAGACTTCCCCATGCTCTGAATCCGGAGTTACAATAACGACTGTATTTGGAATCTATACACTCTATTGCACAGTCAAAAAGAAATCCTCTAAGCTGATAGTTTTCTTTGATCTGTTCAATACCAAGAACAGATTTAAAATCTACCCGCATGGCAGCTACAAGAGTTTCAACTTCTTCGTGTATATAGGGTGCCAAGAAAAAATCATCTGTCCCATCCAAATCCCAGGGAGTCAAATTTCCGAACAACAGTTCAGCTTTTAAGATAACCTCCTTACAATGGATAAGCTTGTCATCGGATAATCCAAGAGCAAAGTTACTGACAACATGCATCAAAACAAATATTCGGTTGACAAGATCGATGATTATCTCACTAACATTTGTCACTTTGTCCAATGAAGTTGCAGAATCCAGAAGATCCGCATCGGGTTCCATTGGTTGTGGTTCATTGTACAAGTAACCCATGGAATCTGGTTGTAACCTATGTCCTGGACCAAGAGGTAAAAATGAAAAGGCACTAACATGAATCATCTATGATTTTCGTAGAGGGGAACAGAAAAAACACAGTATTAAGGTGGTATGGAAAATAAATTATCAAGCCGATCTAATCAAAGAAGTGCATGAACTCATATTAGTCTGCATTTTCTACTACTACGATACCGAACAAGTTCCTTGAATAGCATACACATTTCTTGACAAACGAAAAATATAAGGGTGCGTTAAAGGCTTAGAATTTGGTTTTTTTCCTTACCTAAGCTTTCGTCAAGGCTGCTGGAAACACAACTATCATTCGAAAATGAAGCTTCAAGAACAGAACCAGGACTAAAATGATCACCATGGCTAGTATACCCGACTAAAGTCCCTTCAGCCTTTGCTTCAGTCTAAGACAAGAAAATAAATTTTAAAAAGAAATATAAATGGCAACAATAGCTGCTATCACATGCACAAACCCTCAAGCAAAACACAAAAGCTTCAGATAGGCATAAAAAACACACTAATATCCAAAATAAAATTATTCAAATTTTGAGTAAAAGCAACATAAAATATACAGATTTGCAAAAAAATTAGGGGTCATCATATTTCTGGAATAATTGTCTATCAAGTAAATTAAAAACTAGACATATACAATATAAACTCTTTGACAGTTGCATGATACCTATCAAATATGAACATCCATAAAGATTACAGGGAAGGACTCAAGTCAATGACCGTCAATCTGAAACAACTGTAGCTATGCTACATCAATCTTCTTTTATGGAGGAAATATGCTACACCAATCTTGCTTCAATTCAAATGGGTTGAATATGAGGAGAAGTTTTGAGTTAAATTGCGGAATTGACAGTTTTGAGTTAAATTGCGGAATTGACAAACTCCAATTAATCGAATTCATAAAGACAAAGCTAATTCTTAAATTAATTTTACCACTTCAGGAGCAACATGGTAGTTTATTTATCCAAATGTAATACCATGAAAAAGGTCCTTCAAAATCTTAACTATCAGTACAAGACAACTTTGTTTTTGCTCTTCCTACGCAGGGTGGGGTTATTATACCCTGGATCGGGGACACTGATCCTGCTCAAGGAATATAACTGCTGAGGTTCTTACATGCATTTTATTGGAAATATGCATTACCCCAGAATTATTGAGGCACTTTTCGCTGTAACAGACATAAAAATGCAAGTTGTGACCAAGAAAACATCAAATTCGAAAAGATTATACATTTCATCGAGAACCACATAAACCAGTGGAAGGAGATTTAACTGCCTCAGCTATAAATACCAACCTTGGAACCAATATCTGAACTGAAAAGGTGACCATTCCGAGAGTTAGCCTTCCCTGAAGTTAAAGCAGAAATTAGCTCCTGCAGAATCATGGCAGTGGATCTCTTTGGTAGAGTACAGCCGGTCTTCTGCTCATCCTCCTCTTGAGAGGTCAATTCCTTCAACTTTTGTTCCAAAAGAACACTTAAAGCATCTCCTGTTAGTGTCATGTTCTTCGGCAAAGATGTTTCTCCATAATTGTTTTCCGTCATTTCACTTCTTTGGAGGGCAATGCTTTCATTTTGGTCCTTTCTTTTATCCTTCAGTTTTGTGGAAATGCTGTGCTTTTGCTTTAATGGAGAACTGAATGTGAAAGAAATAATATCTGTATCATTTTTGTCCTTGGCTCCCTTACCAGTTTCTCGGCACGTTGATCTGCTTTTAGAACATGTCTGATCTACACTACAAGCTCCATGTACCATTTCTCGTCTAGTCACCGGTTTGCATTTACTGTTTCTTTCTTTTCCAATTGCTGGATTGATGAAACCTTCAGTTTCAGCTTGCCCATTAACAATATGTGTTCTCCTCTTTCTTACCGGAGACCTTAACTGAGACAAGGAATCATCTTGGCCACTGCAAGATTTTCTCTCGATGTCAACAGGAGAGCTATCCACTTTGACTGGCACTCTATGTCGGGTGTGACTACTTAAGCTTCTGTTCAGGGCAACAAAATCTTTGACCCCACCAACAGCATTTGCACCAGAAGCAGCTTTCCTACTTCGAAGAGTACTTAGTTTAGCCTTTGCCGGGATTCTATCCCTGTCTAACGATATATGATTCTGACTTTGATTCCTCGGCTTGAAACCAACAGGAGACTTTTCATTCTTTTGAAATTTGCCAGGTTGACTTGTTGAATGCCATTGAGCTTGAGCTCTAGGGTCTTTTCTAAATGTATCAGGTTCATTACCAGACTGAACAATGTCCTCTTCTTGACCAGTAAAAGATAATGGTTGGTCGTGGCTTCTCTGAAAAGTTACCTCTTTCCCTTGATCGAACAAGGTCGGGGAAGACCTTGGCCAACTCTTTTCTAATCCATGCAAAGAAGCATCTACAAAATTTGGCGCAGAGGACAGACAAACAAACTGCTGATCCTCCAACTTTGCTCTAGACTCCACAACATCGAGCAAATTGCCACAGTTCTTGCATGATGTTGGGCCAACCAAAGACTTACCAGCACTAGCATTACAAGCAGATTGTTCCAACATATCTGGTGAAACAATTGCCTCAGTTACAACCTCATTCTTACTTGAATAAGAAGTAGGACTCGGATAAGCAAGAGTATATTTCGATCTACTAGTAGCTTGCAACCCTGGTTCCAAAATTTTTGCAGCTGCATCGATCAACCTCGATGTCCTAGAGGCATTGCGCGCAGAAGAAATCCTTGGACTCTTAATCGGAGAAACAAACTTTTGATGATGATGATGATGATGCTTCTTCGATCGCAACAGAACACTCTTAATTTGCAACGCCTCAGCTCCAAATCTAGTGACCATCCGTCTATCATATGGCCCTATTTTCTGAATCTTCTGAGGTCGAGGCTCGATTTTCGAGCTACCCTTAGCTAAATCCAAATCTTTCCCACTGTTCCCACATTGAGAAATCACAATTTTCTCATCTTTAGCATCAGGATTACTACCTAAAATCTTGGACTTCTTATGAGACTTATCTCTATTCAAAGCTGGCATGGATTCTAATCCCATTAGCCTAGCAATCAAACCAGGAGCTTTCATTTCATGCTTTTGATCCACTTCACTACTAAAGTGTTTCCCATTTTTCTTCACATTTGGAAAACCCCCACTGTTCTCATCAGCAATCTACCAAAATCCATCATAAACATCAAATTTTCCATCATTATGTTAGCAAAATAAATGACTAACTTATGAACTAAAATACACAAAAAAAAATCTAATAAATTTCCAAGAACATACCAAATGCAGCTTGGATTTGGGCATTTTTTCATCTCCTCCAAAGCTCTTTGAAGCTTTGGTACGAGCTGAGAAACAACGACAGTGGTTATAAATTCAATTAAAAAATATAACTTTTTAAAAGATAAAGAAAAAAAAACTTACTAGGAGGGAGTAATTTTCTCGAGAAAAGTTTCTTCTTCGCAAATCTTTTGTTCCAATCAAAGAGTTGAAAGAAAATGCCAACACAACCACCAGACCTATGAGGCTTCTTCTCCGTTATAGCCAGAGATGACGGCGTTTTCCCCGTTTGTTCATTCATTTTTCTTACCACCGACACTCAAAAAATAAATACCCAGAAAATTATTAAAAATCCAAAAAAAAAACCTAACAACCAGAAAAAAAAAAGTTTATGTTTTAATCATCTTGACAAACAATCAAAACCAACCCCATTCCAAATCCAACCTACTAAAGAAAAAGCTAAACCTACTGAAGAACAAAGAGAAATGGAAAGAGCCATTAAGTTTAACAAAGCAATGAAAAGGGTCCGACAGTGACGAAAAAGGAGCAATGCAGCAAAGAACAAGAGGAATCTACGAAGAAAAAACAGGAAAAAAGGCCGTACAATAATGGAGTGCCAAAGAAGAGCAGCGAGAAAATGACAGGAAAGAGATGAGCAGAGAAAAAGAGGAGGTTTTTTTTTCGCTTTCTAGTGTTACTATTTACATGTCTTGACGCAAAGGTAAAATGATTCGTTTCAGAAAAAAACGAGAAGGAATTATAGGATAGAAAAGGGGGGTGGATTATTGGATTTGAAAAGACCAAGGAAATGGAAGGGATTTTGGATGGAACTGATCAAAGTGTGGATTCGGCAGTGAAAAGAGAGAGCTCTGAAAGCGCCTAATCTGCGGTCGCTGCTGCAGATCAGTTTCACGCGCACTGCTAAGGGGCCTTCTGGTTTGTGGTCAATTTGTCTGTCAAATCCAACGACAAAAAGTGTTTTTTTAAGTAAAAAAAGACATACATAGTTACCAATACTATTTATAAGGCAAATAACTTTTTTTGTCCTCCAACTTTTAAAACAATTCATTTTAACCCTTTTAAGAATTGTCAACATTTCCTTCTTTTTCAATCTGAGTACTTGTTTTCCTTTTCAAACCTTATTCAATAATATTTTATTTTTATCATTAATTTTTCATTCTTGTAAAAATCTTTTCATTTGGATGATTGACCTTAGATTTTCACAAAATCTCTTCATCATAAATTATACTTTCACTTTAATTTAAATTATTCAATTTTAAATCTTGAAAATTATCATTATAAAATAGATGTGTTAAATTTTAATATTTTTATTTTCATTCGAAGTTTAATTAATGTTTGAATTTTTTAATTTTTTTGTTTATATAGTTTAACTATGACCTGCAATTTATATAATCTGTTTTAAATTAGTTACACGAAATAAAATTCTATCATTTGTTTAATTAAAAATATACGCATAAAATTAAATGCAATGTGAATGAATAATAAATTAAATATTATTATATAAAAAATTTCTAGTATCCCCATTACAATTTTATTAAAAATACCAAAAAAATGATTTTTTTTTTTAAAAAACGAGAATTTAAATACAATATGATTAGATAATACACATATATCCAAAGTATAGTAGCACACAAATACATAATAATAGTAAATATCCAACTCAGAGTAACAAAAGACAAAAAAGGAAGGAAACAGAGGGGACAGGCTGTGTGTGATGTATAAAGTCTACGTCTCTCTGTCTCCCTATCTTCCGCTGTCTTTACGGAGTTACACTCATCTCTCCCATTTTTCTATTTTCTTTTACTTAGTGATTTTAGGCTTAATATAAAAAATAAATAATTCCTTCTCTCAACTTTGTCCAAATTTACGTGGAATTAGCAGCTTAAAATACTACATTGACAAAAATAGAAATAAAAAAATTAAGTGAATCTAGCAATAATTAGAAAGCGCACTCAATCATATAAATCTACTTAATACTTATAATATCAAAACTAACCTTCAAAATTTCAAACTAATAAAAGATATGGGGATGCATACACAGTGTGAATGAAAACAACCATGTCAATGATATACAAATTCAAAATATCACTTTCACTCAACTGGTTTGATGGAAAGGATGTTTTAGATTTAAATTTTTTTATATTCTCATTTACTGCTTTTGTGTGAATAATAATATAGATAATATAGATGCTCTGTTTACTAGTAAAGGACTCAATCATAATAATAATGGAGGTGTGAAAACGAAATGTTGCTTTCCCTAGCAAATATCATCCTCATTATTTTTATTTGAGTTGTATTATTACAGTCTATTTTTAAAATGGCGAACCCCAACATTCTCCCATTCGGTCATAATGGTGGAAGATCTTTCAATAAAGTTTATCGCAGATCGGATGAATCCCTTGACTCGGACGACCCCATCATGGATGATAAGGGGATATAATTGATTGATGAGAATGCAACCAATGGTTCATGGATGGATATGTTATTGGGCAACTCTTTAGGATCGATGGAAACATAACAAGAATAAGACTTTGAGTTAGTTGATGGGGACGCTAAGAATGAGGTCATTCATGGTATTCCGAATATTTCCTTCTCGGATCGGGTACATAGTTTCATTGCCAAGTGCATGGCGTGGATGGTGATTGTGAAATTGCTTGGGAGGAGACTGTCGTTCCTATCTATGTCGAATAGGTTATAGATACTACGGAAGACAAATCCTTGATTTAGAGAACGATTATTTCTCAGTGAAGTTCCAAGACAAAAATGATTATCTTTACGCCTTGTTTGGACACCCTTGGACGATCCTTCGTCATTATCTCAATGTGAGGCCATGGACACCTTCTTTCTCGACTGATCAAGCTTTGCCTCATATCCTTTTAGTTTGGATTCAACTACTGGGATTACCTAAAGGAATGTACGCCAAAAGTTTGTGAAGGTTCATTGGCGATGCTATTGGACCGGTGGCTAAAATTGACCGGAACACTGAGAACAATTCAAGAGGTCAATTTGCGAGGCTTGTGGTGTATGTAGAATTGGGGAAACTGCTAGTTTTAAAAGTTAAAATAGATGGTAGATGTAATAGCCCGTTTCTGAGTTTGATCGGAACAGTAGTTTCAGGACCACTTAACCAAGTCAAAATATTTATTTTATTATTTTAATAAGTTTTATAGCATGAAAAAATTATTGTGTGAAAATTTCGTAAAGAAATTTTACCGATTAAATGGTTAATTCGATAAAAAAGACTAAATCTCATAACGCGTAAAATATGAGTTCTATTAGTAGTAAAATGGGTTAAATGATTATGGAATTAATTATATGAGTCCTTGCATGGTAAATATACCATTAGTTGCATGGGTGTACAAATATGGGCTTAGTGGAAATTATTTTTATGGTTTATAATAAAGGTAAATTTGGTAAAATGGTTATTAATATTAGAATTAAGGTAAAAACAAAACAAAATTTGGAGTGTTCATCTTCACTCCACCGATTTTGAAGCTTAGAAAGCTAAAGTTAGGGCTTTTACATTCGGCCAAGCTTAGATCCTCAATTAAGGTACGGTTTTTATTCCGTTTTTAATAATTTCTACGTTTTTGAGCTTGTTGCAGCTCAATCTAGCTAGCCCATACTTTATTTTTTAAAATTATTGATGATTTTTGAGTTAAGCCATTGTTGAATGCTTGGTTGTTTGGATGTTTAATGGTAGAATATTGATGGTTATTAATAGATATACAAGTTTTATAAAGTGATTTTTGACAAAAATGTAAAAAAAAAGGGATTAATTTGTAAAAGATAGAAATATGGTGGTTAGAAATGTGAATAAAATGAAAATATGGGCTGCTATGAGGTTAAGTGAAATTCGGCTATAATGGGTTTTGGTTTAATTGTGTAAAATTGCCATTTTGTGTGAAAAGGACTAAATTGTATAGGAGTTAAAAGTATAGGAGCAAATGTGTAATTTGCCAAATATTTGTGAATTGGGTTAAATTGAATTGAATAATTACCGAAAATATTGAATTGATACTATATAGATCAAGATAAGCAAATATTGGAACTTGATCGGGGGAAACAAAAGTTAGACGGGTAGACGAAAGTATCCGAGCAAAAAAAAGGTAAGTCCGTATAGCTAGAATCAAACTATTAAACAATTGTAATAGTAATTAAATGTATGTGTTTAATTGAATTGATTATTTGTATATAATTTGAGAAAGTATGTGAATTGAGTAATTAAATGTATGTATTTAATTGAATTGATTATATGTATATGATTTGAGAAAGTACGCGAATTGAGTAATTAAATGTATGTATTTAATTGAATTGATTATATGTATGTGATTTGAGAAAGTATGTGAATTGAGTAATTAAATGTATGTATTTAATTGAATGGATTATATGTATATGATTTGAGAAAGTATGCGAATTGAGTATTTAAATGTATGTATTAATTAAATCGATTATATATATGTGATTTGAGAAAGTATTCAATTGAGTATTTAAATGTATGTATTTAATTAAATCGATTATATGTATATGATTTGAGAAGGTATGCAAATTGAGTATTTAAATGTATGTATTTAATTGAATAGATTATATATATGTGATTTGAGAAATTGAATTATTGATCATTGAATACT
Source organism: Gossypium raimondii (assembly GCF_025698545.1). Lineage (NCBI taxonomy): Eukaryota > Viridiplantae > Streptophyta > Magnoliopsida > Malvales > Malvaceae > Gossypium > Gossypium raimondii. The sequence continues at coordinate 46,248,729 of NC_068575.1, forward strand.
TAAATGATGAATTTGAATAGTTACCGAGTCTCGTTTGGACCGTAGGAAGTTGTTAGATACAAGTGACATGTCACTAGGGTTACCGATTTGGTCGAGCTCCTACATTTGTTGAAGACTCACCATAGCTCGTATGGGCTTACCGATATTTCAGCTCGTATGGGCTTACTGTTCAGCTCATTAGAGCTTACTGTTTCAGCTCAATAGAGCCTACTGTTTATCAGCTCAGGAGTTTATCGTTCATGGCTCGAAAGAGCGGAAAGGATAATGGATTGACAGATTACCGAATAAATGCACTTAGTTTGTATCACCCGAGTATCTATCAATATTTTACAAAGTTCAACGGGCATAATTACTGTTAATGGTCATATAAATAAGATATGTGTTTATATGGATGAATTATTATTTATACGGATAAACTACTGGTTATATGAATGAATTACAGTTTATATAAATAGAAATGAATTGTTATAATGTTATGTGAATTACATGGTATGGATGATTTTATATGCTTATGCATTTGGCAAGAAAAAAAATTTGGTTGGATTGTACTGAAATGGTAATATAAGTTATAATGACGTACGAACGAATGTCATATATGTGAACAGGCTTTATGGACAAATGAGTTGGTTTTAATTGCTTTAATGATTTATGTTAAATTGAAAATTTTAATTTTACATTATATGGGCTTACTAAGCTTAATGCTTACTTTGTTCTTTTCTTATGTCCTATAGATTTCAAAAGCTAGCTCGATTTTGGACGAGGTCAGAGATTTGCTATCACACTATCCAGACGATATTCGGTACTTTTGGATCTTATTTAAATAATGTAAATATGGCATGTATAAGCTAGTTTATGGATTGAATTATATGGTCACTTATGTTGGTATAAATTTTGGGGTTTGATCAAGTTATATGATATGGCTTGAGTTGGAAATGTTTGGTTTGGTATGTGTTACTTGTGAATTTGGTAAGATTTTGATATGGTTTAACAAGGTTTTTGGTATGCTTTATAATGTATTGAAATGAGATATGAACTTGTGTTTGGATATGAAATTATTATATGAAATTGACATTGAATTTGGTATGTTTGAGATGATATTTAGTAAATATTTAATGTTTTACTGTTCCGAATTGAAATAAAGGTCCTGTAATGCCCCTTACCTATTCCGGCGATGGCTACAGGATAGGGGTATTATAGTAGAACACAACGGGTAGAGTACGAATCCTTACCTCTGGTATGTTTTAAAGGTGGACAGTGGGGGCATACTCGTGAAAATTGTTCTTATAAACAGGAACATGAAAATACATCAGAGATGGAGAAAAGTCAGAAATCTGAGCAAACATCAGGTTACAGAGGCATGTAGAAATGGAAGATTTTGGTCCTTGGATGATTGTTAAGCAAAGGCAAATGAGGAAAAATCGTCTATTAGAACGGCGGAATAGAGGTAGTGATGGTGGCGCTACCGATGGTTCAAGATTTGATGTCTTAAGCGACAATCATGGCGAGGATTCTGGGATTTTAGAGATAGAGATGATAATGGATTTGGTAAGGGTGCAAACTGTGGAACTACAATCACAACAAAATTTATTAGGATGGTGGAGGCTATTAATAAACCTAGAATTAGTAGAAATGGGACGTTGAAATCTAAAGGGAGGGGATTCTCTTAGAAAAAAGGTCGAAAGCTATAGTTAATAAACCCAAGCCGACTAATAAGGTGGGGGCATCTACATCGAGCCCATAAGGAAATCCCTTTGATGATGGGTCTAAAATGGGCACAATTATTTTGGATGATTCTTTGTTTCCCATACAATTCTAAGTTATTAGCCCAAATCTAAATAATAAGAAAAATATGGTTGTTAAACTAGGAAACAAAACGAGGACTCTAAACATAAGTGAGGCAGGTGGCTGTGAACCAACAATTGATTTGAATCAGGGTGTGGAAATTGCCATAAATCAACAGATATGAGAAGTTACAGGAGATAGATTGGGTGGAAATTCGAGGCAAGATTCGTCAAAGTTCATGGGAGACGACCCTTCATCGATGTCGATAACTCTTGTTATGGAAACCATTCTCCATGGACTGAACAAGGAGGTTGAGAACGATATCTCTATGTCAGGTGAATCAAATTTGGCGATTGAAGTGGCGAATGGTTCTATAATGGATGTCGAAGCTGCCTAATAGTTGGATTTCTGTTCGTATCTGATCTTTTTTTATGGTTACGGATTTGAATCTAATGTTTTGGAATTGTCAAGGGTGTGGGCATCCACGATTTCATAGTTTTTTTTAAAGGAATATAGAAGAGAGTTTTGTCCTGATTTTGTTGCTTTGTTTAAAACTAGAATCAGCGAAGGTAAGGCAGATTTGGCTATCTCTAAGCTGGGTTTTGATAACTCATCTTGTGTTGAAGTGAATGGATTCTCGGGTGGCATTTGGATTTTTATGGTAGGATGATGTTAGTATGGGAGTTCTTAAAGTTCATAACCAATTTATTCATATGCGTATTAAGAATTAGGGTATTCAGTTACTGTTCCTTTACTCCGTTGTCTATGCTAGCCCAAAACATGTTCAAATGGTACAATTATGGAATTTACTAAGTCAATTTGTGGAATGGGTGAAAAAACCTTGGTTACTGATAGGGGATTTTAACACAATTATGTATAGTGAGAAACAAAAAAAGGGTTCTAAATTTTAACAAGAAAGGTTGTAATCGATTTTGTTTACTCGTTTTCGAGAATGGGTTGCATAATATGGGTTTTAAAGGTCTGTGTCTTACTTGGAACAAGGGGACTCTTTATCAAAGACTTGACTGAGGACTTTGTAATGATCTTTGGCTTTCTTTTTGCACCTGGTTCAACTGTGAGACATCTTCATAAACTAAAATCTGACCACCACTAGATTCTTATTACGACCAATAAGGTGATTGCGGAGAGAGTTGTACAACCCTTTCATTTTCTTACTAGTTGGTTGATGCATCCAGAATTTAAGGACGGGGTCAAGGAATTATGGCGAATGAATGACGAGGTTGTTGGTAATTTTAAGTCTTTCACTCAGTCGATATAAGCATGGAACAAATTGGTGTTTGGAAATATTTTCTCATAAAAGAATCGTGCTACATGAGAATTGAAGAAAACCCAATGTACATTGAAGAGAAGGAGTACAATGAGACTTAGGGAACGTGAAGCAGTAGTTTGTTTGGAAATAAAAAATATCATGAATCAAGAATAATTGTGATGCTTCCAAAAGTTTAGGAGTGAATGGCTTTTAAATGGTGATAGGAAAACAAATTTTTTTTCTTAGTTTGACTTTGAAGCAGCGGAATCAGAATAGAATTGAGGCATTGAATATTGATGATATCGGATGGTGCTATGACGAGGAGACATTGAAGAATCATGCAGTTGGATTTTTTAAAAGTCTATACTCTGTGGAGAAGTATGTGATTGGAAATTCCCTGTTAGGGGACGGTTTCCATAAATTACACATTTGTTTATCCAAATTATTGAGTCCGAGGTTTCAATGAAGGAACTTACAACTTTATGTATAGTATGGCGCCTTTTCAAGCGCCAGGAACAGATGGGTTTTATGCGAAATTCTTTCAAGCAAATTGGGACATAGTTGGAAGTAGTATGTACAGGATGGTACGTGATTTCTTTTGTTAGAACGTCGGTATTCCTATGGCGCAGCAAAAATTAATAAAAATATAATTTCGACGATCCAACCCGTGGATCCATGTGTGAGGAATGAATCGGGATGAAATAATGGTTTTGAAATTACCGAAACTTCAATTTGAGTAGACAGCAACGCCTTGGTAACAAGAATTTTGATCTACTTTCGAACCAAGTCGCAACCTTTTTATGATTCCGACCTCTACGTAATCCACCCAGTTTGAGAATGAACGGAAGAAATCTCCAAAACTGTTTTTGGAGAATTCTTTGCTTGACGGCTGCTAGACCTCACAAGTAAAGTTTTTAAGGTTTTATTATCTACACAAAAAAAAACTCTATATCTCACCCTTTTATAATTGGTATATATATAATAACTTTAACCGAAAATTATAACTATATTAATTATAACAAGGATTTCGGTAAACTATATTTATTTAAATTTATATACGAACCAGATTCATATATTAATAGAACTATGTTCTCATTATGTGTACAATATCCTTGTACATATAATATGTTCGATATTCGATTGCTCAAGTGACAACCAAACACAATACCAACTATGTTTTATTCCGTTCATTTCAACCATAGGGTGTGACCCTGTAGGTTCTTGTAACGTTAGCAGTAATACTAGAACGATTCTAATGTTACAAACAATGTGTGGCATCTAGCAATGCATCATTGCTACCTAAGTTACAAGAAGTCATGATTCGACATAACCTTTTTGTGATTAACCTTTCATGCATTAATCCTTAAGTCCTTTATCTCTGGAATGGACACAAGTCATAGAATAGTCACACTTGCATAGTCCATCCCATGTTCCTTGATGTCTTGAGTAGACTATGATATACAAATAAGTATGACATCTCATATCAACTTATTTGAGCATGGCCATGCATTTCTAATCTCACTCAATCAAGTAGCCTAAGATATTACCCCCATTATGTAGGAGTGACTTATCCTATATTGATAAACCATATCCCTCTACATAGGTTGTGGTATATACAACATCCGCCTTTATAGAACAACCAGTTATAGTGTACGTTTGACTATGTTAAATTGTACAACTTACGATGTTGGGAGAATGATTATCTCAAGTTTGAGGATCATATACATATTAATCACTATGAGTAATATTGTGACAATTACATAATAATCCAATAAACATACTCATAGCCGGTCAGTCTAATAAGTTGTTCTCTATCACACATATTCATGCATTGATTTTGACACTCCATACCAATGACAACTCTTTATCATCAATCAATTACATGTTAGTCTTAATGCATTATTGTTGTCCTAGTCAACAATAATACTTGACTAAGGATCTTTTAAGAATAATCATATTATTCTCAGGACATTATTATAAAATATTTTATTTATATACACAGAAAAGAAACTGAAATAATAATGGCAACGCCTTATATTAATAAACATGGTAAATCAAGTATGTTATTACAACCATCTTATGATTGATCTTTGGGCATACTCTTACATCTTTTTGGGGCAGCAATTTGATCCCAATATTAATCGTACTCTCTTGCTACTTACACTAAAGAAATTTGATGCAGAGTCCATCCAACAATTCAGACCAATCAACTTATGCAATGTCTTGTACAAGGTGATTACAAAAACAATCGTCATCTGTCTTCAATAAGTATACAAACTCTAGTAAAGCAAATTCAATCAAGCTTCATATTTTCATGTAATATTTTCGATAATATTATTATCGCACAGAAAGCAATTCATACTATGAAAACCACTAAGAGTAAAAAGGGATGGTTGGCGGTTAAAGTGGATTTAGAGAAAACGTATGATAGAGTTTGATGGGATTTCTTAGAAGACACATTGCAAGATACATGTCTACCTATTACTCCTATTCATACAATAATACACTGCGTAACTTCTTCATCCATGCTGTTACTTTAGAATGGAACACTCACTGATAGTTTCAAACCGACAAGAGGGATTAGACAAGGGGACCCATTATCATCGTATCTCTTTGTTTTGGGAATAGAGCCCCTTGATTACTTGATTGAAGTTGAGTTGAGGATGAGAGTTGGGAGCCTTTGTTTCTATCACGCCTAGGGTCTGGCATATCACACTTATTCTTTATTAATGACCTCATCCTTTTTTTTTGTAAAGCTAATAAGAAAAATGCATGTGGAATGTCTTCAACATGTCTTCAACTCCTTTTGTCATTTCTCTAGACATTGTGTGAACCGTAAAAAAACTTAAGTATTGTTCTTGAATAATGTTTCAGATGATGTCTCCGTTATGCTTTGCAACATTCTTAGTTTCACAAAAATAAATGATCTAGGGAACTATTTAAAGGTTCCCTTGTTTCACAATTGTGTTGGGGTTGGAACTTTTCTTTTTATTTTGGATAAGGTTTGTAATAGACTTAATGGTTGGGAGGCAAGAAAGCTTTCACTCGCGGGTCGTCTTACGTTGGTTAAATCGGTGCTACTCACTATTCCAAATTATTTCATGACAATGGCCAAAATATCTATATTAGTGTATAATGAAATCGAGAAATTAGCTCGCGATTTTCTGTAGGGTTCAATTCAGTTTGGTAGAAAACCATCTTTAGTTAATTGGGAAACTTGTTGCAAATCCTAAACAAATGGTGGTTTGGGTATTCGAAGATTGCAATACCAGAATAAACTATTCCTTATGAAGTTGGGTAATTAGCTATTGGTTAACACGGAAAAATTATGAGTTCAGATATTGAGAAACAAATGCAAAGTCTATGGTTTGTTTCCGGATGTGATACACTGGAGTAATTGTTCGTATATTTGGCGCTCTGTAGCTAATATATGGGATAAGGTTAAGAATGAAATTTTCTAGGCAGTGGGTAATGGCAACTTGATTAATTTTTAGAATGACGTTTGGCTCAAAGAAGTGGGCATCATTCGAAATCACTACATGGACCTTGTAGCCATTTAAGATTCCATTCATGTTTGTGATGTCATGGTAGAAGGGATATGAAACGTTCAATGGCTTGTTTCGGTTCTCTCGAAAGAGATAATAGAGTGGCTATTGGTATATAATACTTCGTGGTTGGAAGTAGGGGATGACCACTTATCATGGAGATAACTATCCAGAGGAAAATTCTTTTTATCAGAATCATATAAAAATTTAAATAGTATAAGTGACCCAGTTGGAATGACAAACGATGAATTCACATAGAGAATTTAGGCACCACAAATGGTTTAAATATTCCTTTGGTTATTACCCAAAGACCAACTATTGACGAATGAAGAACAAACCAGGCGAGATATGTCCCATTTTCCTTACTTTGATTTATGTGGATTGGATGTTGACTTAAGTTTACATGCTGTTAGGGATTGTGGTCTCTCGAGATTGTGGTCCCTCGAGATTGGTTTGGAAATCTGTTGTACCTAGAAGCAAATGGGATGTCTTTTTTTAGCTTACCGATTGAGCAATGGATTATTTGGAATATTGTTAATAAATATAGTATTGGTTCCTAATATGGTGAGTGTCCCACTTTATTCTCTATCACGACTTGGTTTCTATGGAAGAGTTGAAATGATTTTATTTTCAATCAAATGAGTCATAACAACCATTCAATCGTATCTTCTGTTAGAACTTGGACGAGGTCTATTTTTATTAAAAAGGTGGCTGGAAATTGGGCATGTAATTCCATGACAAAGGGTCATTGGCAATTCCCATCTGAAGGATGGGTGAAAGTAAACATTGATGGTTCAGTGTCAACTTTTAAACCAAGAGCAGCCATAGGTGGAGTGGCAAGAGGGTTGGATGGTAGCTAGATAGGGGGTTTTGAAATGGTGGTGGGTTTATCGAATATCTTTCAGATTGAAGCCCGAGCACTACTTGAAGGCTTAGAGTTTGCTTGGGGGAAGGGGTACCATAGAGTGGAGATTGAGAGTGATAATTCAATATTGGTAACCATTATTCAGAATGGTCAAGCAACCAATAAGAACTACAGTGAAGTTAAACTCATTCAAGATTGGTGCCTTAAGAGTTGGGAAGTGAAGTTTTGACGGATACTGAAAGAGAGTGATAGGGTGGCAAATTGTCTCAGAAAAAATACCAGAAGCGAAATGGAGTAATTGATTATTCATAAAGAACCATCGATGAGTGTGAGGAGTTTATTAAACAATGATAACCATTGCGCTTCATATCCTTGGTTTGAAGTTGTCTAGTTTAATTTGATGTAATTTTAACTTAATGCTTTTCCTTTTTCACCAAATAATAATAAAGGCGTTTGCATTTTAAGAAGTAATTTTTTATTTTGTCATAACATTTTCATGTTTGATTCATGAAAATGATATTATGTTAGTAATATTGCATTTCTAATAATGCAAAAATTAAATTAAATACAAGGGATAATAATATCACTTTATCCTAACTTCATTTTATGACATTTTACCTAGTTGTAATCATTTTATGAATTCTTTTATATGAATCATTTTTAAATTTATTATAATATGATGTTTTAAGTATCGGTTAGCATGTTAGCATGTTTTAAAATTGATATGAAATAATAAAATAAAAGAAATGGAGATTAATGTATTCAACTAATGGGTAAAGTTGATACTTAATAACACCAGGCTTTTGTAACAAAAACCATACTTTCAAAGGAACTAAATTTATTTTTAAAATATAGTAAAATGCTCTCATAATTTATCAATTAAATAATAAAATAATTTATGTGCTAAATAATATCACATTCTTGAAATCTATGAATAAATAATTATGGGAAGTGTATAAAATCATGAATGTGAGAGTTCCCAGGTTTTTATGTCTCCTAAACGACAGAATGGGTTTGACCACATTTTGTCTTAAGCAGTAATTGAAAATCCAAGGCACGTGACTCTACAAACTACTCAACAATTCACCTAATCTCTGCATTCAATTTCAAATAAGTCGGTCCATTTTTTAACTTTTTAACTTCAACTTCCAAACTATATTATACTAAATTTTAAATATAAATACATCTTATTATGATACACTCGCGATATATTTATAAAAATTACGCATAAAATTTTAAATTTTACTATATAGGCATTTTATAAATTAAATATAAAAATAAGAAAATATTTTTAATCATTTACAAATTAAGTTCGTGTTTGACATGATTTTACTATAAATATAGCCCCATGTCTTATTGAAGGATATGGTTTTAATAAAGGAAAGGTAAAAGAAGTTGGGCCACGGCCTCTATTTCATTTTGGGTTTCTGAAGTTCATTTTAAAAACTAAAATTTCTCTCTATATGTAATATAATATTTTTAATTTAGAGTGTGTTTGATAAACTAAAAACTTATATTGTAAAATCTTACTAAAATTAATCATAGGATATAATTGTTTTTCTTAGTTGATTTTATTTTTAAAAAATCATTATTTCACAATTTTAATTTTATTAATATGGTATGATTTTTTTATTTTGAATAATTTTGGATAAAAATTAAAACATTCTAATTTAAATATTTTAATTTTAATAAAATGGAAAAACATTTTACTTCATTAATAATATTTTAAAAACAAAACCAAACACTTTTAAAAAAATTCAATCACATTTATTATATTTTTCTAGATTTACTCAAATATAAAAAGACTTAAATAGCCTCAAAAGAATATTGGTTCCTTTCTAAAAGGAATATACTTTTGGTAAAATCATAATTAAGATAATATCCGGTTAATGAGTGACACCAACTCAGACAATCCCTTAATATCTACTAGATTATGGTAAACTCGTGATGTGAATGAACATATTTATGTAGCAAATTCATAAAAAAACATATATATAAATCAAATGGGACTGTAGTTGAAAAGATAAAGTTAAGACGGTGAAGACCAAAATATTTTGAGCTCAAATATTATAATTCTCATAATGTGTATATATATATTTAGGTTTATTAAAATAAATATATATATATATATAAATACTCTCAAAATAATATTTTTATTTTGTAAAATGAATGATCTTTTGACAATTTCATCTTGAATTAAGACCTAGTTGGTAGATGACACTAACTCGATCAAAACCTTATTATATAGTGTAAATACTATATATAAGGATTGAACTCAAGCTTAAAAACATTTATTCATATGCATTTTACCATTTTATTTATAGCCAATTGTTAATTAATTATCTATAAATATAAATTTAATATTACGTTTTTCATTCACTCACATCGTGAATGTAACAAAATTTAAAATAGTATAGATCTACATAAAATATGAATAAGCAGGAATGAATTCAAAAAATTGCTTTAGGAAACCAAAGATGAATCATAAATTAAGGGCCAAAGTACAATTTTATCATTACTAATATGTAATTTTATAAGAACTTAAGGGTCTAAATGACAAATCTATCACATTTTCGGGGGCCAAGGCCACTACCTATCCCCTTCGTCTTCGTTGTTGTGGATGAGAAACACAAGAGGTTGATACAATTACTTTTGTAGTGGTGAGGGTTATATAAGTTATTTACACTATTATTTAAAGTTTGACTGAATTGGTATCACCTTGGTGAGGGTTATATAATTTATTTATACTATTATTTAAAATTTTGATTGAATTGGTATCACCTTTTACTCAATTAGGTTGTGAAATTATGAAACCTCAATATTTTATAAGTAAAAAATATAAATTGAAAGGATAAAAAAATGCTTAAGGGGTAAAAAAACTCTCAAACTTAAAAAAAAAAAATTAAGCCCTTACTTTCTTTTTACACTCAATTAGGTACTAGAACTTTCAACATGCATCAAAAAGACCTTTAAACTTTTTCAAAAAATAAAAAAATTAAGCGCCTGTTTTTTTTTTTTGCACTCTATTAAGTATTTGAATTGTTAAAATGCATCAAAAAGACATTTTGACTGTTAACTTTAACAGTTGACGGGTAAAGTTAACTGCCCCGAATTTTTTTTCAATTAAAGTCACCTTGTGCCACAACCATGGCGTGACATGTGGCAAAAAAAATTAAAAAATAGAAATAAATAAAAGTTATAAAAAATATTTAAAACCTATTAAAATTAGAAAAAAATTTATAAAAATCATAAAAAGAATTATAAAATGCATAAAAAAGCCCTTTAATTATTAACTTTAATCGTTGACTGTTAAAGTTAACGATCCTTTTTTTTTTAAGTTAAAGTCATCACAAGTTGCAACACAGTGGGACATGTGGCGAAAAATGATAAAATAAAATAAAATAAATAAAAGTTATAGAAAAATTATAAAATACTTCTTTTTATACGATAATTTTATAACCTTTTACTTAATTTTATATTTCTTTACATTTTTATAATTTTATTATGACTTTATAAAATTTTACAATTTTTTCTATATTTTATAATTTTTTCTAATTTTAATAAATTTAAGTATTTTATATTTTTAATAATATTTATAACATTTATTGATTTTTATTTTTATCATTTTTTTTGCCACATGTTACGTCGTGGTTGTGACATGCAGTGACTTTAATTGAAAAGAATTAGGGGCGGTTAACTTTAGTGATCAACTGTTAAAGTTAAGGTCAAATGACATTTTTGAAGTATTTTAAAAGTTTAAGTACTCAATTGAATGCAAAAAAGTAAAAAAAAAAACAGAAGCTTAATTGCATGCTTTGAAAAAGTTTAAGGACCTTTTTAATATATTTTAAAAGTTTAAGTACCCAATTGAGTAAAAAAACAAGAGTTTAATTATTAAATTAAATGGCTTTAAAATATAAATTTCTTTAAGAAAACATCAGATTTGAATCCAGTAGTTGAAAATATTGTGTAATTTGGTGGGAGTGAGATAGTATAAAGGGAATGTCTTGATTGCAGCACATGGGTTGCCATGCACGTTTTGTCTCAAGTTTCATAAATTTGGTCTGCCATGCACATGCATTATAAATTCGAAAATGTTATTTTAAATTTAGTTTGCATGCATTGTATGTGTGAAATCAAAGTCAATATTTACTTTCATGCCATTGCCATCAATCATTTCAGCATAAGGATGGAAAATTTGTATTCTTCAATATATGCCTTCATTTTTCTTATGTATAGTTGTTAGTTGTTAGGGGTAATTTTATATGGTATTAATTTAATTTAATTTTCTAATTATTCGTATATATATATATATATATATTCATAATTATACTCTATTTATAATTGTTTTATATTTATACTTATAAACCCTAAAAAAACTATCTTTTAAAATAATTAGATACATTTGTTACCAAACAACATAGATTTTGCAGCTATGAAACTGAAAATCTTTAAAAGGAAAAGAAAACATGGTCTAAACTAGAGGTGTTTAGGGTGGGATAGTTACTCAAAGTTTTAAAAATTAGTTCTATAAATTTAATTGATCCAATTTGGAAGCTTACTTTATTACTAGAAGTGTTTATGGTTGGGTCGGGTTTAAACATTATATTAATATACTATATGCTTACTCAAACTGGTTCAATTCAAAATATGAACTTAAAATTTAGTCTAAACTATTTTAGTTTTATCCAAAAATACTATATTATATTAAGTAAATAGTTAATCCAAACTTATTTCGTGTTTTTTAAATTTTAAAAAGTATTTATATTATTTTAGACTTAATAATTTAATAATTTTCATTTATTAAAATTATATATATATATATATATATATAAGCATCTTGACAATTTTATCTTTATATTATAGTATTATATATTACTATAAATTTAGTTTTTATGTGTTATTAATTACAATATATATAACATAATATAAGATATTATAAACATTGAAAATGGATCAGGCGTACGCCTTAAATATTTGAGCCTGATCTATATTTTAAACAAATCTAGGTTTTTTGCCAAAGCCTATTTTTTAGACCTAATATTTTTGTCCAAACTTTCTCAAACGTTGGATTTCATTAGATAACCTGACCCACGAATAAATTTATTTATTACTATAAAAAATTGAATAATATTTTTATACTTAAATATAATAGTAAATTGTAATTTAGGCGAAAGCACATCCAGTTGAATCAAAATTACCAAATTTTCCAAGTACACGTTAAGAGTGAAGACACACAGCTCATGGCCAATTGGCTATGCATATATATGCGAAATTTCATAAAATTGAACTTTAGTACGGTCGGCGCTCTGTTTGTTATTTTTTAAATTATAATAGTACACATTAATTATATACTTTTTAAAATGAAACAAACGTTAATTTATTTTCATTTATTTTTTTATTTTTAATAGAAAATAATATTCCTTTTAAATCAGTGAAAAGAAATTAAAAATTGATAAACCAAAACCAGTAGAATTCAGTTGAAATTGGTTCAATTATTTATGACATTTGGTTAGATTTCAATTCCTTTTTCTAAGAAATAAAATAATACTAACTTAATTGTTTTTGGTTAAACTACTTAACAAGTCCCTGTACCTAGGTTGAAGAGAAAATTAATCTCTATATTAAAAATATGAGAATTTTTATCCTTGCATATTTAATTTTGAAGTAAATAGATAACATAAAACGGCTAATTTAGCCATATATGCCATTTTTTAATTGGTCTTTTAGGTCTTTTTTTTTAAATTAAGAAAATAAGTCGATTTTTGAGAGAGTGTGTGAAAGTGTGTCTAACTCAGTCTTCTTTTTTTTTTTAAAAAATTTTTGTTAGGGTTAGGGTTTTAAGAGTGAAACCGTGAAAGTTTATAAGTAGATTTGAGAGGTCGGGGATACGATAACGCGTCTCAGAACAAATACATATCATATGTCATACCAGGATAGAACCATTACCTTAGAAACCCATCCTATGGAAGTCAGGTTTCGAGGTGGTAGTGCTTGATGCAGTCATAGGTCGAAGCCTAAGTGGAGGTCTCAGTCGGCAGCCGTAATGCGGTCACGGGTTTGAGTATAATCGGGGGTCAGTTCACGGTCGTTATGCGGTCACAAGTTCAAGCTTTTTGGATACCCGCAAATGATGCATTATATATACCATACATAAGATTGATGTCATAGTCAAAGGGAAAAATGGAAGGATTTCTAGTGTAAATTCTATTGTGTACGGAATTTTAAATTACAAATTATTGCATAATTATTATAGGTTTGAAAAAAATCGGTAACTAACCTCGGCTTCTGAGCGTTGATCTAACAATAGTCGGATATCTTCGAACTGCTCCAGTAGTAGTCCCACCTAACTCTGTCCATGGTTCCACCTATTCAAGCGATATGTTAATTCAAACATATAATAAATAAACAACATTTACTATATTAACTATATATTATTATCAAATGATTTTTACCTTATCATCAATGGGAATGTATAAGGGTCGTTCACTCAGGAACATAGAAATGGTAGTCGCCACCATGCCCATGATTGCAGCAAAATTATACAATCACTGATTGACATCTTATTTGGTTCCGTCGCCCAACACAACTCCCCAACTCAGTCGTCCGCATTCTTTAAAGTCGACTAGATGTAGTATGCAACGACCGCATTTTGACTTGGAGTTAGGTATAGTGATGGATCAGGTCAGGAAATAATGGAGAATTTTTGAAACAGACTAAATAGGGATTTTTAGTATTAAAGTAGGAAGTATTTAGACCCAATAGGGATTAGAAAAGATTTATGAGATAGAAAAGATTTAAATAGAAGCTTAGACTAAATTGAAAGAGTATAAAAATTGTTGTGGTAGAAGTAGGAATTTAGAAAGTTAGGAGATACATAGTAGTAGTAGAAAGGAAGGAAGGATTAAGAATAAATTTAACCAAAGTGGAGTATGAGTCATCCTAGGAATTATAAAAGATGAGTTGGGGTAAAATGGTAAATAGCCAAGTAGATATTTTAAGGTGTAATATGATGGGTAAAAGTGTAAAGATGGATGACTTGAGGACTTATTAGCAAATTGACCATTTAATAAAAATGCGAGATATTTTTAGTGGAAATGTGTAGAAAAGTGGAGAAAAGATTATCATCTTTTCCCAATGCACCAAACCATCACTCACTAGGGGTGTTCATTCGGTTAACCGACCGGTTAACCGACCCGAAATAACATTAACCGAATTAACCGACCTTTCAAAATTTTTAACTGTTAACCGAACCAAATTTTTTCGGTTAATTCGGTTGGTTAACCAAATTAACCGAAAATTGTATGTTTTTTATTTTTGGTTAAAAATTAACCGAATTAACTAAATTAACCGAATTACCCGAATTAACCGAATTAACCGAATTACCCGAATTAACCTAATTCATTCATACATAATTAAATTATTTTTAGACTTTTATACTTTAGTTTTAGTTTTAGTTTTAGAATTTTATTTTTATTTATTAAATTATTTGTAATTTTATGATTGGGTTAGGTTGGGTAATTAGATTGGGTAATTGGATTGAATTGAATACTTGGGTTTGGATTGGGTTTAGGTGAATAGTGGGCCTACTTATATATTATATTTTTATTTATTAATTTTTTCGGTTAAACCGAAAAAATTCGGTTAACCGACCGGTTTCGAACCGAATTAACCGTTAACCGAAAAATTAAAAAGTAATTAACCGACCCCTGACCGAAAAAATTCGGTTAACCCACCGATTAACCAAATTCGGTCAGTTAACCGAATTTTTTCGGTTTTACCCGAATTTTGCACACCCCTATCACTCACCCCCCCAAATCCATCCAACTTTTATTTTATTTTCTTCCATGTCCTTCCTCCATTGTTGAATCATCCAAGCTTCAAACCTTCCTTTTTCTTTGGAATTTCTTTAGTAAAAGCTAAAAAGAAGACTAGTGAGCAACTTTATTTCATGAGGAGACTTCCATGGATGGGTTAAAAGAGGGAAATACATGAGTTAGGGTTTTGAGTTTTGAAAGAGTTAAGGTAAGAATGATGGAAACTCTCATAACATACATGTTTATTTTCATAATCTAGCATAGAAAAGTTATTTGATTTTAGTTTTAACTTATAAATGTTATATGTTGTTATGAAATTGAAGAAAAGAGAAGAAGTTTGAGGACAAAAGTGAAGGGAAATGAAAAGAAGTGGCCAAGGAGTAGAAGAGAAGAAAAACTCATCATCCAAATTTTGGATGTAAGTACTTCAAGTAGTAATTTCGTTTAAGTTATGTTAGTTAGATAATTATGTTAATTAAGTAGTTTAATCACTAAATTAATGATATCATAATAAGTATTTAGTAGGGGTAAATAATGTAAATGTTATGAATTTTGACTTTGGTGTACCATTATAGGATGTATTGTGGTGATAATGAAAAGGACTAAATTGAAAGAAATTAAAATATGTTATGATATTATGAATATGTGGAAAGTGAGTTTAAATGAAGTGATGTAAAAATTATAGTGTTGTGTGTGGTAAAAGTGAAGAGAATTTACAAGTTTTAGTGTTATTATTGTGATACGAGCTAAATCATGAAAAACACAAAGTTATATTATTTTCCATCAAGTGAATGAATGAAAAGATTTAATAATAAGAAAAGCCCATGTAGACGAGTCGAAACTATTAGGATATTGATGACATGCCATTAAGGAAAATTAGCGCGCTTATCGTATTATTTCGCACTTTGGTGCTTATCGTTATTTGCACTTTGTGCTTAGTGATATATGATATGCATTAACAATGCATTATCGATTTATTTCCGTATATCCTAAGTGTTCAGCTAGTCTACATTGGGCTACAGTATTGTAATTCGGCTATTATCAATTAATGAGTTACGGTAAGTAATGGTAAGTCTGATTTAAAAATATATATATTAAACTTTAGGGACTAATTTGATACATCAAATTATATGTCTATAAAATGAATATAATTTTATTTTATATTATTATTAATAGTAGATTTTTAAAAAAATATTGAAGTACTTACTAAGTCTTCACAGGCTTACCGCGTTAATTCTTTAACGCATAGGTGCAGTAGATCCCGTTGGGCTAATATCGAGGTCGAGTGCATCCCATCTCATCACCATTCCAAGAGGCAAGGTTGTATGTATGAATTTTGGGGTTAGTATGGCATGTACATAGGTTCTTGGTATAGGTGAATGTTAGATGGACTAAAATGCAAACTTTGGACACCTTATTATTTGGTGATCTAATGACATATTTTGTTAGCTTTTGAAAGGAATTTATAATAGCTTAACATATGCATGCATATATGATGTTATTATATGGATTTTGTGGTGAATTTTAATGAGTTTGAGGGTAATTGAATTGGTTTGGAAGTGTTTGAATGTTTTGAATTAGTGCAGGAGGCTTTTTAGCAAAATTTCCAACTGTTTTTGTGTCATTATAACCCAAGGTACCGATACCTGAGGGTAAGGTATCGATACATTGACCCAAAAATCAAAATTTTGAGAAACAAAGAGCAATTTCGGTATCATTTTTGAGGTGTGTATCGATATTAAAGCCTAGGTATCGATACCTTCATCAAAACTTGAATTTTTAGAGTTCCAGAATGCTATTTTGGTATCGATTTTGTGCAGTGGTATTGATACCTTTCATAAAATATTGATACATTTTGTTTAAGTATCGATACTTTACCCCTATTTTGAGTAAAAACAATTTTTAAATCATTTACAAACGCAAACAAATATCTATTAATAACCTTAGATGTTTATATTAATAATTTTTGGGTTAAATAAGTTGATACACTATGTATGAATGACTGAATTATACAATGTCTAGCCAAAACCGCTTTGGCACCAAATGTAATAGTCTTATACCAGGTCCATATAGTCGGACCAGGTATAGGGGTGTTACATAGTAGCCACCTTATGTGTACCAAATTTAGAGATTTATCGAGCATTAAAATGCCCCTGATTAACCTCAGGATGAATGCTCGGGCGTATTGTTCTTTGACAACGTTGGACACGTTCGAAGGAAGTTTTTTTAAATTAGTTTCCAACCACTTCATATCTATCTTACCACTTTGAAACTTGTTCGACACCTTCCCAAAAAATGCCTCGCAAATGTCCTCTTTACCGAGAACGACTGTTGACCCCATAATGACTGGACTATCTATTGGTAAACTGAGTTATAAAGCTACATCCTTAATCAAAATGAATAAACGAAATAATTAAATAAAATTATAGTATTTTTAAACAAAGTGTATAGGAACATTTCGAACAAAAATTGAGAGAATTGAGAGTTTAGAGAGAATATAAAGAGTTGGATTTGAGTGAGAAGAATGAAAAATGAGTTGATATTTATAGGGAAAATGACCTTTCCTGCTACTTGTGCAGAAAATACGCATAACTGGACGCGCTTTCATATACTCTTTAAAGAACGACCTATTTCCTTATTTTAAAAAAAACTAGAAGATAAATTTAAAATATATATATATATATATCTTAGTAATTTAGCCATATGAAACGTTAAAAAAATGAAGACTTATCAATCAAAATAAATAAAAAGTCACGAAATGACTAAATTGCTTAAGTTTTAAAGTCATATTTTATTTTGAGTGACATTATAAAGTAATTTTAAACCATGACAAATTAAACTTTATTATTTATCACCATTTATAATACTGACGTAACATCTCATCTGCCTTGTGTTGTGTTGTGTTGTGAAGAAGATATCGTACTCTTCACATAATAAAAAATTGACAAAATTTCCTCTCCAATTTCAACAAAATTACCTAATGCAATCATCGTAGAAAAGAAAAGAAAATCTTTTGGTTGTAAAATGAGAGCTCATCTCTAATTCATAAGACATTTAAGACAGAGCAACATTGCAGCGCTCAACTACTTGCTCCGTCTAACAAGTAACGTAAAAGTAGGGGTCCTTTTCCAACATTAAGAATAATAATGTATACGTTTCCATATCCACAAATGGAGGATCATCTGACGTTTTGATTTTTCAGAATCAAATTCGATATTGACATTTCATTTTTTAATACTTCTTCTTTTTTGCTCATTATTACCTTTGCCATTTCTACAAATATTTTTATTTATATAAAATAATATAATTGTATACCACACATGTTTATTTTAAATATAAACTTAGATTTGAATAGGCTAAAGTGGTATATTTCAAGTCTTGCCACAAAAAAAATCCACTCAATTAACTCTTCAATTTCTCAATTTGTATCAATTAAGCCTTTTGACCAATGTTTTTCACCTTTATCCGTTAAAGCTCCATGTCAGCGATTGTTGATAACGTGGAAAAATAAAAATAAATTCAAATTTTTTATTTTTACCATGTCAGCAATTATCATTGGCATGGAGCGTCATGTCAACACTATAAAGGTCAAAGGGCATAATTGATGAGATTTGAGAGTTTGAGGACTTAATTAATCAATACTTGTGGAGTCTAAAAACTCCATTGACAATGAACCGAATATTTTTTCATATATATATATATATCTCACTTTTGAATTAATCAATACATTTAGAAGTGGAAACTTTCCACATTGACACTTTTAAGTTTAATGAGTTATACACATAATAAGAAAACATCGCAACTTCAACACATTTCAACTTGAAAAGTGAAAGAGTTGAGAAAGAAACGTATATCATTGGTAAAACTATTGTGAAGAAGTCATAACATCAAGGAAGTCACTTAAGATTCGGAAGAGATGATGCATATCTATTACCCTCATCTCTTTCTAGATGAAATTTATTAAAGTAAAGAATAAATGTAATGACCCGATTTTCGTTGATGTCAAAAAAATTAATTTCAAGGCCGAATTTAATAAATCGAGTCAAACAGAATATTGAACCAAAAAATTCTTGGGACGAAGACGATATTAAAAAGTGATATCAAAGCATGTATGCCCGATCAACACTTATGTACTTATTGTAAAGTGTCAGATATTTAATTCATGTATCCGTCCTCGAGTTTGCATCTAATTAATAAGATTTAAATTTATAAAAATGAAATATGGTCAAGAATGTGATAAATAAATATCTCAATGACATGATTCATTATTGCCTTGATTAATGATACCAGATGAGTAATAAAATGAAATATGTTGTTAAACACCTTAAGGATAGAATGAGAATATGATACAATGAAATATGGTCACTAATGCACGTTCCGGAAATAGATTTAATGACATGTATGTATGTATCTATATATTTAATGTTAATGTATTTCATTTTTTAGTTATTGATCTATGTATTAAATTTAGATTATGTTAGCATTAATGAACTTTTAATGTTTAGTGTGCGGATGTGTTTATTTTCATGTGTAAATGTCAATTTGATTGGTGATTAATTCGTGAGGCTTTCGAGACATCCAAAAATCTACACTTAGCTAGATAATGTTTGTGTCTCTCTTTGAATGTAGTTGGTAGAAGGGCACGTACATAAGTTGAGTAAGTAAAATTTGGGTCTTAGGTGCTACTTGGGGGCAAAATTTGCAATTAAGCCAAGACCAAGCTAGTATTTTAGTTATAGTTTAGGGGATAAATTAGATATTAACCCTCATCATCATTTTGTCAAAGGGTTAACTGCGGCTGAAAAACGAGGGACCAAAATGCTACAAATCGATAAATTTAGTGATCAAATTGTAAATAGTCATAGTTCAATGAGCAAATCGTAAAGTTAGCAACAACTGGGTGATTCCTGGTGTAATGGACCTAATTCATCAGTGCTTTAGATGTATAACACGTGGAAATGTGGGCTCCAGACTCCAAACACAGCAACACGGGATAACCATTGACAAGGGTGTGTCTTGTTTAGTTGGTTGCCGTTTCGTCTCCGGAGTTGGTGCTACCAGAATATCAATCCGTTCTTTGTTGACAATATTTTCCTCGGTTTTTTCACATTCTCTTGATAATACGTGGAGTTCCATTATTATTATTAAAAAGAAAATAAAAAAGGCGTAGAAATTTCGTGGGGAGATAACAAGGAAACTGCAAATAAATCAAAGTAGTCACAGTTAAAAAGAGTCCCCACCTCTTCTTTTTCTTCTTCTTCTTCCCATCTCATCGCGCCAACATGCTTAAACTGTACCGCACTTTGTCCATAATATGCATAACTGTCAGCTCAAGAAGTTTCCCTTTTCTTCTTCCCATCCCATCTCCATGACTTTGAATTCCCATATTACTCCTCTCAATATCTTTGTCCGCAATATAACTTGGTTTTTTTTCCCTCGATTCCTTTTCCTGCCATCCGAATTAGTATTTTATGTCGGTTCTCTATCTTATTACCCTTTCATACTCTTTAAATACCACCAAACACTCCCAATTCCCTTGATCCTCATTGTTCTCTTCTATTTTAAAAAAAATATTTTCTCGGTTTTTTTTTGGCTTCAACGATGGCGAGAGTGAATGGTGAGAAGTTGAAGAGGCTAAGAGCATGGGTTCAAAATTATGAGTGGGGAAGAAGCGGGGCGGAGGCAGAGGTGGCGAGGCTGTTGGCTTTGAATACCGGGGCAGAGATAGAGCCAAACAAGCCTTATGCTGAGTTTTGGATGGGAACCCATGAATCGGGGCCAAACGTTTTGGTTGAGGAGGAAGGAGAAGAAGAAGAAGAAGAAGAAGAAAAAGAGCAACAAGATGTGGGATTGAAAGAGTGGATTGAGAAGAACCCAAAAGTGCTGGGTCATAAGGTTTTGGAAAAATGGGGCTCTGATCTTCCTTTCTTGTTCAAGGTTTCTTCATTCTCTCCATTTTTTACACTTTTTCTTTATTTGGTACGAAACTTTGGTTTTGGTAATCCCATTAAATTCCGATTCATCAAAAGGTAAGTCGAGTCGCACCTAAAATTTGAAAAAAGAACAAGAACAACTCTTATCACTCACTTTCGATTCAAAAATTTTGGTTAACTCGTATCATTTGATGAGTCAATAGGGGATCAGTTTTTGTTTTAAGTAGAAAATTTTAAAAATAAATTTTAATATTTTAATATTATATGATTAGAAAAAAAAGTGTGTGAAAGTGAAGCAGTGTGATGAATAAAATGAAATAAAAGCAGAAATGGTGTAAAAATAGGTACTGTCAGTGGGGAAAGCACTGTCAATACAGGCGCATCCGGATAAAGAATTGGCCAAAGAATTGCATAAGATGAAGCCCAATCTGTACAAAGATGCTAATCACAAACCTGAGATGGCTTTGGCTATAACTGAGTTCAGGGCACTTTGTGGCTTCATTACTCTCCAGGTGAATCCTCTTTTAACTTATAATAATTTGATTTTAAAAAGTTTTTATTTAATTCATTCAATTATTAAGTCTGTTTTTAAAAATATTCTATTAACGAGCTCTGAGCGATATTCGACAATCGTACGGTGAATTAATACTCATTAACGAGTAGGTGTAAGCAACATGAACAGAGAAAATCATATAGCTTTGATTTTAATAGTGTTGTGAAAAACTTTTGAATAATTTAGTAATCAAATTGTAACTTTTTTAACTAAGTGGCTAAAATGAAAACTAACACATAATTTAGTGAGTGATAATGTAGTTTATTATTATTAATTTTTTATGATAATTGGTGTTAAAATATGATTTGGACGAGTGCTGAAATTGGGCTACCTAACCACTGCTCTTATTTCTCGTTGGAGCAAGAACCTATTGTTGGTAAAAGCACCCCTCCGGTGGATTATGCACACACTTCACATGCCTTAAAAATAAGTACAGACATGAATTATTATAAAATTTTAGTTATTTATCAATAAAATTATTATTTAGCATAAATGCAATTTAAATATATAAAATTATATTACCAAGGATTTATTTTATATCTACATAAAATTTAACTTAAATTTCTTTAATACATATTCTCTATTTTTACCGTTTAAATTTAAATACATATCCCACCACTAATTTTAAATTTATTATTACATTAACTAATCTCACTCACGGAAAGCAATCTTTTTGTCTTGTCACTCTGGTCAAAGAAGTAACATGCTCAAACTATGCTTCATTTTCCGATGATTCTGTCAACTATATTCATCTATTTGAGGCAAATGTCTATCTATATGTGTTCTTTTTTCCTCGCAGGAGCTTAAGGAAGTGCTTGAAGATGTTCCGGAGATAGTAGAATTGGTCGGCACTGCATCGGCGAAGCAAGTCATGGATATTGACGAGCGAGGTGGCGATACTGCCGACAAAGCTAAAACTGCTCTGCGGTCGGTTTTTACGCAACTTATGTCTGCAAGCAAGGAGATGACCACGAAAGCTATATCCAAACTTAAAAGTCGGCTACTCCTACAAAGTCAGGTCTGCACTAATTTCATCATTATCAATCACTTCTTTTTAAAACTGACAGAGTTCAATTTCCATGCTCAACTTAAACATTGATTATTGGTGCTTGATTAGGACCGCAAGCTATTCAAATTAGGCATTAAGATAACTGCTACTTGAAGCTATATTGTTGCTCATATGCCGTTTATTTCTTTGTGCTTTATGGGCAACAGTTGAGGAGTCTGACGGAGAAAGAAGAGTTGGTGTTGCAGTTGGAAAAGCAATACCCCGGAGACATAGGTGTGTTATCGGCTTTCTTCTTCAATTACGTGAAACTTAAGCCAGGGGAAGCTTTGTATCTGGCGGCCAATGAGCCCCACGCTTATTTAAGTGGCGACTGCGTTGAATGCATGGCAACCTCCGACAATGTCGTCCGAGCTGGTCTCACTCCCAAGCATCGTGATATCCAAACCCTCTGTTCTATGCTCACCTATAACCAGGTACAATGACTACCTAACACATCTAAATATGAATGTCAGAATATAACTCTTAATTACCTTCAAGTAGACATGTCCAAAAAACTAAACTTAGAAAAGGTGATTTTTTAATTGGAATTAAAAATATAATATAAAACTAATAAAAATCAGAACATAATATCGTTTATGTTGCAGGGCTACCCTGAAATCCTTTCGGGACTTGCATTGAGTCCTTACATAACAAGGTACCTCCCACCGTTTGATGAGTTTGAGGTCGATCGTTGCGTTCTTCCGAAAGGGTCGTCAGTGGTTTTCCCGGCCGTCCCGGGTCCTTCAATCTTCCTCGCATTTGTTGGGGAAGGAACAATGAAAACTGGATGTTGGGAAGGCATTGTTACCGAAGGAGATGTGGTGTTCGAACCAGCCAACACAGAGCTCGTCATTACTGCGGCTACATCTGAGCTGCAACTTTATAGGGCGGGGATCAACAGCAGGTTCTTTCATGGTCTATGAATTTATGAACACTGCCGGCGCCTACTGCCATTATCATTCAGCAGCCTTAGTGAGTAAAATAAATTATTTATTTTCATTTATTTATGCTTTCTTTTGCTGCCATTTTATGGTTATAATGTAATTTTAGGACCTGCATATGTATTCTGTTAATATATAAATAAATAACTGAAATCACTCCCAATATTGAGTTGTATTTTCTAATACTATTTTTATGGTATGATATATAGCTTTAAAAATTAAACCGGTTAGATCCCAATGACGCAACCGTGAAAAATAAAAAGAATTAAGTGCCTGATTATAATATCATATGTATTGATTTTTCAAATGGAAAAGAGGCATTTTTTCTTTCAAAAAGTTAAATTATTCATATAACTCTAATAATATTTATTTATTTTATAACGAGTTTTTAGTTAAATTTTGATACCAATTTCTGGGGAAGGTAGAGTGCGAGGGGTTATGCGGAATACTTATAAGAATATTACAAAAGTAAAGTAAAGGAAAGTTTTACAAAGAAAAGCTAAAAAGGAAAAAAAGATACTATAAAAGATTGATGCCTATACAATTGATTTCCTTCCTTTATTTATAGTTGAATTTCTTAATTCTATACAATTGTTTTTTGAATCCCACATAGTGTTCCTGCTAAGGATCCTATCTTTTTGTGATTGTGGTTACTTCCATGTTGTACTTCTTTAATTTCATGCAAATGGTTGCTTCCAGGTTGTATGGTTGAATTGATTGTAATCTGACATCAATAATGGTTGTTTCCATCATTGATTGCGTCATAGTTGCTTTGTTGTGTCCATCTTACAAACTTTTTTTTGTTTGTTTGTGGTTGTCACATTATAGATTTTATGTTGCCAAACTTTTTGTTTGCTAGTAGATGCCCTTCTTTTTGAGTTGCTTCCTTTCTTGGTATCAGCCTTTTTTGGCTTTATCATTCTTTGATGTTGTCTAGATTCATTTCTTCAATTTCATCCAAATTTAATGAATCAAATGAAAGTCTTGGTGAATTCCAATTCTCCCATGTGCTTTTGATTTTTTCCAGAATGTGAGATGGAAAATCTTCAATTTCTATGTCGGCTATCTTTTTTAATAGTCTCATGAATTCTTCATCTCTTTCTTCAGAATGATATGCCAATATTCTTCTGCCATCGGTCCAGAGTCTATAATCTTTTTGTTGAAGAAGATATTTGGTTTTAGCTATTAAATCAATCCCAGCTTGGGTTTGATAATAATCTAAATCATTGTGACACCTGTCAATTGTTGTTGCTAAGTGTTCTTTATTTTCTTTAACAGTAGATAACTGAGGGCTTGCAATTATCTTCTAAATAATCCATATTTGATAAGACTGATAAAACTTTTCTTTTTCAGCAATACCAATAAGACTGCATATTTGAATATAAAAATAATAGAAAAAGTCATCATTTTGTATGATGCTTGATAATGTCGTTTTAACAACTGCAGGAAAATCTTTTAAAAGATGAAAAGAAAAGTTTTGTACTATTATTTCTTTTATAAAACCCATTCAATCTGGTTATATCGAACGGTTCATGATCTAATCTAAATTTGATAGTAGGAATCTTTTCTCCTATATCATTAGTAAAAATATAAACTTGTAGAAAATATTCTAAAAATACTTTTTAAATAGAGCTTGTTGTTTGCAAAGGTCTCCATTTATTTTGTTAAATATTTTATAGGTAAAATATTTCTAACTTTATTGTATAAGCATATTCTAAATACTTTATTCATAATGGGACTATTTTTCGCTTTATCAATAAAATATTAAAATATATCAAGAAGATTGCTTATCTCCTTAATTTTCATAAAATATATTTGGAATTCATCCCAATCCCTATATAAAATAGATTTTAATAGTAAATCTTGAGTTTATTTTCTTTAGTTGTTTTTTCAACTAAAAATAATGAATGCTTACTAAGAGCTCTTCTGAAATTTGCTCTTTGGTCAGAAACATGGGTTTTCCATATTTCATTAGTAAACTTGTGATAAACTAGGATTATAAAAATCTTTTATCTCTTGAATTTGTTGTTGTTTCAACTTCAACAAATTCTCTGCTCCCTTAATCATATCAGTATAGTTGGCTTGAAATGCCGAATTTGGATATTGGGACCATTGTGATTACTTACCATTTTTGGTGTCAATGATAAAAAGTTTCAATAGGTTGATTTACCATTGGATAAGGCACATAATATCATTGATTAGGATAAAATGGTACTTGTGCAAGTACAAATCCTTGTTTGGAATTTGTTGTTATTTTTCCTTTGTTGGGCTTTTTATGAACAGTCGTCTATTCTCCAACTATTTCTTTTATTAGAGATTTTTTTTTACTTTTATACATAAGGCCTGCTAAGATAATCAACAAATTATTAGTACTTTATAAAAGTACATGATTTATTCTTTTAATGGTGTAAAAGTTTTATTACACACAATTTTATTATCTACTAATGGTATTTCTATAGAAGATTTTTTATAGTTAATCTAATTGATTTTTATCAATAGTAAATGGTAAATATTGACATATAAAGTTATTACCTAATAATATGTCTCCTTGCATTTTAGGAAACATTGAATTTTGGTATTACAAATCTAACATTATTTATGTAGATTGGTATATTTTAGCTTTATAATTAATTATGATTTTATTACCGTCTATTCCTACTATTTTTATAGGATGCTTCATTAATTTCTAATTTTTATCGAATAACATTTTTCTACAACTACAAATTGTAGCTCCAGTATCTAATAAAGCATGTAAAGAATATTTTTATATTCTCTAAATTGAAATGTAATTTCAATATATATTCCAACATTAATTTGTTTAACAATTCTTTGAAGTTTGAATTTCTTCCATTCTAGTATTTCTAGAATTTTTACTTGGTTCTGTAAGGAAAATAGGAATATGTACTATTTTTCCTATTGGTGTAGAATTATTACTAATATTATCCTCATCTTCCTCTATTGGATTATTTGAGGTAACATTAAATTTTCATATGTAATTGTTATAGTATTATTTTAAAATGTAATCTATTTCAGATGACATATATTCTATAGTACTTCTTGGTGTAGAAGTACTTGCACTACTAATTTTTCTATCATCTAGTCTTTTAGTATTGATAGATCTCTTAAATGAAATAGTTTTGGTGTATCTCGATAGTAAATTTATTAGGTTCAAAAGTTCAATAATTTTGTTATTAATTTCTTTTATTTGTACTTGAGTTGTATTTGTATATTCATTAATAGAAGCCCAACTTATTGCTAGATCTTCGCTAAATCATTAATATCGAATTTTTGTATCAATTCTAAGGCATAGACACTCTTCTATTAGAGGATCTATAATGGATATAAAGTAATTTGGTTTAACCTTAAATCCTATTACACCTGTATGTAAATTAGACTGAATTCCTCCAATAAGTGTTTTTATTGAATTTTCAAATCTTTTATTTAAAAGAACAACTATTATAATATCAGAGGTGCCGGTTTAACGATTTCTTGGAGAAATAATATCATAGTATTCATTGTAAGTTTTTATCTTTAATTTATAGTGTTGTTTATTTTATGCTTATTTGTCTCAAAACCCATATATCTGTTATTTTGTCTTTCTGTTGCCGTTGAGCCCAAGGAGGACGTGTAGGCCTTTGAGAGAAGACATTATAGATAACAGACGGTTTTAGGTACTTGAGATAAATAATATAAAGGAAATTGACTGTTTATATAAAGATAAAACTTGTAATCATACTATGCATATAGACTCTAAGAATGAAAATAACATTTCATCTCTGAGTAAGGGTTTTAATAGTTTAGTAGATATAACTTCGTATATTTTCATAAATTATATAATAAGGTTAGTAATAGAGAACAAAAAGTAAATATTTTAGGAGAAGTAAAAATTTAGATTTGAATAGCGAATCTAAAGAAATATTATCTAGTGTTAATAATAAGTTAGAAAAGTTAATAATAATAATAATAATAATAATAATAATAATATAAATCAAGAAGTAGATTTAGATCCTTTATATTATGGTAATAGTAACATAATAGTAACTTTATCGGAAGAAGAAGAAACTTCATCGATGAATCGTCATCTAATCATAAAAACATAAAAATCATAAAAAAGAAAATATACAAAACAATAAAAATATGATTTCTAGTCCTATAAAGAACTTATAGAACATTGGAAATATAAATTTACTAATAGTAAAGATAAATTAGAAAGAGTAGAATATTTAAAACTTATTGAACAACTTTATGAAGAACATAAAGATTTGTTTACTTTGTTTAATTATCATTATATTATGAACTATGACACTACTGCATGTAGTAGTTCTAGTAATTCAATTAACTTTAGAAACAACTTTAGAAACAAATCTAGAAAATTTAAAAGTTACTAGTTATAAATCGATGAAGAAAACACTTCAATTGATGAGAATGAAAATATAGATATCCCGAACTTATGGATCTTGAACAAATAGATCCTTATGGAAAAAGAAAAATAGAATCGATCTTCAAAAGATGATTATATGATAACTTTTAATAAAGATTTTGAAAAGTAAAAATACAACTAGGATTTTTATAATAAAATCGAAAATATAACTACAAATGATGTAAAACCTGAATATCCAGGAGAAACGTCTAGTCAACCTATTCATCAAAGAATAGATAATTTAAATAAAAGAAATGTGGCTCAATGAGGAATATATTTAGACTTAACCAATACTCCTATATCGGACTATGAAAAATCATAGATGATTGGGCACAGTCTATGACTATTGTAGTAAACAACAATACATGGTCAAAAGAAAATTTTTTAAACTACTTTGTAGAAACATTTCAAAGAGATGTTCTACAGAAGAATCTGAGAAAGGAAAAGAACAAAAAAGCCAGTTAATCAACCAAAGAGAAACTCTCAACGACCTTTTAAAAGGATTAACTCTTATTCTAAAAACAGAATTTTGTGGTTATACTGATAAAAAAACTAATATTTATCCAAAAATTTTGTAGTTATTTTGATAAAATAAGAGTAAAAGAAAATTAGATAAAAATCTAGAAAAACTAGAT
Source organism: Gossypium raimondii (assembly GCF_025698545.1). Taxonomy (NCBI): domain Eukaryota; kingdom Viridiplantae; phylum Streptophyta; class Magnoliopsida; order Malvales; family Malvaceae; genus Gossypium; species Gossypium raimondii. The sequence continues at coordinate 46,277,538 of NC_068575.1, forward strand.
TGGAAGAAATACAAACTTCAACAATTATTAGACAACTAAAAGTTGAAAAAATGATATAATTACATTCTCAAGTTTTCAATCAAAGAAATATTATACATATATTGAAATTATATTTCAATTTAGAGAATATAAAACATATTCTTTACATGCTTTATTAGATATTAGAGCTACAACCAGTAGTTGTAGAAAAATGTTATTCTTGTAGAAAAATGGAAACCTATAAGACATCCTATAAAGGCAATAGGGATAGATGGTAATGAAACCATAATTGAATATAAATCTAAAAATATACCAATCTACATAAATAATGTAATGTTACATTTGTAATATCAAAATTTTATGTTCCCCGAAATGCATGGAGACATATTATTAGGAAATAATTTTATATATCAACATTTACCATTTTCTATTGATAAAAATCGGTTAGATTAACTATAGAAAAATCTTCTATAGAAATACCATTGGTAGAAAACCATAAGTTTGTGTGTGATAAAAATTTTACACCACCAAGAAAAGAGCAGATTAAACAACTAGAAAGAAATCATTGGTTGTTTAAAATTTTAGAGGATAATTTTAGTGAAGAACCATTAAAATTATGGCAAAATAGTCCTAGATACTATGAAATTAAATTGAAAAATCCCAATAAAATTATTAGAGTTAAACCTACGATCTATACTAAACAAGATATAGATGAATTTGACATTCAAATTAATGAATTATTAGAAAAGATTTAATATAAAAAGCGATAGTCCGCATTCTAGTCCATCTTTTATGGTAAGAAACCATGCTAAAATAAAAAGAGGAAAAGCTAGAATGGTTATTAATTATAAAGAATAAATTAAAATATTATTTTTATGGATATTTTATTCCAAAAAAAGATATTTTAATAAATCAATCTAAACAAGTAAAATATTTTAGTAAATTTAATTATAAATTGGGATTTTAGCAAATAATGCTAACTGAAGAATCAAAACCTTTAACAGCTTTTAGTGCTCCTAATGGACATTATCAATGGAGAGTAATGCCATCTGAGTTATGTAATGCACCACAAATCTTCCAAAGATGGATGGATTCTATATTTAATAAATATAAAAAAATTTGTGTAGTTTATATAGATGATATTTTAATTTTCTCGATACATTAGAGAAACATAGAAAAGATTTAAATATTATATCTCAATTCATAAAATATGGAATTATTTTAAACCCTAAAAAGATAGAGCTAGAAAAAACAGAAATAGAAATTTTAGGATTAAGACTATCGTAAATGGTCTTCAACTACAAGACCATATTATAATAAAAATAAAAGAATTTTCTGAAAATATTGAAGACAAAAACAACTTCAATTTTTAGGAATTATTATCTACGGAAGAAATTTCTTTCCTAATTTAGTGAAAAAATAGGTAAGTTATATGATAAATAAAAAAGGAAAAACCTTTCATTTGATCTAAAAAACTCAGAAATTGTAAAAATCTAAAATCGAGATAAATAAAATTCTAAATTTATATTTACCTAAACAATGAGATAAATTAATTCTAGAAAGCAGACGCATCACAAAATTATTGGGGATGTGTTTTAATAGCTAAAACAGTCAATAATGACGAAATAATATGTGGATATAGTTTTAGAAAATTTAAAGCAAATGAAATTAATTATATTATATACTGAAAAAGAATTATTAGCAATAAAAAAGGAATAAAAATTACCTTATATATTTGGCACCTGAAAATTTTATTATAAAAACTGATAATCAAGCGGTCAAACAATTCCTTACTAATAAAAGTTTGGAAATTGTACCTAAAAAAATTAGGTGGTATAATGAATTATTTACTTTTAATTTTGGAGTTTTATATGTAAAAAGTACTGATAACATTATTGCTGATTATCTTAGCAGGCCTTATGAATAGAGGTAAAAAACCTCTAATAAAAGAAATAGTTGGAGAATGGACGACTGTTCATTAAAACCCAACAAAGGGAAAATAACAACAAATTCCAAACAATGATTTGTACCTGCACAAGTACCATTTTATCCTAATCAAGGATATTGTGTGCCTTATCCAATGGTAAATCAACCTATTGGAACTTCTTTATCATTTACACCAAAAATGGTAAGTCAATCACAATGATCCCAAAATCCAAATTCGGCATTTCAAGCCAACTATGCTGATATGATTAAGGGAGCAGAGAATTTGTTGAAACAACAACAAATTCAAGAGATAAAATTTTTTTATAATCCTAGTTTATCACAAGTTTACTATGAAATATGAAAAACTCAAGTTTCTGACCAAAGAGCAAATTTCAGAAGAGTTCTTAGTAAGCATTCATTATTTTTAGTTAAAAAAACAACTAAAGAAAATAAAGTGAAGATTTACTATTAAAATCTATTTTATATAGGGATTAGGATGAATTCCAAATTTATTTTATGGAAATTAAAGAAATAAACAATCTTCTTGATATATTTTAATATTTTATTGATAAAGCGAAAAATAGTCTCATTATGAATAAAGTATTTAGAATATGCTTATACAATAAAGCTAGAAATATTTTACGATAAAAATATTTAACAAAATAAATGGAGACCTTTGCAAATAGCAAGCTCTATTTAAAAAGTATTTTCAAAATATTTTCTACAAGCTTATATTTTTACTAATAATATAGGAGAAGAGATTCCTACTATCAAATTTAGATTAGATCATGAATCGCTCGATATAACCAGATTGAATGAGATTTTATAAAAGAAATAATAGTACAAAACTTTTCTTTTCATCTTTTAAAAGATTTTCCAGTTGTTAAAACGGCATTATCAAGCATCATACAAAATGATGACTTTTTCTACTAATTTTATATTCAAATATGCAGTCTTATTGGTATTGTTGAAAAAAAAAATTTATCAGCCTTATCAAATATGGATTATTTAGAAGATAATTGCAAGCCCTCAGTTATCTGCTGTTAAAGAAAATAAAGAACACTTGGCAACAACAATTGACAGGTGTCACAATGATTTAGATTATTATCAAACCCAAACCGAGATTGATTTAATAGTTAAAGTCAAATATCTCCTTCAATAAAAAGATTATAGACTCTGGACCGATGGTAGAAGAATATTGGCATATCATTCTTTAGCATATCATTCTGAAGAAAGAGATGAAGAATTCATGAGACTTTTAAAAAAGATAGCCGACATAGAAATTGAAGATTTTCCATCTCACATTCTGAAAAAAATCAGAAGCACATGGGAGAATTGGAATTCACCAAGACTTTCATTTGATTCATTAAATTTGGATGAAATTAAAGAAATGAATCTAGACAACATCAAAGAAGGATAAAGCCAAAAAAGACTGATACCAAGAAAGGAAGCAACTCAAAAAGAAGGGCATCCACTAGCAAACAAAAAGTTTGACAACATAAAATTTATGATGTGACAACCACAAACAAACAAAAAAGTTTGTAAGATGGACACAACAAAGCAACTATGATGCAATCAATGATGAAAGCAACCATTAATGATGTCAGATTACAATCAATTCAACCATGCAACCTGAAAGCAACCAAGTGCATACAATTAAAGAAGTACAATGTGAAAATAACCACATCCACGAAAAGATAGGATCCTTATCAAGAACACTGTGTGAGATTCAAAAAACAATTGTATAGAATTAAGAAATTCAACTATAAATAAAGGAAGGAAATCAATTGCATAGGCATCAATCTTTTATAGTATCTTTTTCCTTTTTAGCTTTTCTTTGTAAAACTTTCCTTTACTTTACTTTTGTAATATAGTCTTCCGCATAAACCCTCGAATTAACCCAACGAATTAACCCAATGAGGGAAATGTTAACCAATGTTTAAACATCACCTAAAAGGTGGGTTTATAAACCAAATGGGCTAAACATTGGGTTAGTTATAAAAAGGCATTTTCTTTTTGCTGCTCAAATAAATTATTGCAAAAAATCTTTCAAAAAGAATAAAAAAAAATGCCTGAAATGAACCCTAATATTGTGTAACATAAAATTTGAATATACCCTAACAATGACCAAACTGCAAAAAAAAAAAAAAAAACTTGGTGATGAGAATGGACAATACAAATTTGGATATTTTAGATTGTTATCTGTTCAAACCATTTAGCCATGATAGTATGACATTAGCACCTTCCCCCCACGAACAATCCAACATCATGTCATGCGCAACTCCTTCGATACATATCGGTTTCACATTGTAAAATCTCCCAGTCTCATTGAGTCCTTCTGCGTCCTACATTTACATATATGATATATCCATCTATAAACAAGGAGAAGGGGTCCTAAAATGATCTAAAGTAATAATCTCATACTATGATACTCCGACTGTTCATTTTATTTTTTGAAATACCCGTGTTGGACTCCATATTCAATGCATATTCGGGTATGGTAAGGAGAATTGTAGATAATCATGTCAGACACATACTAGTGTCACGGGGCTAGACCTACTGCGGCCCGTGACATTAGTATCTGATAGGTCCAAGTAACAGAGATCCCAGGCACGACCACGTAACTTTTCTTATATGCACAATATTCTCATATATTTGCAGCGTTTGATATAAGATACGAGAAAAAGGAAAGCATGATGGAAAATCAGAAATGCATAAATTAATTTAGACAGGATTTACCACAATGAAGTCATCTTTTGCACCCAACACAAGAATTTCAGTTGAACAGTCAGTCATTTTAGGCACAGGAAGTGACTCATTCAACTTCCGTAGATCAAACAATGGCACCCTCGAGCTTTCTTTCATTAGCTCCTGATAACTGAAAGAGGGAAAAAAAGTCAAAAGGCTGAGTCAACAATTTCAGTTGATTTGCAATACAATTTTTGGTACATTGGAATAAGCATGTAGAGTGAAAACAATATTAACCTTTTCTTTAGTAAGTGTGAAATGTTATTCTGATAAGAAGATTTATATCCTTCTATCAACCTATTCTGCTCAGACTCGTTATTTTTTTGAAGCATCCGTGCCTTTATGTCACTCGAACTTGGATGTAAAGTGTTAGATACAGATATATGTCTAACAGGATTATGTTCAATTTTCTTTCCTGGTTTTTCCATATAATTGAAAGGTCCTTGGATGTTCATATCTCCACATGCCCATGTCCTATGTTCAACTATGTATTGAACGTGAGTGTCAAACAAGGGTACTTCAAGAATAATGAAGAGTTAAAGCAATGTAACCATATGTGATGCAAATTTGAATGAGTATGGAGATATCACTCTCCAAAGACTCCCCAAATTTTAAACAATTGAATATACTTGAGTTCAAAACATACCGTATCTGACACTAAAACCCAAATCTGAGCAACATAGCTTTCAAGAAATTAGGTAGATATTCTTGAGGTTCTAGACATCTTTCTCTAGATATTACCAATATATATTTTTGGTTGATAGATATCACCAATAGTTATCCATGGGATCACTTAGCTATGCATTACTAATAGGTGGTTGCACAATTGATTTTCAATGAGATTTTATCAATTATGAACAGAAAAATTGCAACTTCACAATTCCATTTAATATCTTATTCATTTATGTGAGAGAGACAGAGATGAAAGTTCATATATATGATTAGGAGGTTCATGAAACAAACCGTAGCACCAAATTATCCTCCATTGTAGCTGAGAAGAAGGTCTCCCTACAAAGG